>NC_136635.1:2679092-3335930 GCF_949748355.1 Melanostigma gelatinosum | reverse complement strand
TTGTTTCGATGCAGAGTCCGCTCGGTTGGAGCTGGCTTTGGGTGCGGTGAAAAGTTCTTTTTTGGAGTTGTCAGGGGCGAGGGTCTGGCCAGACCCTCCTCGCTCCTTCCTGCTCGGCAAACGACGCCCGTTCAGCGATCTTCGAGGCTCAGTACAAAGTCTCAAGGGCGGCTGTGGTTCTTTCATTGTCCAGTTGTTAAAGTTGAGCAGGGCGGATAGGTGGTTCTTCGTCTTTCAATCTTTGCTTACGAAGGGCCGTCTTCTTCTCTCTTGGTTCTTCCTTCTCTCTTGGTTCTTCCTTCTCACTTGGTTCTTCCTTCTCACTTGGTTCTCTCATCCTTCTTTCTTGCTTTTTGCGTCTTGCTTCTCGTATTTCTTCTTTGCTCACAAAGGGCCGTCTTCTTCTCTCTTCTTTCTCGATTATTTTCTTCTTTATTTTCTTCATTCTTGCTTCTCGATTCTTTTCTTCATTCTTGAGCAAAGACGAAGTACACCGATGCGTCTGTCGAGCGAAGTCCAGGGTCTTCTCAGGTGGAGCACTAGAATGGCTCTTACGACGTTATCCTCCCGTCCGTTAGCGGGTCACTTCTTTTATAATACCTTTGGGTTATCTTGACCCCCCCCCCCCTCTCCTCACTCGGAACATGATTCATTCTTCATCATTATGTGTGTGTATGTGCTTATGCTGTGGATGTGTGGAAATCACCTTGCCTTCCGTAGGCCTGATCTTGCAATCCTAACGTCTCTGCATTCTTCACTTCCCCTTTTCTCACACACACACATTTCTAACTCAGATTGGTTATCATCATCACGGTTACAATTATTATAATCACAGTTACAGTTATAATCACAGTTACAGTTGTTAATCGCTTTATTTAGCACACGCTTGCTTATAAAATAATCATTGATTTCAACCTTCATCATTATTATGCTTTTTTCCTTCTCTTCTCAACGGCCGTTATTTCCACATCCCTTCAGGCCCTCACCCTACTCACTTCCTCAATTTAAACACAGCCTACACTCTTTCTCAGATACACCTATTATTATGTTATTTTTATTATGTTAAAATCACTTTTCTCCTCTTCCAGATTGTCTTGTTTGCAGCCAATGATGGAGCCAGCCTTCTTAATCAGTTTATTAAGTTTGTTGGTGTCTCCGGCTCCAATGCTGCTGCCCCAGCAGACTACAGAAGTACAGTGCACTGGCCACAACAGACTGGTAGAACATCTCCAGCATCTTGCTGCACACGTTGAAGGATCGAAGTTTCCTCAACAAAAAGAGTCGACTCCTCCCCTTCTTGTACACAGCGTTGATGTTGTTTTTCCAGTTCAGTCTGCTGTCGATGGAGACACCCAGGTACTTGTACTCCTCTACCATGTCCACATCCTCTCCCAGAACTCTCAGCGGTTGTGTAGCCGTCGTCTTCCTCCTGAAGTCGACCACCATCTCTCTGGTCTTGGCCACGTTCAGACGCAGGTGATTTCTACCGGCCCACTCCACAAAGTCATCCACTACTGCCCTGTACTACTCCTCCCGTCCCTTATACACCCGACCACTGCAGAGTCATCAGAGAACTTCTGCAGATGGCATGACACAGAGTTGTACTGGAAGTCAGTGGTGTACAAAGTGAACAGGAAGGGAGACAGAACAGTTCCCTGTGGGGCTCCAGTATCACTGACCACCGTATCAGACCGCATACAGCCCAGTGGGACAAACTGTGGTCTGCCCGTGAGGTAGTCAGTGATCCAGGAGACGGTGGATGCGTTCACCCCCACCACCTGCAGCTTCTCACTCAGCAGCACTGGTTGGATGGTGTTGAATGCACTGGAGAAATCAAAGGAAGTGATTCTCACAGAGCCACCGGATCCATCCAGGTGTGACTAAGGTCGTTGTAGCAGGTAGATGATGGCGTCATCCACTCCCACATGAAGCTGGTATGCAAATTCCAGAGGGTCCAGTGATGATTTCACCTGTGGTCGGAGGTGGGCCAAGACCAGCCTCTCCAGCACCTTCATCACATGAGATGTGAGGGCAACTGGTCGGTAGTCATTGAGGCCAGATGGTGTCGTCTTCTTAGGTACAGGAACCAGGCACGATGTCTTCCACAGCACCGGGACTTCCTCCTGCTCCAGGCTCAGGTTGTAAAGGTGTTGCAGAACATCAGACAGCTGGATGGTGCAGGTCTTCAGGACCCTGGGTCTGATGCCATCAGACCCTCCAACCTGTCTACCTCCAACCTTGAAGCCAGTAATCTGCTTCATCCCCGTCCACACCTCCCTCACGTTGTTCTGCCGGAGTTTGGCCTCCAGCTTCCTACTGTAGGAGTCCTTGCACTCCCTGAGCTTCACCTGCAGGTCGCGCTGGACTGTCCTGATCTCGTCCCTGTCCCCAGACCTGAAAGCTGCTTTCTTCTTGTTAAGAACTGCTCTCAGGTCACTGGTGATCCAAGGTTTATTGTTGGGGAAGCAGTGTACTGACCGGGATGGTATGGCGGTTTGTTCACAGAATTCAATGTATTCAGTGATACAGTCCGTCATGCTGTTGAGGTCCTCCCCGTGTGGTCCACACAGCACATCCCAATCCGTAGACTCAAAGCAGTCCTGCAGGGCGTCATTAGCCTCCTGAGACCACCTCCTCACAGTCTTGGTGGTCACAGGCAGCCTCTGCACCAGAGGGCAGTGGCACTGTACCCATCCTTAGCATTAGCATACAGTAGGTCCCGAGTTTTATTGTTCCGAGTGGGGCAGTCAATATACTGGTGGAAAGTTGGCAGGGCTCTATCCAGAGTGGTGTGGTTAAAGTCTCCAGTAATAGCCAAAAAAAAATGCACCAGGATGTTGACTCTGCAGTCCAGACACAGTGGAGTGGATTGTGTCCACTGCTTTCTCTGAGTCAGCTGATGGCGGGACGTACACAGCCACAACAATGGCGGACGTGAACTCCCTCGGCAAATAGTATTGACGCATCCCCACGGCTAACAGTTCAATGTCCGGGCTACAGAAGCGTTCCTTAACACACACATGGTCAGGATTGCACCACCTCTCGTTCACATACACAGCAATCCCGCCACCTCTCTTCTTGCCACTCTGTACAACGTCTCTGTCCGCCCGAACAGTCCTGAAGCCGGGCACCGACGCACTGTGATCCAGAAAATCCGCATGCAGCCATGTCTCCGTGAAACACATGATGCTACACTCACGGAAGTCCCTCTCAGTCTTTACCAGCGTGCTGAGTTCGTCCATCTTATTCGCCAAAGACCTCACGTTCCCCGTTACAATCGCCTGTACCGAAGGTTTATATTGCCTCCTCTTCGCCCTCCGCTTAGCGCCCGACCTGCAGCCCAGAGCCCTTCTCCGTAGTTCCGCCGGGATTTCAGGCCTGGCGCCGGACAGCAGCCGCGGGCTAATCGCGGGAGTAAACAATGGCCCCAGTCATCGTGTGTGGCTCTCCATTACAAAGAGGGAGAAAAGTAACAGAAAAGCCACGAGAAAATTTGAGAAAAAGTTACGGTCCGTTGTCTGACCATAACTTAAACTAAACGTGAAGGAAAAAGAACTCAAGAAGAGAGCAAAAAGTGGAAAAAATATTAAAAAGTAGAACACACGGAGCTGCTGCGACAGGCAGCCGCTGGCATGGCGCCATCTTGCATTACAGATAAGAGATTTGATTTTTGTATGGATGTGTTGGGTGTTGAGCGAAAAAACTTCAGTGGCGCATTAAATAAGAATTAAAATGAAAATTGCATTCACATTTAAACATGAACCAATAGCTAAGAATACTCTGTCATAATTTAAACTCACCTCTATGTATTGAAGCAGTGGAAAAAAATCCTCACTGCTCTGTTCTGTCCGCTCTCCTTGTTGCAGGCAGAAAGTAACGGTGAGCTGTTCTGCCTCGATTCATTGACGATTGTCAGGTACATAGACTTCCTAATTCAGTGGCATTAGTCCTTTCTTGTTTACCACAATATGCCTATATTTTCCTTGGAATTCAAGTATTTGACTTATCTGCAATGTAAAGCCAGTAGATTATGCCTAAACTTCAATCTGGCCATGGTTTAAAAACTCAGACATCGCAGCAAATATTTTTTTCATGCCCCCACTCCAGCCTTTTTTCTGTCTTTTTTTCCAAATGATAACTTAAAAACCCAAGTTCAATCAACACTTACAAATCTCAAAACGTCACGGAGACCAGTCAAGGAGAGCATGGTTAACATCAGTTGACTTTACTTTACACAGTGGAAAGGCTGGCAAATAGGTAGCTGGCAGGTTTTGATTTTTCGTGTCTGCTTTCTGGCTTGGTAGTTTACTACTTACGCTGCAGCAGCTGCCCTGGGACAGGCAGCAACCCCAGAGGCTGTAAAATTAGGCCATTAAGTAAATGAGATTCACTGATGCACAAACTGAAGGAGCTGATGAGATTGCATTTCACTGGAGTAACAATGCTGAGGTAAATTAACTTCCCAGTACGTACACTTGAATGGCCCTTATTTAATTCTTTAGGTCCTAAAAGTTGTAAAGGCACTAATAGCCAAATCCAGACTTATTTTTTTGCAACCTTTATAGGATTGAACAGGGTGCCGTATCAGACGCTGTATCCAGTTTTCTTTATGCATCCAAGCTCAAACCCGGGTCTCAACCCTGGTACACTGGCACCTGCTCCACCAGGTGAGCTACTGGGGAAACCAGTACATTACACTTTCTAGTAGGAATATTGATTTAACATTCCTCAAAATAACATGAACATATTCAAAACAGCAAGGCTATATTCACAATAACTGATACAATCAACAGCGATTTGGGCAATTATCATTTATTTTCGTACAAAACACAATTAATTACTCCTCACAATCACAGACTCCGTTGAGTATTATTAGCTCACTGATCATAACAGATTTCATTCAAAACAATCCAGAAACAAAATATGAATCATGGAAACCATCTTAGTTTGTCTTTCAACAGTCCCAACCATAAACCAAATTTGGTGTGGTTGAAATATACCCTAAATTCACCACATTAGATGTGAAAAGAAATCGTTGTTATATGCTCTCCTAAAAGCCTCCAGACTCCATCGAAACAAACAATAAGTTTACCTCACTGGTAAACACACTTTATTCAAACACAGAAACCAAATTAACTCAAAGGTTTTATTTTGGTTATTAATTCCACTGTTCCAATAATCACCAACCCTGGTTTGGTCAAAATCACTATTTTTATCACTTTTGAATTTAACGTTTTCCCCCTCAGCTTTAGAGCTTTCGTGTCTTTCAGCCCGTAGTTTAGCTTGATTTGGTTTATTCCCACTGCAATCATCAGAGAGACAGATATGTCCCCTTCCTTTGCAGTTTGTTCCTGCTGCCTCCAAGTGGACAAATGATTGCCATTATCGAGGAATGTGTGTGAATTCAAGCTGAAATAATACAATAAATCCATCTTTAAAGTGGCCTATTGAATTTACAATAATCATCGTGACAATCTTCCCAATAGATTGTGGCTTCTTATATGAATTCATGCTTTGGTCTGATGGCGACACTAAACAAAGGAGAAGGTCAACAACAAACATTTACATTCCTCTTGTGGGGATTACAAACATCCACAGCATCGTTCATATAAAATCAGGACAAAAGACTTCTTCTGGCTCAACATGAACCAAATGATAACGCAAATAACCCATGAATCCATCAAAAGTCCCTTTGTCATGACATCATGTTTGCAGCAGAGCTTGTTAAGGACTTGACTCATGTTATGCACTTAATTTTAGTAGAGACCATTTTGATAAGGAAAGTATTTTTTTTTCCTTTGAAGAACTTGAAGTTGCGCCTCTGATAGTCTATGTTCACAGCACAGCATTTGAAGCTTAGATTAGGATCAGCTAATGTCGTTACCACTTTGGTTCACCCCCTAGACACAGTTCCTGAATCAAATACAAACATATTTGGTCCGTACATCAGATGATAATGTCAAAACAGATTCTAATTCGATTTTTTTCCTTCTGAATGTCTCTCTCTCTCTCTCTCTCTCTCTCTCGCTCACACACACGCTTAAGAGACAGAGAGAGAAGTGCCAGATGTTGTATAATCACGTCACTTTGAAGTAGCTGCTGGTGCTGAGCTGCCCTGTGTTGCATAACAGGTTCAGATTGCTGTACTGCCCTGTCAGCTAGGATTATCCCACTGTCACTCTGACCTGCTGAAAATGGTTACCAGCCAACACACAGCACAAACATCCACGTGCAAACATGTGACCCTGATCAACGGAGTCCACCCTGTCCATGTGTCTGTATGTCTTCTTCTGTTTTGAAGCCAATATAAATTGTCGTGTCACATTAGTGATTCAACCCACTGCTACAGAGCTCGTTAAGGACTTGTTAAGGTATAAAATACAACAGATTCAGAAAAAAACAATGTATAGACTGATGATAATACCTCTCAATCATCATTTTGATCCACTAGAAGTGTGTAGTGGTGTCTGTGTGCGAGCATCTTCTGGGCGGCAGCAAAGAGCATTTGAACCCCCAGCCAATAAGCAGTGTGTGCAGCCCGTTATCATTCCGGTCAGCAATGCCGCTTAGTTGCATATCGAGACTTCCAGACCTCACAGGCCTGAGTCAGGCACAGAGAGAGCAATAGTCCACAGCAGGATGAAGCTTGCCTTGTGCTGATTTATTCAAAATCTGGTACCTTCCTGCAGGTTTGTGAGG
Organism: Melanostigma gelatinosum; assembly: GCF_949748355.1. Taxonomy (NCBI): domain Eukaryota; kingdom Metazoa; phylum Chordata; class Actinopteri; order Perciformes; family Zoarcidae; genus Melanostigma; species Melanostigma gelatinosum. Next base: position 3,329,231 of record NC_136635.1, on the reverse strand, counting down.
AGGTATGGATGGTTATTTGTGCTTTAGAATGTAACTACTGTGAAATAATCCGAAAATAAGGTTTTATACTTGTGATTCACTGTCTTTATTCAGTACTGCAGAAAACTAGTGACCGTGGTGGCTTAGAGTCCAAAGATGGTATTGCATTGAGCAGATGAATCAAAATGAAATTCACCTCGTGAGGCATGTTTCTAAAATATAAAAGGAACAATACAATCTAAAACTGAAGCAATAAAATAGGCTGTGAATAGAATGTTATGATAGAATATGCTGGAGGAATTAAAACATATTCACCTGCAAGGATCGAGTTAGAGCAGTTTAACACCCTTGTGGAAGTTTGAGTCTGTTCCACAGCGAGGAGGCCAGAGCACGTGTCCGGCTGCTTTGTACAGTCGACACGCTGCAACAATAAATCTACCAAAACTGGTTTACAATTAAAAGGAATTTAATCCCACTGATGCAAGTACAGTATTTACAGTGAAGTACACTATTTCCATGAAATATTAAATCAATAAAACCCCGTTTGCAAAAAACTCAACTCAGCTCCTCAGGTATAAAACCCGTCTGTCCTCTGAGAGCCATCACGCGAGAGAGAAAAAGACTTGAAATTAAACCACCCACATCCATTCGAAACACCTCCTCTTCAGTTTATCCCAATTCCTATTGGCTAACTTCCAGGAGTGTATTCGCCTGTCTGCCTTTCTGTCCCTGAGTTTACTAACACATTCAATGACTGTCAGTTATGGTTTAATCCCTTCTATGATAATCCTTCAGTATAAACGTTGAACTTCTGCAACTTTGCCAAAAGCTTCATGTCTCAAATTCTACTTCTAGCTACTAATCCTAAAACACTTTATGCTTATCTTAATTATGCATTTCCAAAACCCTTATGATTATGACTAATTATGAATTCTTAAATATGAATCATTGAACACTTTTATTATAGCTACTAAACACACAGTTCTATGCTCAAATTTCTTACAATTCCCCCCTAACCCACAGTTCACTGTGAGTTAGCTACCCAAATGTTCCTGGAGTCCCCTCCCCTACTCAATCCAGGGAGAGGTTCCCCATCTATCTAAACAGTGGCAAACAACAATTCATGCATACAGATATCATTTCAAGTATTCCTATCCGGTCTGTTTCTACCTACGCTTGCCTCGCTAACCGAATCCGTTGAAGTCCACTGCCTTCCATGTCTTGGGGCTGGTGGGGTCAGGAGACAGTCTGTAGGCTAGAGAAAACATACTGAGAAGCCTTGACTGTTCTTTTACACTTGACAAAATTACATTTCTTAATCCTTACACCCTAAAATCCCATTATAACCCAATTAAACAAAAAAATCTCAAAATACTCATCCAAAACAATCCGTCTATTTCCCAAATTTCCAATATCTCACCGGATGTGTTTTAGAAGTCCATCTGGGCCTTATCAGGTCCTTCAGGATCTCTGAGAGGATGGTCAGGAACTGCTTGTGGAGTTCCGCTATGGCACCGCTGGTGGCCTCATCTAGACTGTGGCCATCAGAAGCTCCAATTCTCCCTCATCCTCGACACATAACTGGTTGCCCTGTATTTGTGTCTGGCTCATCGTTGAAGCAATAAACCCCTGTAGAAGTCCACGGATGCAAGGGAACCCCCATCCACAGACGACTAGTAGGCCTACGACGACAGCACACAGAGTAATTACGATTGACAAAAATGTATGTTTCCACTTGCCAAACATACTTCCCAACCAGTCGGTGAATGGATTCGTGACACCAGAGTTCTCCGCTAGCTCTTGGCTGAGTGCTGTCAGTCCCTCCAGAGCCCTGGTCACCGATCCATCAGGAGCTGTGTTATTTGGAATGAAAGTACAGCAAGCAGACCCAAACAACTGGCAAACGCCACCTTTCTCTGCTAAATCATATCTAATGCCATTCTGTTCTGCAAGGTCATTAAACTAGTCTTCGCCAGCTGCGCATGCAGCCCTGATATGGCGTCCCTGGTGAAGTTTACAAAACGCTGTTGGTTATAGTAAATGTAGTTGATCCAATCAACATTTTTATTAGTCGTCACCCTCTGAGAGAAAACAGATTCTAAATCTGCTGCTATTTGATTTCTGGCTTGAAATTCATTAGACACCCCCCTTGGCACCCTTATGACATCTATGTACACTTGGTCATCAAAAGCTCCCTTTGGGCTGTCGGCCCCTCTTTTGGTTCTTCATACTTATGCTGTACCTTCTTTGAACATAAGAGTGAGAGTAACATTTTCATAGGTGAGTGTCGTCAGAGAAGCCTCTCTACGTGGTCGGGGATGGGTTTGATGAGCTACTGAGGCTAAATGTCGAATCTCGATGTAGTCCTGCATGTGTTCTGGTTCCTGTCTGTGTTTAATTCCCCATACTAAGAGGGAAACTGCTGAAGTCCGGAAGAAAATAATTACAGGCTTACACAACCCCCTGAACCTAGAGTCTCCTAATGGACACCATCGCTTAAACTTGTGGGGGAAAAATCATCTTCAGTACTGTCTAACCCCTCTTCTGGGTATCTTTAGCTTCAAATTTTGCCTGTTTGATGTACAATCCTATCTCTGCGAGTGTCTTACGCGTTAGCTTCGCTGCTGCACAGTGAGTGAGGTGGTGCCAAGTCGCTCCCATTTTACCTTTTACCTTTACTGCATGTGAGGTTGCCAATACTACCTCCCATGGACCTGTCCACCTTGGTTCACTCCACCTGCGCGTGTGGACTCTTATCCACACCAGACTGCCTGGTGACATGACAGGAGCCTGCTTCCTTTCGTCAGCTGCTGCTTCTGCGTTTGTCACCTGAGAAAACAAAACTCGGCTCATGTTAGTTAGAGCTCCTGTATATTTCTCAATTTCTAGAGTTAGCAAGTCTAGGCTAGGACCTATCACTGAGTTAGACTTGGATTTTGCTGTATTTAAATTCAAAAGTTGTGGTTTATCATGACGTTATTAAATCTAAAAAATTGTGAGTAGCACCTATACTGGAAACTATTCTAAATGTGCATCTACAAAACAATGTTTTACACCTTACCATATCCCCCCTTCACCACGATATCTCTGCTGTAAGAGATCACGTGGTAATCATCTATGTATCTTGGCTATACACTGAACCTCCCCATGGTCCTGGTGATGTTGATAAAACTAGCTTATATGCAGCTTTAATTAGCAGCTAGCTTATATACAGTTTAATTAGCAATTAGCTTATATACAGCCTTAATCAGCAACTAGCTTATATACAGTTTAATTAATCACTAGCATATTTGTAGTTTTAATAACCATTAGCTTATGCAGCTCTATTAACCACTCATACAATGCACACAGTACACGCTAGGGCCAGGGAGAAGCAGGAGGGAGATTACTGACTTAACTGCGCCACAAGGAACAGGCCGCCATCTTTAGAGAGATAAGGAAGGAACAATAGACAGTGAGATACAGGGACAACGCCCTAGTAGTCTCCCCTCTTCACAACTTGCTTCACAGGTCCTCTCTCATTCAACATCTCACACACACTGATAGAAGAAAACGCCTTCTGGGAGGGGCCAATGTGAACGGACGTTCAGGCCTCCACCCAGGTGTCATACACGTACAAACGTGCCACGCCTGCATCTTTGAATTTAACCAATGGGCTTCCATAAGGAGTGACTATATGAATTATCACGCTGTAATGTTGAAGCGTTTTTTATGGCTGACCTCAATGCGAGCGAAGCTCTATTAAAACCCATGCATGTTTGATTGCTGGGCTGAATAACTCTGTTGATAAATAAATCTATTGCTTTGATATAACTATACGCCTCTTGAGAGCTTCTGTTTCATTCTTAAATCCGCTCTAAGTGTGAAAGATAGCTTTATTTTCACAACAAATTGGTGGAGGATGCGTGGGCAACTTTGATACAGAGCACATCGGGTTGGAATGATAACAGGCCTCTCTCTGTGATTCCAGATAAAGGTGTATCTCTCCCCTGAGGCTGGGAGCCCGATATTTGCCATCGGAGCCGTGCCTGCAGTTCGGGGGAGTCTGATTTGTACCGGTACATCATCTAAAGGTAGGCAGAAACCTATTTAACTGAATTCTGCATATTGTATTCATAGACATAATCCAAATTTTATCAGACTATCCGAACTGTGAGTATTGCATAGTCATAGAGTACTTGTAAAGAGTAATCACACTGCAACAGAGTTGTTATACAGCCATTTGGGGGGTCTGTACACATGCGTGAATGAGTCCAGCAGAAAACGCAAAATAAAGACGAAAAATTGCGCTCCTGTGACAGCGTAGATGTGAGGTGATGTGAGCCATGTCACGCGCCTATTTGCTGTCACGCGCTTCGCACTAAGCACTCAAATTCATGTCACAAATGGCGTCATTTTTAACGACATTTATAAGGCGTTTTGGGCTACGAAGAAATTGTATAACATGACGGGATATATGTATATGTCATTGATGTCATTGATAAACTGTATTGAGAAAATTGACTGTGGAATTCCCGTATTGAGACCACCGAGTCCCTGGATCTTAAATCGTGTGTGGCGTTCAATGTAAAATAGTATTATCTCTGCTTAGAGTAAGCTTGACGAAGTTTTTGGACGAGAGCACAGACTTTAAGTTTATCGGTGTGTAGTTGATAACGGACGAAATTAAAGACAGTAGCCAGAAGTGTACAGGTCCAGAGCAGAGGCCTAGGCTACTTAAAGTGTATTAAATTGTGTTGTTGCTGTACTGCGTTGGTGGTGTGGTGGTCAGCATAGCTGCCTTCCACGCTGTGGCAAGCCGTGTATAGTTGGCATACGCTGACAGCCAATGAAATTGCAGCATTTCATATCGCTGGTTTCAGCTCCTGGACGCAGATTCGAGTCTCACTGGGGCTAAGCCACTCATCAATGACAAAGAGCTATTCATAAATCAAGAAATGTTCATCCAGCTTTACCTTTTACTGATTGTCACTAGATTGTAGTGGCAGATAGATTATCAAGTACTTGACTTATTTTTGGCTATAAACCTATTATATTGTAGTTTTTACTGTTGACTATAATGATTCACGTATTAATGAGACATGTGAACATTAGTGAATGAAATATATTTATTAAACACAACAGGGACAGTGAATATTGAACACAGAGCCAATAATGCAAGGTCACAAATACACAACACAAATATGTTAAACAAATATAATAATGACAAAACACTCCCCTTTTCTCTTACTTTCCCTTTTCAACCTCCCATCTCTTTTTTTCTGTCTCATAAAAAGCAGGTTGTCTGCTTCTCATGCCCTGGTCTTTGTAAAAGGAAAATACTTTACCAGGGCAGTAAATGTACTTCCCTGTTAGTCCAGGGAACCCCGTGTGAATGTGAGGACTGTTTGGATCCTGCTTCAGATCCATCTGACAGAATCGACACTTGCGACCTGTGGGCTGGGATTCAGTCCTCTTCCTCTTCTGCTGTCTTCTGTCCTCCACCCTTTTCCTTGTAGCATCCAGTTCCAGCTGAAAGAACGTTGGAGGAGGAAGATCAGAGATGCTGTGGATTCATTCTGGCTGGGGAGGGAGATGCCACAATGACACCATCTTCATGAGGTTGCGCACAGGAAAGGAGCCTGGCCAGAGAGCCGTGGATTCCAGCTCTGTCTTCATCCAGATCCTCTGCTGCTGTGAACAGGTCCACTGGCTGACTTCATGCTCGTAGCCAGGGAGCTGTGGAGGAGGACGGGTGGGGACAGCTAACGGCCTGGGTGATGGCTCACCTAGTCAGACAAGAATAAACGGAGCAAATGAGTACGATTCTGGTTGCGTCTTGATTTAATCTTTTGACATGAAAAACCTTCTCACACTAACTTTGATCTCTCTGTGCTGGTGACAGTTGAGCGGGCTCTGCAGACGTCTCAGGAGAAATCAGGGGGGCCTCTGACACTACAGAGAATATTAAACATGTTGTCATTATTATTGACAGTAAGATGAAGCAAGGATGTAACATGACATCTACACTGTAGTCTGTGAAACTCAGCAAGCTGGACACTGGAGTGCTGCCTACCTATTGTCTGAATACAGTGCAGCAGCAACTGTATAGAATTAACAACAGTTTTGATGAACACTACATGAAGTATATTTTTAAGATGCAAATACAGGTCAAATAACACACAACAGGGACTGTGACAGTCGCCTCTGTTGAGGACGACCCGCTCCTTCTGGGAGCAGACACGTGAGCTCCTGAGGAACAGGCACTGGTCTCCTTACAGTTACAGCGGCGGCTGCAAGGAGAGAAGGATCACAAAACATAATCAACGGTTTATAACAGATATGAGCACAGTGAATATGACAGATGTGTTTAAATGTTGGATGTATTTACCATCTACTTGTGAACCCTTCAGATGAGTTGGTGCAGCCAGTGTAGCAGATGGTTCTACAATGGAAAACACTTTGTCAGTAATTTATATTTTGACAATATACAAACACAACTGTTAGTATCGTTACTTCACCTTTCTCAGCCGTATCCAATGACAGACTGTTTCTCACATTAATATATAAAGAATATACTTCATTCATACACGTGTGTTTGTCTTTCAATGGGTTAATATTCAGTGGCCAGTCATTGTGATGTAACCTAGGCAGGTGAAGCAACATGGCACACTTCAAACACATGCATTCAGGTGTTAGTAACACAGCAGTTTCATACATACATATTGTTTCCTTTTATCCATATAAGAAAACAAAGAGTGATACGTACCCTCATCATGACTGGTATCAATTCATAGTCACGAGGACAACAAGCAGAACACCTAAACATGAGACAGAACGGTTCAATGCTTCATGTGGGATAAGAAGTCATGGTCCCATGCTTGTCTGTTGATGGCAGAACGTTTTTGGTGAAAAACCTCTTTCTGTTCCCGGAGCCTGTTGTTGTCTGGCTGTTTGATGATGCAGAAACAGCTGGTAAACAAACAAAAAACATATCATATACACTGAATAGAATACACGATTAATAGCAAACCGGCTGAACTGTAACTGATTTTAAATCTTCAGGTGGTAGAAATGAAAGACATCAAATGTTTACTCTCAGCTCTGCACGTGTTGCTTTGAAGGAGATACTCAGCATCCCTCTCTCCAGCTCTTCATCTTCATCCATCACTGAGATGCAAACAGACGAGAATTAGAACTTCATTAAATTAATATCTTCTTGCACTTCTTGTACATAAACATTATTTTAACAGTGATGGAGAAAGTCTACACATCTTGTACTTCAGTAAAAAAATATGTATTAATACCACCACATGGTGTAAATACTCTTTAAGTGAAAGTCCTGCATTCAAATCTTACTTACTCAAAGTCTGACTTAAGTAAAAGTACAAAAAAGCATGTGTTCATCACTTTAATGACTTTATATACTGCTGGTAGTTTAATCTGTAATAACACATCATTTATTAGTTGAGTATATTTTGTCTGATATCCTGAATCTGCCAAGTAACTAACGTTAGTAACTAATGCTGTCAAACACACGTGGAGCAGTTAATGTACATAACTATGAACTACATGCATTAATGACGATACGTGACGTGATACAACGGAGACGTGCATGTTTATTTAACGTTAACGTGATTCACATGAACCACCGGGTCCGGTCACAGCTTGTTGTTCTTTTGTTACGTGTCCGTAAAGTAACAGAGTATATCTTACGTTCACCATAACCTTAACCGGCCGCTGCTCAGCCTCTGTGTTCACTGACATGCGTCGTAAACGCCAACTCATTTTATTTGAATGCACGTTCGTGTTAACTTGTGATACTTTTGGTCACAAAAACGCATCAAAGTCGGACATGAATTAACCGGTATGAACCGTTAACGGCTCCAGATTACGTTACGTTGTAAGGTAACGAACTCATACAGTCAGAAGTCCGACTTCGACACAATATAACACAAAAAAACCACAACTAACTTTATCTTTGAAGCTTTCAAGTGAATGTCAGACAGCCCAGACTAATTGTCATGACATTTTAATTCATTGTTATTCATCTTAATGACTTACCGTTCAACGTAGTGTCCACCCAGCGAATAGATCCGGAAAATGCGGGCTGTCGATGCTCTTTCCAGGCTCCGACTGACTGACAAACACCGGAGAAAATCTTTCTCTCGCAAAACGGCACCACAGCGCTGCTGGTGCTGGTGGCCAAAGATATATTACATCCGTACTGGTTTAGGACTACCATTGAAAATGAATGGGAAACGGTTCTGGGAGTTTTAGCTAAAGAATCCCCGGGTGCCGCGCTGTAGGGCCGTGATCGAGCCCCAGCCAAAGCAGATATTGTACTTGTGTTTTATGATACGCAGCGGCCGTTGTGAAGCATTAAAATAGCGCTGTTTTCTTTTGTGTGTAAGATAGGGAAAGAATTCATTATAATTTGACTGTATTTGTTTGCTGAAAAAGCAGTTTGTCATTTGTGTCGTGGTCAACAGATCAGCGATACGGCAGTCTGTTTGCTGAGTTTGAGAAAGTGGATTAACTGTCGCGTGATAGGGAAAGAATTGATTATAATTTGACTGTACTTGTTTGCTGAAAAAGCAGTTTGTCATTTGTGTCGTGGTCAAAAGGCCAGCGATGCCACAGTCGGTTTGCTGAGTTTGAGTAAATAGAAATTGCTGTTGAAATACGCTGATGTAAAATAGTGTGTCTGGAAAAAGAATTGTCCATCTCCTTCGAGGACCGCGCTCGTGACTGATTTGTGATTTCAGAGACGGCAGTGCATGTTTTAATTTGTGTTTATTATTGGACTGTATTTGTAAAACTATCCACTTCCTTCTGAGAATGTGTTTGTGATTTCTGCGCATTTCTGAGACGGCAGTGTATGGATTCAATTTTGTTTGAATGAGTGTGAGTATTTGAAGCGTACATGAGAGAGCTGAGAGCTGGTGCTGAGTTGATACAAATGTTCGTGCGTTCCTATGCGAGACAGACAGCTGAGATCTTGAATTGTGGTTGAAAATGCTCGTGTGCTGTCCAAAGTTTGATGTCTAGTGCAGCAGAAAACACGCATGATACACAAGCGTTGCACTCACACACACACATAAAACACTAGAATAGACTGAGAGACAGCTGAGAGTTAATATAAGTGTCTGTTTCACTGGTTTAGTTACAAGGACTACAGATTTATTTGAAATTGTGTTCCATAGGGACCATCAGCAAAGTTTATAGCGGAAACAGAGCAGGCATTCATTCAGCCAGACAGACGCTGCTGGGAAAGTTAAGGAGTGTGAGCTTTCCTGATAAGAAAGAACAGGTGCAGCCTTGGATTGTGTCCATTGCGAGGTGGATTGTGTCCACTCCAAGGTCAGAGAGCTGAAGAAAATTGGGAGAAGCTTTGGCTCCCTCTGTTGGTACTTCACGAACTGCACACAGAACATTTGACAGGAGCTTTGGCTCCATCTGGTGGACATCTGGGAACACTACCTTCAAACATCACATATTTCAAATCAGTGCTGACATTGCAGAGGAAGAAGTCATGGCAACAAAAGTGAGCACTTATCTGTGCAATCTGGAGAATGATGTCCAGGATCAGAGCAGGATGAATGGAAGAAGCAAACATTGGCCGGTGGAACAACAAGCGTACAAAAGAATGATAAAAAGATGGAAGGCTAAAGATATTTGGGATGGAGAACGGCTGAACTGTCCTCCCACTGAAGAGGAGCTGCAACAGATAAGCAAAGAAGTGGTGAAACACTACGAAGAGAAGAAGAAAGAGTGGGAGGACAGAAATCCTAAACGTGTAAACATTGGAAAACGAAAGGCCTCAAATCAAGCAGCTGAAGAAAAAGGGGTGTGGCCATACATCAAAAGGTGTTTCGACTATGACAATAAAATGATGGGCAGGAAGCCGATTCCCACTGAAAAACAGAAGGAATGGATGGAGCAGGCTGGCAAAGATGCATGGGATAAGATGAAGCTGGAAGCTGAAGCAGCAAGTTCACCACTAGAGGCCGCCAAACACAGCAGAGGCATGTTTCCGGCCCTAGCACCCTTATCCACAGCCCCTCCCCCATATGACAACAATCCGTTTGCCCCAATCGACAAAGACAAGCATGAGCATGAACAAAGCAAACTGTATCCTGACCTGCCACCTCAACACAAAGACAAGCATGAGCATGAACAAAGCAAACTGTATCCTGACCTGCCACCTCAACACAAAGACAAGCATGAGCATGAACAAAGCAAACTGTACCCTGACCTGCCACCTCCACCTCCAGATTATGTGCCCACGAACCCTTTCGTGCAGGCTCCAGTAAGACCAGTAACAAAGGGGTTCCTGAAAGGAATCTTCGCAGTAGAAGGAGGAGAGCTGCAGATACCTGTCTCAGTAGAGGAAAAGGAGAGAAGAAAAAGGGCGAAGCAAGTTGAGAAGACTGTGGGACACCTGATGACTCACCTTGGCGCCCTAGTGCTGGCAAACACACCCGGACCTGCAACTACACCTAGACCAACTGTCGAAGCACACATCGGGCCAAACAACGATGGTTTCGAGTTGACAGAAACACTCGAAACTCTGCACAGAGTGAGCAACTCAATCAGAGACCGTCAACAACAAAGACAAGAAGAAGACACACAAGGCGAAATTGAAACCCTGGCACAACAACTGGAGGAGCTCACAGAGCTGGAAAGAGAGCGTGCAGCAGCAGCGCGCTATGCGCCTTACAAGGAGGCTAGGGGACATGCAATACCAGAAACGAACCTGTGGGCTCCTCGTTCAGAGGAAGAGGAGGAGCTAATCGAACTAGCTGCACAGACAGCCAACGAACACGCATGGCCACAAACACATGAAGTACAGAGGCTAACGCTGAATGGAGATTTCACAGGATATGCCACAGACCCATCAACAACGCGCAGTGGAAAACAATATCGGCCTGCATCACGTCAGATGCCCCTCAGAGCAGCTCCAACAGCTGCAGCCCCTCGCCAGATGGCATTTACTCCCTTCTCCTTCATGGACATGACAACACTGCTGGCCGCACTGCCTTCACTGACTTCAGGAGCAGAGCCATGGCTAGACGAGCTAGATAAATACACATCGACCTACGAACTGGCACTTGGTGACTACAGAGGCCTGCTGGCCAGAGCATCAGACCCGCACACACTGCTAAAGCTTGAAGCCGCAGCAGGAACCACAAACGTGCCGGACCCCACTCCCATAGGCGGTGTCAGGCAGGCACTACATCTGGCCATAAGGAGAGAGTACCCCACCCCAATAGACCACAGCCAAATGTCCAAGCCTGGGGAGGCTGCTGCAGATCTCCTAGCTCGCGCTGAGCAAGTATGGAGAACAACATTTAGAGAATCCCCAGATGCATCTCAGACATCATTGGCACTCTGGAGGAGCATGGTGACCAAAGGGTTGCCTGCAAAGGTAAGAGAGGCGATTGAAAACACCGTGGCCATCGCCTCCTTCACTCAACCTGCATGGAGAGAACATGTACTGCATCACTATGATAAACACAGAACAGCTGTAGAAGCCTCAGATGTGGAGCTCAAGGCACTGCAAGTGGCACTAATGAAGAGACAGCTGGCTGACCTGGACTCGGCTCAAAAGACTGCAAAAGACAAAAAGAAGCAGATGGCTCAACAGGAAACACAGGCAGAACAAGTGGTCCCTGTAATGATGGTGCAGCAACCATGGCAACAAAACCAGCGAGGAGGACAAAGAGGAGGCGCCCAAGGGGGTGGCCAAGGAGGAACTTTCTACTGCTACAACTGTGGAAAACCAGGCCACTACTCACGTAACTGTCGCTCACGTGACCAGCCGCAACAACAAGGCCCACCACGTGGAAGAGGAGGAGGACCCAGAGGAAGAGGAAATTATCAGAGAGGGAGAGGCTATCAGGATCCAAGAAGCCAGAATCAAGCTGGACAGGCATATCAGCCGCCACTAGGAAGCACTGAGCCTTGGACGCCTAATGATCCTCACTCTGAAGAACATGTCAACCAGGCACTACAAGCTCAGTGGGAGAATATCAATCAACCCTACTAGGACACCCCACAACCACCTGGCACCGGCATCATGAAATTTGGACTAGCGAGTGAACCAACTCTCACTTGCACAATAAATGGACAGGAACACACATTTTTGGTGGACACAGGGGCAACATAATCCAGCCTCACGTCTCCACAGGTCCTGTCATCTAAATATGTGTCAGTGGTTGGGGTCTCAGGCGCGCCAGAACGCCAGTGGTGCACTAAACCTCTAAATGTCCAAATAGGAAGTCAGCAATGGTCACACAGCTTCCTATCAGCTCCAAACTGCCCAGTAAATCTGCTGGGCCGAGATCTGATGTCAAAATTAGGCCTAACAATATGGCTAAACAACGACGGGGTCCAGGTCTCACTGGACCCTCCCCCTGCGAGCACACTATCAATGCCTGTGCGAATACTATCAATGCCACAAACATCCATTAATGTGGAATCATTGGATGAAGAAGTGTACTGGCTGAGATGTCTAGTCACAGGACCAAGCACACCAACAATTCAATTCTGGTTCAACATACACAGAGAACAAATTCAAAGACTGCATCCATATAAAACTCCTCTGCCATATGTGCACTGCACTATGAATGTCACGGACGATCCAGACTGCCCATATGCTGAAGATTGGGACAACAATATGGCACACCTAACTCCAATAATCATATGTCATGATGTGTATTGTGGAAAAGAAGGAGTGGCTGCAGCAGTGATATTGGATGATTATCAGACCCAGTGGTATGGTCTCAGCAAAGAATCGGCTCCACATGTCACCCTAGCGGTTGGATTTGGACAAGAGGCCAGAGGACTCGGCCCTATGATAAAAAGAGCACATACTTTGTCATGGATACACACAGATACAGCAGGACTGCTAAAGGCAACAGAAGAAGATATGTGGCGATGGGTCATCACTACCAAAGAACACACACTGCCTGAGCATTTACCACTGCCACGACATCATGGTAAACCATGCACTGACCATCCAGCAACTCAAGCTCTATTGGACGGCGTGCCTAAGAAGCTATGGACGACTGGCCCTTATGATGTGGGAAAATTGGCAACGGTCAAACCTGTGAAGGTGGCGCTGCTGGATCCATTTGCACCTCCTATCTGGCATCCACAGTACAAACTAAAGCCAGAACAAATCGCAGGCATCGCCCCGACCATTGCAGGTCTGCTAAAAGCTGGAGTGTTGGTGAAAACTCAATCACCATACAATACAGCAATCTTGCCAGTGCAGAAGGCCGGAAACAACACAGGCTGGCGGATGGTACAAGATTTCCGACCAATCAATGATGCCACAATACCTGCGTCATATCCAGTTCCAGACCCACATATTGCCTTGACAAATCTCAGCCCACAGCACTCATATTTCACAGTGATTGACCTCGCTAACGCCTTCTTCAGCATCCCTCTGGACAAAGATTCACAGACACTGTTTGAATTCACATTCAACGACCAGCAATACACCTATTCTTGCCTACCACAAGGCTATCGTTGTTCTCCAGGTTTGTTCAACCATCATCTCAGACTACACTTGTCTGACATAGAGCTGCCGGATGGTGTCGTCCTCATACAATATGTGGATGACCTCCTGATTGCTGCCCCATCAGCAGCCACCTGCCTGGAGGCAACTGAGACTCTACTGCGGCTGTTAGCCTCAAAAGGCTACAAAGTTAAGAAAACCAAGGTCCAAACATGCAGGAGACAAGTCACTTTCCTGGGTCGCACTCTCTCATCGAGCGGCCTAGCTGTAAGCACAGCACACAGAGAAAGCATTCTCCATCATGACAGACCTAGCACCGTGGGACATATGCTGTCATTCCTGGGTCTAACAGGCTACTCTCGTAGTCACATTCCAGACTACGCGGACCTCACCACCTGTCTCAGAAGCCTGCTTAAGGAACCAGGAACTAGAAACACCTCAGCCCCACTAGTTTGGACACAAGAAGCAGAAGAAGCGTTCACCACTCTCAAGCAGACTCTGGCACATGCATCGGCACTTCAAGCTCCAGACTATTCACTCCCTTTCCACCTAGATGTTTCTGAACAAAAAGGAGGGATGGTAAATGCAGTTTTGTATCAGAAAAAAGGGGGAGAAAGAGAGGTACTCATGTATCACTCATCAAAGCTGGACCCAGTTGAAGTTGGCCAATCCACCTGTACAAGACACATGGCGGCAATTGCAAAGGCGATCGAGAAAACATCCCACATTGTCATGTGCCACCCTCTGAAAATCCACACACATCATGGGGTGGCTGCATTCCTCCTAAGCAAAGAATTCACGTTCGGAGCTGCAAGAAAATCGAAAATTCAAAAAGAATGCACAAGAGCACATATTGTCTATGAAACAGGAGGAATCAATATGGCGTCATCACTACAACAAGGAGATCAACCACACAGCTGCGAAGCAAGGGCAACCATTGAAAACAAACTAAGGCCAGACTTAGGAAATACACCAATCCTAGGAGCAGAAATGTGGTTATACACGGACGGATGTTGTTACAAAGGAGATGAAGGAAACATAGCATCCTATGCTGTGGTGAGACAATTCGAAGATATGGAACACTCAATAGTAGCATCAGGTATCCTACCTCAACCAGCATCAGCGCAACTGGCAGAAGTCGAAGCGCTCATACAAGCCTTGATAATAGCAGAAGGAAAATCAGTAAACATCTTCACAGATTCGGCTTACGCACATGGAGCAGCTCACATCGATGGGCCCATGTGGCGAAGAAGAGGATACATGACATCAATGGACGCACCCATCAAACACAAGCAAGAAATCATGGCACTGGTGGAAGCTATGAGGCTACCAAGCAGAGTGGCAATCATGAAATGCAAAGGACATGATGGTAAAGCAAGGACCAGAATAGCTGCGGGAAACGACATGGCAGATGAAGCTGCTAAAGAAGAAGGAGGATACAGACGAAAACAGATGGTTCTGAAAATAGCCATACAAGAACCAGAAATCACTGAAGAAACACTGATAGAGATACAGAAGAAGGCTGGACCATACGAATGGTCCGAATAGCAAAGGAAAGGAGCAACAAAAGGAGAAAGTGGACTTTGGAGATCCCATGATGGCAGAGTGGTAGCACCAGCAGAATTGTGTGTCTCACTGATACCAGAGGCACATGGACCAACGCATGAAGGAAAGAAAGGAACATTACAAAGGATGCAAGCACTGTGGTGGCACCCACACATGGAAAGTATGGTGTCCCTCTTCTGCGACGAATGCACCACCTGTGGGGATCACAATGTGAAGAAACCGTACAAAACACCTATGGGCTCTTATCCTGTACCATCAGCCTGCTTCCAAGACATCAGCATAGACTTCACTGACATGGGACATGAAAACAGAGTACAAGGAAAAAGGTACATCTTGGTAATGGTGGACAGATTCTCAAAGTGGGTGGAGGCAATCCCAACTAAAAGAGAAGACGCACAGACAGTAATAAAGTGGCTGCAAACAGAACTGATACCTCGCTATGGTGTTCCTAGATGCATAAGGTCCGATAATGGTTCACATTTCAGTAATAAGCATTTGCAGGAAGTGGAAGCCAGACTAGGAATCAGACATAGGTATGGATCAGTGTATCATCCACAGTCACAAGGACTGGTAGAGAGGGCAAATCAGACGCTAAAATCAAAAATAGCGAAGACATGTGCAGCATCAAAGCTGACATGGGTTGAAGCTTTACCACTAGCTCTAATGGCAATGAGGAGCGCACAAGGAAATGAGACGCATCTTTCACCACATGAGTTAATGACAGGGAGGCAAATGCCTGGTCCTCTATGGAGCTAAATCCAGGTCAAAAGTTTCGTTCACTTGAAAAAAAAATGTGAACCTGAAAGTCCCAAAATACAGCAATGTATTCAAAATAAAAATAAGTGAATGAAAAGTTTTTTTGGGTTGAATATAATTTTGATTCACTTCTGGAATTTTTTCGAATACATTTTTTTTTCAGTTTTCACGTTCATATATATTTTGATATTTGAGTTCTTATATTTTTCA
The DNA here is from genome assembly GCF_949748355.1 of Melanostigma gelatinosum. Lineage (NCBI taxonomy): Eukaryota > Metazoa > Chordata > Actinopteri > Perciformes > Zoarcidae > Melanostigma > Melanostigma gelatinosum. The sequence continues at coordinate 3,313,213 of NC_136635.1, read as the reverse complement.
TTTTCAGATTTTATATTTTCAGATTCAAATCTTTTTTTTTTGGGTTTCAAATCTTTTTTTCACGTTCAGGTTTTTTTTTTCGCGTTCAGGTTTTTTTTTTCAGTTCAGGTTTTTTTTTTCAGTTCAGACTTTTGACCCAGATCTAACGTGGGGGGCGTGGTATCAACTGAGAGGGGCGTGTCATCATGAGTGACAGCATAACAACGAGGGCTGAGGAGTTCCTCAACCACGTTGCCTTCAGGTAACGTGGGCACCGCGAGAATTATGATTCAACACTTTCTATTCACCATATTCACGTGATTGAAAGTTTAAAAAATGACGCTAGTGCCAAAATTCTGTTTAGCAAGCTGTTTTAGCCTCTACTTGGGACGAATCACAGTAAAAGAGAAATAAACTATGCCATATTGGGCCGTTCAACTACCACACTTTAATATATGACGTTTCGCACTTCCACACACCACTGTGAACGCAGCGTAGTATCCTTGTGATGGCGTCCGCTCCACCTGGACCGCATGCTGGCGCCAGCGCGCAGGTAAGAAATCGAATACATTTTTTTACAGATACTAGAAATTATCCTAAATATTATAATGATAATTGTAAGATAGCGTCATACATAGAGGGAGAAGATTTATTTAAGTGGGGATTTCGCCAAAGCTAGAAATTAAGCAACTAGCTGAATGCTGTTAGCTTGTGTTTGTGAATTGTTCCCTCCTTACACTGACCAGCTCAAGTCCTTCAATGTGTGTTGTCTTTCGTAACAGAATGTCGACTATAATTCGACAGTGGCTGCAGCTGCACAGAGCCTTATAAATGTGCTCGCACAGAACCTCTCTCAGGGACAGCAAGAGCAAGGAAGAACGCAGCAAGAGCCATCATCTTCTGTAGAACAGGACATGGCCAGGTTTTAGTTTTTATGGAATTTCATTTTTCATGTTAATTTAATGGTAGTTTGACAAGTTCATATGTATATTCATCATATTTCAATCAAATTGTTTTTTTTTAATCATGTAGATCTTTCCCTGGGTTTTTCACAAGAAAAAGTAACCGTGGAAAGCGAATGATGCAGAGTCTAAAGACCTGTGGCACAGCATCCACAAAGACCTGGAGGCCTTTTAGTTTCTATGCATACCTGTTGAACATTAATGCAGAGACAACCCCAACCTCCTCTGAAGAGTTTGACCTTGCCCAGGCAGGACTTGGAAAAAGACATCTCAACATGTCCAGGGATATGGGCCATGAAGCGGTATTGCATAAAGAAAACGTACTAGTTACAAATTGCACAATTGTTTATATTTGAAACATGCAACTTCATCCTAGTGTTTGGCTTTTCTTCAAGCATGTAGACATCACTTAGTCCCTATGTTATTGTTCTTTTAGTTCTTCAGACTACTACAAGATGAGTATCCTAAGATGCAGGGGCTGACAGGAGGATGGCTACTCTACAAGGCTGCAGGTAGAGAAAACTTGTTAAATAAATTCCATTGTAATACATTGCCATTCAAACAAGTAGCCCAAACAAACACAACTGATCTAAACAATGTTGCATTTACAGGTGGGCAGGGTAAACGGAGACTAATAATGATTCCTCCTGATTCTCATGGATACACTGGGACCCTAATTCGCAGTGTTACAGGGTCAGGGAGAAACACCCTGTTTATTGTGCCTCTGCAACATGAGTTTGATGTAAATCCATTACCTCCAGATGCCATTGAATTCATAAGTATGCCAAAAGCACAATGCCAAACGTGCAAAGTGAGTTTCCCTTTGCAGATTTTGGCCCTCCATGTTCAAGAGTGCATGGATTCTCAGTCGGCAGCAGAGGATATTGAGGTAAATCTAGCTATGAAATACTGTATATGTGATGTTGCATTGTGCAAGTTTAACTTACGTTAACTTTTGATTGTTGTCCAGTGAGTTATAACAGCATATTTGTGGGTAATTTTTTATGTCTTAGGCATGTCAAAGTGAGGTCCAGATAGTTTCTGTGACAGCTCCCCCTGTGCACCGTGACACAGAGACATCTATTGAAGAGGTACGGTACTTAATGTTGTTGAAGTGCATTGTGAAATGCCTACATCAACTTTATGGTTTGGGACAGTCGCTAATATTCAAACTATTCTATGTTCAACAGAAGGTTCCGTGTCCTATCTGTTTCTTTAAATTCACACCACAGTTCCTAGAGATCCATGCTAGCAGGTGTGGCGAAAGGTATTTGATATGGTGGACGTTTCTGTACATTCTTAATGTTTATGTTACTTACAGGACTTGTTTTTTCTATTAGTACCAATACATGTGTCCCTTGTACTTGTTTTAGAGGAGCAGAAGACCATAGGATTGCTGAGACAACGTCCATGAGCCTTGACAATGGAGAGGAGCAGATCAAGAGGTAAATACTGTGTTGTGCTGATACAAAAACATCTTTAGCCTACAGAGCTTTTGTATTCAACATTAGGAGTTAACATCTGGTAATTTTGAGTTTTTTTGGCAGTGTTGATGATGTATTGGACACCATTTGTCAAAGAGTTGACGTAGAGAAACGGTTCAACATCCAAATCTCAAGAACAAACATTGTGGAGAGAGGCCTTCTACAGTGGCAACGTCAAAAGAAAAATTCACCCACTGCTACTCTGAAAGTGACCTTCTTTGGGGAGGCAGGGGTAGACACAGGTGCTCTCCGAAAAGAATTTCTCACAGGTAAAACAAAAACATATATATTTGCATTCTTATACACTATTGAAAGAGTTTTAGGTTTCAGCTCATGAGTGATGTCATACTTTGGTTAAAAGGGCAGCTAACCCAAGATTCATGTAGACATTTTTCACTTTTATCTTAAAAATATCGTAGTTATCGAAGGACCTCTATCCTTGAGTTGTATGTTATACTATTAATCGTGTCAGTTAATTTTTCCATAGTGTACATAGAAATAGAATACAACATTATTTACAGCAGTGACTCTCTTCTCAACAACCCAAATTAGAACCCCCCCCCACTAAAGTCAAGATGACTACATACAAAACAAATATAGTCAGACGGTTTTTACATTTACATTTTGTTTGAACTTTCAATTAAACTATTCCGGTCTAAAGTAATTGGCTAGTAGTTAATTGTTGTGCTGTCGCAGATTAGAAGGCCACAATAATAAAATACTACTTGACAGAGAAGTTGAGCACCACAGGAAATGCTGTTTGTACTTCTGTATATAGAAATGATGGCAGGGATTGAGGGTCGTTTCTTTGAGGGACCCCAACATCAGAGGAGCCCACGATACTCTCTGACTGACTTTGACAGTGGCCTCTACAGGTGTGTATGTTTCTGTGCAAGTAAGGACAAACTATTCCTTTTTGTTGTAACATAAGTAATACATTCATGCTCAATTTGCATAAATAGGACTGTTGGAGAGATTTTGGCTGTTAGTTTGGCACAAGGTGGCCCGGCCCCAGCCTTCTTCAGCCCATGGAGTTACAGTTACCTCTGTAGTGGGCAGATAAACCCGACAGTTCTCAACAGTGATGCAGTGGCAGATGTCCAGTTGCGTGCATTAATTGAGCAGGTAAGACATGGTAGACATGCTGGGTTAATGGAAAAAAGCAGTCCTTGTCAAATGATATTGCCATATGTTTACATAGCATATGGCACCGAGATGTTCCTGAAGATTTAATCGAGATGACATTTTTTTTTTCATTTTCAGGTTGAGTTGTCGACTGAGCATTCAATTGAAGGCCTATCTGATGAAATCTGTAATTGCGGATATACTGGAGTTATCTCGGTTCGAAACAAGGAGTCAATTGTTCGGTACGCGAGGACATGTGTTTATGTTTAGGAAAGTATAATACATGAGTAAGGTTTTATAGGAATTATTTTCCTTTCTACTGTTGTAGTGCCATCATACTCCACGCAGTGCTGAGGTTGCAGCCTATGTTGGAACAACTAAGGGAAGGCCTGCAGCTGTATGACCTTCTTCTGCTAATCAGGAAGTACCCAGATATCTGCCAGCCCCTGTTTGTTCCTGGGGAAGATGTAAAAGTGAGCAAAACAAGATTGACCATTTATTATTATGAACAAAGAACACTTTCTATGAAATTTCATAATGAATGTGTGTATATAATTTGCATCTTGATTTTATTTCATCATAGGTCAATGCAGAGTTTGTAATGGCATCCATTATTCCTCAACTGAGTGACAAAGGGACTACCAGGCATCAGGTTGAGCTGGAGATGATCAACTTCATCCAGGACCTGCTTTATGAAGCTGAAGGTGTATAGTTTATGATTTCCTGCAAATGAAAAAATTCCAAAAGCTGTCAAATTGTAGTGTTTTCGTGACACAAGATTGAGGAATTTGTTGTAGTATTTAAAAGTAGCCAGCTACCCCTGTGGTTATACTGGTATTGAAGAAGTGATATTGTCCCTGAAAAAGCTTGATGGTGGTAACAGGTATTATTTGCCAGGGTACTTTGTGTTTTAAATCAGAGGCCGTCCCTGTCACAATATTTATTTTGGCTGAGCAAAGCCATTATCACAATAAGCATACATATAGATTGTGATGGAAGAAGTAATTTTTGAGTAAAGTAAAAGTAGCTATACCACTGTAAAAAAAAAACTTTGTTTCAAGTAAATGTCCTGCATTCAAAACCTTAATTATGTCAAAGCACAAAAGTATTAGCATCAAAATATAGCAAAAGTATAATTAGTCATTATATATATATATGATGCATTAATGTTGATCACTTTAATGTTGTGGCTGTTGAAGGTGGAGCTAATTTTAGTAATGTGTATTAATGATCTAAATCTGCAAAGTAACCAGAAACTAAAGCTCTCAATGAATGTTGTGGAGTAAAACGTACAAGATTTCCCTCTGAAATAGTTGAGTAGAAGTATAAAGTAGCATGGAATGCAAATACTGAAGTAAAGTAAAAGTACTTTTAAATAGTACTTAAGTGAAGTTAGTAAATGAAATTAGTTACACTCCACAACTGCATAGACATTATACATACAAATGAGAATTTGTTTTCCTAAACCTCTAGTTCTTAATGAGAACTTTTACAAAGGCCAATCTATATCTCCATTCCATGTAAAAAGACTTAATGTTAACACAGAATGCCATTTATAACCATTGTGGTTGGCCGAAACAGTCGAATATCTCCAAACCTCAGGAAATCACACACATTTGTTTTGGATCAGCTGTTCTTCTGTGACCGAGAGTACCTGTTTATTTCACTTCTTTAAATCAAAAGACCTACATTGCAGTAAAAAAGGAAAACTACATTTTAAACTGTCACATAACTTTATTTTTTTCTTCTCTTTGCTTCATAGCTGAAGATCATGAAGAGGACGAAGACGGCCCACGGTCCATCACACCTGCAAGGTTTCTGCAGTGGATCACGGGCCAAGGTCACATCCCACTTCTCCCATCCGAGAAGAAGGATTTTGCTGTGATGCTCAGATTTAACCACGACTGCAGTGCAGACTTTGGGCATCACAGCATCTGTTACCCTATCGTCTCAGCATGTACAAAGACAATTGCACTACCCGTACGACATATGAGGTCATATGTCGAGTTCAAAAAGGTTATGATGGAGGCTTTTCATCTCGGGCAGGAATTTAACAATGTGTAGACAATTGTCTCTCTCTACCCTCCATTTTTTTTTTTTTGCCTCCGTTCATGTTTAGCAAAAACTGCTGTTTTAATACTCTCATGTTCTGAGAAAAGAAAAGTATTTAATTGTAATATTTAAAAATACTTGTTTTGAAAAATGAGAGAAAAATTGTGTTGAATGTTTATAAAAGAGAACAAAATGTTAAGGTTTGGAATTAAAAAACGATTTTATACAATTTATTCTTCTTTTTTTTTTACATGTGGCTTCACTGTTGCCAGTCACAACAAATAAACATTTAAAACACATTCATTGTATACTTGTTGGTGTTAAAGGGGTAAAACCCTTGAAACACAACGTTTGCATTTATGATACATGAGTTAGTACATAGTTCAATACAGCTAAATAGATGTCTCGGCCGTAGGACTCAGATGGTCTAGCAACATCAATAGCGGCCCTAAGGCGTGCCATATCCTCCTCACATAGGGGACATGCAATGGGTGGAAGAATCACTCCAGAACTGGTCGCATTTTGCTCACTGGCACTGTTGAAATCAAGATCTGCATCCTCGATTTCCTTCATTAAGAAAAAAAAGGCAGATTTATTAATTAAACATTTGTCATATAGAAATCAGAGGACATAAAGTAAAACTATAAAGGTAAGCAGATTTTAAAGAGATCAACATGTGAACATAACTGATACGATGCTGATGCAAGTATCAACATAGTATCATTTAATTAGTTGTAATGTGAACAAAGAGATACAAGCCCTGATCAGCATTTGAACAGTTTTGAATACATTTTTGTTCTGTTATCTCTTTCATTAATTTGACGTTGGTGATTGAAAAAAACTTTGACACATCTGTTATTAAACAATATTCAATTTTCTTACCCCAAATTATAATTGGTAGTGTAATCTAAAGTAAACTAAATTCAGTTGTACCTAGATGTTTTTTCATGGTATAAGTTTTGAGGGCTTCCTTTACAGTGTTGAAAAGCTGTTTTATGCACAATGCTTGTGTCTAAAATAAATTCAAGGAAATGGTGTGAGCTTTGCTATTCTATGAAGTAGAAACACTGGTCAAAACTATCAATGTATAATACTATGTTTGCATAAAAATAACTTAGATTTGCTACCTCTGCCAGGTCTGGAGCATTAACAGGATTCTGGAGGAGTCCGATTGTCCACAGTTGTTGTGGGGACAGATTTTGCTCTGTCCTTAAAGGATGATTATCCCAACCCATCCTGAAGACATCAAGATCCCTCTGCAGACGTGGAAGAAATACATGCTGGGCACAGAACAGGTGGATGCTATCAGAAGGATCTAGAACACCTTCATCCTCAAGGTTGTGAAGAATCTCGTAGTGCACGTTTGAAACAACCATCCAAACATCTCGCCACAGACGCTCTATTCTGGTAAAGAAAACATAAAATTACCCTCAGGTATGTACAATATACTGCAACATCTGACATTATTAATTCTACTGAATATTATAAAAAATATATATACCTTTGATTGTGCACACTCTTTCCTGAGAGGAAACTTCCCCTTCCGCAGCCTCTAATAGTGAACATGCATCGTGCTACGCCAACATTTTCCACTCCTTGGTCACCTCGTACTCTAAAGAGAAGGTATCCCAGTTAAAGAAATAAAAAATAAAAGTTTAAAATATGTTTAAAAATTGGCAATTTAAGGTTCTAAATGTAAAAACAGAAGATATAGGCTCCAATAACTACATCTTTATTTTGTGAGAATTCTAAATGCATAGACTTTGGACAAATACCTAATAGTATCATCCAAATCATTGTAATGATTGATTACCAGCATAGATAGAAAGTGAAGTGATGAAGTATTGTATACGACACATTTAATCACAAACAGGTCTTTAGACAGATAAATAGTGATTTGATTCACTTTGATTTATCTTGACAATTAATGTGGTATAGAATTTGTTTAAATTCTCAACAACTTAGCATAGTAATTGAATTAATGTAAGTAAAGAATTGGTCGTTACCTAATGTCTTAGTTGTGCAAAAACCTCTCTGTTATCTCACTGCTCAAAACGTTCAAACAAGAATACATGTTTAACTGACAGCTAATGCACAAATCACTGAGGAATGAGTACCATAGTGAGCCACACCTATGTGTTGGTCTTACCTTAATGGAAAGCCATACTTTTGCACTGCCTCCAAGAAGAAATCAAGTGCAGTGGATGCTTTATTATTGGTCGCAGCACCGAGGTACATGATCTGGAACAGAATATCATGCAGTGGAAATAAATAAAAGCATTTTTTTAGACCCGTAAATGTATGTAAATACAAGCTAGTTCACATCACACATTCATGCTACATGGTATTAGATGGATAATAACAAAACTATAGATCCTTTAAAGAGGACCTGTACACCCGACAGCAATTGTTGCAGTCGACCCATATCGGTCATTTTCAACTGTCATCATCTCACTTAGTCTGTAAGTAATGGTTATTGGTGAAAAAGAAATTACCTTTCGTGAGAATCCATCAATCCCTCCAAAAACAACAAGGCCATATCTTTGAGGAGGAAAAAAGAAACACAAAATGCTGATGCAAAACAAGGGTGGTAAAAAAATGTCACTGGAAATTTGTAAACATATTCATTTTTATTTTTAGTGTATATCCTGTATTTAGCCAAAGCACTGTATATCTAAATAGCATGTAAACATCAAATGTATGGCTTACCTGATGAGTTTATGATTTGTGTCGATATGTACCAAGTGCAGAGGACCCTGAACCGAATATGTCCTTCGTGCAACACACCCCATCCTTGTCATTCTTGAGAGTACACCAACAGAGTCTACACGCTGCATGGATGAAAACACTCTCTTCCACTGGACACGGTGGCCCATGGCCTGCAGCATTCCTTTCATCATTCGGCATCCTACGTGTGGTGTCCTGGCTTTCACTGACCTCATGAAATTGTCTAGTTGTTGATCAGTTAGGCTACTGTAGAACTGCATTATGGAAAGGCCATTATCGTGCATGCGCCGTTTCACTGTACTCTCAGAAATACCCAGAAGTGTTGCAATGGATGACACTGGTAAGGACATTTGTATCAAGCTTTGTAGTTGCTGAGGAGACACAACATATTTTGGCCGTCCCATTTCTCCTTGCAACACTGGCACCTGACTAGGGGTCGGATCAGATTCCTCTACATTGATAAGCGTTGACAACTGTGTCAAAGCATTAATGACATCCTCTGGCATCTGAACCTGGACCGACAATGACCTAAAAAGAGCCATCTCCTGGTTGACTACAAACCGCAAATAGTTCACATCTAGGGGCAGTCTTTGAGTGACCTGGGAAACTTTAGTCAGTAGTCGCTGAAGAAAGTCCCTTTTCAGTTGCTCCTAGAAAAAACAAACACAAATTATTTTACTAGCTTGATTACATCTTTTAAGTTACAGACACACATAACAAACAAACAGCATGCAAGTTATTACTTAAAACTTATGCAAAGTGAGCCAACTTGGAAGGCGTCTATCATAGCCTAAATTACGTATCAGAATACAACAACAAAGAGGACTGCAAAGGTTATGCTGTGTAAACTAACGTTAAAGGTCCGTCCACACCAAGAACTATATAACGATAGAGATAACCACAGTGATAACGATGTGAGGAGCCACACTGATGAACGACGAAGTTCTGTACAGTGACGCCAAGCAACATTTATAAGGCTCTGTGCAGCTGCAGCCACTGTCGAATTATAGTCGACATTCTGTTACGAAAGACAACACACATTGAAGGACTTGAGCTGGTCAGTGTAAGGAGGGAACAATTCACAAACACAAGCTAACAGCATTCAGCTAGTTGCTTAATTTCTAGCTTTGGCGAAATCCCCACTTAAATAAATCTTCTCCCTCTATGTATGACGCTATCTTACAATTATCATTATAATATTTAGGATAATTTCTAGTATCTGTAAAAAAATGTATTCGATTTCTTACCTGCGCGCTGGCGCCAGCATGCGGTCCAGGTGGAGCGGACGCCATCACAAGGATACTACGCTGCGTTCACAGTGGTGTGTGGAAGTACGAAACGTCATATATTAAAGTGTGGTAGTTGAACGGCCCAATATGGCATAGTTTATTTCTCTTTTACTGTGATTCGTCCCAAGTAGAGGCTAAAACAGCTTGCTAAACAGAATTTTGGCACTAGCGTCATTTTTTAAACTTTCAATCACGTGAATATGGTGAATAGAAAGTGTTGAATCATAATTCTCGCGGTGCCCACGTTACCTGAAGGCAACGTGGTTGAGGAACTCCTCAGCCCTCGTTGTTATGCTGTCACTCATGATGACACGCCCCTCTCAGTTGATACCACGCCCCCCACGTTAGATCTGGGTCAAAAGTCTGAACTGAAAAAAAAACCTGAACTGAAAAAAAAAACCTGAACGTGAAAAAAAAAACCTGAACGTGAAAAAAAGATTTGAAACCCCAAAAAAAAAGATTTGAATCTGAAAATATAAAATCTGAAACTGAAAAATATAAGAACTCAAATATCAAAATATATATGAACGTGAAAACTGAAGAAAAAAAAATGTATTCGAAAAAATTCCAGAAGTGAATCAAAATTATATTCAACCCAAAAAAACTTTTCATTCACTTATTTTTATTTTGAATACATTGCTGTATTTTGGGACTTTCAGGTTCACATTTTTTTTTCAAGTGAACGAAACTTTTGACCTGGATTTAGCTCCATAGTCCTCCAAGAGACGGTAGTCATATACCGGCCTTAGATGTGCAGCAAGTTGAAATGAAGGCATATATGACTGCTTTAATCACTCTCACGGAGGCTCTCTCCAAACAGGTCCAGCGGACCAGTGCAGCTGACGAGGAGGAAGTAAAAAATCTCATCCGAGTGGGTGACTGGGTCAGGGTCAAAGTTCATAAGAGAAAGTGGACTGACCCCAGGTGGACAGGGCCGTACGAAGTGAAGGAGGTTACTTCACACTCGGTCCAGGTCATAGGTAAATCAGGACCACCTTGGCACCACCTGTCACATTGTGCCCCAGTACCTGACCCTTCCAGAACCTTAGAAGAGGTCCGACGTAATCTGACACAAAATGCCGGTTTATCTGTTTGGGAGAACGGACATCCAGCCACTGGGGATTCATCCCCCAGTCACCTGGAAAGACATGGGTATAGGTAAAAGAACCAGATGGATTCTAATGGGTTTGGGTGTGGCATTTGTGATACTCTTGACTTGGGGATTGGAAGTGAGGTACGAAAAAGTAAACAAACCAACCAGCGGAAACTATGGCTGTCTGCCAGAGGCAGTGCAAAATCTGACAGGGTTTGAGCGTCATCCAAGCTGCAATCTGACAACAAGCGGCAAGGATGTGAACATGCAAAATCTGACAAGGTTTGAGCTTCATCCAAGCTGCAATCTGACAACAAGCAGCGAGGATGTGAACAAAACTCAAAACGACCTCGAGAGAGAGGGAAGAGTAGGCAAAAAAGAGATGCCTCAGAACCGGCATACAAGCCACCACCAAAAGCGTGTCGTGCATATCTGACCTTAAACTACACCAAGGGGAGCAAGACCGTTTTTACTTTTGATTTGTGTGATGTGATTAACTGTGGAAGAAGACCAAAAGCATGGAGAGGTTATGCTGTGTATTTGTGTGCTGACCATTCCATAGTCAAGAGATGTGAGAATTACGTGAACGTCGCGGCGAAGGCGTATTGTTATTCCTGGGGCGCGGTAACAAAATACACAGGGCGGTGGAAGCCAAAGACGAGAATACGATGGGAACGTCCGGAAAAGACCTTATGGGACAAAATAGAATTCCAACGAGACTTTTCAGCAACAACCAATCCCTTATCTCTGTCTCTAAACAACGTCACCAAAAGCAGCACAGGAAAAAACATAATATGGTTCGCCCTATTAGTGGACGTCCCCGGCAAAGACCCGAGAGTAGGAATTCAGATAAACATAATTCCGAACAGACCACCACCACCACCGGACCCACCAATTGTCTTGTCAGAAGACTTTTCTAAATGGACTCCCCAACAGGTGATCCAATTAGCTACAGGACATGGAAGCGACAATGTTTGGTTAAATTGGATTGTTGATAATGCTATAAAAAACAAAATGAGTGGCTGTGTAGCTTGTGCTGCAGCTAGACCAGCTATGTTCACCGAACCAGCACCACTATATCCTGAATCTGACCCAACAGGATACGCGTGCATGACAAATATGACTAAAATGGCTACTCCACCAAATTGCACGACTCTGGCATCCATATTTCCACCGATTGACAACCAAACTGCAGTAGGTTATTTCAAAGCTTACAAAGGACTAGGATCCAGATATGTCTGTTACCATTTCACCAACGATAGAGCTCAAACCAACCTCGGCAGAGTGCCAGAAGACTGGTGCAATATGACACGACCAGGCTCAGAGATAGGTTCTTGGGCTAGGGGAGGGCTATTCTACTACTGTGGGGGTCTGCGCTTATTCTCTAACATACCAGCATCTACAATGAGAGTGTGTGCTATGGTGAGGCTAGCAATGCCACTTACCTTAGTGGGAGACAAAATACTACAGGAGCAAAACAAAGTACAAAACCTGACCCAACGCAGACGCAGACATATCTTAGCAAAAAGAGCAGCTGGAACTGAGTTCAGTCTGGACAAAGGTCCAACCTACATAGATGCAATAGGAGTGCCCAGAGGAGTGCCTAATGAATACAAATTGGTAGACCAAATTGCAGCAGGTTTTGAGAGTATCGTGAGTATAATTCCATGGATAACAGTGAATAAAAATGTTGATCGTATCAATTATGTGCATTACAATGTTCTTCGTTTGGCTAATCATACTAGGGATGCAATAGAGGGTCTGGCTGAGCAGCTGGCCCCAACTTCTTTGATTTCTATGCAAAACAGAATGGCTTTGGACATGTTGCTTGCTGAAAAAGGGAGTGTTTGCTCAATGTTTGGAGACCTGTGTTGCACTATCATCCCCAACAACACTGCGCCGGACGGTTCAGTCACAAAAGCACTGAATAGTCTGAAGGCACTGTCAAAAGAAATGCAGGAAGCATCAGGTGTAAACAATCCATTTGGAGATTGGATGGAAAACATGTTTGGAAAATGGAAGCACCTGATCTTGTCAATAGCAGTGTCAGCGGGAGTGTTCATTGCAATACTGGTGTCATGTGGATGTTGTATAATACCCTGTATTCGTTCTTTGGTTGGCCGTCTTATCACCACTGCCCTCTCCAAGGAACCACCACCACCCCCTCCTTATGGAGCTTACCCAGTATGGGAAGAGCAGACCAGCCTGGTAGGGTCAGGTGAGGCAGAGCCAGACACAAGCGTGTGAACAGGGCAGGAAGGTTAAGAAAGTGACGTCCTTCAGACGTCAAGAGAGGGATTTGTTGATAAAACTAGCTTATATGCAGCTTTAATTAGCAACTAGCTTAAATACAGCTTAATTAGCAACTAGCTTATATACAGCTTAATCAGCCACTAGCTTATATATAGCTTTAATTAATCACTAGCTTATCTGTAGTTTTAATAACCATTAGCTTATGCAGCTCTATTAACCACTCATACAATGCACACAGTACACGCTAGGGCCAGGGAGAAGCAGGAGGGAGATTACTGATTTAACTGCGCCACAAGGAACAGGCAGCCATCTTTAGATAGATAAGGAAGGAACAATAGACAGTGAGATACAGGGACAACGCCCTAGCAGTCTCCCCTCTTCACACTTTTTCCCAGGTCCTCTCTCATTCAACATCTCACACACACTGACAGAAGAAAACGCCTTCTGGGAGGGGCCAATGTGAACGGACGTTCAAGGCCTCCACCCAGGTGTCATACACGTACAAACGTGCCACGCCTGCATCTTTGAATTTAACCAATGGGCTTCCATAAGGAGTAACTATATGAATTATCACGCTGTAATGTTGAAGCGTTCTTATGGCTGACCTCAAATGCGAGCGAAGCTTTATTAACCCATGCATGTTTGATTGCTGGGCTGAATAACTCTGTTGATAAATAAACTATTGCTTTTTGATATAACTATACGCCTCTTGAGAGCTTCTGTTTCATTCTTAAATCCGCTCTAAGTGTGAAAGATAGCTTTATTTTCACAATAGTCAACAGTAAAAACTACAATATAATAGGTTTATAGCCAAAAATAAGTCAAGTACTTGATAATCTATCTGCCACTACAATCTAGTGACAATCAGTAAAAGGTAAAGCTGGATGAACATTTCTTGATTTATGAATAGCTCTTTGTCATTGATGAGTGGCTTAGCCCCAGTGAGACTCGAATCTGCGTCCAGGAGCTGAAACCAGCGATATGAAATGCTGCAATTTCATTGGCTGTCAGCGTATGCCAACTATACACGGCTTGCCACCGCGTGGAAGGCAGCTATGCTAACCCTTATGCCACAAGCACTGTATATCCACAACACAATTTAGCACACTTAAGTAGCTCAGGCCTCTGCTCTGGGCCTGTCTCCTGGCGACTTTTCTTTTAAACTCCGTCCGTTATCAACGATTCATCTATTAACTCAAGATTTGCGCTCTCGTACAGAAACTCCGTCGAGGATACTCTAAGCAGAGATATCATGTTTTTTCACTGCACGCTACTCACAATCCTGGTGTCCTGAGACTTGATGTCTTGATAAGGTAATTTTCACAGTCAATTTTCTCTCTTTTATCACTGACTTTCGACATATATCCCCGTCATGTTATACAAATTCTTCGTAGTCCAAAACGTCTTATAAATTACGGTAAAGATTACGCTTTTTGTGGCCCGAATTCGAGTGCTTCGAGCTCCACGCGTCTGCGTTTCACCTTACTTCACATCTACGAGGCCACAGGTGCGTTATCTTTCGCCTTTTATCTTACGTTTTCTGATGGACTCAGTCACACATGTGTACAGACCCCCCAAATGGCTGTATAACAACTCTGTTGCTGTGTGATTATTCTTTACAAGTACTTTATGACTATTCCATACTCACAGTTCGGTCAGTCTGATCAAATTTGGATTATTGTCTATTCATACAATATGCAGAATTCAGTTAAATAGGTTCCTGCTCACCTGTTTGTTGTGCCGGCACGATCAGACTGTCTCCCGAACTGCGGCAGGACCCGGTAGCAAACACCGGGGCTCCCAGGGGAGACCTTTTGGTTCTGAAATCACAGATAGAGAGGTCCGTCAGTATTCCAATCCGATAAGCCCTGAATCAAATTGCCCGCATCCTCCACCAACTTTGTTGTGAAAAATAAAGCTATCTTCCACACTTAGGGCGGATTTAAGAATACAACGAAAGCTCTCAGAGACGTTTAGTTATATCAAAGCAATAGATTTATTATCAACAGAGTTATTCAGCCCAAACAATTAAACATGCATGGGTTCTAATGGTTGCACTCTCAGAGATTCACCATGAGACACACTTGGACACGGCAGTGTGATGCTTAATATAGGGTTCCTCCCCTTGAGGCCCATTGGTCAAATTCAAAGTAGCAGGCGGAGCATGTTTGTACATGTATACAGCCTGGGTGGAGGCCTGAACGTCCGTTCACATTGGCCCCTCCCAGAAGGCGTGGTCATCTGTCAGTGTGTATGAAATGTTGTCGACTGCGGGGGGGGGACTGGTTTAATACAGCCCGATGGCGGCACTGCCCTTGTGACGCAGTTAAGCCAGTAATCTTCCACTGTTTCTCCCTCGCCCTACCGTCTCATATGAGTATTGCCTGAGTAACTATTAAAGCTAAGACTATTTAAAGCTGCTATAAAGCTTAGTGACTATTAAAGCTGCTGCTATAAAGCTATTTTATCCATACTAACTGCGAAGCAGTAGAAGGTGTAAAATATTACACCTTAGAAGAAAATAAGATTGCATATTTTTATCAACACATGACACACATCTCTTCTCTGTTCTCTGCTGTGTGCCTCTACCACAGTGGTTTGTTTACCATTCAAAGTCCGGCAACGCAGCACCTTCCTCAGGGTTGTGCGGAGATGTGGGTGTGTTTGTTTGCTTAAGAGCATAACCGCCGTGGAAAAACTAGAAAATAACATTTTATTTTTCTGATTCGCTGCTTTGCTCTCACTAACGACGCTCATTCTCTTCATTTACTCTATAGCTCGCTCAACCATCGCTGCTCTCTCTCCTTCGCTCGGAGCCGATTTGAATGCTATGTTTACAAACACCAATTGACAAATTGAACATTTACTTTTAATAGAGCACAACAGAGAAACTTTACGAATCTGTAAAACATGTTGGTACTGTTTCAACTGAACTGAATTTTAACTAAAAGTTCAAATGAGAATAGAAGGATGAAATAGCAGTGCCCACTGCACTCTGGAGGCCGGACAGAGTTTCTAAATATATCCTAAGATTGTAGACAAAGACAAAGCAGAAATGTAGAATAACCATGTGAAGGGGATCGTTAAACAGTGTTGGGATCTAAAGGAGCGTGTTTGGGTTATCAGCATTTAAGAAACTGAATTCTTGACATCAATAGAATTATTGATGTATGTAACAATTATTAATGATTATTAATATAAACGGGGCACCACCCTGCGAACAGGGACCAATAACCAAACGATAAAACTAAGTCTCATAATTAGTAGTCACTCATAATGTCAATAGTCTGCGTATGACTATACATTCAGTGACAGTGAAGGTTTTTAAGTTCGAGCACAGGCTACTACATACAGTCTTATCAAATACATATGCACAAGTAATCACAGACGACTGCTCCTGAAAGTATAACAGAGTTTATTGAATCAAAATAATAAATGATCAAATCAATTAATATTGCAACCAACAAACGTTATCATACAATTTTATATGCCTAAACTAAAGAATGAATAAAATGGATGAGGGTGTATGTATGTGTGTGTGTGTGTGTGGGTCTGTGGGTGAACAGGAAGGAGTCTTACAGCTACAGCTAGACTACAAAGATGGCGGCGTCGAGTGACGCTGGCTGAAAGGGGAGGGGCCTTAAGAACTACAGCTAGAAACTACAAAGATGGCGGAGTCGAGTGACCCGGACAAAATGGCAGAATGGGGCTGCTGTACGTAATTCACGTGTGCCGATGCAGCACGTGTGTGAGGCGCTTGTTTGAACGAGGTTCCCCAGGGGTAGAGCTAGGAGCTGTGTGTGTTACGTGAGAGGAGGAAAGAGAAAAAGGTGGGGGCTCATGAATCATACTTCTGCGTGCGGTCCGCGTTGTAGTGAGCCTGAGTTGCTGGTTCTATCACGCATAAATATACTGCTGTCGTCTTTGAACTGCCGGTAACATATGCCGTGATAAGCCACGCACCTCAGCTCACTCACAGAGTTGATTTAATGAGGAGAGAATACTACACGAAGTGTAATAAAACAAATGAAAGAAATCAAATGAATCCCAAGCAAACAGTCATAGTTGATACACAAATACAGCGGAACTTCTCTGTTCCGTAATGATTGCGCAATATCTCGATATCACGCGACAGTAACTTAAACACACAAAAACACGGGAATATCAACATATAAATGAATGGCCTGAATTAAACTTAAGTTAATTTAAGCTAAGCTATGCCCAAATGCCAAGAACCTTACTTGTAGATGCTTCGTTGCAACGTTGAAGTGTTCGTGAGCAAAGCGGTCCGTTTTCCTCGTCGGGAAGGGGGACAGGGGGGAGCTTGCGGGTCGGCGCGGCTTTGCAGCGGGCGCTGTGTGTCGCGCGGCGTTGAGCTGGCGCTGTTTCGGTCCGTCGTGGCGTGGCTCTGGAGCAAACGCAGACGTGAACTATCCTCGCTGCAGGGAGGACAGTTTAACTTCGGCTGAGACGACGTGGTCCGTAGGTCTCCCGGTAATCATCGGTCAGGAGAGGAGCGAGGCTTCGTCGGGCTCCTCTGTGCCGGTTTGTGCACAAAATAAAAAGAAACAAAAAGCAGAGAACGGATCGCTGATGCGGGTTCGTCTCGCGGGCTGAGTGGAGCCGTACTCAAAGTGGAACACTGTCGTTTCGTCCAGCAAAACGGCTCGTGACCTGACAGGGTTTGATGAGGGTTTGAGGGGCTTCCTCGTGGCAAAGTTGGTTCTTCTGTGGCCTGGACGGGGGTGTCCGATCGAAGAGAGCGTTGCGTGCCTCCTGCTAACCCCGGAGGGAAAATTGGAAAAAAGCTTTGAGTTGGGGGAAGCAGATAGTTTTATAGAACAGGGGTCGAACCACAGGGGTCCTGGGTTCGCCTGGCCTTCGGCCAATGAGATTGGACCATAGTTTTTTTGGGGGGAGGGGGAATTCACACCTGAGTGTGAAATTCCACCCAGAGGAGGCTTGTTCTCATCAAACTACAAATCAGGATGAAACCTTTGCTTGGAAAAGTGAAGGCCTGATTCTCTTTGTCCACAGCACATGTTGAAGCCATCTGGTCAGAGCCCAACATCCCCCCTTTGTTCTGAAGAGCGAGATGTTGGCTTCGGTCTTTAGAGCAAACCAAGGGCTGGCATGTGCATCCATGTGGTGGGGAAACCTGAAGAGGTGAGACAGTCCAAGTGTTCCTGAGACCAAAAGCAGTGGTTAAAACAGGCAGTGTTCATTGTTCATATAGTTCAAGGTTCATAGTGGTCAAGTTCATGGTGTTCAAGTTCAGAGTTCATTGGCATCTGGGCAGATGACTAAGGTGGCATCTGGGCAGATGACTTTAACTACTTCTACCTACATCTACTATCATACACAATTCAAATCATGGGTGAGCAAAACATTATTCCCAAATAATTCAATCGCTATTATGATGTTGTGATAATCTAGCATTGCGGCATAGTGTCAAAGAAAGTAACAACCCAAATAAAACAAAACACAAAACACAAAAGAGAGAGATGGAAAGAATAGAAAGACAAGAAGCAGGTGAGGGGCAAACAGTGGTTACTGGTTCAACTCCTAGACAGGACTGGAGTCCGTCGGCGGAGCAGTCGTAGGTTGGCTACGTGGTGTTACGAATAGGAGGGAATCCAGTTAGTCTGTCGCTTCTGGATCTATTAGTACATGATATGTGCGTCTATCTCTCTCTCTAATCGGTAGATTTAGAGCGAGTCCTGTGTCTAAGTTTTAGAATCTATCGATATTGGAGTTGCGTTGCCAAGACTATAGGCCAGAGGTACCTGTGAGGGTTGCATAACAGTAGTGGTAGCAGATTTACAGATTTCTTAGCACGGCTAGTGTGACTAGCTAGGCTGGTCTCTCGCTGCTCCAGCTGTTGACAGCTGAGCCTTCTCGGATGAGGTCCTGGGTTAAATCTGACTGCTACGGCAGAGGTTATGTCTTCTCTGGTTACTTCTGGTAGAGTCTATAAAGCATGCAAAGGGTTCTCTATGAGAGTGGAGCATCAGTTTACAGTCACACTGAACGTTTTTCAGGTCATGCAACTGTTCTGGTTGAAGTTGGCTGTGTTAGCGGTTAGTGTATGTCTACAGGGTGAGTTGGAGCATGCAGTTAAACGTTAGTAGTCAATAGTAAGCCGCCATTCTGCCGGTTGGTTTCGGCACTGGCGAGATTAGAGTGTACTTCCTGTGAAGTACATCTCTCTAAGTTTCTGTTGTCAGAGATCCCACCCCCCTCGCGCTGTTCAAGTGGCGAGGGCGGATATCCCCACGTTACCGTCAGCACTCAGGGAAACGTCGCGAACAGTTTCACTCTGGAGTGTGTCATGGCGGGCTGGTGATATCTCCCTCCCCCCACCCTCCTAATTAGAGATGGAGACAGGTCCGGCGCACAGGTCAAGTTCAATTACCTACGGCACTGGCGACTTGACAGGCCAGGGAGATCACTCGGCTGAAAGAAGGCGGTGGCTTCGTGGAACAAGCTGGAGGTGGATCATGCTGACAGAGCAGGAGAAGAAGGCTTAGTTGACGAAAGATCTTACGAGCTAGGGTGCTCGAAGGGCCTCTAAGGTTGTGGCACCCTAGAGGTGTATGCGAAAAGGTGGGGGAACACATGAGGCTCGTTTCTGACCCGGAGTCGAGTAGAGCAAGAGTGTTATGACCCCCCAGTAGGACTGAAGAATATGTATAGATTTATACATAACGGGCATTGCCTTTGCGAGCAAGGTCTTTCAAGAAGGTTGAAGAACGAGGTGCGAAATGGGAGTGGTCGTTTCCGGAAGTGTGCTGAGTTCTCTTCCCCCCCCTACCACGTTGACTTGGCAGCAGGGGGAAAGGTCACTTGGCTTAGTCAGGTGGGCTGCGAGTCAGCGTTACCTGATGGATTGCCCTTGAGGGCGTCTTTCACCCCCCTGGTTCCGTTGGTCTTTCGACCGCCAGGGTCGTCTGTTCCTCGGGGGTGACCAGGGCTCGCTAGGCCAAGTCCTCTCGTCGTCTTCCGACGCTAGGTCGGAGTCGCTCGACTGTTGGATGCCTAAGACTATGGCGGTGTCTTCGTACCGATTTGTCGGCCGTCCGCGTGTCTCCCATGCAAGTTGCGCGTATTTCCTAATCTCTGGCATGGTGAGGTTACTCGTTCTGCAGTGCATAGTAACATCGTATCTCACGTTGTCGTGGAGATTGTGCAAGAAAAGCGACTTGAAGGCATGGTCTTCTTCTAGACCTGGGGCGTTACGTCCTTGGAAGTACGCAGATCTCAAGCGCCTGAAGTAGTCTCTCGGAGACTCTAGCCTTTCCTGGGACATGGCAAAGGCGCAGAGGGTGGCAGAAGCTGGGTCGGTGTACAGGGAGTACTCCTCCCTAAGGGCGTGACAAAGGGATGAATAGCAGTCGCGGATGCTCGGCTGGAGCGTTTCCACGAAAGCGTGGATGCTTCGCGCAGTGGTTTTCCACACTAGCTTTAGCTTTTCGCGCGATGAGGGGCGCGATAGGTCGAGGAGGCAGCGATCGATCTCCCTTAGGTAGTCATCGATGCTCAAGTCGTGATTATCGGGATTGAAGCGCTCTACGTCTTTCACCAGAGACTCAATCTGTCGAGTATGCAGGCCTCCAAGGTTGATGGGGCCTGGGCCGTCCGGGTCGTCTGAGTCTCCATACTCGCGATGGTGGTAATGACTATCATCCTCCCTCCCTGAGGGGGATGGGGTCAGTTCTTGTCGCGCGCGTGAACTGCGTGGAGGATTGCGGTCGCCTGAGGTGGTTTTGAAGCCACCTGGGCCGACTAGGACCTGGTGTTGGTCCTCTCTCCTCCTGGTTGGGGATGTCGCCTTCAAGAAATGCAAGGTGGTTCGGGTCTCGGGGAATGAAGGAGCCGAGACCAAGAAATGACTGGGCTGAAAGGCTCGATAGGGGGTAGCAGTACCTACCGGGGTTGCTGGAACACCTTGAAGCGCTTTCAGTTTGTCATCACTCTCTGATGCTTTAGAGAGTTCTAGGTTGACCTCTCTGAGGTCACTGCGCAGGCTACTATTTTCTGACTGTAGGGCTCTACAGTCACATGACAACTCCTGAACCTCTGTTCGGAGTGTCCAGATCTCGCGTTGCTGCTCGTCGCTCTGTGCCCGGGTTCGGGCAGCTTGCAGCTGCATTTTCTGATGGTAGATGAGCAGTATTTCGCCGATTACGTCCTGAATCAGGCGCTCTCTGTTACCTGCTGGGTTATTTACATAAGCCACCAGCTGCTCTAATTGCTCGTCGCATAGGACAGCAGTGTATTTTTCAAAGTACTCTCTTTCCTTTGCTGTGAGTCCGAGGACATCAGCCACCGCATCTCATAGTGCGGTGTCTTCTGGAGCTACAGCTCCAGGAATGGGGAATTTCTCGTCGCTCATTCTCTCTAATGAGCACGACTCCCAGTAGTTGTTAATTCCCTAGTGTTAGAACGGAAACTGTTAGTGTTTACGGTTCTCAGTGAAATGTCTAGCTCTGTGACTTACGTTTCTACTGTTAGATGTTAATTACTGTTAGTGTTACGGTTCATGCAGGCGCACAGTGAAATGTCTAGCTCTGTGACTTACGTTTCTACTGTTGCTGCTCTGAGGTATCACTACTGCTTTGCAGCCAGAGGTGCGAAAATGCTAATGTGGTTTAGCACTTTGGGCCTGTGACAGCTGTGTGTAACTTTTTTTTGAGGGATTTAAGAAAGCAAGCAAGGTATTACAAATAAACGATCAAATCTACTACACAGCTGGCTGTTAGTTTAAGAAATGAAACAAATAATTAAACCTGGAAAGGAAACGAAATAAAATTTCGAGAAGGGAATTAAAGATTAAGATTAAAAATCAAAATTTAAAATCAAAAATTTAATTACAATAAGACAAGATTTTGAATATCAAAGCCTACCTATTTTGGGAAATAAGTTTCAGGAATTTGGATCATTCAAAAGAAGAAAAAATAATTTTTCGGAAAAAAAAAATATTTTTGTGGAAAATTAATTATTCAAAAATAATTATGGATTAATGTGCATATATACTGTAACAAAACTGGAATAACGTACCCTCACACGGGGCACCATTATGTTGGGATCTAAAGGAGCGTGTTTGGGTTATCAGCATTTAAGAAACTGAATTCTTGACATCAATAGAATTATTGATGTATGTAACAATTATTAATGATTATTAATATAAACGGGGCACCACCCTGCGAACAGGGACCAATAACCAAACGATAAAACGAAGTCTCATAATTAGTAGTCACTCATAATGTCAATAGTCTGCGTATGACTATACATTCAGTGACAGTGAAGGTTTTTAAGTTCGAGCACAGGCTACTACATACAGTCTTATCAAATACATATGCACAAGTAATCACAGACGACTGCTCCTGAAAGTATAACAGAGTTTATTGAATCAAAATAATAAATGATCAAATCAATTAATATTGCAACCAACAAACGTTATCATACAATTTTATATGCCTAAACTAAAGAATGAATAAAATGGATGAGGGTGTATGTATGTGTGTGTGTGTGTGTGGGTCTGTGGGTGAACAGGAAGGAGTCTTACAGCTACAGCTAGACTACAAAGATGGCGGCGTCGAGTGACGCTGGCCGAAAGGGGAGGGGCCTTAAGAACTACAGCTAGAAACTACAAAGATGGCGGAGTCGAGTGACCCGGACAAAATGGCAGAATGGGGCTGCTGTACGTAATTCACGTGTGCCGATGCAGCACGTGTGTGAGGCGCTCGTTTGAACGAGGTTCCCCAGGGGTAGAGCTAGGAGCTGTGTGTGTTACGTGAGAGGAGGAAAGAGAAAAAGGTGGGGGCTCATGAATCATACTTCTGCGTGCGGTCCGCGTTGTAGTGAGCCTGAGTTGCTGGTTCTATCACGCATAAATATACCGCTGTCGTCTTTGAACTGCCGGTAACATATGCCGTGATAAGCCACGCACCTCAGCTCACTCACAGAGTTGATTTAATGAGGAGAGAATACTACACGAAGTGTAATAAAACAAATGAAAGAAATCAAATGAATCCCAAGCAAACAGTCATAGTTGATACACAAATACAGCGGAACTTCTCTGTTCCGTAATGATTGCGCAATATCTCGATATCACGCGACAGTAACTTAAACACACAAAAACACGGGAATATCAACATATAAATGAATGGCCTGAATTAAACTTAAGTTAATTTAAGCTAAGCTATGCCCAAATGCCAAGAACCTTACTTGTAGATGCTTCGTTGCAACGTTGAAGTGTTCGTGAGCAAAGCGGTCCGTTTTCCTCGTCGGGAAGGGGGACAGGGGGGAGCTTGCGGGTCGGCGCGGCTTTGCAGCGGGTGCTGTGTGTCGCGCGGCGTTGAGCTGGCGCTGTTTCGGTCCGTCGTGGCGTGGCTCTGGAGCAAACGCAGACGTGAACTATCCTCGCTGCAGGGAGGACAGTTTAACTTCGGCTGAGACGACGTGGTCCGTAGGTCTCCCGGTAATCATCGGTCAGGAGAGGAGCGAGGCTTCGTCGGGCTCCTCTGTGCCGGTTTGTGCACAAAATAAAAAGAAACAAAAAGCAGAGAACGGATCGCTGATGCGGGTTCGTCTCGCGGGCTGAGTGGAGCCGTACTCAAAGTGGAACACTGTCGTTTCGTCCAGCAAAACGGCTCGTGACCTGACAGGGTTTGATGAGGGTTTGAGGGGCTTCCTCGTGGCAAAGTTGGTTCTTCTGTGGCCTGGACGGGGGTGTCCGATCGAAGAGAGCGTTGCGTGCCTCCTGCTAACCCCGGAGGGAAAATTGGAAAAAAGCTTTGAGTTGGGGGAAGCAGATAGTTTTATAGAACAGGGGTCGAACCACAGGGGTCCTGGGTTCGCCTGGCCTTCGGCCAATGAGATTGGACCATAGTTTTTTTGGGGGGAGGGGGAATTCACACCTGAGTGTGAAATTCCACCCAGAGGAGGCTTGTTCTCATCAAACTACAAATCAGGATGAAACCTTTGCTTGGAAAAGTGAAGGCCTGATTCTCTTTGTCCACAGCACATGTTGAAGCCATCTGGTCAGAGCCCAACAACAGTCACCTCTTTCATAGCAAACAATTTGAGATGTCGTTACAGGTGAAGCACTGGAGTAGTTCCTGACATTAATAAAGGCTGCTATGATTTAGTTGTCCCAGTTGTAGAGCTCTGGTATTGAATGGAACCATCGCTTATGTGATGAGTTCCACCTGTGCTTTTCCGGTCAAAATGTGGACGGTGAAGAGAGTCCATTGTTTAGACACATTAGTTTGCGTGGTCCCACATGCAGGTCCAGTAAATTGCAGCATATTAAGGTGTATGTCTTCCAGAGAGAAATACAGAGTATTATACTATTGTTAGCTTCAGAAGAGGGCTGCTTCACCTGACCAGCAGAAGGCCATAATTTCAACCAGAGTAAAGATTGTATTGTCGGCCTATTCCTACTGGATTTGGTTACATTTAATTAAACTTAAATTAACCCCATAAATTTAGCGACCGTGGTGCACTGGGTTAAGCGGTCGTCTGGGAACCGGAAGGTCAACGGTTCGATCCCCGTGTCACGTGTCGAAGTGTACCTGACCAATACACTGAACCCCTGGCTCCCCGGGCGCCTGTCATTGGCAGCCCACTGCTCCCTATATACAGGGATGGTTTCAAATGCAGAGACAAATTTCCCCCTTAAAGGGATAAAGATAGTATGAATTCTATTCTATTCTATTCTTCTATTCTAAACAGTGTAGGGGTGGAAATGTCAGGCAGCTGCTCCGTCTAGTCTGAAATATAACCATGACTAAAATGAATGGGATGAAATACAGTTCAGACATTAAGGATTTTTCATCATCGGGTTGAAATTTTAACCAGACAAACACTTTATTATGTTTGTGATCAAATAATGACAGTCCCATCAGCCTCGGCTGTGCTTTGTGTTTACTGCTAGTTGCATGCTAACAGCCTAAACTAAGATGGTAAACATGTTAAACATTATACCTGCCAGACATCAGAATGTTAGCATTGTCATTGTGAGCATGTTATCATGCACGGCTCAACAACTTAGACTCTTCACTATAGTCAACAGGAAAAACACAAATGTGACTTTGATTACCGCTACTGCTTGATTTTGAAATGATTGTTCTGTAAGAAAAGTCCGATTTTTTGGGAGAAACACTTTTGCTTTATTGCCTCGAGTAAGATGAGAAAATCAATTGTCATGTCTGTGAGGTTGCATCACTTTTTTCTTCCATGTCAATTGAAATACACCTTTGCTTGCTTTTCACCCCTTAGTGCCCTGATTTACTGATACAGTAGAAATGCTCCTCTTCTCTCCTGATGATGTTTCAAACACATGGCCCTTTTGGGGAAACTATACCGGAGACTCGTGTGTAATATACTTAGAGTTGTGCTGTATTCTCCGTCATGCATGGAAAGCAGGTGTGCTGGCAGATAAATGGGGAGGTCAGTTGGCGAGTCTGGTCTGATTAGCACGAAACCATTTTTCTAACTTCTGCTGCTGAGCTCACACTTTGCTAAGGAACACAACATGCTCTCAACAGAGCCACAGAATGATGGAGACACATGGTAGCCTTTTTCTTCTGAGTCAGTATCACAGTACTGGGTTAATGTACCGTTTTATTTCAATCAGGAAAGAATGAAGATGAAGAAATTAACATTATTCATTATAAATAGATAATGTGTGATGATAAATCCCCCAAAAAAGACACAAACAACAGATAAACTGCATACAATGTACTTACTTACCAAGCAGGAATGAAAGAGGTCACAAATAATCAAACAAAGATGGCATAATCTGCAAAGAGATGAATATTAATAACTAGATTGACAGAAATTTGAGGTTAAGAGATTAGAATGAATAATGTCCCATAGATTTTTTTCTGTTGAGTTTAGGCAGCAAAGGCTTGAGGGCACCAATGCCCTGCTTGCAATTTGGTTTTAGGTTTTAGCAATGGCTAATGGTCAGCAGTGACCTGCAGATTAATAATATGATGGATCTGACACCCAGTTTACAATGATTGTGAGTTATTACAGAAGCAATGAACATGTAGCAGATGACATATAACATTTATGAGAATACAAGAATATAAACCACTTACCAAAATAGAAGGACAGATACGATGACAATCACTTACCCGATACGATGGATATGACACTTATACCAGAAATCCCTCAATATGGGCAATTGGTAGAATACCATGAAAATATACACAAAAGATATTAAGTAATTGGCATGAACATGAGCAATCATATAAATGACTTATTAAATATTGACGGTAATAATTAAGATGAATCAGATCATAACAGAAGTAATCCTGAGACACGTTTTGTACAGAGCAGGTCAAGAGAGAACTCTATATGAGCAAGGCAGCCGTGAAGCCACAACACCACCAGCAGTTATATCGACATAGAAGCTGAGCAAGGCACATTTAGAGAGCAAGCACCTTCACTGTCGGTCACATGGCACGCCATGATGATGACTTTGCGTGGTGACATGAATCTTGAAGAGAAAGCCAACGACTGATTGACACATTAGAGTGAGGCTTTTGTGTTTCCAATGCTGGCCCCAGGCATGTGAACTTCAGCGGTCACACAATGCACATTTCATCAAATCTGGAACGAGAGGGAGGCCAGTGGCCGAGAACCACTGACAAGATACCCTTCCATAGCCCACAGATGGACGCATCATTGACAACTTTCGAGTGCAATGGCACACCATGGAAGAAAACTGCCATTGCAATCAGGAGAGACAAGTCAGACAAAGAAAAGATAATTGTTTATTGTGAACAAATGATATGTGATGATAAAGTCTTCAGAGTCTGGTGCTTGGACTCTACAGGGAGACTTGTAATAGAGGGGCGTCTGCCCTGAGCAGCAACAATATAAATCCCCCCATGGAGTCCAGACACAGGTGATGGTGGCTGATGAGGCTGATATAATGAAGAGTTGATGAAGATGATGAAGACTGGGTGGAGATGGGGAGGTGTAGGTGTGCGTAACAGTAGCATGAACATACTGAAGGTAGAGAGACAATCATATTTAAGAGAGACAGCAGCAAGATGATAAGCCAACGATGTAATTGTGTCTTTGTGCTATTGGATAGAGAGACCAGCTGAAATTATGTTAAACAGCCCCAAACAATAACAGCAAGGAAATAATGAGTGAGGAGTGATTGGCAGATGTATGGGAAATAAACTATGGGCTTAGGCATGCAAGAGTATAGTCTTCCTGACTAAACTTACGCTAGAGCTTCATTCGGCCAACTGAGCATGGTTATTGAGATTTGTGATGAGGTCAGCAATGACCAGGGCACTTGCTTGAATGAGTTCAGCGTCATGCTGCCCACAGACTTTATGAGCTTCGCTGACGTGGAGAAAAAGAAGTTCTCCTCTGCTGAGGAATAGGACATTGGCTCACTATTGCCAACGAGACTGGAAAAAGGTAATGTGGGCATAAGTCAGTTCGTCCTGAACTTATTCTAGAATTTCATTTTGTGAAGCGGTCTGGATTAGGCACACATTCTGCCCAGTATTAGATTGACTGGTGTCCTACCAGAGAATAGGCCAGAACAACGTATCGTTATCGTTGTAATGCAGTGACACTACCACAAATTGTCACGGTTTAGGCTTTGCCCCCTGTGTTCCTGTGTCTCTGTGTCTCCTGATTACACTCATCCTACTCACCTGCCCAGTCCACCCAGCTGCCTTCAATCTCCTCATCACCCCACACATATATACTCCCCTGCTTTCCCTGCTCTGGTTGTCAGATCGTCCTTGTTCGTTGCCCTGTCTGTTCCAGCATTGTGTCTCCCTCGTGTCTGCTCCGTGCTCCAGCGCTTGCTCCTGCTTTGTCCCTTTTCCTTTTTTGTGACTTTGCCTTTTTTTATTTCAGTTTTTTTTGCCCGCTCCCTGTTGGAGTCGCTTTAAGTTTGTTTGACTTTTTTGGGTGACAAGTAAAAAACCTTACTTTTAAACTTCACCTCGTGTCTGTGTCTGCGCTTGAGTCTTAGCTGAACCTGAGAGAACGTGACACAAATACTGTGATGGGTGCACATAATTGGATGTAACAGAGAAAACCTAAATCTATAAATCTGAAACAATCCTGGAAGATGCAAACAATCAGCTCTGTCCTCTTATTCATAAGTGGGGGGAAAAAAGCAAAATCACAGCCAGATGCAGCTACGTGAACTCCTACACAGTAGCTTGCTTAATACAGTCAGTGCACTGTTAGTGGGGATGTGGAGAAGCTTCAATAACCTGGTTGTTAGTTTGCAAATCGGGGATAGCTTAATATAAGCTACCATACATTTCAGGTTGAGGTCACGAGATCCGTGACCTCCAGTCTGACCAGAGGGTGAAACACAGCCATCATGCAGTAATGAGGATCCTGGACACTTGCAGTGCTGGGAAAAAGTATTTGCCCCCTTCCTGATTTTTGTATTTTTTTGCAAATTTGTTACACTTAAATGATTCAGATCAAACTAATTTTAATATTAGACAAAGATAATCCAAGATGCAGTTTTTAAATTGTGATTTAATTTCTTATGGGAGAGAAGCTATCCAAACCTACCTGGCCCTTTGTGAAACAGTACAGTGCATGTACATATCTGTCACCCTCTACTGTTTTTAATTTTTGTTTCTGCTGAGAAACGGTCAGTAATGTCCAACAACACATGCCATTTTTATCTTTAATTTTATCTTTATTTGAAATTTCTCTAAGTGCCTTTTGTCGTGCCTTGTTTTGTCTTGTTTGTGTATTGTGGAAAAGCCAATAAAAACATTTTGTCAAAAAAAAGAACCAGTAATTGCCCCCTAAACCTAATAACTGGTTGTGCCACCC
Organism: Melanostigma gelatinosum; assembly: GCF_949748355.1. Taxonomy (NCBI): domain Eukaryota; kingdom Metazoa; phylum Chordata; class Actinopteri; order Perciformes; family Zoarcidae; genus Melanostigma; species Melanostigma gelatinosum. The sequence goes on along the minus strand of NC_136635.1, from coordinate 3,284,397 downwards.
TTGGCGGCAACAATTGTAATCAAGCGTTTGTGCTAACTGGCAATGAGTCTTTCACATCGCTGTGGAGGAGTTCTGGCCCACTCTTTTTTGCAGAATTGTTTTAATTCAGCCACATCGGATGGTTTTCGAGCATGCCGCAATGCCATGTTTGAGGTCATGCACACAGCATCTCAATCAGATTTAAGTCCGGACTTTGACTAGGCCGCTCCAAAACCTTCATTTTGAGCCACTCAGAGGTGGACCTGCTGGTGTGTTTCAGCTTGATATCACCAACTGATGACATTCTCCTTCAGGAGTTTCTGGTAGAGTGCAGAATTCATGGTTCCGCCAATTATTAAGCTAAGCTAACCCAGCTAGGACCTAAGGCTACTCCACTCCCCAGTCTACTCCTGGCTGTCTGATTCCCGGTCACAGAAAAATGTGATGGATGAAATAAGACTTTAAGAGAGCCCACATCTTCACAGAGACCTGGATCTATCGTGGTCCAGGTTCAAGCAGCACTTGACGGGTGGACAGTAGGACGGAGAGCAGGACTCTGGCGGAGCAGAGGAGGAGGACTCTGTTCACATCATGATGTTGGTGCTCAAACACAGTCACAGTTGATGGGTAGTGTTTTCCTCATTTTGAGATTTGAATGTAAAGATGTCGGCCATGTTATCTGACCAGATAACTGTTTGTGTTGCTGCTTTTTACATTCATTATGATGCAAATTCAAACATGCACTACAGGAAAGTACTCCTGCTTTTGTGTGGTTTGTCATGTTTTTCTTTTGTTGTAAATAGAGTACAACTGCATTTCATTGTGCATCCCTGTGTTGCATGATGACAATAACGTATCCTTGAATACCTGGATAATGAGGGTCAGAGGTGGTTGAAAAAAGAGGGATGGAGCCTGTCTTGTGGATCATTTATTTTCTCATTGAACAGTTTGCTGCTGGTTTCGTCAGTGTCTATGATGAGATGGATGACAATGATGATCTGTGAAATGAGGCTTTGATGATTCTTTTTTCAATTAGTGAGAATTATAAAATTGCCATCTAATTAATAACGTTGTAATTTATGTAAGGGAACAAATGAGTTTCAGTCGGCCACTGCAGGTACTGGGAAGCAAAATAGCAAAATGTGTTTGCCTATTTTATCATGTCAATGCCCTTTGTAGTACCATGTTGAGGATGTTCTACTAGTCTGTGGTAGACACTGCTATTTCTTTGCTGTTGTGTGCTAGGTCAGCAGGGTAACATTGTTCGGCCACAACTGCAAAAACAGCTGTAAATACAAGTGTAACAAATACCGGCAACATGTATCCAAAGTCTAGTTCACTTAAATATAGTAACTACATTATTTGTTTGTGGGCACACAGCAGGCTAGCAGGAATGAGGGGTTACCTTGCTGTTGGGGTCTGGTTCACCAGTCATGGTTTGTGTAACGGTGGCGTTTCTTTGTGGGGACCGTGGGAATGAGTGATCTCCAGAGGTAGAAGGTATGAGGGGGTATGAGGGGGTATGAGGTTAGGTCTGTGGCCACCAGTGGTGGGCCGTCTGGGCCTGCGAGGCCTTCTCTGCTGGCCTAAACGGAATCACAAAGCTATATCTATTTTATAATTTAATAATTTTTCTTAAATACGCTACATGTATTATTTGTTTTCCCATTCTTATTTTCTCATCTCACTCCTGTCTTCCTCAGTTGCTCTGCTTCCAGTGCAGCTTGTTTTAAGTAGAGCTTTTTGCCGGTAGAAATGGATCCTGTACTTGTAAACAGGACACAGTTTGTTAACAGACTACAGAGAGAAACACCTACAGTGGTGGTCACTGTGTCTTTGTTAGTTATTAGTAGTGCTGGGCAAGTTAACACATTAATTTAGCGTCAACTCATTCATTCATCAACGCCGACAATTATTTTTATCGGCGTTGAGGCATTTTTTAAATTAAAAAAATATATATATTTTTATTTTGATGGTCTTGCTCACTGGCAGCAGTGGACGAAGTCTTCAGCAGACTACGTTGATGCAGCGTGTGGGAGAAGTATAGTTAGATAAACTAAAGCAAGACAAGCTAACAAAAGCCACAGAAGTGGAGCCAACTGCAGCTGATTAGTATTGATGAGTATCGATTAGTATTCGCATCGTGTTTGGTGTGAACGCACCTTTAGGATCACAACGAATGACTGCATGTATGAGCCTAAAAAATTAGCAAAGAAAGTTAGCGGAAAGATTAATGTGAGACAACATCCGGTTTCTTCAGACAAACGTCCGGTTTTCAGAATAAGATAAGTGAATTATATTCACATTAAGTACAAAACATGCTACCTGCATCTCGTGAGTTAAAGGGAAAATACACCTAAATTGTGCATAAAGTGTATTTATTCTTTGATCGCTGGGTCACCATCATCACCTCTGAGTGATATTGAGGAACAGTAGAGCTGCATTCACATGCTCTGACTGTCATGAAGACATTTTTGCTGAAACATTTTATTCCTGTTGCACAGCAGTGGAACGTTTCACATACAGTCACACACTGAGCACAGATAGTGAAGAGATAGAACTGCTATGTAAAGGGAATACTGCTGCTCACAAGAACCTGATGTGTTTACAAACCAAATGTTATTGACCTTTGTTCATATAGCAGTACTTTAAAATACAAGTGCACAATACACTACTTTTGAATTCATTATTGAACTTTGCCATAACAATGCGATTAACCGCAAAAAATCCATGCGACTAAAAATTGTAATCGTTGCCCAGCACTAATTATTAGTTACTGTTATTAAGTACAGTGATCATGTGACCAGACACAAACTTCTCAGAAGTCTCTCCAGCTGTTAAAGGCGACTGACAGCTGATCCTCCGTCATCAGAAACGTCACTTCACATGACGTTTCATGTATCTTAAAACTCATTTCCTCGTTCCTCTCTCCTTGCATGGTTTCCTCCATGCATCCCTGGTGGGAGGGACTAAGACGCAAGGAAAGGATGCAAGTGAGGGAAATGGATGCAATTAAGAGACTTGGGACGTATCCATCGTGAAATGAAACTTAACAGCCAGCAGAAGCTGATGGGTAGTGAATCACATCACGTGATGCAGCTCAGCCAATCAAATACGGCACATAGGACTGAGACGAGGAAAGACACTGCAGAGCAGTACGTTTAAGTTGTGAAAGTAAAGTCCATTGATAATCTCTTTGGGTCGCGGCTTGTCATTAAGGAATGACTGTGGATGAACTGAGAACCAGATTATGTCATCTTTCCTAATAACGGCGGAACGTTTGATACAGTGACTTTCACCGCCGGTGAGCTGAGAGCTCCACTGAACACCCGAACAGCGGCGGAATCCTCATCCCGTGCTTCCTGGTCAAATCAATCAGGCCCATGGTGGAGTTTAGCAGCGAGAGAGAGAGAAGCACCACTTTTCACTGACATCTTTCATGTTGTTCATACTGTTAAAATATCTAAAATCAACCCAAACTCTTGCTCTGACCAGAGCGATGAACATAGGGAGAGCCTCCTGTCCTGCTCTGTCCTCTACTCGGTTCTTCCTACTTTTGTAAATTGACAGTTTGGCCTCTCCAACCAAGTGGTTCAACAGCTTCCATTTGGAGGCGTTCACTTTTTTTAAACAAGACTCCTAGAATGAAGGTGGCCCTGGACCAGGTCTCACCAAATCCTTTAAAAACATCCTGCAGTGTGTCAGAAAGGTTGCAGAGTCTGTCACAATAATAAAAACAGTGGAACACGGTCTCTACCTCCTCACAGAACGGACATTGGCTACAAACAGTGGGATTAATAACAGAAATAAAAGCGTTAACCGCTACAGCACTGTGCAAAATCCTCCACTGTAAGTCTCCAGTTCTCTTTTTAACAGGTTTATATAAAGCCCTCCAACCTGGTTTCACACCAATGTTCAGTTTCTGTCTCCACACAGTGTTGGCTCTCCGGTTCAGTTTGTTTTTGTTGAGCACTTTTACACACTTTGCGTAGATTGTTTTGCCTTTCACTGTGTGGAGGTCCAAGAGTTTACACTCTGCTTCATTGACTAAGGGTCCTGAGACCCCATCCAGCCGTGGAATAAGTTCTAGATCCGGAAAAGGATCTGTGGAGTCAGGCGCTTCCTCTCCTCTTTCGTACTCCTGCAGCATCTCGACCTCGTCCTCCGTCAGTCTCCCCGGCCACCCGCTCAGAATCCTCGTGCTCTGCCGGATGGATCTCAGTCCGAGCAGAGAAGCCACTGCAGATGCGTCGGTCAGTCTGGGCCCAGCTACATCCACTAGTCTCCTCAGGGTGGTGGTTCCAGAGGAGCACAGCATGCTGGTCAGACCTGGTGTTGTGCCGTCTTGGACGTCCAACCTGGCCCCGTACACCAGCGGTTCCCGAAGCAGCCAGTGTAGGGAGCATGTAGGTCCTGGTCTCTTACATTCAAAACAGTTCCAAGCCTTAAAAAGTGACTGGTAAAAGGGAGATAATCCACACAATTTAAAAAGGTTAAAATCCATTTTAAAAAGTGCAGTGTCCAGCCCCAGACCAGCTGCCTTCCTTAAAACACAGTCTGCCACCTCTCTCCACACCACATCCGCTGGACCTGTAAGGTACTTTTGTAAGAACTGGACCCTGAAGGTGGTCACTCTACTGTCGATGTGCACGAGCCCCTGACCCCCCCTCCTCCTTAGGTAGGCAGAGTACGCTCTGAGGGACCCAGTGCAGCCTGTCCCAGAAGAAGTCTGAGGATGGCCTGCAGTCTCTGTGTGAGGCCTTTAGGGGGGTGCATGCAGGCCAGCTTGTGCCACAGAGCCGAAGCCACCAGATTATTGATGACCAGAGTCCTGCCTCTGTACGACATCTGTGGCTTCAGATATTTCCATTGAGCCAGTCTTCCCTGCATTTTGTAAGAAATTTGAGCAAACACGGTATGATCAGTAGATATAATAAAAGTGTATAATAATTCATAATTAAGAATTCATAATTAGTCATAAACATAAGGGTTTTGGGAATGCATAATTAAGATAAACATAAAGTGTTGTAGGATTAGGAGCTAATAAGACATGACGCTTCTGCCAAGTTGCAGAAGTCTAGCTTATATACTGAAGGACTATCATAGAAGGGAGTAAGTCATAACTGACAGGATTTGAATGTGTTAGCTGCTCAGGGAGAGAGAGATGTGGAGATAGGCGTTTACAGAAGTGTGTAGGGAAGTTAGCCAATAGAAATTGAGATAGACGGAAGGGGAGGAGTCGCGAACGAATATGTGGGCGGGTTAGAAAGTGTTTTTTCTGCCTCTTTTAGCGTGTGGTTCCCTGGGACGGCTGTGTCCTGGGACCAGAGGTAGTTTTTTCCAAAGTGGGTTAATATTGTAATATTTCATAGGAGTATGTACTCCAATGTTTAACTGTAATCGTACTTGCATCAGTGGAATTAAATTCCTTATAATTGTAAACCAGTCTTGGTAGATTTCTTATTGCAGCGTGTCGACTGTACAAAGCAGCCGGACACGTGCTCTGGCCTCCTCTCTGTGGGGTGTGAGTCGTAGCCTCCACAATTTTCTCCACAACTCCTTCCCAGTTCTTTTTTTTCAATACATTCATTCCCCACATACACACCAAGATATTTAAAACCATCCTTTTTCCAGGTCAACCCCCCCGGTAGGTTGGGCAGACCCTCCCTCCAGTTCCCCACTGCCAGTGCTTCGCTCTTTGCCCAGTTCAACTTTGCAGCTGACAGGGTGCCAAAGTCCTTCACAATATTTGTCAATGTACTGACCTCCTCCTGACTTTTAACAAAGACCCCAACGTCGTCAGCATAAGCTGATAAAAAAAAAAAACTTTTGTTAAAACCTGACCTTCAAGGTTCGCTCTGATTTTGCACAACATGGGTTCTATATATAGCGCGGCCGAGAATGTCCGCGACCGTCGGACGCCGCGAGGACTCTGGCCGATGCTGCCATTCAGTTCTGTGACCGTCAGACACTGCATGCACGTTTAGAGCATGGCCCCAACATACTTTTATTTAAGTCCATATGTGATACATGTTCCTACCAAATTTCATACATCTAGGTGAAACGTACTGCGAGGGCTGCTTCGTTGAAATTTTGTAGGGGGCGCTATTGAGCCGATTTGCCACTCTGAACCAATAAAATCATATTCTATAACTACATTTCGGGCTTGTAATCTGCTTGCCAAGTTTGCTTATGTTTCGAGCATTTGTAGCCTCTCAAAATGACCTTCGTTGTTAACGGCGAAGACTGCATCGCCACGGCAACGGCGTTCCATGAAACATCCAAAGCTTCATGATCTGGCATTATGAACTTATTGTATTTGTGTGGAACAAATTTGATATTGATTTGATTTGCCTGCTAAGAGAAACAAGCCAAAGTATCAAGACTTTAACTTCCTGTTACCAGTAGGTGGCGCTATGACTATGATTCAAAATTGGCCTGCAGTTGTCTTCAGGCCTGGAGTCTAATCAAGCATGTGAAATCTGGTAAAGATCTGATGATGTGGAGTCGAGATACATCAGTTTATTCGGTCATGGCGAAGGATCGAAATTCGCCGAGCCGCCACGTCGCCGCCCTTCAGTAACTTCTTACAATCTTCACAATGAAGCATTATCAAGGTGTTAAGGCTTGTTTGACAACTTTTGAGAGGGATCTGATTAATCTGTGAGGAGCAGGATGTCAAAGTACGCAGCGTACAACTTCCGGTTGCCACAAGGTGGCGCTATCACTATGATTCTAAATTATCATATAGATGTGTTCCGGGTCAGGATGTTATGACATATGAGAGATTTGGAGCAGATTCGACAATGTACGGCCGAGTTACAACAACTTCCTGTTTCGTGGCGAATGGTGTTTCTTTGACGCCACGCCACGGCCACATAGTTCGATAACTTTTTGATCTTTGAGTAACTTTTCACTGCCAAGGTCTCAAGAGCAGACTAGCCGAATCTGAAGTCAATCGGGTCAAATCTCTGGGAGGAGTTCGTTAAAGTATGACGCCTTGAAACGGTCAAAAAACGTCATAAAAGTAAAAATGGCCGACTTCCTGTTTGGTTTAGAGAAAACTTCCAAGAGGATTTTTTGTGCGTCCCATCACGTTCCACATACCGACCAAATGTCATACAGCTGGGTGAAACCTGATGTTGGGGCTACTCAATAGGGGGCGCTAGCGAGCCAATATTTCATACCGCAGCTGGACACCCCAATCAGACTGCAATTTTCGCAAATTCTGGCTTGCGTGCCAAATTTCACAGACTTCCCAATATCCCAAGCACCTCCTTTTTGCCATCAAACTGGTAAAATAATAATAATTAAAGCTGCGAGCAGCGATGGGCGGGCCCTCGCAATATGCACGTCGGGGTGCCGGCGGGACTCCGGCCTGCGCGGCCGAGAACGTCCGCGACCGTCGGACGGCGCGAGGACTCTGGTTGATGCTGTCATTCAGTTCCGTGACCGTCAGACACTGCATGCAGGTTCAGAGCATGGCCCCAATATACTTTTATTTAAGTCCATATGTGATACATGTTCCTACCAAATTTCATACATCTAGGTGAAACGTACTGCGAGGGCTGCTTCGTTGAAATTTTGTAGGGGGCGCTATTGAGCCGATTTGCCACTCTGAACCAATAAAATCATATTCTGTAACTACATTTCGGCCTTGTAATCTGCTTGCCAAATTTGCTTATGTTTCGAGCATTTTTACCCTCTCAAAATGACCTTCGTTGTTAACGGCGAACACTGCATCGCCACGGCAACGGCGTTCGACGGAACATCAACAGCTTCATGATCTGGCATTATGAACTTCTTGTATTTGTGTGGAAGAAATTTGATATTGATTTGATTTACCTACTAAGAGAAACAAGCCAAAGTATAAAGACTTTAACTTCCTGTTACCAGTAGGTGGCGCTATGACTATGATTCAAAATTGGCCTGCAGATGTCTTCAGGCCTGGAGTCTAATCAAACACGTGAAATCTGGTAAAGATCTGATGATGTGGAGTCGAGTTACATCAGTTTATTCGTTCATGGCGAAGGATCGAAATTCGCCGAGCCGCCACGTCGCCGTCCTTCAGTAACTTCTTACAATCTTCACAATGAAGCATTATCAAGGTCTTAAGGCTTGTTTGACAACATTTGAGAGGGATTTGATTAATCTGTGAGGAGCAGGATGTCAAAGTACGCAGCGTACAACTTCCGGTTGCCACTAGGTCGCGCTATCACTATGATTCTAAATTATCATATAGATGTGTTCCGGGTCAGGATGTTATGACATATGAGAGATTTTGAGCAGATTCGACAATGTACAGCCGAGTTACAACAACTTCCTGTTTCGTGGCGAATGGTGTTTCTTTGACGCCACGCCACGGCCACATAGTTCGATAACTTTTTGATCTTTGAGTAACTTTTCACTGCCAAGGTCTCAAGAGCAGACTAGCCGAATCTGAAGTCAATCGGGTCAAATCTCTGGGAGGAGTTCGTTAAAGTATGACGCCTTGAAACGGTCAAAAAACGTCATAAAAGTAAAAATGGCCGACTTCCTGTTTGGTTTAGAGAAAACGGCCAAGAGGATTTTTTGTGCGTCTCATCACGTTCCACATACCTACCAAATTTCATACAGCTGGGTGAATCCTGATGTTGGGGCTACTCAATAGGGGGCGCTAGCGAGCCAATATTTCATACCGCAGCTGGACACCCCAATCAGACTGCAATTTTCGCAAATTCTGGCTTGCGTGCCAAATTTCACAACATTCCCAATATCCCAAGCACCTCCTTTTTGCCATCAAACTGGTAAAATAATAATAATAATAATAAACATTCGAAATTCAATAGGTCCTCCGCTCCGACTACGTCGGTGCTCGGGCCCTAATTAAAGCTGCGAGCAGCGATGGGCGGGCCCTCGCTATATGCACGTCGGGGTGCATGCACGTCGGGGTGCCGGCGGGACTCCGGCCTGTGCGGCCGAGAATGTCCGCGACCGTCGGACGGCGCGAGGACTCTGGTTGATGCTGCCATTCAGTTCTGTGACCGTCAGACACTGCATGCAGGTTCAGAGCATGGCCCCAAGAGACTTTTATTTAAGTCCATATGTGATACATGTTCCTACCAAATTTCATACATCTAGGTGAAACGTACTGCGAGGGCTGCTTCGTTGAAATTTTGTAGGGGGCGCTATTGAGCCGATTTGCCACTCTGAACCAATAAAATCATTTTCCATAACTACATTTCGGCCTTGTAATCTACTTGCCAAGTTTGGTTATGTTTCGAGCATTTTTAGCCTCTCAAAATGACCTTCGTTGTTAACGGCGAAGGATGCGTCGCCACGGCAACAGCTTTTCACGAAACAACAAGCTTTGAGTAACTTTTCATCACAAAGGTCTTTAGACTGTACCGACCAAATTTGAAGTTGATCTGATGAATTCCCTAGGAGGAGTTCGTTAAAGTGCAGCGCCTGGAAATGACAAAAACGACATGAGAAATTCATAAAAAATGCAAAATGGCTGACTTCCGGTTGGGTTTAGAGCATTGCCCCAAGAGACTTTTATTGAAGTCCATATGCGATACATGTTCCTACCACATTTCATACATCTAGGTCAAACGTACTGCGAGGGCTGCTTCGTCGAAATTTTGTAGGGGGCGCTATTGAGCCGATTTGCCACTCTGAACCAATAAAATCATATTCTGTAACTACATTTCGGCCTTGTAATCTGCTTGCCAAATTTGCTTATGTTTCGAGCATTTTTAGCCTCTCAAAATGACCTTCGTTGTTAACGGCGAACACTGCATCGCCACGGCAACGGCGTTCGACGGAACATCAAAAGCTTCATGATCTGGCATTATGAACTTCTTGTATTTGTGTGGAACAAATTTGATATTGATTTGATTTACCTACTAAGAGAAACAAGCCAAAGTATAAAGACTTTAACTTCCTGTTACCAGTAGGTGGCGCTATGACTATGATTCAAAATTGGACTGCAGATGTCGTCAGGCCTGGAGTCTAATCAAACACATGACATCTGGTAAAGATCTGATGATGTGGAGTCGAGTTACATCAGTTTATTCGTTCATGGCGAAGGATCGAAATTCGCCGAGCCGCCACGTCGCCGCCCTTCAGTAACTTCTTACAATCTTCACAACGAAGCATTATCAAGGTCTTAAGGCTTGTTTGACAACATTTGAGAGGGATCTGATTAATCTGTGAGGAGCAGGATGTCAAAGTACGCAGCGTACAACTTCCGGTTGCCACTAGGTGGCGCTATCACTATGATTCTAAATTATCATATAGATGTGTTCCGGGTCAGGATGTTATGACATATGAGAGATTTGGAGCAGATTCGACAATGTACGGCCGAGTTACAACAACTTCCTGTTTCGTGGCGAATGGTGTTTCTTTGACGCCACGCCACGGCCACATAGTTCGATAACTTTTTGATCTTTGAGTAACTTTTCACTGCCAAGGTCTCAAGAGCAGACTAGCCGAATCTGAAGTCAATCGGGTCAAATCTCTGGGAGGAGTTCGTTAAAGTATGACGCCTTGAAACGGTCAAAAAACGTCATAAAAGCAAAAATGGCCGACTTCCTGTTTGGTTTAGAGAAAACGGCCAAGAGGATTTTTGGTGCGTCTCATCACGTTCCACATAACTACCAACTTTCATACAGCTGGGTGAATCCTGATGTTGGGGCTACTCAATAGGGGGCGCTAGCGAGCCAATATTTCATACTGCAGCTGGACACCCCAATCAGACTGCAATTTTCGCAAATTCTGGCTTGCGTGCCAAATTTCACAACATTCCCAATATCCCAAGCACCTCCTTTTTGCCATGAAAGTGGAAGAAGAAGAATAATTAAAGCTGCGAGCAGCGATGGGCGGGCCCTCGCAATATGCACGTCGGGGTGCCGGCGGGACTCCGGCCTGCGCGGCCGAGAACGTCCGCGGCCTGCGCGGCCGAGAACGTCCGCGGCCTGCGCGGCCGAGAACGTCCGCGGCCTGCGCGGCCGAGAACGTCCGCGACCGTCGGACGGCGCGAGGACTCTGGCTGATGCTGCCATTTAGTTCTGTGACCGTCAGACACTGCATGCAGGTTTAGAGCATGGCCCCAATATACTTTTATTTAAGTCCATATGTGATACATGTTCCCACCAACTTTCATACAGCTAGGTCAAACGTACTGCGAGGGCTCCTTCGTCGAAATTTAGTAGGGGGCGCTATTGAGCCGATTTGCCACTCTGAACCAATAAAATCATATTCCCTAACTACATTTCGGCCTTGTAATCTACTTGCCAAGTTTGCTTATGTTTCGAGCATGTTTAGCCTGTCAAAATGACCTTCGTTGTTAACGGCGAAGACTGCATCGCCACGGCAACGGCGTTCGACGAAACATCAAAAACTTCATGATCTGGCATTATGAACTTCTTGTATTTGTGTGGAACAAATTTGATATTGATTTGATTTACCTACTGAGAGAAACAAGCCAAAGTATCAAGACTTTAACTTCCTGTTACCAGTAGGTGGCGCTATGACTATGATTCAAAATTGGCCTGCAGATGTCTTCAGGCCTGGAGTCTAATCAAGCACGTGAAATCTGGTAAAGATCTGATGATGTGGAGTCGAGATACATCAGTTTATTCGTTCATGGCGAAGGATCGAAATTCGCCGAGCCGCCACGTCGCCGCCCTTCAGTAACTTCTTACAATCTTCACAATGAAGCATTATCAAGGTCTTAAGGCTTGTTTGACAACATTTGAGAGGGATCTGATTAATCTGTGAGGAGCAGGATGTCAAAGTACGCAGCGTACAACTTCCGGTTGCCACTAGGTGGCGCTATCACTATGATTCTAAATTATCATATAGATGTGTTCCGGGTCAGGATCTTATGACATATGAGAGATTTGGAGCAGATTCGACAATGTACGGCCGAGTTACAACAACTTCCTGTTTCGTGGCGAATGGTGTTTCTTTGACGCCACGCCACGGCCACATAGTTCGATAACTTTTTGATCTTTGAGTAACTTTTCACTGCCAAGGTCTCAAGAGCAGACTAGCCGAATCTGAAGTCAATCGGGTCAAATCTCTGGGAGGAGTTCGTTAAAGTATGACGCCTTGAAACGGTCAAAAAACGTCATAAAAGCAAAAATGGCCGACTTCCTGTTTGGTTTAGAGAAAACGGCCAAGAGGATTTTTTGTGCGTCTCATCACGTTCCACATACCTACCAACTTTCATACAGCTGGGTGAAACCTGATGTTGGGGCTACTCAATAGGGGGCGCTAGCGAGCCAATATTTCATACCGCAGCTGGGCACCCCAATCAGACTGCAATTTTCGCAAATTCTGGCTTGCTTGCCAAATTTCACAAACTTCCCAATATCCCAAGCACCTCCTTTTTGCGACGAAACACATAAAATAATAATAATAATAATAAGAATTAAAGCTGCGAGCAGCGATGGGCGGGCCCTCGCAATATGCACGTCGGGGTGCATGCACGTCGGGGTGCCGGCGGGACTCTGGCCTGCGCGGCCGAGAACGTCAGCGACCGTCGGACGGCGCGAGGACTCTGGCTGATGCTGCCATTCAGTTCTGTGACCGTCAGACACTGCATGCAGGTTTAGAGCATGGCCCCAAGAGACTTTTATTGAAGTCCATATGTGATACATGTTCCTACCAAATTTCATACATCTAGGTGAAACGTACTGCGAGGGCTGCTTCGTTGAAATTTTGTAGGGGGCGCTATTGAGCCGATTTGCCACTCTGAACCAATAAAATCATATTCCATAACTACATTTCGGCCTTGTAATCTACTTGCCAAGTTTGCTTATGTTTCGAGCATTTTTAGCCTGTCAAAATGACCTTCGTTGTTAACGGCGAAGACTGCATCGCCACGGCAACGGCGTTCGATGAAACATCAAAAACTTCATGATCTGGCATTATGAAGTTCTTGTATTTGTGTGGAACAAATTTGATATTGATTTGATTTACCTACTGAGAGAAACAAGCCAAAGTATCAAGACTTTAACTTCCTGTTACCAGTAGGTGGCGCTATGACTATGATTCAAAATTGGCCTGCAGATGTCTTCAGGCCTGGAGTCTAATCAAGCATGTGAAATCTGGTAAAGATCTGATGATGTGGAGTCGAGATACATCAGTTTATTCGTTCATGGCGAAGGATCGAAATTCGCCGAGCCGCCACGTCGCCGCCCTTCAGTAACTTCTTACAATCTTCACAACGAAGCATTATCAAGGTCTTAAGGCTTGTTTGACAACATTTGAGAGGGATCTGATTAATCTGTGAGGAGCAGGATGTCAAAGTACGCAGCGTACAACTTCCGGTTGCCACTAGGTGGCGCTATCAGTTTGATTCAAAATTATCATATAGATGTGTTCCGGGTCAGGATGTTATGACATATGAGAGATTTTGAGCAGATTCGACAATGTACGGCCGAGTTACAACAACTTCCTGTTTCGTGGCGAATGGTGTTTCTTTGACGCCATGCCACGGCCACATAGTTCGATAACTTTTTGATCTTTGAGTAACTTTTCACTGCCAAGGTCTCAAGAGCAGACTAGCCGAATCTGAAGTCAATCGGGTCAAATCTCTGGGAGGAGTTCGTTAAAGTATGACGCCTTGAAACGGTCAAAAAACGTCATAAAAGCAAAAATGGCCGACTTCCTGTTTGGTTTAGAGAAAACGGCCAAGAGGATTTTTGGTGCGTCTCATCACGTTCCACATAACTACCAACTTTCATACAGCTGGGTGAATCCTGATGTTGGGGCTACTCAATAGGGGGCGCTAGCGAGCCAATATTTCATACCGCAGCTGGACACCCCAATCAGACTGCAATTTTCGCAAATTCTGGCTTGCTTGCCAAATTTCACAACATTCCCAATATCCCAAGCACCTCCTTTTTGACATCAAACTGGTAAAATAATAATAATAATAATAATTAAAGCTGCGAGCAGCGATGAGCGGGCCCTCGCAATATGCACGTCGGGGTGCATGCACGTCGGGGTGCCGGCGGGACTCCGGCCTGCGCGGCCGAGAACGTCCGCGACCGTCGGACGCCGCGAGGACTCTGGCCGATGCTGCCATTCAGTTCTGTGACCGTCAGACACTGCATGCAGGTTTAGAGCATGGCCCCAAAATACTTTTATTTAAGTCCATATGTGATACATGCTCCTACCAAATTTCATACATCTACTTGTGAACCCTTCAGATGAGTTGGTGCAGATCAGAGATGCTGTCGATTCATTCTGGCTGGGGAGGGAGACGCCACAATGACACCATCTTCATGAGGTTGCGCACAGGAAAGGAGCCTGGCCAGAGACCCGTGGATTCCAGCTCTGTCTTCATCCAGATCCTCTGCTGCTGTGAACAGGTCCACTGGCTGACTTCATGCACGTAGCCAGGGAGCTGTGGAGGAGGACGGGTGGGGACAGCTAACGTCCTGGGTGATGGCTCACCTAGTCAGACAAGAATAAATGGAGCAAATTAGTACGATTCTGGTTGCGTTTTGATTTAATCTTTTGACATGAAAAACCTTCTAATACTAACTTTGATCTCTCTGTGCTGGTGACAGTTGAGCGGGCTCTGCAGACGTCTCAGGAGAAATCAGGGGGGCCTCTGACACTATCGAGAATATTAAACATGTAATCATTATTATTGACAGTAGGATGAAGCAAGGATGTAACATGACAGCTACACTGTAGTCTGTGAAACTCAGCAAGCTGGACACTGGAGTGCTGCAGTTTTGATGAATACTACATGAAGTATATTTTTAAGATGCAAATACAGGTCAAATAACACACACCAGGGACTGTGACAGTCGCCTCTGTTGCTCTGTCGCTACGTCACCTATCTCAGCCGTATCGACTGTTTCTCACATTAATATATAAAGAATATACTTCATTCATACACGTGTGTTTGTCTTTCAATGGGTTAATATTCAGTGTGTGTCATTGTTATGTAACCTAGGCAGGTGAAGCAACATGGCACACTTCAAACACATGCATTCAGGTGTTAGTAACACAGCAGTTTCATACATACATATTGTTTATTTTTATCCAAATAAGAAAACAAAGAGTGATACGTACCCTCATCATGACTGGTATCAATTCATAGTCACGAGGACAACAAGCAGAACACCTAAACATGAGACAGAACGGTTCAAGTCATGCTTCATGTGGGATAAGAAGTCATGGTCCCATGGTTGTCGTTGATGGCAGAACGTTTTTGGTGAAAAACCTCTTTCTGTTCTCACATTTTTTTAACAGTGATGGAGAAAGTCTACACATCTTGTACTTCAGTAAACAAATATGTATTAATACCACCACATGGTGTAAATACTCTAAGTAAAATTCCTGCATTCAAATCTTACTTACTCAAAGTCTGACTTAAGTAAAAGTACAAAAAAGCATGTGTTCATCACTTTAATGACGTTATATACTGCTGGTAGTTTAATCTGAAATAACACAGCATTTATTAGTTGAGTACATTTTGTCTGATATCCTTATCTGCCAAGTAACTAACGTTAGTAACTAATGCTGTCAAACACACGTGGCGCAGTTAATGTACATAACTATCAGTGGTGTATAAAGTACTCAAAAGCCATACTTGAGTAAAAGTAAAGATACCTTACTGGACAACTACTCCAGTAAAAGTAAAAAGTCACCTATTAGAATACTACTTGAGTAAAAGTCTTAAAGTATCTGATATTTATTGTACTTAAGTACAAAAGTAATTTTCTGATATTAAATGTACATCATAACCTGAACATTAAATGAACATCATAACCTGAACATTAAATGAACATCATAACCTGTTCATTGGAAGTAAAAGTACAAGTAAATGCTGTTAATAAAAAAGCAAAGGGTCAGAATTGTGAGAATTATGAAGTGTATTCTTTTAAGCGCTGTGGCACCATGACCAAGGACATGGAGCTGTGTTGAACATAATTGGGTTGGCTGTGATCCATTCAGGAGCAACAATGTTCAACATAATATATTGTACATCAGTATACTTTTGCATCTACTATGAACTTATCATCAGAATTCTCCGAAAAGCAATATGACACGATGAAGGAGTTGTAACAGTGCGTTTATAAGTATGCTCATTAGACTAGAGGATGTAGAGGACAAATGCATAATATTATGTTCAGCAAAACATATCCACTTGATGCATCAGGTCAGTGTTTAGAGAAAGGACGCCTGCCTGAGTTTTGATGAACACTACATGAAGTATATTTTTTAGATGCAAATACAGGTCAAATAACACACACCAGGGACTGTGACAGTCGCCTCTGTTGCTGGACGACCCGCTCCTTCTGGCAGCAGACACGTGAGCTCCTGAGAAACAGGCACTGGTCTCCTTACAGTTACAGCGGCGGCTGTAAGGAGAGAAGGATCACAAAACATAATCAATGGTTTATAACAGATATGAGCACAGTGAATATGACAGATGTGTTTAAATGTTGGATGTATTTACCATCTACTTGTGAAACCTTCAGATGAGTTGGTGCAGCCAGTGTAGATCAGAGATGCTGTGGATTCATTCTGGCTGGGGAGGGAGACGCCACAATGACACCATCTTCATGAGGTTGCGCACAGGAAAGGCGCCTGGCCAGAGACCCGTGGATTCCAGCTCTGTCTTCATCCAGATCCTCTGCTGCTGTGAACAGGTCCACTGGCTGACTTCATGCTCGTAGCCAGGGAGCTGTGGAGGAGGGCGGGTGGGGACAGCTAACGTCCTGGGTGATGGCTCACCTAGTCAGACAAGAATAAACGGAGCAAATTAGTACGATTCTGGTTGCGTCTTGATTTAATCTTTTGACATGAAAAACCTTCTAATACTAACTTTGATCTCTCTGTGCTGGTGACAGTTGAGCGGGCTCTGCAGACGTCTCAGGAGAAATCAGTGGGGCCTCTGACACTACAGAGAATATTAAACATGTAATCATTATTATTGACAGTAGGATGAAGCAAGGATGTAACATGACAGCTACACTGTAGTCTGTGAAACTCAGCAAGCTGGACACTGGAGTGCTGCAGTTTTGATGAATACTACATGAAGTATATTTTTAAGATGCAAATACAGGTCAAATAACACACACCAGGGACTGTGACAGTCGCCTCTGTTGCTGTGTCGCTACGTCACCTATCTCAGCCGTATCCAATGACAGACTGTTTCTCACATTAATATATAAAGAATATACTTCATTCATACACGTGTGTATTAATACCACCACATGGTGTAAATACTCTTTAAGTAAAAGTCCTGCATTCAAATCTTACTTACTCAAAGTCTGACTTAAGTAAAAGTACAAAAAAGCATGTGTTCATCACTTTAATGACGTTATATAGTGCTGGTAGTTTCATCTGAAATAACACATAATTTATTAGTTGAGTACATTTTGTCTGATATCCTTAATCTGCCAAGTAACTAATGCTGTCAAACACACGTGGAGCAGTTAATGTACATAACTATGAACTACATGCATTAATGACGATACGTGACGTGATACAACGGATACGTGCGTGTTTATTTCACGGTAACGTGATTCACATGAAGCACTGTGTCCGGTCACAGCTGCTTGTTCTTTAGTTCCCCACTGAGGGACTAATAAAGGATTATCTTATCTTATCTTATCTTAAGTGTCCGTAAAGTAACGTCCAGAGTAACGTTATATCGCACGTTAACGGGCCGCTGGTCAGCCTTCATTATATTCAGCGACGTACAGCAGTAAACGTTAAATCATATTTAAATGCACGCTCGTGTTTACATGATTTCGGCCGCAAAAACACAACAAAGTCGGACATGAATGAACCCCTATGAACAATAAAACTGAAAGAACCGACGAACTTTATCTTCATAGCTTTCACGTGAATGTCAGACAGCACCCAGACTAATTATCATGACATTTTAATTCATTATTATTCATCTTAATGACTACTTACCGTCGTGTATGTAGCGTGCACACAGCCAAGACTTTCACAACATCCGGTCTTCTTCTTCTTCTTCTTTAAATTTGATTGGCGGGTCGCAACCAACTTGTATAGGTGCATACCGCCACCTACTGTACCGGAGTGTCCAGTTTCAGGGTAACCTTTTCTTCACTGTTTTCCAACTAAATCCTATGGTCTAATCCCGTTTCTTTAAGAAATCGCAACAGTGCTCTTCAGCACTCTCGCCATTCTCCGTCCACTACCAGAACAAACATCCGGTCTGTCTCCGGAGAAAGTCTTTCACCCGCAGAACGGCACCACAGCGCTGCTGGTGGCCAAATATATATTATATCCATACTGGTTGAACGCGGGGATATTTTCTTTTGCTGCAGATACTAATTGATGATAGATATTGTTAGAGGTATTGTAAACAGCGGTTAATACATCTGTCATATCTGTTATATATTAATGTGAAAAACGTTTCGTTCAAACGTCTGGATTTATTCAGGATTGTCAGCAACACTATTTGACCGATTACATTTGAACTCAGCATCTGTCATAATTTATTGTGTCATTTTCACTAAACAAAGATTGGCCATATGTCACAAAGATGTCTCCTTGTTATATACAGTGTATACTTGTGAGTTATAAGGCAAGGTGTTGCTGGTATAATGTGAATATAATATAACTGTTATTAAAGCACCAGATTGTGTTTGCAAAGTGATAGAAGTGTAACTGAAGATATGTGGTGTAACTGTTTCGTTTTGTTGTTGTACTTAATGTTTTGAGTGCATTTACTGTCAGTGTTTGTCATGTAATTAGCTGTCGAGATAATAGCCCAAAGTTGAGCTAAGTGGCTAACCTGGCTAGCAAGCCTGTATTATTTGTTTGAAACGAATAATAGCTTTGGCGCCATCATGTGGCGCCAAAGCTATATACTGTAAAATGACTTCACACCACGTTGTTCACTGAAGCGTCAAGCTTTTTAGAATTTGTAATCACTCAAATGTTTAGGTTCTCTATTATGCATACATATTGTGGCAGTAGTTGGCTGTTGTGTGAAGTACAACAGATACAGAAAGTTTGCCCCTTGACGATTTGTTTCCTAATTGTACAAGACAAGACCAAATACAATATGAAAGTGGCACATCAGCAAGTGAGTCAAGGTTGGAAAGCTCTTTATTGTCAAAAAAAGGGACAATGTTTAAAAAAGTATAAAAGTGTGTGTGTGCATGTTTTCAGATTGTAGGTGCCATTTCTGCTGCAGCTGTAGGTGGAGTCTGTGATTCAGGTGGAGTCTCAGGTGTCGGTGGAGTCTCTGCTTCCTGTGCTGAAACAGCTTCTAGCAAAGCCACCATCTCTTCATCATGGGTATCTGAGAAGCATAAGTAAACAGTGTCAAATATGTTTACTGCGTGTAGGATTAGTATCAAGTGTATATAACAGAAGTTTGTAATTATGGAATGACAATCATGAATAGCAGGTACGATAATTACCATCTAGAAAGTCCTTTAATTCAGCGGCTCTTAAAGCCGCTTTGTTCTGCTCATCCAGTTGATATTTAAGTTTTGTGCATTCCTGGGTTGCCTTTTCCAGCTCTCTGCGCAGGTATTGCACTTGTTTGTCATGTTTGGATTGCTCTTTTGCCCGATTGACCATGTGTGTAGTGACATCACTACATGTCTTCAGGCATGTACTGTACAGTTTATGTCTGGTGACTGAAGTATCTCCACAGCTATACTGTAAGGAAATAGAGCAAACACTGCAAAATGTAAGTAAATGACAACAATGTGATAGAAGGTATCTTTAATAATTATGTTCTAAGTAAGAATAGTTGAACTTACGGTAAGAAGTTGACAGGCCTGTATGAGTGCTTTGATTTCCGGGTCATCTGTTGTTTGGAATTTAGACGGGGATGAAAATGCCATTGCTGTGAAACACAAGAAAAGGTTTATTCAATATCAGAATCAGAACTGCTGCACAAACGAACAGATAACAGGACTATAATCCAGTGAGCGTAATGCAGCCTTTATTTTAGTGAAATGAGAGTTCACTCAAATAAAAAACCATGAAATTATTTATAATCCATCCAGTTAAATGTCAAAACGGAGAATAATAATTGATGTATACAGTCTTTATTTTAACTGTAAGTGAGGCGAATTCTCCTGCTGTAAGTTGGTGTTACTATCTAACAGAGAAGGCAGTTAATATCTAAAAGAGAAGAAGCTTACCAAGTAAAGTTGATTTCGTGGAGATGTTGGTCGAATAGCTGTCTGGGCTCATCTGTGCTGTGTGACAATTTGAGACATCTTTTATAGCTGGAACCACGCCCCCTTTACGTCACGTATCAGCAGGTCACTGGTATCAGTAGATTGGAAATCCATTGGTAAAGCTATTTGTCAGTGAACGAGGACAATGTGTTGCTGAAGCTATGCGTAATTGCAATCATGGTACATTCAGGCCTGGACAATACGAATTCAAATGAAGCGGTTGCTATGCAAACGACAGTAATTGTCTTGGAATCAGACTGGTGGTTTGGGGTCATAGTCCGTAGATCAGCAGATGATGTCAAACCGGTTTGGTCAAGCTACTGAGCTGTAAATGAGGATCATGTGTTCTTGCAGCTTGAGATGAGCCGGTTTCAGGAGATCTGACATATTGTCAAGCTGGACATCTGTAAATAAAACAAGTATTAAAAAACATATTGACTACATGAGACAGAACGGTTCAAGTCATGCTTCATGTGGGATAAGAACGTTTTTGGTGAAAAGCCTCTTTCTGTTCTCGGAGCCTGTTGTCTGGCTGTTTGATGATGCAGAAACAGCTGTTAAACATAAACAAAAAACATAGCATGTACACTGAATAGAATACACGATTAACCGTTCAGCAAACCGGCTGAACTGTAACTGATTTTAAATCTTCAGGTGGTAGAAATGAAAGACATCAAATGTTTACTCTCAGCTCTGCACATGTGGCTTTGAAGGAGATACTTAGCATCCCTCTCTCCAGCGCTTCATCTTCATCCATCACTGAGATGCAAACAGATGAGAATTAGAACGTCATTAAATTAATATCTTCTTGCACTTCTTGTATAATGTAATAAACATTATTTTAACAGTGATGGAGAAAGTCTACACATCTTGTACTTCAGTAAACAAATATGTATTAATACCACCACATGGTGTAAATACTCTTTAAGTAAAATTCCTGCATTCAAATCTTACTTACTCAAAGTCTGACTTAAGTAAAAGTACAAAAAAGCATGTGTTCATCACTTTAATGACGTTATATACTGCTGGTAGTTTAATCTGAAATAACACAGCATTTATTAGTTGAGTACATTTTGTCTGATATCCTTATCTGCCAAGTAACTAACGTTAGTAACTAATGCTGTCAAACACACGTGGCGCAGTTAATGTACATAACTATCAGTGGTGTATAAAGTACTCAAAAGCTATACTTGAGTAGAAGTAAAGATACCTTACTGGAAAACTACTCCAGTAAAAGTAAAAAGTCACCTATTAGAATACTACTTGAGTAAAAGTCTTAAAGTATCTGATATTTATTGTACTTAAGTACAAAAGTACTTAAGTATCAAAAGTAATTTTCTGATATTAAATGTACATCATAACCTGAACATTAAATGAACATCATAACCTGTTCATTGGAAGTAAAAGTACAAGTAAATGCTGTTAATAAAAAAGCAAAGGGTCAGAATTGTGAGAATTATGAAGTGTATTCTTTTAAGCGCTGTGGCACCATGACCAAGGACATGAGCTGTGTTGAACATAATTGGGTTGGCTGTGATCCATTCAGGAGCAACAATGTTCAACATAATATATTGTACATCAGTATACTTTTGCATCTACTATGAACTTATCATCATAATTCTCCGAAAAGCAATATGACACTATGAAGGAGTTGTAACAGTGCGTTTATAAGTCTGCTCATTAGACTAGAGGATGTAGAGGACCAATGCATAATATTATGTTCAGCAAAACATATCCACTTGATGCATCAGGTCAGTGTTTAGAGAAAGGACACCTGCCTGAGTTTTGATGAACACTACATGAAGTATATTTTTAAGATGCAAATACAGGTCAAATAACACACACCAGGGACTGTGACAGTCGCCTCTGTTGCTGGACGACCCGCTCCTTCTGGCAGCAGACACGTGAGCTCCTGAGAAACAGGCACTGGTCTCCTTACAGTTACAGCGGCGGCTGTAAGGAGAGAAGGATCACAAAACATAATCAATGGTTTATAACAGATATGAGCACAGTGAATATGACAGATGTGTTTAAATGTTGGATGTATTTACCATCTACTTGTGAAACCTTCAGATGAGTTGGTGCAGCCAGTGTAGATCAGAGATGCTGTGGATTCATTCTGGCTGGGGAGGGAGACGCCACAATGACACCATCTTCATGAGGTTGCGCACAGGAAAGGAGCCTGGCCAGAGACCCATGGATTCCAGCTCTGTCTTCATCCAGATCCTCTGCTGCTGTGAACAGGTCCATTGGCTGACTTCATGCTCGTAGCCAGGGAAATCAGGGGGGCCTCTGACACTATCGAGAATATTAAACATGTAATCATTATTATTGACAGTAGGATGAAGCAAGGATGTAACATGACAGCTACACTGTAGTCTGTGAAACTCAGCAAGCTGGACACTGGAGTGCTGCAGTTTTGATGAATACTACATGAAGTATATTTTTAAGATGCAAATACAGGTCAAATAACACACACCAGGGACTGTGACAGTCGCCTCTGTTGCTGTGTCGCTACGTCACCTATCTCAGCCGTATCCAATGACAGACTGTTTCTCACATTAATATATAAAGAATATACTTCATTCATACACGTGTGTATTAATACCACCACATGGTGTAAATACTCTTTAAGTACAATTCCTGCATTCAAATCTTACTTACTCAAAGTCTGACTTAAGTAAAAGTACAAAAAAGCATGTGTTCATCACTTTAATGACTTTATATACTGCTGGTAGTTTCATCTGAAATAACACATAATTTATTAGTTGAGTACATTTTGTCTGATATCCTTAATCTGCCAAGTAACTAATGCTGTCAAACACACGTGGATCAGTTAATGTACATAACTATGAACTACATGCATTAATGACAATACGTGACGTGATACAACGGATACGTGCGTGTTTATTTCACGTTAACGTGATTCACATGAAGCACTGTGTCCGGTCACAGCTGCTTGTTCTTTAGTTCCCCACTGAGGGACTAATAAAGGATTATCTTATCTTATCTTATCTTAAGTGTCCGTAAAGTAACGTCCAGAGTAACGTTATATCTCACGTTAACGGGCCGCTGGTCAGCCTTCATTATATTCAGCGACGTACAGCAGTAAACGTTAAATCATATTTAAATGCACGTTCGTGTTTACATGATTTCGTCCGCAAAAACACAACAAATTCGGACATGAATGAACCTACCTATGAACTACATGCATTAATGACGATACGTGACGTGATACAACGGATACGTGTGTGTTTATTTAACGTTAACGTGATTGCACCCGTATCATGAACAATACAACTGAAGAAACACGTAACGGAACGATGCTGACCTGACATGATGATCATAACATGATATTAATGGTATGGTAATAATATTTCGGTTTGCAATAATGGAATAAAGTTGTTACAAGTACCTCGTGTATTCCATGCGCATGCGTATTCCAGTTTTAACTGCCATTGTACTTCCTGTTTACGTCTGGGCAGGATGCATGAAGAGTCACGTGATATTTGTTTTCAGGCGTTGTATTCAGGACTGAGATAATTTCTCAAACAATGCTGAAACACCCTGAGATCGTGTTTGTGTTACAACTCCGTTTTGAAACCAAAACTTATTTCTGTGTATGTCGACTACAACTGCTCAAATCTGCGTGGGACAAACGTTTTGGTCAGACCTGTGACAAGAGTGTAGTAACGCCCCTTGTGGATATCGCCAAGAAGTCATTGGCAGAATAACGCTACGGTCATTGACGTCATTGATACGCCCACTTATTTTTTAGGATAAAATGCTTCACATGCTACGCAGGAATCGCTTTTTAGTTTCAACTAGAAGGCTCACTGTTCTGTTATCAGAAGACCACTGGATCACATCTTCAAGACCCGAAAGGACTCTACGAAGGTTGATCTCCAAACGACTTTCTTTCTCTGCCAAGGTAAGTTTCAGTTCTGTGGTGTTACGTAACTTTGCGTCCAGTCTGTAGCAGTGGTGCGTTATGTGTCGGCAGTTTCACGAGAACTTTGTTATGAAGTAACATTTGTACAACAGTCTGGTTAGCTAAGATGTTTTAATAGTGTAACGGACTTAGTGACATATAATGTTAACCTGTTATGTTAGGTGTTGTGGTGATTACGGAAAGTGTTCTACGATGTTTTCTAAGATTAGTTCTTGCATTTACAGAGGTCAGTGAAGGCCTCATGGCACACGTGCGCATGGCTCCTGGTGACTTTTTTTGCGTAGGCTACACATTAGCCTATGTACTTAAAAATAAAGCTCTCTCTCTGTCTCTGTGTCTGTCTCTCTGCACGGCCATTGATGTTATAATCATGGATGTATTAGAAATAAGCTTTCCTAGCATGTGGCATTTTGTAATGCTGAACAGCAACATCTTGTGATGTCATGACTTATCAATGAACTAATATACTTTCAGATGCCTCGTGGACGATCTTACCGCCGATCTCAGGCAGCCAAGAAGATTGCAGAGATGCGTCGTCCCTTGGAAATGAACCCTCAAAGACCCTCCGTTTCTTCTGGTATGTTGGCAACTGCTTTTCATAATTGCTGTTCTATGTGTAAGCTGTATTTTATTTTTACATGTCTGGAATGTGCACTGTTGTGTTTCAATGTATTATGTAGTATTATGTTTCATAGTGTTTATTTTGTTTTCCTTGTCTATTCAATAGTTGATGGAACGGGATTTCGCAATCCAGCGAAGAAATGGCCAACTTCCACCGTGACCGGGAAGCAACACAAGTTGGTCTTTATAGAGCACTCTCCAGACAAGAAGGTATATTTGCGTTGACAAATCATCAAGAACGGTGTGGATTTCTGTATGATTATTTGTTTGTCATTCTAAAAATGCCATTTTGTGTTTAGTTTGTCCTTCTTGTAGGCGACTCACATCTGCGAGGCATTGCAGATGGTTTCGTGGAGATGCCAGCAGCATTTTCTTATGGTGTGATGTCTACGCCCGGGGCCGCCGCGAAGGACTTGCGGGCTGAGGTGCGGAATGCTGCGTTGGATCGTACACCTGATGTTGTCTGTGTTTTGGCCCCATCCAACAACCTCACTTCCAGTAGAACCGTCATCGAGGCTGGTGAAGAGTTCGCCCTGCTCCTTGGTAGTGTTTGCGAGAAATGGGATGAGGTAAGATATATCTTCTACTAGAAATGATGTTTGTGTATAAGTTGTGATGTTTGGTATCGTGTTTGGATAAAATAACTTATGAACATCTGTTGTTTATTTTTAGGTGGTGGTGGTGGATTTTCCTCCAAGGCTCAACGTACCGGTGGACGTGCAGGAGCACTTGCGAAATCAGTACCGTATTAAGGCTGTATCTGCAGGTGTGTTTCATGAAATGTCACTTATGAATAGTTACATGTTTACGAGTTGATATTTAGATTTTCTATAATTTATTTTGTTTGTTTGATTTGCATAAATCACGATTCATATATTCCATTACAATCATATTTTGTTAGTAAATGGAATCAATGTCAAGGCCATGTCTTCCAAAAAGTCATAATGGTAGAAATATCAGAAAAGAGATCACATCTGTGCACTGCATAATTGTTTTGTCTACATCTTGTTTTCTGTCAAAAAAGACTGTTGAAAATCATTTAGGCCTTTTTGGTAACTCTGGCTTTTTCTTCTCATGTTAAGGTGTCCGGTACTGGTCTGTTGCTGAGCAGTTTCCTATGAACGACCTCCAGCTGTGGTACAAAGACAGCGTAAGTAAAATAGGTTGACATGTGCAGAAGTGTGATGTATTTTTGTTTATAGATTATAGCAATCAATTCATGGCAGATTTATATTGATTCGTAGGTTGTGTGTTAAGTCATTTCTCTGTTATTGCTTTGTAGGTGCATTTGAGTGACTCTGACGGGATGCCCATCTTGGCAAAGGCGTTCTTTTCGGCTGCACATGACCACCTGCTGAGGAAGGTGCTGGATCCTGTTTCTACCAAGAAGCCAGATGTTTCTCCAAAGACATCGCCTCCTGCTCGCAGGATCTCGCCGAAGGTGGTCGTGAAGGGAGAGGTCCGCTACGTGCCACGCCGCCCAGACCCTTCTGAGTGGACATTTGCTGGATGTGGCAAGAAGGTAAATGATTGCAGACTGTTATTTTGTAGCTGATTGTGCAGACACGTGTATAGCGTTAGCATGTAATGGTCAAAAGAGACACGTGTTTAATATGAGGAATGCTTTTGTCATTACAGAGACATCATTTGGGGAAACCAGAACAGTCTTGCGACGCACCCAAGAGGAGGCTTGTTAATCAGCAGGTTTGTGAAGTTTCATTTATTTGCTGAAAAACACGGAAATATTTATGATCATAATAGTATGGATAGGGTTTGTGTAGCAAGGTGTCCATAATATTTCTTCTGCTGTATATTTCAGGTTGTCAAAGAATGTTCTGTACGTATCTGGAGGTTCAGCAGTGCCATCTTGGATGCCATGGATGCTGTTGTGCCATCGCATCTTCCAAGTCCAGCTGCATCCCCAGCCGCATGCCCACCAGTTGTTTCACAATGCAGAAAGGTAACTTGCAACTACATGTCCTCTGTCTATCTATATCATTTTAAAAGTCAGAAATGATTATATTTCCATACCAAAATGTTGCAAGTTGTGCTTACAAATGTTTGTTTATCTCAATTTAGGAACGACGCATGGATCTCCAGAAGGCAGTTTCAGGCAAGACGGTGACAGAGCAGCAGGTGTGTTTTTGTGTATACCATATCTGTCTGTTGTGAAATTGAATTTTATGCAGTGTATGCAAGTAAAGACATTTCTGCATTTGTACATTGCACTGTGCTGAAAGTTAACTGTGGCATTATTTTGTAGGTGGACACGCCTAGTGTTGCAAACATCCCTGTGGAGCCATCAGAGACGGTGGCTGTGAATGCAGAGGTGGGTGTTCATACTTATATTGAAATGAGCTAATAGAACATGTTATTGAAAATGCAGTTAGATTACACTGAAATCAGTTTTTAAGCAAGTACATGCTTTTAAATGTTCTTTGTCCCTTTATAAGGTGCCGATCCCCCAGGACCAGGCTGTGGAACTGTCCTCAATGCCAACATCACTGCCAGTGGATGTGAATGCAGAGGTGGGTGTTCTTCATACTTTTTAAACACGTGTCTCCTTTGACCATTATATGCTACCATGTTAACGCTATACAGTGGCTACACAATCAGCTACAAAATTACATGATGTAACAGAACATGTTAGTGAAAATGCAGTTAGATTACACTGAAATCAGTTTTTAAGCAAGTACATGTTTTTAAATGTTCTTTTTCTCTTTATGATCTCTTTATGAAGGTGCCGATTCCCCAGGACCAGGCTGTGGAACTCTCCTCAACGGCAACATCACTGCCAGTGGCTGTGAATGCAGAGGTGGGTGTTCTTCATACTTGTATTGAAATGAGCTAATATAACATGTTATTGAAAATGCAGTTCAATTACACTGAAATCAGTTTTTAAGCAAGTACATGTTTTTAAATGTTCTTTGTCTGCCGATCCCCCAGGCTGTGGAACTCTCCTCAACGCCAACATCACCTTCCAGGGCTCTGCAAGTGGATGTGAGAGAGAGTGACCACCTTAAGGGCTGCACACAAAGAAACATCAAAGGTCAGACTGGTTCTAATCCTAATGAGTGCATCTGTGCAAACAAACGGCAAGCGGCTGTTGTGGCTGGGACTGTGTTCTGCAAAGCAGATGGGCAGTCTAATGCGAACACAGGTCTTGCACGTAGTGTTGTTGCTGCAATCAAACATGTGATTACTCCTGTATGCACATGGAAGGGGGCAGAGGTTGATAGCATACGTGTAGAAAGTATGAAATTGGAAACGGCAAGCCATGAAAGTAGTGGAGCAGAGGAACAACTGTGTACGGTGCTAAAACAGAGTGCTGTGTTTGGCATTAGCTGGGCAGTTGATGTGGGCAAGCCTGAGTACAATACCTGTGAGACTGTGCTGTCGCGAAAAATGGAAGAACTACTCAATAGAGATCAAATGTGTCTTTTGAACCTCGACGGTGCAGTTATTACTGTTCTTCAACACGGCAAGTTTTTTGTCGTAGTTGATTGTGGCGTACGTGACGCCACGTCCGGGTTTGCATCTACTTATGGCACGCCTGTGGCCGTTTTCAACACGTGCATGGCAGACCTGATGTATCACATTAGGGATCTAAAGAGGTCTTTAAACGCTGGGTGGTGGGGTATTCATAGCCTTTCAGTTCAGTACCAAACTGATACTGACATGGAGTGTGCTACTGGGTTTACAGAGAGTGTAGACACACATTCTGTCAGTTGTGATCTTGACAGCAGTGGTGACATGAATGTTGCAACTGATGTTGAGGCAGGCAGTTCTGTCAGGCTTGGTAACACTGTAATGGGATCATTTCACCAGGGGGATAAGAGGTTTACATTTGGAGGAGTTCAGTGCATGGCAATTGCGTTGGTAAGTTTAGCAAAACATAGTAGAGAGAGTGTCTTCTCATGGCAGACAACAGATCTGGACTCGGTGTTGCTTTCAGGTGACCAGTTGTACACACGTTTGAGAGAAAGCGAGGCGATCAGCGGATCGTCTGCTTTGTTGTGTGTCAATGACTTGCCTAAGCAGAGACTTATTGATGGACATAATTTTCAATTTAGTTATGCTAACGACTTTGTGTCAGGATATGTAAATGTGGTTGAAGGTGACCTGATTGAAAATCATACCATCAGCACACTTCATAGTGGACTGGTGCAGATCTTGTCCAAATACACCACATGTCTTCTGACGTTGTGTGGCAGTACGTGCTCAATCATTAAGGGAAATGGACAGTATGCAATGGTTGACTCGCATGCACGCAATGCTAGTGGCATGGTTGATGGAGAGGGAAAGAGTGTTGTTCTGTATTTCGCTTCAATGGACGATGTATACGAGCACATTTGCCATCTGTCTGAAGGGCTTGGTGGTCATCAAAAGCCTTTTGAAATAAGTGGTGTTTGTGTCATTGAGAGTCCTGCAAAACCCAACAGTCTGCCCGTAAGTACATCAGAGATGCAAATAGATTCTGTCATAGGCTTAGCTACTCATGAGCTTGGGTTGGGTTCTTCACATGTACCAGAACTTCCCCAGGTGAGTAGTCTTGTTGCAAAACCAACAGTGTTGTGTCAAGATTCTAAAACATTTGTAACTCAGGATTTGGATTTGGTGATACTTGAAGATGAACTGAACATCAACATTAGTAGAAGTAACAAGCGTAACAAGCGTTTAAAAGTAACACCGAGTTGTACAACGTCTGATGAGAATATTGCTGCTGAGATTGATTTAGATAAAACACATGTTTCCGAAGTTAACTCGGATGTTGAATTTGTTACTGAAGTTGAAAATAACAATCTGGACTTTACACCAATTTGTGAACGTGTGTCACAAGCTTTGTGCACACGCTTAAGAATACAACATGAAAAAACACACACAGCGGAACCTACACGTGTTGGTCTATTAGGAGTCCCATGTAAAAATGAAAGCATATTGGCTGATGGTAATTGTTTCTTTCGAGCTGTCTCTCAAGCTGTAAGTGGAACACAAAAGAATCATCTCACAGTTCGACGAGCTATTGTTAGACAGTTGGAAATGAATGCTGCCCACTATGTGAAGAATTTGAGGCGCGTGTATCATTCAGTGTCACAGTACTTAACTATTACTCAAATGCGAAAAGTTAAGACCTGGGCTACGGAAGTTGAAATACAAGCAGCAGCAGATAAATTAGGAGTAAACATATTTACATTTCTTGATGGAAGGTGGCTAAAATATAGTTGCACCAGCAACCTTTTCTCCAAACATTGCATATATTTAGAACATCTTGCTGGCAATCATTATGAAAATGTAGTTTGTGTTCATCGACCTGGACTGCAATCGTGTTATGGCTTATGCAAAAACAATATTTCATTTGACAAAGGGTACAGAACTAGATCACAGAAGACAAAACCGTGTAGTCCATTGGAAACATTGCAGAATGACACCTGCTGTACAACTGTTGTTGATTCTGACCATATTGTTCATCCTGACCATAATTGCTTGAATGTTTGTCAAGAAAAGATTGTACCAGACACACCGTACATGTGTAGAAGAAAACCTCAAGATGCATCTGCAGTCTCACATGTAAAGGAGACTGTTGAAGAACAGCCATGTAGTTTATCTCCGTCAAAGTATTTTCAAAAGAAAAAGAGTTGTCTTATGAAAATGCATTATGAGGCTAATGCATTGTATCAACAAAGTAAGAAAAGTGTTTCCAAGAACAAATATATTATGCACATGGAAGAAATGAAACAACGAAGTAAGAGTAAATACAAACTGGATACTCGTCATAAAGATAAAATGAAACTATTGAGTACGACTAAGTACAAAGTAGATGATTTGCATAAAGATAAAATGAAACTATTGAGTACGACTAAGTACAAAGTAGATGATTTGCATAAAGATAAAATGAAACTATTGAGTAAGACTAAGTACAAAGTAGATGATTTGCATAAAGATAAAATGAAACTATTGAGTAAGACTAAGTACAAAGTAGATGATTTGCATAAAGATAAAATGAAACTATTGAGTAAGACTAAGTACAAAGTAGATGATTTGCACCGTGATAAGGTTAAAACGAGCAGTAAAGAGAAATACCATCACAATCCTAAATTCAAGGAAAGTGTCATTAAAGGTATTGCATTGAAGAGGCAAAAGAAAAAAGAGAAGCCGAAGGACTTTGACTTTGTGATGGAGCAGTTTACATCCCATGTTAGAAATGGCCCAGATTTTGTGTGTAGTGTTTGCCATAGATTACTGTTTGAACATCAGGTTTTGCATTGTAAGAGAGATGCTTATAGAAAGAACAAGAAAATATTGCTTAATGCAGACAAATGCATCAGCTATGATTTTGTTCACAAATGTAATGATCACTGTGCACCACCTTGTCAACATTTGGAGACCGCTATGGGACACCCGTGGATATGCTTCACTTGCCATTCTAAACTTAAAAAAGGTGAAGTACCAGCTCAATGTAATGTTAACAATTTGACAATAGATCCAATTCCCACAGAATTAGCTTGTCTAAACAATTTAGAACAACATCTAATAGCACTTCAGATTCCATTCATGAAAGTCTTGGCATTACCCAAAGGTGGACAAAATGGTGTACATGGACCAGTAACATGTGTTCCAGCCAACGTAGTTCAAACCACTAACTTGCTTCCTCACTCAGATGATGGATCTCTGTTACGTGTCAAATTGAAACGTAAGCTAACATATAAAGGACATTATGAGTATAAATTTGTTGATACCATGCATGTAAGACAAGCCTTGCGTTTTTTGAGAAAAAGTAACATTCATTATAAAGATGTAAAATTTAACGAGGAGTGGCTGAATGCATTTTGCAAGGAAGAAAATGCTGATGTAGAAGCTAAAGAGAGTGCTTCAAATACAGAAACTGGTGACACTGCAGATGGTAATGACGATGAGCTCTATGATGGACAACGGTATGGTATTCATTCCGACACTTGTCTTATGCCAATTGATATTGGTCAAGAAATGCTAGATCAATATTTGGATAATATCTTAAATATTGCTCCAGCTGAAGGCAATAATCCTGTAAAATTGCTTACAGATCCCTCAAACGAAGCAAAATGCTTCCCAGTGTTGTTTCCACAAGGAAATAATACATATCATAAAGATAGGATAACGAAATTGACATTGGCTAAGTATTTTAACGCAAGAATATTACATGCAGATGGTAGGTTTGCCCGAAGTTGTGAGTACATCTTTTATGCTCAGTATGTATCAGAAGTCTATCAGGTTTTATCAAGTGTATCCATAGCTTTACGCAAGGGCAAAGGGGGTTGTAATTCACAAAAACTATCGAATGATGTGTTTAAAGATCAGGACTCTTTGAGAAAACTATTGCAGTTTGATGAAGGGTATCGATTCCTTAGACCTATTCGTGGTACTCCAGCATTTTGGCAGGGAGCTCAAAATGATTTGGTGGCATGTGTTCGACAAATAGGTCTCCCAACGTGGTTTGGTTCATTTTCATCCGCAGATATGCGATGGCCAAATCTCATTTCTAGTTTATTGAAACAACAGGGTAGAACGCAAACTGCAGAAGATTTACAGTGGGCCGACAAGTGTGAGCTCTTGCGTTGTAATCCTGTTACTGCAGCACGGATGTTTGATTATCGCTGGCATATCTATTTGAAGGAAGTACTTAGGTCTCCATTACATCCAATGGGAAAGATGACAGACTATTTTTATCGTGTTGAATTTCAACAACGTGGTTCACCACATGTGCATTGTTTATTCTGGATCGAGAATGCGCCTCAAATAGATAAAAACACAGATGAAGAGGTGATTCAGTTTATTGACAAGTATATCACATGTGGATTACCATCAGATGATGACGTCTTGTTAGACATTGTAACATCTGTGCAGCAGCATTCCAAAAGACATTCCAAAACGTGTCGAAAAAAGAATACTGCTTGTCGATTTGGTTTTCCAAGACCACCTTCTAATCGCACGTTCATATCTCGCATTTCACCTAAAGATGATGGCTCAACAGCATGCAACTGTGATGAAATGAATGCAAATGACTTGCCACAGTGTCAGTGTGTCAAAAGGGTTGATGCGAAAGAGTTGATGTCAAAATTAAAAACTGCTCTCTCAGATGAGTCAGTGAAACATGATGATGTGAATAAATTGTTTGACAGTCTAGGTTTGAATCAGGATACTTTTGAAGCTGCCTACAAATGTATGGGGAAAAATACACATGTTGTGCTGAAGAGGGCAGTTGATGAGATATGGATCAATCAATATAATAAGCCGCTCTTAAAATGTTGGAATGCAAATTTGGACTTACAATATGTTTGTGATCCATTCGCATGCCTTGTGTATATTATTTCATACATTTCTAAATCTGAACGAGAAGTTGGACTATTGTTGGGAAATGCGCAAAAAGAAGCCTCCACACAAGGGAATGTTGATGCTAAAGAAGCATTGACTAAATTAGGCCGTGTATACTTGTATAATAGAGATGTTTGTGCTCAAGAGGCAGCCTATAGAGTTATGAATTTGCATCTTAAAGAATGTTCCAGAAAAGTTGTGTTTGTCCCAACAGGTGATAATGTGGTTAAAATGAGTTTGCCATTAAATGTGTTGAAGGAAAAGGCGCAACACCAAGAGCTGACATCAGAAGATATGTGGATGCCTGGTATAGGTGACCGATATAAGAATCGGCCAAAAGATGACACCTTTAATAACATGTGTTTGGCAACATTTGCATCAGAATATAGACCGGTGTATAAAAACGAAAACTCTCAAACAAAAATTGGTTTGAGCAACAACTTAGGATACATAGCCAAAAGAACACGATCACCAGCTGCAGTTATACGTTTTGCGCATTTTTCTGAAACAAAGTCTCCAGAACAGTTTTATCAGAGTAGGCTTCAGTTATTTGTACCACATCGAGTTGACGCCCAGCTAAAACCCACAACATTTGAAACATTTGAACAGTTTTATATGACTGGTAACATCAAATATACTGATGGCTCCAAACTTTCTGTGAAAACAATTGTTGAGAGGAATAGCAGTGCCTTTGAAATTGATGCTGATGTGTTAGATAGAGTCCAAGCCACGATTGAAAATGAAGGTATCTTAGAGGATGCCTGGTGTCAGATGTGCCCTGAACAAGAGCTTGAGCGCTTAGAATGTGAGGAAGAAATGAAAGCGCAGGAACAGGTAGCCGAAGAAGAACCAGAACATATTCCAGATCTATCAATGAGTCAACAAGCAGGTGCACGTCTCGAAAAAAACAACACACTGAGTAGAGAAGAAGGTTTAGCATTGATTCGATCATTGAATGAACTACAAATGGCAATATTTAATGATGTAAGGAACTGGTGTTTAAAGAAAGTCAAGGGAGAGAATCCACCACCGCTTACCGTTTTCATTACAGGGGGCGCAGGAACAGGCAAAAGTCATGTAATCAAGGCTATCCAATACGAAGCAACACGCTTACTGTCACCAACCTGTGAACATCCTGATGACGTTTGTGTATTGTTAACTGCTCCAACTGGGATTGCTGCATACAATTTACATGCAGCAACCATTCACAGTACATTTAGCATTGGAACTAATATTCAGTTACCATACACACCTTTAGGGGAGGAGAAACTGAACACATTACGAGTAAAATATCGTTCTCTGCAGATAGTAATTATAGATGAGATTTCCATGGTTGACAACAAACTACTCACATACGTTCATGGTCGACTGCGTCAAATCAAACAAACTGGAGACTTCTCCACATTTGGAAAAGTTTGTGTAATAGCTGTTGGTGATTTCTTCCAACTGCCTCCTGTGAAAGGGAAACCACTTTGTATTGATTTTGCATCTGATAACTTATGGTCCAACAATTTCAAAATTGTGGAGTTAAAAACGATTGTGAGGCAAAAAGATCAAGCTTTTGCACAGCTATTAAACCGCTTAAGAACACGATCAAAAGACAGCCCAATATCACCAGGGGACCTTACGGTCCTAAAACAATGTGAAACAGGTGAGGATTCCCAAGATTTACACATTTTCCCGACAAATATGCAAGTGAATGAGCACAATGTGAAACAGTTATTCAAATTCTGTCCAGATTATATTGAAATAAATGCCCAGGATTATGAAAATAATAAAAAAACCGGCAAACGACAGTTGAAAAGAAAACATCATGCTAAAGTATATCATACATGTTTAACTGAAAAACTGCTTTTGGGGAAAAATGCTCGAGTAATGCTTACAAAGAATGTTGATGTTATGGATGGTCTTGTTAACGGTGTATGTGGCACCATAACTGATATAATAACTTCAAGTAACAGCACTTTTCCTCAAATGATCTATGTTGAATTTGATGATAAACTAGTTGGCGCACAGTGCAGAAAACAAAGTGCATCATTCTCAACACAATCCACGACTTCCACAGGTATCAAACCTGAAGAAGATAAGGTCAGTAGTAATGGAGGATTGCGACGACAATTTCCACTAAAACTGGCTTGGGCGTGTACAGTGCATAAGGTACAGGGTATTACAGTTGATAAAGCTGTGGTTTCCCTGAAGAAAATCTTTGCCGCTGGACAAGCATATGTGGCACTGAGTCGTGTGAGAAATCTGTCAGGGTTAGTAATTCAAGATTTCGAGGAGAAAGCTATTTATTGTAAGGAAAATATTCAACATGCACTTCAACGCATGGAACCATATTTAACTGACAATATGACACAGCAGAAATTACCTGATCGTGCTTTTAATGTGTTTTTGATGAACGTGCAAAGCTTGCCTCGCCATGTGGCAGATTTAACAGTATTTACACAACGTTTGAACCTTCACTGTATTGCTGTTACAGAAACATGGCTACCTGCTGCTCCCTCTACACAGGCAATCAACATTGATGGTTTTCATTTTGATAGCTGTCCTCGAAGTGCATCATATACTAGTGACAATCCGTCATTGATTGCCTTGCAGAACCAGCATCATGGCGGTGTTGGCATGTATAGTGCAGACAAGTTGACATACAACATTATTAATCTACCACATGTCAATTTAGAATGTCTGGTATACAACTGTGTTACTTACAACATATTGATAGCAGTCATCTATCGCCCGCCATCATATCCCATGCCATTGTTTAAAGCACATTTAAACAATCTACTTGAGTCCTTGGATCCACTTAGTGATACAATTGCTGTAATGGGAGATTTCAATGACAACATTTTGAAATCCTCAATCATTTATGATTTTATGACAGATAAAGGGTACATTCAAGTTGTCTCTCAGCCCACTACTGGGAAAGGCACATTAATTGACCATGTGTACATTAAAACAACACAGTATGATACACAAACTATAGTACTGCCAGCATATTTCAGTGATCACGATGCAATTGTATGCTCTTTTTTACATAAAGCTGCTCACTAAGAAAAAATGAATACATTCTAACTGTTTCAGACACACTCACCATATTTAAGAGTAGGCTTAAGACTTTCCTTTGTGATAGTGCTTATAGTTGGGGCTGGCTCAGGTTTATAGTTTGGGCTGGCTCAGGTTTGCCTTGGACCAGTCCCTAAATAAGCTGCTATAGGCTTAGACTACTGGGGGACTTCCTAGGATACACTGAGCTTCTCTTCTCTCTCGCATTCTGTATGAATTCATGTCTCATTCATGCACATTACTGACTTTGCTTCTTCCCCGGAGTCTTTGTGCTTTTTCGCCTCACAGGTTCCATGGATCGTGGTTTTATGTGGACCCTGGTCCTTCCTCCCACCATGGCCCTGTTGACTCCCACTGCTGATATCATTTTTATTATTCATATTATTCACTCTATTACCGATACCATGAACGCACATTACTGACTTTGCTTCTTCCCCGGAGTCTTTGTGCTTTCTCGCCTCACAGGTTTCAAAGGATCGTGGTTATATCTGGACCCTGGACCTGCCATGGTTCTGTCATATGCATTGAATGCGTTATAACTCTGTTATGATGTTCATTCTGTCTGTATCTGCCTCGCAGATACTGTGACTACATTTAAAAACCAGCTCAAAACCCACCTGTTTAGGCTGGCGTTTGTGTACAAAGTAAACCCATGTCCTAGACCTGCTCTTAAAATATGTTTTACATTTTTATTTTTTATATTTTTATTTTTCTCTGTGTATATACTTTATTGACATTGTTGTTTTTTATGCTTTTAGATGTCTGCTCTGTTAAGCACTTTGTGATATTATTGTCTGTGAAAAGCACTATATATATATATATATATATATATATATATATATATATATATATATTCTCTCTGGTTTCTTTTCCTGCATTAAAACAGCATTTTGAAACGGATACAGTATGTTCTTGAACATTTAAACCATGACTATAACTGAGTTAAATTAAACATTAAGCTCATTTATAAAACCGAATCTATGCTGCATAGCATTTAAAATATAACACATTAACATGTACTTTGCTCTTTAAGCACTTAATCAAAAATGCGATTACTTATGAGCATTTGAAATCCAAGTGATTCACAAGAATTCTGTAATATTAAATATTGCCACTCATATGCTGTTGTTAATGTAGGTTTTGCTTGACCTTCTGTCTAGACCAAAAAGCAAAAGGCACTGGTAAGTGGTACTCCCAGTTTACTGGGATGGGGTTCAACTCCCTGCAGTGTCCTGCTGATTGTATTTGGACTTACATGAAAGTTAACAAAACAGTAGTGCCATATACTTTTACTTAAACACTTTAATTTAAAACTGTTTTCATTTTAAGCTCTTCTGTAACTTTAGATTGTAGTGACTCATTCATTATAACGTTCAACCTGATTCTCACGAAGAAGCTCTGGACAGATCATTTATACTAATGCCCACTGACAGTGGCTTGACAACCACTTTCATCTAATTTCTGCTCTCAAAGCATCTTAGTTTGCACATATTTAGATCAAGCCTTTCAATAAGTTCAGTGTTTGGGCCGTTTTTACTTTTCTCTGTGTATATACTTTATTGACATTGTTGTTTTTATGCTTTTAAATGTCTGCTCTGTTAAGCACTTTGTGATATTTTTGTCTGTGAAAAACGCTATATAAATAAAATTCATATATAATCTCTGGTTTCTTTTCCTGCATTAAAACAGCATTTTGAAACAGATACAGTATGTTCTTGAACATTTAAACCATGACTATAACTGAGTACAGAATTTCAAATTAAACATGTTAAACATTAAGGTCATTTATAAAACCGAATCTATGCTGCATAGCATTTAAAATATAACACATTAACATGTACTTTGCTCTTTAAGCACTTAATCAAAAATGCGATTACTTATGAGCATTTGAAATCCAAGTGATTCACAAGAATTCTGTAATATTAAATATTGCCACTCATATGCTGTTGTTAATGTAGGTTTTGCTTGACCTTCTGTCTAGACCAAAAAGCAAAAGGCACTGGTAAGTGGTACTCCCAGTTTACTGGGATGGGGTTCAACTCCCTGCAGTGTCCTGCTGATTGTATTTGGACTTACATGAAAGTTAACAAAACAGTGCCATTTACTTTTACTTGAACACTTTAATTTAACACTGTTTATATTTTCAGCTGTTCTGTAACTTTAGATTGTAGAGTGAAGCATTCATTATAACGTTCAACCTGATTCTCACGAAGAAGCTCTGGATAGATCATTTATACTGATGCCCACTGACAGTGGCTTGACAACCACTTTCATCTAATTTCTGCTCTCCAAGCATCTTAGTTTGCACATATTTAGATCAGAGAAGTCCTTTTCTCATGGTGTGCCCACAAACCCTGTGACTATGATTCAAAATTGGCCTGCAGATGTCTTCAGGCCTGGAGTCTAAGCAAACACGTGAAATCTGGTAAAGATCTGATGATGTGGAGTCGAGTTACAATTCGTTGAGCCGCCACGTCGCCACCCTTAAGGAACTTCTTACAATCGTCACAATGAAGCATTATCAAGGTCTTAAGGCTTGTTTGACAACATTTGAGAGGGATCTGATTAATCTGTGAGGAGCAGGATGTCAAAGTGCACAACGTACAACTTTCGGTTGCCACTAGGTGGCGCTATCACTATGATTCAAAATTATCATATAGATGTGTTCCGGGTCAGGATGTTATGACATATGAGAACTTTGGAGCAGATTAGACAATGTACAGCCGAGTTACAATAACTTCCTGTTTCGCGGCAAATGGTGTTTATTTGACGCCACGGGCACATAGTTCGATAACTTTTTGATCTTTGAGTAACTTTTCACTGCCAAGGTCTCAAGAGCAGACTCGCCGAATCTGAAGTCAATCGGGTCAAATCTCTGGGAGGAGTTCGTTAAAGTAGGATGCCTTGAAACACTCAAAAAATGTCATAAAAGTAAGAATGTCCGACTTCCTGTTTGGTTTAGAGAAAACTTCCAAGAGGATTTTTTTGTGCGTCTCATCACGTTCCACATACCTACCAAATTTCATACAGCTAGGTGAAACGTACTGCGAGGGCTGCTTCATTGAAATTTTGTAGGGGGCGCTATTGAGCCGATTTGCCACTCTGAACCAATAAAATCATATTCTATAACTACATTTCGGGCTTGTAATCTGCATGGCAAGTATGCTTATGTTTTGAGCATTTTTAGCCCCTCAAAACACCTTAATATTTCATGGTGAAGAATGCATCGCTATGGCAACAGCTTTTCACGGAACAACAAGCTTTGAGTAACTTTTCATCACAAAGGTCTTTAGACTGTACCGGCCAAATTTGAAGTTGATCTGATTAATTCCCTAGGAGGAGTTCGTTAAAGTGCAGCGCCTGGAAATGACAAAAACGACACTAGAAATTCAGAAGAAATGCAAAATGGCTGACTTCCGGTTGGGTTTAGAGCATGGCCGCAATATACTTTTATTGAAGTCCATATGTGATACATGTTCCTACCAAATTTCATACATCTAGGTGAAACGTACTGCGAGGGCTGCTTCGTTGAAATTTTGTAGGGGGCGCTATTGAGCCGATTTGCCACTCTGAACCAATAAAATCATATTATACAACTACATTTTGGGCTTTAAATGTGTATGCCAAGTTTGCTTATGTTTCGAGCATTTTTAGCCTCTCAAAATGACCTTCATTGTTAACGGCGAAGACTGCATCGCCACGGCAACGGCGTTCGACGAAACATCAAAAGCTTCATGATCTGGTATTATGAACTTCTTGTATTTGTGTGGAACAAATTTGATATTGATTTGATTTACCTACTAAGAGAAACAAGCCAAAGTATAAAGACTTTAACTTCCTGTTACCAGTAGGTGGCGCTATGACTATGATTCAAAATTGGCCTGCAGATGTCGTCAGGCCTGGAGTCTAATCAAACGCATGACATCTGGTAAAGATCTGATGATGTGGAGTCGAGTTACATCAGTTTATTCGTTCATGGCGAAGGATCGAAATTCGCCGAGCCGCCACGTCGCCGCCCTTCAGTAACTTCTTACAATCTTCACAACGAAGCATTATCAAGGTCTTAAGGCTTGTTTGACAACATTTGAGAGGGATCTGATTAATCTGTGAGGAGCAGGATGTCAAAGTACGCAGCGTACAACTTCCGGTTGCCACTAGGTGGCGCTATCACTATGATTCGAAATTATCATATAGATGTGTTCCGGGTCAGGATGTTATGACATAGGAGAGATTTTGAGCAGATTCGACAATGTACGGCCGAGTTACAACAACTTCCTGTTTCGTGGCGAATGGTGTTTCTTTGACGCCACGCCACGGCCACATAGTTTGATAACTTTTTGATCTTTGAGTAACTTTTCACTGCCAAGGTCTCAAGAGCAGACTAGCCGAATCTGAAGTCAATCGGGTCAAATCTCTGGGAGGAGTTCGTTAAAGTATGACGCCTTGAAACGGTCAAAAAACGTCATAAAAGCAAAAATGGCCGACTTCCTGTTTGGTTTAGAGAAAACGGCCAAGAGGATTTTTGGTGCGTCTCATCACGTTCCACATAACTACCAACTTTCATACAGCTGGGTGAATCCTGATGTTGGGGCTACTCAATAGGGGGCGCTAGCGAGCCAATATTTCATACCGCAGCTGGACACCCCAATCAGACTGCAATTTTCGCAAATTCTGGCTTGCGTGCCAAATTTCACAGACTTCCCAATATCCC
Source organism: Melanostigma gelatinosum (assembly GCF_949748355.1). Classification (NCBI taxonomy): domain Eukaryota; kingdom Metazoa; phylum Chordata; class Actinopteri; order Perciformes; family Zoarcidae; genus Melanostigma; species Melanostigma gelatinosum. The sequence goes on along the minus strand of NC_136635.1, from coordinate 3,243,521 downwards.
ATGCACCTCCTTTTTGCCATGAAAGCGGAAGAAGAATAATAATAATAATTAAAGCTGCGAGCAGCGATGAGCGGGCCCTCGCAATATGCACGTCGGGGTGCATGCACGTCGGGGTGCCGGCGGGACTCCGGCCTGCGCGGCCGAGAACGTCTGCGACCGTCGCACGGCGCGAGGACTCTGGTTGATGCTGTCATTCAGTTCCGTGACCGTCAGACACTGCATGCAGGTTCAGAGCATGGCCCCAATATACTTTTATTTAAGTCCATATGTGATACATGTTCCTACCAAATTTCATACATCGAGGTGAAACGTACTGCGAGGGCTGCTTCGTTGAAATTTAGTAGGGGGCGCTATTGAGCCGATTTGCCACTCTGAACCAATAAAATCATATTATACAACTACATTTTGGGCTTTAAATGTGTATGCCAAGTTTGCTTATGTTTCGAGCATTTTTAGCCTCTCAAAATGACCTTCGTTGTTAACGGCGAAGACTGCATCGCCACGGCAACGGCGTTCGACGAAACATCAAAAGCTTCATGATCTGGCATTATGAACTATTTGTGTGGAACAAATTTGATATTGATTTGATTTACCTACTAAGAGAAACAAGCCAAAGTATCAAGACTTTAACTTCCTGTTACCAGTAGGTGGCGCTATGACTATGATTCAAAATTGGCCTGCATATGTCTTCAGGCCTGGAGTCTAATCAAACACGTGAAATCTGGTAAAGATCTGATGATGTGGAGTCGAGTTACATCAGTTTATTCGTTCATGGCGAAGGATCGAAATTCCGTCGCCACGGCAACAGCTTTTCACGAAACAACAAGCTTTGAGTAACTTTTCATCACAAAGGTCTTTAGACTGTACCGACCAAATTTGAAGTTGATCTGATGAATTCCCTAGGAGGAGTTCGTTAAAGTGCAGCGCCTGGAAATGACAAAAATGACATGAGAAATTCATAAAAAAAGCAAAATGGCTGACTTCCGGTTGGGTTTAGAGCATAGCCCCAAGAGACTTTTATTGAAGTCCATATGTGATACATGTTCCTACCACATTTCATACATCTAGGTCAAACGTACTGCGAGGGCTGCTTCGTTGAAATTTTGTAGGGGGCGCTATTGAGCCGATTTGGCACTCTGAACCAATAAAATCATATTCTGTAACTACATTTCGGCCTTGTAATCTACTTGCCAAGTTTGCTTATGTTTCGAGCATTTTTAGCCTCTCAAAATGACCTTCGTTGTTAACGGCGAAGACTGCATCGCCACGGCAACGGCGTTCGACGAAACATCAAAAGCTTCATGATCTGGCATTATGAACTATTTGTGTGGAACAAATTTGATATTGATTTGATTGACCTACTAAGAGAAACAAGCCAAAGTATCAAGACTTTAACTTCCTGTTACCAGTAGGTGGCGCTATGACTATGATTCAAAATTGGCCTACAGATGTCTTCAGGCCTGGAGTCTAATCAAACACGTGAAATCTGGTAAAGATCTGATGATGTGGAGTCGAGTTACATCAGTTTATTCGTTCATGGCGAAGGATCGAAATTCCGTCGCCACGGCAACAGCTTTTCACGAAACAACAAGCTTTGAGTAACTTTTCATCACAAAGGTCTTTAGACTGTACCGACCAAATTTGAAGTTGATCTGATGAATTCCCTAGGAGGAGTTCGTTAAAGTGCAGCGCCTGGAAATGACAAAAACGACATGAGAAATTCATAAAAAATGCAAAATGGCTGACTTCCGGTTGGGTTTAGAGCATGACCCCAAGAGACTTTTATTTCAGTCCATATGTGATACATGTTTCTACCACATTTCATACATCTAGGTCAAACGTACTGCGAGGGCTGCTTCGTTGAAATTTTGTAGGGGGCGCTATTGAGCCGATTTGCCACTCTGAACCAATAAAATCATATTATACAACTACATTTTGGGCTTTAAATGTGTATGCCAAGTTTGCTTATGTTTCGAGCATTTTTAGCCTCTCAAAATGACCTTCGTTGTTAACGGCGAACACTGCATCGCCACGGCAACGGCGTTCGACGGAACATCAAAAGCTTCATGATCTGGCATTATGAACTTCTTGTATTTGTGTGGAAGAAATTTGATATTGATTTGATTTACCTACTGAGAGAAACAAGCCAAAGTATCAAGACTTTAACTTCCTGTTACCAGTAGGTGGCGCTATGACTATGATTCAAAATTGGCCTGCAGATGTCTTCAGGCCTGGAGTCTAATCAAGCATGTGAAATCTGGTAAAGATCTGATGATGTGGAGTCGAGTTACATCAGTTTATTCGTTCATGGCGAAGGATCGAAATTCGCCGAGCCGCCACGTCGCCGTCCTTCAGTAACTTCTTACAATCTTCACAATGAAGCATTATCAAGGTCTTAAGGCTTGTTTGACAACATTTGAGAGGGATCTGATTAATCCGTGAGGAGCAGGATGTCAAAGTACGCAGCGTACAACTTCCGGTTGCCACTAGGTGGCGCTATCACTATGATTCTAAATTATCATATAGATGTGTTCCGGGTCAGGATGTTATGACATATGAGAGATTTTGAGCAGATTCGACAATGTACAGCCGAGTTACAACAACTTCCTGTTTCGTGGCGAATGGTGTTTCTTTGACGCAACGCCACGGCCACATAGTTCGATAACTTTTTGATCTTTGAGTAACTTTTCACTGTCAAGGTCTCAAGAGCAGACTAGCCGAATCTGAAGTCAATCGGGTCAAATCTCTGGGAGGAGTTCGTTAAAGTATGACGCCTTGAAACGGTCAAAAAACGTCATAAAAGTAAAAATGGCCGACTTCCTGTTTGGTTTAGAGAAAACGGCCAAGAGGATTTTTTGTGCGTCTCATCACGTTCCACATACCGACAAAATTTCATACAGCTGGGTGAAACCTGATGTTGGGGCTACTCAATAGGGGGCGCTAGCGAGCCAATATTTCATACCGCAGCTGGACACCCCAATCAGACTGCAATTTTCGCAAATTCTGGCTTGCGTGCCAAATTTCACAACATTCCCAATATCCCAAGCACCTCCTTTTTGCGACGAAACACTAAAAATAAGAATAAGAATAAGAATTAAAGCTGCGAGCAGCGATGAGCGGGCCCTCGCAATATGCAAGTCGGGGTGCATGCACGTCGGGTTGCCGGCGGGACTCCGGCCTGCGCGGCCGAGAATGTCCGCGACCGTCGGACGGCGCGAGGACTCTGGCTGATGCTGCCATTTAGTTCTGTGACCATCAGACACTGCATGCAGGTTTAGAGCATGGCCCCAATATACTTTTATTTAAGTCCATATGTGATACATGTTCCCACCAAATTTCATACATCTAGGTCAAACGTACTGCGAGGGCTGCTTCGTCGAAATTTTGTAGGGGGCGCTATTGAGCCGATTTGCCACTCTGAACCAATAAAATCATATTCCCTAACTACATTTCGGCCTTGTAATCTACTTGCCAAGTTTGCTTATGTTTCGAGCATTTTTAGCCTCTCAAAATGACCTTCGTTGTTAACGGCGAAGACTGCATCGCCACGGCAACGGCGTTCGACGAAACATCAAAAGCTTCATGATCTGGCATTATGAACTATTTGTGTGGAACAAATTTGATATTGATTTGATTTACCTACTAAGAGAAACAAGCCAAAGTATCAAGACTTTAACTTCCTGTTACCAGTAGGTGGCGCTATGACTATGATTCAAAATTGGCCTGCATATGTCTTCAGGCCTGGAGTCTAATCAAACACGTGAAATCTGGTAAAGATCTGATGATGTGGAGTCGAGTTACATCAGTTTATTCGTTTATGGCGAAGGATCGAAATTCCGTCGCCACGGCAACAGCTTTTCACGAAACAACAAGCTTTGAGTAACTTTTCATCACAAAGGTCTTTAGACTGTACCGACAAAATTTGAAGTTGATCTGATGAATTCCCTAGGAGGAGTTCGTTAAAGTGCAGCGCCTGGAAATGACAAAAACGACATGAGAAATTCATAAAAAATGCAAAATGGCTGACTTCCGGTTGGGTTTAGAGCATAGCCCCAAGAGACTTTTATTGAAGTCCATATGCGATACATGTTCCTACCACATTTCATACATCTAGGTCAAACGTACTGCGAGGGCTGCTTCGTTGAAATTTTGTAGGGGGCGCTATTAAGCCGATTTGCCACTCTGAACCAATAAAATCATATTCTATAACTACATTTCGGCCTTGTAATCTACTTGCCAAGTTTGCTTATGTTTCGAGCATTTTTAGCCTCTCAAAATGACCTTCGTTGTTCACGGCGAAGACTGCTTCGCCACGGCAACGGCGTTCGACGAAACATCAAAAGCTTCATGATCTGGTATTATGAACTTCTTGTATTTGTGTGGAAGAAATTTGATATTGATTTGATTTACCTACTAAGAGAAACAAGCCAAAGTATAAAGACTTTAACTTCCTGTTACCAGTAGGTGGCGCTATGACTATGATTCAAAATTGGCCTGCAGTTGTCTTCAGGCCTGGAGTCTAATCAAACACGTGAAATCTGGTAAAGATCTGATGATGTGGAGTCGAGTTACATCAGTTTATTCGTTCATGGCGAAGGATCGAAATTCGCCGAGCCGCCACGTCGCCGCCCTTCAGTAACTTCTTACAATCTTCACAATGAAGCATTATCAAGGTCTTAAGGCTTGTTTGACAACATTTGAGAGGGATCTGATTAATCTGTGAGGAGCAGGATGTCAAAGTACGCAGCGTACAACTTCCGGTTGCCACTAGGTGGCGCTATCACTATGATTCTAAATTATCATATAGATGTGTTCCGGGTCAGGATCTTATGACATATGAGAGATTTGGAGCAGATTCGACAATGTACGGCCAAGTTACAACAACTTCCTGTTTCGTGGCGAATGGTGTTTCTTTGACGCCACGCCACGGCCACATAGTTCGATAACTTTTTGATCTTTGAGTAACTTTTCACTGTCAAGGTCTCAAGAGCAGACTCGCCGAATCTGAAGTCAATCGGGTCAAATCTCTGGGAGGAGTTCGTTAAAGTATGACGCCTTGAAACGGTCAAAAAACGTCATAAAAGCAAAAATGGCCGACTTCCTGTTTGGTTTAGAGAAAACGGCCAAGAGGATTTTTGGTGCGTCTCATCACGTTCCACATAACTACCAACTTTCATACAGCTGGGTGAATCCTGATGTCGGGGCTACTCAATAGGGGGCGCTAGCGAGCCAATATTTCATACTGCAGCTGGACACCCCAATCAGACTGCAATTTTCGCAAATTCTGGCTTGCGTGCCAAATTTCACAGACTTCCCAATATCCCAAGCACCTCCTTTTTGCGACGAAACACTAAAAATAAGAATAAGAATAAGAATAATAATAATAAACATTCGAAATTCAATAGGTCCTCCGCTCCGACTACGTCGGTGCTCGGGCCCTAATTAAAGCTGCGAGCAGCGATGAGCGGGCCCTCGCAATATGCACGTCGGGGTGCCGGCGGGACTCCGGCCTGCGCGGCCGAGAACGTCCGTGACCGTCGGACGGCGCGAGGACTCTGGTTGATGCTGCCATTTAGTTCTGTGACCGTCAGACACTGCATGCAGGTTCAGAGCATGGCCCCAACATACTTTTATTTCAGTCCATATGTGATACATGTTCCTACCAAATTTCATACATCTAGGTGAAACGTACTGCGAGGGCTGCTTCGTTGAAATTTTGTAGGGGGCGCTATTGAGCCGATTTGCCACTCTGAACCAATAACATCATATTATACAACTACATTTTGGTCTTTAAATGTGTATGCCAAGTTTGCTTATGTTTCGAGCATTTTTAGCCTCTCAAAATGACCTTCGTTGTTAACGGCGAAGACTGCATCGCCACGGCAACGGCGTTCGACGAAACATCAAAAGCTTCATGATCTGGCATTATGAACTATTTGTGTGGAACAAATTTGATATTGATTTGATTTACCTACTAAGAGAAACAAGCCAAAGTATCAAGACTTTAACTTCCTGTTACCAGTAGGTGGCGCTATGACTATGATTCAAAATTGGCCTGCATATGTCTTCAGGCCTGGAGTCTAATCAAACACGTGAAATCTGGTAAAGATCTGATGATGTGGAGTCGAGTTACATCAGTTCATTCGTTGAGCCGCCACCCTTCAGTAACTTCTTACAATCTTCACAATGAAGCATTATCAAGGTCTTAAGGCTTGTTTGACAAGATTTGAGAGGGATCTGATTAATCTGTGAGGAGCAGGATGTCAAAGTACGCAGCGTACAACTTCCGGTTGCCACTAGGTGGCGCTATCACTATGATTCAAAATTATCATATAGATGTGTTCCGGGTCAGGATGTTATGACATATAAGAACTTTGGAGCAGATTAGACAATGTACAGCCGAGTTACAACGACTTCCTGTTTCGCGGCAAATGGTGTTTTTTTGACGCCACGGGCACATAGTTCGATAACTTTTTGATCTTTGAGTGACGTTTAACTACCAAGGTCTCAAGAGCAGACTCGCTGAATCTGAAGTCAATCGGGTCAAATCTCTGGGAGGAGTTCGTTAAAGTAGGATGCCTTGAAACACTCAAAAAACGTCATAAAAGTAAGAATGTCCGACTTCCTGTTTGGTTTAGAGAAAACTTCCAAGAGGATTTTTTTGTGCGTCTCATCACGTTCCACATACCTACCAAATTTCCTACAGCTAGGTGAAACGTACTGCGAGGGCTGCGTCATTGAAATTTTGTAGGGGGCGCTATTGAGCCGATTTGCCACTCTGAACCAATACAATCATATTCTATAACTACATTTCGGGCTTGTCATCTGCATGGCAAGTATGCTTATGTTTTGAGCATTTTTAGCCCCTCAAAACACCTTAATATTTCATGGTGAAGAATGCATCGCTATGGCAACAGCTTTTCACGAAACAACAAGCTTTGAGTAACTTTTCATCACAAAGGTCTTTAGACTGTACCGACCAAATTTGAGGTTGATCTGATTAATTCCCTAGGAGGAGTTCGTTAAAGTGCAGCGCCTGGAAATGACAAAAACGACACTAGAAATTCAGAAGAAATGCAAAGTAGCTGACTTCCGGTTGGGTTTAGAGCATAGCCCCAAGAGACTTTTATTGAAGTCCATATGTGATACATGTTCCTACCACATTTCATACATCTAGGTCAAACGTACTGCGAGGGCTGCTTCGTTGAAATTTTGTAGGGGGCGCTATTGAGCCGATTTGCCACTCTGAACCAATAAAATCATATTCCATAACTACATTTCGGCCTTGTAATCTACTTGCCAAGTTTGCTTATGTTTCGAGCATTTTTAGCCTCTCAAAATGACCTTCGTTGTTAACGGCGAAGACTGCATCGCCACGGCAACGGCGTTCGACGTAACATCAAAAGCTTCGTGATCTGGCATTATGAACTTCTTGTATGTGTGTGGAAGAAATTTGATATTGATTTGATTTACCTACTAAGAGAAACAAGCCAAAGTATAAAGACTTTAACTTCCTGTTACCAGTAGGTGGCGCTATGACTATGATTCAAAATTGGCCTGCAGATGTCTTCAGGCCTGGAGTCTAATCAAACACGTGAAATCTGGTAAAGATCTGATGATGTGGAGTCGAGTTACATCAGTTTATTCGTTCATGGCGAAGGATCGAAATTCGCCGAGCCGCCACGTCGCCGCCCTTCAGTAACTTCTTACAATCTTCACAACGAAGCATTATCAAGGTCTTAAGGCTTGTTTGACAACATTTGAGAGGGATCTGATTAATCTGTGAGGAGCAGGATGTCAAAGTACGCAGCGTACAACTTCCGGTTGCCACTAGGTGGCGCTATCACTTTGATTCAAAAGTATCATATAGATGTGTTCCGGGTCAGGATGTTATGACATATGAGAGATTTTGAGCAGATTCGACAATGTATGGCCGAGTTACAACAACTTCCTGTTTCGTGGCGAATGGTGTTTCTTTGACGCCACGCCACGGCCACATCGTTCGATAACTTTTTGATCTTTGAGTAACTTTTCACTGCCAAGGTCTCAAGAGCAGACTAGCCGAATCTGAAGTCAATCGGGTCAAATCTCTGGGAGGAGTTCGTTAAAGTATGACGCCTTGAAACGGTCAAAAAACGTCATAAAAGCAAAAATGGCCGACTTCCTGTTTGGTTTAGACAAAACGGCCAAGAGCATTTTTTGTGCGTCTCATCACGTTCCACATACCGACCAAATTTCATACAGCTGGGTGAATCCTGATGTTGGGGCTACTCAATAGGGGGCGCTAGCGAGCCAATATTTCATACCGTAGCTGGACACCCCAATCAGACTGCAATTTTCGCAAATTCTGGCTTGCGTGAAAAATTTCACAGACTTCCCAATATCCCAAGCACCTCCTTTTTGCGACGAAACACTAAAAATAAGAAGAATAATAATAATAATAAACATTCGAAATTCAATAGGTCCTCCGCTCCGACTACGTCGGTGCTCGGGCCCTAATTAAAGCTGCGAGCAGCGATGAGCGGGCCCTCGCAATATGCACGTCGGGGTGCCGGCGGGACTCCGGCCTGCGTGGCCGAGAACGTCCGCGACCGTCGGACGGCGCGAGGACTATGGCTGATGCTGCCATTCAGTTCTGTGACCGTCAGACACTGCATGCAGGTTCAGAGCATGGCCCCAATCTACTTTTAGTTAAGTCCATATGTGATACATGTTCCTACCACATTTCATACATCTAGGTCAAACGTACTGCGAGGGATGCTTCGTCAAAATTTTGTAGGGGGCGCTATTGAGCCGATTTGCCACTCTGAGCCAATACAATCATAGTCCATAACTACATTTCGGCCTTGTAATCTACTTGCCAAGTTTGCTTATGTTTCGAGCATTTTTAGCCTCTCAAAATGACCTTCGTTGTTAACGGCGAAGACTGTATCGCCACGGCAACGGCGTTCGACGAAACATCAAAAGCTTCATGATCTGGCATTATGAACTTCTTGTATTTGTGTGGAAGAAATTTGATATTGATTTGATTTACTTACTAAGAGAAACAAGCCAAAGTATAAAGACTTTAACTTCCTGTTACCAGTAGGTGGCGCTATGACTATGATTCAAAATTCGCCTGGATATGTCTTCAGGCCTGGAGTCTAATCAAACACGTGAAATCTGGCAAAGATCTGATGATGTGGAGTCGAGTTACATCAGTTTATTCGTTCATGGCGAAGGATCGAAATTCGCCGAGCCGCCACGTCGCCGCCCTTCAGTAACTTCTTACAATCTTCACAACGAAGCATTATCAAGGTCTTAAGGCTTGTTTGACAACATTTGAGAGGGATCTGATTAATCTGTGAGGAGCAGGATGTCAAAGTACGCAGCGTACAACTTCCGGTTGCCACTAGGTGGCGCTATCAGTTTGATTCAAAATTATCATATAGATGTGTTCCGGGTCAGGATGTTATGACATATGAGAGATTTTGAGCAGATTCGACAATGTACGGCCGAGTTACAACAACTTCCTGTTTCGTGGCGAATGGTGTTTCTTTGACGCCACGCCACGGCCACATAGTTCGATAACTTTTTGATCTTTGAGTAACTTTTCACTGCCAAGGTCTCAAGAGCAGACTAGCCGAATCTGAAGTCAATCGGGTCAAATCTCTGGGAGGAGTTCGTTAAAGTATGACGCCTTGAAACGGTCAAAAAACGTCATAAAAGCAAAAATGGCCGACTTCCTGTTTGGTTTAGAGAAAACGGCCAAGAGGATTTTTTGTGCGTCTCATCACGTTCCACATACCTACCAACTTTCATACAGCTGGATGAATCCTGATGTTGGGGCTACTCAATAGGGGGCGCTAGCGAGCCAATATTTCATACCGCAGCTGGGCACCCCAATCAGACTGCAATTTTCGCAAATTCTGGCTTGCGTGCCAAATTTCACAAAATTCCCAATATCCCAAGCACCTCCTTTTTGCGACGAAACACTAAAAATAAGAATAAGAATAATAAACATTAGAAATTCAATAGGTCCTCCGCTCCGACTACGTCGGTGCTCGGGCCCTAATAAACATTAGAAATTCAATAGGTCCTCCGCTCCGACTACGTCGGTGCTCGGGCCCTAATTAAAGCTGCGAGCAGCGATGAGCGGGCCCTCGCAATATGCAAGTCGGGGTGCATGCACGTCGGGGTGCCGGCGGGACTCCGGCCTGCGCGGCCGAGAACGTCAGCGACCGTCGGACGGCGCGAGGACTCTGGTTGATGCTGTCATTCAGTTCCGTGACCATCAGACACTGCATGCAGGTTCAGAGCATGGCACCAAGAGACTTTTATTTAAGTCCATATGTGATACATGTTCCTACCAAATTTCATACATCTAGGTGAAACGTACTGCGAGGGCTGCTTCGTTGAAATTTTGTAGGGGGCGCTATTGAGCCGATTTGCCACTCTGAACCAATAAAATCATATTCCATAACTACATTTCGGCCTTGTAATCTACTTGCCAAGTTTGGTTATGTTTCGAGCATTTTTAGCCTCTCAAAATGACCTTCGTTGTTAACGGCGAAGGATGCGTCGCCACGGCAACAGATTTTCACGAAACAACAAGCTTTGAGTAACTTTTCATCACAAAGGTCTTTAGACTGTACCGACCAAATTTGAAGTTGATCTGATGAATTCCCTAGGAGGAGTTCGTTAAAGTGCAGCGCCTGGAAATGACAAAAACGACATGAGAAATTCATAAAAAATGCAAATTGGCTGACTTCCGGTTGGGTTTAGAGCATAGCCCCAAGAGACTTTTATTGAAGTCCATATGCGATACATGTTCTTACCACATTTCATACATCTAGGTCAAACGTACTGCGAGGGCTGCTTCGTCGAAATTTTGTAGGGGGCGCTATTGAGCCGATTTGCCACTCTGAACCAATAAAATCATATTCTATAACTACATTTCGGCCTTGTAATCTACCTGCCAAGTTTGCTTATGTTTCGAGCATTTTTAGCCTCTCAAAATGACCTTCGTTGTTCACGGCGAAGACTGCATCGCCACGGCAACGGCGTTCGACGAAACATCAAAATCTTCATGATCTGGCATTATGAACTTCTTGTATTTGTGTGGAAGAAATTTGATATTGATTTGATTTACCTACTAAGAGAAACAAGCCAAAGTATAAAGACTTTAACTTCCTGTTACCAGTAGGTGGCGCTATGACTATGATTCAAAATTGGCCTGAAGATGTCTTCAGGCCTGGAGTCTAATCAAGCATGTGCAATCTGGTAAAGATCTGATGATGTGGAGTCGAGATACATCAGTTTATTCGTTCATGGCGAAGGATCGAAATTCGCCGAGCCGCCACGTCGCCGCCCTTCAGTAACTTCTTGCAATCTCCACAACGAAGCATTATCAAGGTCTTAAGGCTTGTTTGACAACATTTGAGAGGGATCTGATTACTCTGTGAGGAGCAGGATGTCAAAGTACGCAGTGTACAACTTCCGGTTGCCACTAGGTGGCGCTATCACTATGATTCTAAATTATCATATAGATGTGTTCCGGGTCAGGATGTTATGACATATGAGAGATTTTGAGCAGATTCGACAATGTACAGCCAAGTTACAACAACTTCCTGTTTCGTGGCAAATGGTGTTTCTTTGACGCCACGCCACGGCCACATAGTTCGATAACTTTTTGATCTTTGAGTAACTTTTCACTGCCAAGGTCTCAAGAGCAGACTAGCCGAATCTGAAGTCAATCGGGTCAAATCTCTGGGAGGAGTTCGTTAAAGTATGACGCCTTGAAACGGTCAAAAAACGTCATAAAAGCAAAAATGGCCAACTTCCTGTTTGGTTTAGACAAAACGGCCAAGAGGATTTTTTGTGCGTCTCATCAAGTTCCACATACCGACCAAATTTCATACAGCTGGGTGAATCCTGATGTTGGGGCTACTCAATAGGGGGCGCTAGCGAGCCAATATTTAATACCGCAGCTGGACACCCCAATCAGACTGCAATTTTCGCAAATTCTGGCTTGCGTGCCAAATTTCACAACATTCCCAATATGCCAAGCACCTCCTTTTTGCCATGAAAGCGGAAGAAGAAGAATAATAATAATAATTAAAGCTGCGAGCAGCGATGGGCGGGCCCTCGCAATATGCACGTCGGGGTGCCGGCGGGACTCCGGCCTGCGCGGCCGAGAACGTCCGCGACCGTCGGACGGCGCGAGGACTCTGGCTGATGCTGCCATTTAGTTCTGTGACCGTCAGACACTGCATGCAGGTTTAGAGCATGGCCCCAATATACTTTTATTTAAGTCCATATGTGATACATGTTCCCACCAAATTTCATACATCTAGGTCAAACGTACTGCGAGGGCTCCTTCGTCGAAATTTTGTAGGGGGCGCTATTGAGCCGATTTGCCACTCTGAACCAATAAAATCATATTCCCTAACTACATTTCGGCCTTGTAATCTACTTGCCAAGTTTGCTTATGTTTCGAGCATGTTTAGCCTGTCAAAATGACCTTCGTTGTTAACGGCGAAGACTGCATCGCCACGGCAACGGCGTTCGACGAAACATCAAAAACTTCATGATCTGGCATTATGAACTTCTTGTATTTGTGTGGAACAAATTTGATATTGATTTGATTTACCTACTGAGAGAAACAAGCCAAAGTATCAAGACTTTAACTTCCTGTTACCAGTAGGTGGCGCTATGACTATGATTCAAAATTGGCCTGCAGATGTCTTCAGGCCTGGAGTCTAATCAAGCATGTGAAATCTGGTAAAGATCTGATGATGTGGAGTCGAGATACATCAGTTTATTCGTTCATGGCGAAGGATCGAAATTCGCCGAGCCGCCACGTCGCCGCCCTTCAGTAACTTCTTACAATCTTCACAATGAAGCATTATCAAGGTCTTAAGGCTTGTTTGACAACATTTGAGAGGGATCTGATTAATCTGTGAGGAGCAGGATGTCAAAGTACGCAGCGTACAACTTCCGGTTGCCACTAGGTGGCGCTATCACTATGATTCAAAATGATCATATAGATGTGTTCCGGGTCAGGATGTTATGACATATGAGAGATTTGGAGCAGATTCGACAATGTACGGCCGAGTTACAACAACTTCCTGTTTCGTGGCGAATGGTGTTTCTTTGACGCCACGCCACGGCCACATAGTTCGATAACTTTTTGATCTTTGAGTAACTTTTCACTGCCAAGGTCTCAAGAGCAGACGAGCCGAATCTGAAGTCAATCGGGTCAAATCTCTGGGAGGAGTTCGTTAAAGTATGACGCCTTGAAACGGTCAAAAAACGTCATAAAAGCAAAAATGGCCGACTTCCTGTTTGGTTTAGAGAAATCGTCCAAGAGGATTTTTTGTGCGTCTCATCACGGTCCACATCACTACCAACTTTCATACAGCTGGATGAAACCTGATGTCGGGGCTACACAATAGGGGGCGCTAGCGAGCCAATATTTCATACCGCAGCTGAGTACCCCAATCAGACTGCAATTTTCGCAAATTCTGGCTTGCGTGCCAAATTTCACAACATTCCCAATATCCCAAGCACCTCCTTTTTGCGACGAAACACATAAAATAATAATAAGAATAATAATAAACATTCGAAATTCAATAGGTCCTCCGCTCCGACTACGTCGGTGCTCGGGCCCTAATAATAATAAGAATAAACATTACGGTTTCAATAGGTCCTCCGCTCCGACTACGTCGGTGCTCGGGCCCTAATAAACATTCGAAATTCAATAGGTCCTCCGCTCCGACTACGTCGGTGCTCGGGCCCTAATAATAATAAACATAGCGGTTTCAATAGGTCCTCCGCTCCGACTACGTCGGTGCTCGGGCCCTAATAAACATTCGAAATTCAATAGGTCCTCCGCTCCGACTACGTCGGTGCTCGGGCCCTAATAATAATTAAAGCTGCGAGCAGCGATGAGCGGGCCCTCGCAATATGCACGTCGGGGTGCATGCACGTCGGGGTGCCGGCGGGACTCCGGCCTGCGCGGCCGAGTACGTCCGCGACTGTCGGACGGCGCGAGGACTCTGGTTGATGCTGTCATTCAGTTCCGTGACCGTCAGACACTGCATGCAGGTTCAGAGCATGGCCCCAATATACTTTTATTTAAGTCCATATGTGATACATGTTCCTACCAAATTTCATACATCTAGGTGAAACGTACTGCGAGGGCTGCTTCGTTGAAATTTTGTAGGGGGCGCTATTGAGCCGATTTGCCACTCTGAACCAATAAAATCATATTATACAACTACATTTTGGGCTTTAAATGTGCATGCCAAGTTTGCTTATGTTTCGAGCATTTTTAGCCTCTCAAAATGACCTTCGTTGTTAACGGCGAAGACTGCATCGCCACGGCAACGGCGTTCAACGAAACATCAAAAGCTTCATGATCTGGCATTATGAACTATTTGTGTGGAACAAATTTGATATTGATTTGATTTACCTACTAAGAGAAACAAGCCAAAGTATCAAGACTTTAACTTCCTGTTACCAGTAGGTGGCGCTATGACTATGAGTCAAAATTGGCCTGCATATGTCTTCAGGCCTGGAGTCTAATCAAACACGTGAAATCTGGTAAAGATCTGATGATGTGGAGTCGAGTTACATCAGTTTATTCGTTCATGGCGAAGGATCGAAATGCCGTCGCCACGGCAACAGCTTTTCACTAAATAACAAGCTTTGAGTAACTTTTCATCACAAAGGTCTTTAGACTGTACCGACCAAATTTGAAGTTGATCTGATTGATTCCCTAGGAGGAGTTCGTTAAAGTGCAGCGCCTGGAAATGACAAAAACGACACTAGAAATTCATAAGAAATGCAAAATGGCTGACTTCCGGTTGGGTTTAGAGCATAGCCCCAAGATACTTTTATTGAAGTCCATATGCGATACATGTTCCTACCACATTTCATACATCTAGGTCAAACGTACTGCGAGGGCTGCTTCGTCGAAATTTTGTAGGGGGCGCTATTGAGCCGATTTGGCACTCTGAACCAATAAAATCAGATTCTGTAACTACATTTCGGCCTTGTAATCTACTTGCCAAGTTTGCTTATGTTTCGAGCATTTTTAGCCTCTCAAAATGACCTTCGTTGTTAACGGCGAAGACTGCATCGCCACGGCAACGGCGTTCGACGAAACATCAAAAGCTTCATGATCTGGCATTATGAACTTCTTCTATTTGTGTGGAACAAATTTGATATTGATTTGATTAACCTACTAAGAGAAACAAGCCAAAGTATAAAGACTTTAACTTCCTGTTACCAGTAGGTGGCGCTATGACTATGATTCAAAATTGGCCTGCAGATGTCGTCAGGCCTGGAGTCTAATCAAACACATGACATCTGGTAAAGATCTGATGATGTGTAGTCGAGTTACATCAGTTTATTCGTTCATGGCGAAGGATCGAAATTCGCCGAGCCGCCACGTCGCCGCCCTTCAGTAACTTCTTACAATCTTCACAACGAAGCATTATCAAGGTGTTAAGGCTTGTTTGACAACATTTGAGAGGGATATGATTAATCTGTGAGGAGCAGGATGTCAAAGTACGCAGCGTACAACTTCCGGTTGCCACTAGGTGGCGCTATCACTATGATTCTAAATTATCATATACATGTGTTCCGGGTCAGGATGTTATGACATATGAGAGATTTTGAGCAGATTCGACAATGTACGGCCGAGTTACAACAACTTCCTGTTTCGTGGCGAATGGTGTTTCTTTGACGCCACGCCACGGCCACATAGTTTGATAACTTTTTGATCTTTGAGTAACTTTTCACTGCCAAGGTCTCAAGAGCAGACTCGCCGAATCTGAAGTCAATCGGGTCAAATCTCTGGGAGGAGTTCGTTAAAGTATGGCGCCTTGAAACGGTCAAAAAACGTCATAAATGCAAAAATGGCCGACTTCCTGTTTGGTTTAGAGAAAACTTCCAAGAGGATTTTTGGTGCGTCTCATCACGTTCCACATACCTACCAACTTTCATACAGCTGGGTGAAACCTGATGTTGGGGCTACTCAATAGGGGGCGCTAGCGAGCCAATATTTCATAACGCAGCTGGACACCCCAATCAGACTGCAATTTTCGCAAATTCTGGCTTGCGTGCCAAATTTCACAACATTCCCAATATCCCAAGCACCTCCTTTTTGCGACGAAAGACTAAGAATAAGAATAATTAAAGCTGCGAGCAGCGATGAGCGGGCCCTCGCTATATGCACGTCGGGGTGCATGCACGTCGGAGTGCCGGGGGGACTCCGGCCTGCGCGGCCGAGAACGTCCGCGACCGTCGGACGGCGCGAGGACTCTGGTTGATGCTGCCATTCAGTTCTGTGACTGTCAGACACTGCATGCAGGTTCAGAGCATGGCCCCAATATACTTTTATTTAAGTCCATATGTGATACATGTTCCTACCAAATTTCATACATCTAGGTGAAACGTACTGCGAGGGCTGCTTCGTCGAAATTTTGTAGGGGGCGCTATTGAGCCGATTTGCCACTCTGAACCAATAAAATCATATTATACAACTACATTTTGGGCTTTAAATGTGTATGCCAAGTTTGCTTATGTTTCGAGCATTTTTAGCCTCTCAAAATGACCTTCGTTGTTCACGGCGAAGACTGCATCGCCACGGCAACGGCGTTCGACGAAACATCAAAATCTTCATGATCTGGCATTATGAACTTCTTGTATTTGTGTGGAAGAAATTTGATATTGATTTGATTTACCTACTAAGAGAAACAAGCCAAAGTATAAAGACTTTAACTTCCTGTTACCAGTAGGTGGCGCTATGACTATGATTCAAAATTGGCCTGCAGATGTCTTCAGGCCTGGAGTCTAATCAAGCATGTGCAATCTGGTAAAGATCTGATGATGTGGAGTCGAGATACATCAGTTTATTCGTTCATGGCGAAGGATCGAAATTCGCCGAGCCGCCACGTCGCCGCCCTTCAGTAACTTCTTGCAATCTTCACAACGAAGCATTATCAAGGTCTTAAGGCTTGTTTGACAACATTTGAGAGGGATCTGATTAATCTGTGAGGAGCAGGATGTCAAAGTACGCAGCGTACAACTTCCGGTTGCCACTAGGTGGCGCTATCACTATGATTCTAAATTATCATATAGATGTGTTCCGGGTCAGGATGTTATGACATATGAGAGATTTTGAGCAGATTCGACAATGTACAGCCGAGTTACAACAACTTCCTGTTTCGTGGCGAATGGTGTTTCTTTGACGCCACGCCACGGCCACATAGTTCGATAACTTTTTGATCTTTGAGTAACTTTTCACTGCCAAGGTCTCAAGAGCAGACTAGCCGAATCTGAAGTCAATCGGGTCAAATCTCTGGGAGGAGTTCGTTAAAGTATGACGCCTTGAAACGGTCAAAAAACGTCATAAAAGCAAAAATGGCCGACTTCCTGTTTGGTTTAGACAAAACGGCCAAGAGGATTTTTTGTGCGTCTCATCACGTTCCACATACCGACCAAATTTCATACAGCTGGGTGAATCCTGATGTTGGGGCTACTCAATAGGGGGCGCTAGCGAGCCAATATTTCATACCGCAGCTGGACACCCCAATCAGACTGCAATTTTCGCAAATTCTGGCTTGCGTGCCAAATTTCACAACATTCCCAATATCCCAAGCACCTCCTTTTTGCGACGAAACACTAAAAATAAGAATAATAAGAATAATTAAAGCTGCGAGCAGCGATGGGCGGGCCCTCGCAATATGCACGTCGGGGTGCCGGCGGGACTCCGGCCTGCGCGGCCGAGAACGTCCGCGACCGTCGGACGGCGCGAGGACTCTGGCTGATGCTGCCATTTAGTTCTGTGACCGTCAGACACTGCATGCAGGTTTAGAGCATGGCCCCAATATACTTTTATTTAAGTCCATATGTGATACATGTTCCCACCAAATTTCATACATCTAGGTCAAACGTACTGCGAGGGCTGCTTCGTCGAAATTTTGTAGGGGGCGCTATTGAGCCGATTTGCCACTCTGAACCAATAACATCATATTCCCTAACTACATTTCGGCCTTGTAATCTACTTGCCAAGTTTGCTTATGTTTCGAGCATTTTTAGCCTGTCAAAATGACCTTCGTTGTTAACGGCGAAGACTGCATCGCCACGGCAGCGGCGTTCGACGAAACATCAAAAACTTCATGATCTGGCATTATGAACTTCTTGTATTTGTGTGGAACAAATTTGATATTGATTTGATTTACCTACTAAGAGAAACAAGCCAAAGTATAAAGACTTTAACTTCCTGTTACCAGTAGGTGGCGCTATGACTATGATTCAAAATTGGCCTGCAGATGTCTTCAGGCCTGGAGTCTAATCAAACACGTGAAATCTGGTAAAGATCTGATGATGTGGAGTCGAGTTACATCAGTTTATTCGTTCATGGCGAAGGATCGAAATTCGCCGAGCCGCCACGTCGCCGCCCTTCAGTAACGTCTTACAATCTTCACAATGAAGCATTATCAAGGTCTTAAGGCTTGTATAACAACATTTGAGAGGGATCTGATTAATCTGTGAGGAGCAGGATGTCAAAGTACGCAGCGTACAACTTCCGGTTGCCACTAGGTGGCGCTATCACTATGATTCTAAATTATCATATAGATGTGTTCCGGGTCAGGATGTTATGACATATGAGAGATTTGGAGCAGATTCGACAATGTACGGCCAAGTTACAACAACTTCCTGTTTCGTGGCGAATGGTGTTTCTTTGACGCCACGCCACGGCCACATAGTTCGATAACTTTTTGATCTTTGAGTAACTTTTCACTGCCAAGGTCTCAAGAGCAGACTCGCCGAATCTGAAGTCAATCGGGTCAAATCTCTGGGAGGAGTTCGTTAAAGTATGACGCCTTGAAACGGTCAAAAAACGTCATAAAAGCAAAAATGGCCGACTTCCTGTTTGGTTTAGAGAAAACGGCCAAGAGGATTTTTTGTGCATCTCATCACGTTCCACATACCTACCAAATTTCATACAGCTGGGTGAATCCTGATGTTGGGGCTACTCAATAGGGGGCGCTAGCGAGCCAATATTTAATACCGCAGCTGGACACCCCAATCAGACTGCAATTTTCGCAAATTCTGGCTTGCGTGCCAAATTTCACAACATTCCCAATATGCCAAGCACCTCCTTTTTGCCATGAAAGCGGAAGAAGAAGAATAATAATAATAATTAAAGCTGCGAGCAGCGATGGGCGGGCCCTCGCAATATGCACGTCGGGGTGCCGGCGGGACTCCGGCCTGCGCGGACGAGAACGTCCGCGAGCGTCGGACGGCGCGAGGACTCTGGCTGATGCTGCCATTCAGTTCTGTGACCGTCAGACACTGCATGCAGGTTTAGAGCATGGCCCCAATATACTTTTATTGAAGTCCATATGTGATACATGTTCCTACCAAATTTCATACATCTAGGTGAAACGTACTGCGAGGGCTGCTTCGTTGAAATTTTGCAGGGGGCGCTATTGAGCCGATTTGCCACTCTGAACCAATCAAATCATATTCCCTAACTACATTTCGGCCTTGTAATCTACTTGCCAAGTTTGCTTATGTTTCGAGCATTTTTAGCCTCTCAAAATGACCTTCGTTGTTAACGGCGAAGAATGCGTCGCCACGGCAACAGCTTTTCACGAAACAACAAGCTTTGAGTAACTTTTCATCACAAAGGTCTTTAAACTGTACCGACCAAATTTGAAGTTGATCTGATGAATTCCCTAGGAGGAGTTCGTTAAAGTGCAGCGCCTGGAAATGACAAAAACGACATGAGAAATTCATAAAAAATGCAAAATGGCTGACTTCCGGTTGGGTTTAGAGCATAGCCCCAAGAGACTTTTATTGAAGTCCATATGCGATACATGTTCCTACCACATTTCATACATCTAGGTCAAACGTACTGCGAGGGCTGCTTCGTCGAAATGTTGTAGGGGGCGCTATTGAGCCGATTTGCCACTCTGAACCAATAAAATCATATTCCATAACTACATTTCGGCCTTGTAATCTACTTGCCAAGTTTGCTTATGTTTCGAGCATTTTTAGCCTCTCAAAATGACCTTCGTTGTTCACGGCGAAGACTGCATCGCCACGGCAACGGCGTTCGACGAAACATCAAAAGCTTCATGATCTGGCATTCTGAACTTCTTGTATTTGTGTGGAACAGATTTGATATTGATTTGATTTACCTACTAAGAGAAACAAGCCAAAGTATAAAGACTTTAACTTCCTGTTACCAGTAGGTGGCGCTATGACTATGATTCAAAATTGGCCTGCAGATGTCTTCAGGCCTGGAGTCTAATCAAACACGTGAAATCTGGTAAAGATCTGATGATGTGGAGTCGAGTTACATCAGTTTATTCGTGCATGGCGAAGGATCGAAATTCGCCGAGACGCCACGTCGCCGCCCTTCAGTAACTTCTTACAATCTTCACAACGAAGCATTATCAAGCTCTTAAGGCTTGTTTGACAACATTTGAGAGGGATCTGATTAATCTGTGAGGAGCAGGATGTCAAAGTACACAGCATACAACTTCCGGTTGCCACTAGGTGGCGCTATCACTATGATTCTAAATTATCATATAGATGTGTTCCGGGTCAGGATGTTATGACATATGAGAGATTTTGAGCAGATTCGACAATGTACGGCCGAGTTACAACAACTTCCTGTTTCGTGGCGAATGGTGTTTCTTTGACGCCACGCCACGGCCACATAGTTCGATAACTTTTTGATCTTTGAGTAACTTTTCACTGCCAAGGTCTCAAGAGCAGACTAGCCGAATCTGAAGTCAATCGGGTCAAATCTCTGGGAGGAGTTCGTTAAAGTATGACGCCTTGAAACGGTCAAAAAACGTCATAAAAGCAAAAATGGCCGACTTCCTGTTTGGTTTAGAGAAAACGGCCAAGAGGATTTTTTGTGCGTCTCATCACGTTCCACATACCTACCAACTTTCATACAGCTGGGTGAAACCTGATGTTGGGGCTACTCAATAGGGGGCGCTAGCGAGCCAATATTTCATACCGCAGCTGGGCACCCCAATCAGACTGCAATTTTCGCAAATTCTGGCTTGCTTGCCAAATTTCACAAACTTCCCAATATCCCAAGCACCTCCTTTTTGCGACGAAACACATAAAATAATAATAAGAATAATAATAATAATTAAAGCTGCGAGCAGCGATGGGCGGGCCCTCGCAATATGCACGTCGGGGTGCATGCACGTCGGGGTGCCGGCGGGACTCCGGCCTGCGCGGCCGAGAACGTCCGCGACCGTCGGACGTCGCGAGGACTCTGGTTGATGCTGCCATTCAGTTCTGTGACCGTCAGACACTGCATGCAGGTTCAGAGCATGGCCCCAACATACTTTTATTTCAGTCCATATGTGATACATGTTCCTACCACATTTCATACATCTAGGTCAAACATACTGCGAGGGCTGCTTCGTTGAAATTTTGTAGGGGGCGCTATTGAGCCGATTTGCCATTCTGAACCAATACAATCATATTCCCTAACTACATTTCGGCCTTGTAATCTACTTGCCAAGTTTGCTTATGTTTCGAGCATTTTTAGCCTCTCAAAATTACCTTCGTTGTTAACGGCGAAGAATGCGTCGCCACGGCAACAGCTTTTCACGAAACAACAAGCTTTGAGTAACTTTTCATCACAAAGGTCTTTAGACTGTACCGACCAAATTTGAAGTTGATCTGATGAATTCCCTAGGAGGAGTTCGTTAAAGTGTAGCGCCTGGAAATGACAAAAACGACATGAGAAATTCATAAAAAATGCAAAATGGCTGACTTCCGGTTGGGTTTAGAGCATAGCCCCAAGAGACTTTTATTGAAGTCCATATGCGATACATGTTCCTACCACATTTCATACATCTAGGTCAAACGTACTGCGAGGGCTGCTTCGTTGAAATTTTGTAGGGGGCGCTATTGAGCCGATTTGCCACTCTGAAGCAATAAAATCATATTATACAACTACATTTTGGGCTTTAAATGTGTATGCCAAGTTTGCTGATGTTTCGAGCATTTGTAGCCTCTCAAAATGACCTTCTTTGTTAACGGCGAAGACTGCATCGCCACGGCAACGGCGTTCGACGAAACATCAAAAGCTTCATGATCTGGCATTATGAACTTCTTGTATTTGTGTGGAACAAATTTGATATTGATTTGATTTACCTACTAAGAGAAACAAGCCAAAGTATAAAGACTTTAACTTCCTGTTACCAGTAGGTGGCGCTATGACTATGATTCGAAATTGGCCTGCAGATGTCTTCAGGCCTGGAGTCTAATCAAGCATGTGAAATTTGGTAAAGATCTGATGATGTGGAGTCGAGATACATCAGTTTATTCGTTCATGGCGAAGGATCGAAATTCGCCGAGCCGCCACGTCGCCGCCCTTCAGTAACTTCTTACAATTTTCACAATGAAGCATTATCAAGGTCTTAAGGCTTGTATGACAACATTTGAGAGGGATCTGATTAATCTGTTAGGAGCAGGATGTCAAAGTACGCAGCGTACAACTTCCGGTTGCCACTAGGTGGCGCTATCAGTTTGATTCAAAATTATCATATCGATGTGTTCCGGGTCAGTATGTTATGACATATGAGAGATTTGGAGCAGATTCGACAATGTACGGCCGAGTTACAACAACTTCCTGTTTCGTGGCGAATGGTGTTTCTTTGACGCCACGCCACGGCCACATAGTTCGATAACTTTTTGATCTTTGAGTAACTTTTCACTGCCAAGGTCTCAAGAGCAGACTCGCCGAATCTGAAGTCAATCGGGTCAAATCTCTGGGAGGAGTTCGTTAAAGTATGACGCCTTGAAACGGTCAAAAACCGTCATAAAAGTAAAAATGGCCGACTTCCTGTTTGGTTTTGAGAAAACTTCCAAGAGGATTTTTGGTGCGTCTCATCACGTTCCACATAACTACCAACTTTCATACAGCTGGGTGAAACCTGATGTTGGGGCTACTCAATAGGGGGCGCTAGCGAGCCAATATTTCATACCGCAGCTGGACACCCCAATCAGACTGCAATTTTCGCAAATTCTGGCTTGCGTGCCAAATTTCACAAACGTCCCAATATCCCAAGCACCTCCTTTTTGCGACGAAACACTAAAAATAATAATAATAATAATAAGAAGAATAATAAACATTCGAAATTCAATAGGTCCTCCGCTCCGACTACGTCGGTGCTCGGGCCCTAATTAAAGCTGCGAGCAGCGATGGGCGGGCCCTCGCAATATGCACGTCGGGGTGCATGCACGTCGGGGTGGCGGCGGGACTCTGGCCTGCGCGGCCGAGAACGTCCGCGACCGTCGGACGGCGCGAGGACTCTGGTTGATGCTGCCATTCAGTTCTGTGACCGTCAGACACTGCATGCAGGTTCAGAGCATGGCCCCAATATACTTTTATTTAAGTCCATATGTGATACATGTTCCTACCAAATTTCATACATCTAGGTGAAACGTACTGCGAGGGCTGCTTCGTTGAAATTTTGTAGGGGGCGCTATTGAGCCGATTTGCCACTCTGAACCAATAAAATCATATTATACAACTACATTTTGGGCTTTAAATGTGTATGCCAAGTTTGCTTATGTTTCGAGCATTTGTAGCCTCTCAAAATGACCTTCGTTGTTAACGGCGAAGAATGCGTCGCCACGGTAACAGTTTTTCACGAAACAACAAGCTTTGAGTAACTTTTCATCACAAAGGTCTTTAGACTGTACCGACCAAATTTGAAGCTGATCTGATGAATTCCCTAGGAGGAGTTCGTTAAAGTGCAGCGCCTGGAAATGACAAAAACGACATGAGAAATTCATAAAAAATGCAAAATGGCTGACTTCCGGTTGGGTTTAGAGCATAGCCCCAAGAGACTTTTATTGAAGTCCATATGCGATACATGTTCCTACCACATTTCATACATCTAGGTCAAACGTACTGCGAGGGCTGCTTCGTCGGAATTTTGTAGGGGGCGCTATTGAGCTGATTTGCCACTCTGAACCAATAAAATCATATTTTATAACTACATTTCGGCCTTTTAATCTCCTTGCCAAATTTGCTTATGTTTCGAGCATTTTTAGCCTCTCAAAATGACCTTCGTTGTTCACGGCGAAGACTGCATCGCCACGGCAACGGCGTTCGACGAAACATCAAAAGCTTCATGATCTGGCATTATGAACTTCTTGTATTTGTGTGGAACAAATTTGATATTGATTTGATTTACCTACTAAGAGAAACAAGCCAAAGTATAAAGACTTTAACTTCCTGTTACCAGTAGGTGGCGCTATGACTATGATTCAAAATTGGCCTGCAGATGTCTTCAGGCCTGGAGTCTAATCAAACACGTGAAATCTGGTAAAGATCTGATGATGTGGAGTCGAGTTACATCAGTTTATTCGTTCATGGCGAAGGATCGAAATTCGCCGAGCCGCCACGTCGCCGCCCTTCAGTAACTTCTTACAATCTTCACAATGAAGCATTATCAAGGTCTTAAGGCTTGTATGACAACATTTGAGAGGGATCTGATTAATCTGTGAGGAGCAGGATGTCAAAGTACGCAGCGTACAACTTCCGGTTGCCACTAGGTGGCGCTATCAGTTTGATTCAAAATTATCATATAGATGTGTTCCGGGTCAGGATGTTATGACATATGAGAGATTTTGAGCAGATTCGACAATGTACGGCCGAGTTACAACAACTTCCTGTTTCGTGGCGAATGGTGTTTCTTTGACGCCACGCCACGGCCACATAGTTCGATAACTTTTTGATCTTTGAGTAACTTTTCACTGCCAAGGTCTCAAGAGCAGACTAGCCGAATCTGAAGTCAATCGGGTCAAATCTCTGGGAGGAGTTCGTTAAAGTATGACGCCTTGAAACGGTAAAAAAACGGCATAAAAGCAAAAATGGCCGACTTCCTGTTTGGTTTAGAGAAAACGTCCAAGAGGATTTTTTGTGCGTCTCATCACGTTCCACATACCGACCAAATTTCATACAGCTGGGTGAATCCTGATGTTGGGGCTACTCAATAGGGGGCGCTAGCGAGCCAATATTTCATACCGCAGCTGGACACCCCAATCAGACTGCAATTTTCGCAAATTCTGGCTTGCGTGCCAAATTTCACAACATTCCCAATATCCCAAGCACCTCCTTTTTGCGACGAAACACTAAAAATAAGAATAATTAAAGCTGCGAGCAGCGATGGGCGGGCCCTCGCAATATGCACGTCGGGGTGCATGCACGTCGGGGTGGCGGCGGGACTCCGGCCTGCGCGGCCGAGAACGTCCGCGACCGTCGGACGGCGCGAGGACTCTGGTTGATGCTGTCATTCAGTTCCGTGACCGTCAGACACTGCATGCAGGTTCAGAGCATGGCCCCAATATACTTTTATTTATGTCCATATGTGATACATGTTCCTACCAAATTTCATACATCTAGGTGAAACGTACTGCGAGGGCTGCTTCGTTGAAATTTTGTAGGGGGCGCTATTGAGCCGATTTGCCACTCTGAACCAATAACATCATATTATACAACTACATTTTGGGCTTTAAATGTGTATGCCAAGTTTGCTTATGTTTCGAGCATTTTTAGCCTCTCAAAATGACCTTCGTTGTTAACGGCGAAGACTGCATCGCCACGGCAACGGCGTTCGACGAAACATCAAAAGCTTCATGATCTGGCATTATGAACTATTTGTGTGGAACAAATTTGATATTGATTTGATTTACCTACTAAGAGAAACAAGCCAAAGTATCAAGACTTTAACTTCCTGTTACCAGTAGGTGGCGCTATGACTATGATTCAAAATTGGCCTGCATATGTCTTCAGGCCTGGAGTCTAATCAAACACGTGAAATCTGGTAAAGATCTGATGATGTGGAGTCGAGTTACATCAGTTTATTCGTTCATGGCGAAGGATCGAAATTCCGTCGCCACGGCAACAGCTTTTCACGAAACAACAAGCTTTGAGTAACTTTTCATCACAAAGGTCTTTAGACTGTACCGACCAAATTTGAAGTTGATCTGATGAATTCCCTAGGAGGAGTTTGTTAAAGTGCAGCGCCTGGAAATGACAAAAACGACATGAGAAATTCATAAAAAATGCAAAATGGCTGACTTCCGGTTGGGTTTAGAGCATAGCCCCAAGAGACTTTTATTGAAGTCCATATGCGATACATGTTCCTACCACATTTCATACATCTAGGTCAAACGTACTGCGAGGGCTGCTTCGTCGAAATTTTGTAGGGGGCGCTATTGAGCCGATTTGCCACTCTGAACCAATAAAATCATATTCTATAACTACATTTCGGGCTTGTAATCTGCATGGCAAGTATGCTTATGTTTAGAGCATTTTTAGCCCCTCAAAACACCTTAATATTTCATGGTGAAGAATGCATCGCTATGGCAACAGCTTTTCACGAAACAACAAGCTTTGAGTAACTTTTCATCACAAAGGTCTTTAGACTGTACCGACCAAATTTGAAGTTGATCTGATGAATTCCCTAGGAGGAGTTCGTTAAAGTGCAGCGCCTGGAAATGACAAAAACGACATGAGAAATTCATAACAAATGCAAAATGGCTGACTTCCGGTTGGGTTTAGAGCATAGCCCCAAGAGACTTTTATTGAAGTCCATATGCGATACATGTTCCTACCACATTTCATACATCTAGGTCAAACGTACTGCGAGGGCTGCTTCGTTGAAATTTTGTAGGGGGCGCTATTAAGCCGATTTGCCACTCTGAACCAATAAAATCATATTCTATAACTACATTTCGGCCTTGTAATCTACTTGCCAAGTTTGCTTATGTTTCGAGCATTTTTAGCCTCTCAAAATGACCTTCGTTGTTAACGGCGAAGACTGCATCGCCACGGCAACGGCGTTCGACGAAACATCAAAAGCTTCATGATCTGATATTATGAACTTCTTGTATTTGTGTGGAACAAATTTGATATTGATTTGATTTACCTACTAAGAGAAACAAGCCAAAGTATAAAGACTTTAACTTCCTGTTACCAGTAGGTGGCGCTATGACTATGATTCAAAATTGGCCTGCAGATGTCGTCAGGCCTGGAGTCTAATCAAACACATGACATCTGGTAAAGATCTGATGATGTGGAGTCGAGTTACATCAGTTTATTCGTTCATGGCGAAGGATCGAAATTCGCCGAGCCGCCACGTCGCCGCCCTTCAGTAACTTCTTACAATCTTCACAACGAAGCATTATCAAGGTCTTAAGGCTTGTTTGACAACATTTGAGAGGGATCTGATTAATCTGTGAGGAGCAGGATGTCAAAGTACGCAGCGTACAACTTACGGTTGCCACTAGGTGGCGCTATCACTATGATTCAAAATTATCATATAGATGTGTTCCGGGTCAGGATGTTATGACATATGAGAGATTTTGAGCAGATTCGACAATGTACGGCCGAGTTACAACAACTTCCTGTTTCGTGGCGAATGGTGTTTCTTTGACGCCATGCCACGGCCACATCGTTCGATAACTTTTTGATCTTTGAGTAACTTTTCACTGCCAAGGTCTCAAGAGCAGACTAGCCGAATCTGAAGTCAATCGGGTCAAATCTCTGGGAGGAGTTCGTTAAAGTATGACGCCTTGAAACGGTCAAAAAACGTCATAAAAGCAAAAATGGCCGACTTCCTGTTTGGTTTAGAGAAAACGGCCAAGAGGATTTTTGGTGCGTCTCATCACGTTCCACATAACTACCAACTTTCATACAGCTGGGTGAATCCTGATGTTGGGGCTACTCAATAGGGGGCGCTAGCGAGCCAATATTTCATACTGCAGCTGGACACCCCAATCAGACTGCAATTTTCGCAAATTCTGGCTTGCGTGCCAAATTTCACAACATTCCCAATATCCCAAGCACCTCCTTTTTGCGACGAAACACATAAAATAATAATAATAATAATAATAAGAATAATAAACATTACGGTTTCAATAGGTCCTCCGCTCCGACTACGTCGGTGCTCGGGCCCTAATAAGAAGAATAAACATTACGGTTTCAATAGGTCCTCCGCTCCGACTACGTCGGTGCTCGGGCCCTAATAATAAACATTACGGTTTCAATAGGTCCTCCGCTCCGACTACGTCGGTGCTCGGGCCCTAATAAGAATAATAATAATAATAATTAAAGCTGCGAGCAGCGATGGGCGGGCCCTCGCAATATGCACGTCGGGGTGCCGGCGGGACTCCGGCCTGCGCGGCCGAGAACGTCCGCGACCGTCGGACGGCGCGAGGACTCTGGCTGATGCTGCCATTTAGTTCTGTGACCGTCAGACACTGCATGCAGGTTTAGAGCATGGCCCCAATATACTTTTATTTAAGTCCATATGTGATACATGTTCCCACCAAATTTCATACATCTAGG
Organism: Melanostigma gelatinosum; assembly: GCF_949748355.1. Taxonomy (NCBI): domain Eukaryota; kingdom Metazoa; phylum Chordata; class Actinopteri; order Perciformes; family Zoarcidae; genus Melanostigma; species Melanostigma gelatinosum. The sequence continues at coordinate 3,215,119 of NC_136635.1, read as the reverse complement.
TCAAACGTACTGCGAGGGCTGCTTCGTCGAAATTTTGTAGGGGGCGCTATTGAGCCGATTTGCCACTCTGAACCAATAAAATCATATTCCATAACTACATTTCGGCCTTGTAATCTACTTGCCAAGATTGGTTATGTTTCGAGCATTTTTAGCCTCTCAAAATGACCTTCGTTGTTAACGGCGAAGGATGCGTCGCCACGGCAACAGCTTTTCACGAAACAACAAGCTTTGAGTAACTTTTCATCACAAAGGTCTTTAGACTGTACCGACCAAATTTGAAGTTGATCTGATGAATTCCCTAGGAGGAGTTCGTTAAAGTGCAGCGCCTGGAAATGACAAAAACGACATGAGAAATTCATAAAAAATGCAAAATGGCTGACTTCCGGTTGGGTTTAGAGCATAGCCCCAAGAGACTTTTATTGAAGTCCATATGCGATACATGTTCCTACCACATTTCATACATCTAGGTCAAACGTACTGCGAGGGCTGCTTCGTCGAAATTTTGTAGGGGGCGCTATTGAGCCGATTTGGCACTCTGAACCAATAAAATCAGATTCTGTAACTACATTTCGGCCTTGTAATCTACTTGCCAAGTTTGCTTATGTTTCGAACATTTTTAGCCTCTCAAAATGACCTTCGTTGTTAACGGCGAAGACTGCATCGCCACGGCAACGGCGTTCGACGAAACATCAAAAGCTTCATGATCTGGCATTATGAACTTCTTGTATTTGTGTGGAAGAAATTTGATATTGATTTGATTTACCTACTAAGAGAAACAAGCCAAAGTATAAAGACTTTAACTTCCTGTTACCAGTAGGTGGCGCTATGACTATGATTCAAAATTGGCCTGGATATGTCTTCAGGCCTGGAGTCTAATCAAACACGTGAAATCTGGCAAAGATCTGATGATGTGGAGTCGAGTTACATCAGTTTATTCGTTCATGGCGAAGGATCGAAATTCGCCGAGCCGCCACGTCGCCGCCCTTCAGTAACTTCTTACAATCTTCACAACGAAGCATTATCAAGGTCTTAAGGCTTGTTTGACAACATTTGAGAGGGATCTGATTAATCTGTGAGGAGCAGGATGTCAAAGTACGCAGCGTACAACTTCCGGTTGCCACTAGGTGGCGCTATCACTATGATTCTAAATTATCATATAGATGTGTTCCGGGTCAGGATCTTATGACATATGAGAGATTTGGAGCAGATTCGACAATGTACGGCCAAGTTACAACAACTTCCTGTTTCGTGGCGAATGGTGTTTCTTTGACGCCACGCCACGGCCACATAGTTCGATAACTTTTTGATCTTTGAGTAACTTTTCACTGTCAAGGTCTCAAGAGCAGACTCGCCGAATCTGAAGTCAATCGGGTCAAATCTCTGGGAGGAGTTCGTTAAAGTATGACGCCTTGAAACGGTCAAAAAACGTCATAAAAGCAAAAATGGCCGACTTCCTGTTTGGTTTAGAGAAAACGGCCAAGAGGATTTTTGGTGCGTCTCATCACGTTCCACATAACTACCAACTTTCATACAGCTGGGTGAATCCTGATGTCGGGGCTACTCAATAGGGGGCGCTAGCGAGCCAATATTTCATACTGCAGCTGGACACCCCAATCAGACTGCAATTTTCGCAAATTCTGGCTTGCTTGCCAAATTTCACAAACTTCCCAATATCCCAAGCACCTCCTTTTTGCGACGAAACACATAAAATAATAATAAGAATTAAAGCTGCGAGCAGCGATGGGCGGGCCCTCGCAATATGCACGTCGGGGTGCCGGCGGGACTCCGGCCTGCGCGGCCGAGAACGTCCGCGACCGTCGGACGGCGCGAGGACTCTGGCTGATGCTGCCATTTAGTTCTGTGACCGTCAGACACTGCATGCAGGTTTAGAGCATGGCCCCAATATACTTTTATTTAAGTCCATATGTGATACATGTTCCCACCAAATTTCATACATCTAGGTCAAACGTACTGCGAGGGCTGCTTCGTCGGAATTTTGCAGGGGGCGCTATTGAGCCGATTTGCCACTCTGAACCAATCAAATCATATTCCCTAACTACATTTCGGCCTTGTAATCTAGTTGCCAAGTTTGCTTATGTTTCGAGCATTTCTAGCCTCTCAAAATGACCTTCGTTGTTAACCGCGAAGAATGCGTCGCCACGGCAACAGCTTTTCACGAAACAACAAGCTTTGAGTAACTTTTCATCACAAAGGTCTTTAGACTGTACCGACCAAATTTGAAGTTGATCTGATGAATTCCCTAGGAGGAGTTCGTTAAAGTGCCGCGCCTGGAAATGACAAAAACGACATGAGAAATTCATAAAAAATACAAAATGGCTGACTTCCGGTTGGGTTTAGAGCATAGCCCCAAGAGACTTTTATTGAAGTCCATATGCGATACATGTTCCTACCACATTTCATACATCTAGGTCAAACGTACTGCGAGGGCTGCTTCGTCGAAATTTTGCAGGGGGCGCTATTGAGCCGATTTGCCACTCTGAACCAATCAAATCATATTCCCTAACTACATTTCGGCCTTGTAATCTACTTGCCAAGTTTGCTTATGTTTCGAGCATTTCTAGCCTCTCAAAATGACCTTCGTTGTTAACGGCGAAGACTGCATCGCCACGGCAACGGCGTTCGAGGAAACATCAAAAGCTTCATGATCTGGCATTATGAACTTCTTGTATTTGTGTGGAACAAATTTGATATTGATTTGATTTACCTACTAAGAGAAACAAGCCAAAGTATCAAGACTTTAACTTCCTGTTACCAGTAGGTGGCGCTATGACTATGATTCAAAATTGGCCTGCATATGTCTTCAGGCCTGGAGTCTAATCAAACACGTGAAATCTGGTAAAGATCTGATGATGTGGAGTCGAGTTACATCAGTTTATTCGTTCATGGCGAAGGATCGAAATTCGCCGAGCCGCCACGTCGCCGTCCTTCAGTAACTTCTTACAATCTTCACAATGAAGCATTATCAAGGTCTTAAGGCTTGTTTGACAACATTTGAGAGGGATCTGATTAATCTGTGAGGAGCAGGATGTCAAAGTACGCAGCGTACAACTTCCGGTTGCCACTAGGTGGCGCTATCACTATGATTCTAAATTATCATATAGATGTGTTCCGGGTCAGGATGTTATGACATATGAGAGATTTTGAGCAGATTCGACAATGTACGGCCGAGTTACAACAACTTCCTGTTTCGTGGCGAATGGTGTTTCTTTGACGCCACGCCACGGCCACATAGTTTGATAACTTTTTGATCTTTGAGTAACTTTTCACTGCCAAGGTCTCAAGAGCAGACTAGCCGAATCTGAAGTCAATCGGGTCAAATCTCTGGGAGGAGTTCGTTAAAGTATGACGCCTTGAAACGGTCAAAAAACGTCATAAAAGCAAAAATGGCCGACTTCCTGTTTGGTTTAGAGAAAACGGCCAAGAGGATTTTTTGTGCGTCTCATCACGTTCCACATACCTACCAACTTTCATACAGCTGGGTGAAACCTGATGTTGGGGCTACTCAATAGGGGGCGCTAGCGAGCCAATATTTCATACCGCAGCTGGGCACCCCAATCAGACTGCAATTTTCGCAAATTCTGGCTTGCTTGCCAAATTTCACAAACTTCCCAATATCCCAAGCACCTCCTTTTTGCGACGAAACACATAAAATAATAATAATAATAATAAGAATAATAATAAGAATAATAATAATAAACATTCGAAATTCAATAGGTCCTCCGCTCCGACTACGTCGGTGCTCGGGCCCTAATAATAATAATAAACATTACGGTTTCAATAGGTCCTCCGCTCCGACTACGTCGGTGCTCGGGCCCTAATAAACATTACGGTTTCAATAGGTCCTCCGCTCCGACATTACGGTTTCAATAGGTCCTCCGCTCCGACTACGTCGGTGCTCGGGCCCTAATAATAAACATTCGAAATTCAATAGGTCCTCCTCTCCGACTACGTCGGTGCTCGGGCCCTAATAATAATAAACATTACGGTTTCAATAGGTCCTCCGCTCCGACTACGTCGGTGCTCGGGCCCTAATAAGAATAATAATAATAATAATAAACATTACGGTTTCAATAGGTCCTCCGCTCCGACATTACGGTTTCAATAGGTCCTCCGCTCCGACTACGTCGGTGCTCGGGCCCTAATAATAAACATTCGAAATTCAATAGGTCCTCCGCTCCGACTACGTCGGTGCTCGGGCCCTAATAATAATAAACATTACGGTTTCAATAGGTCCTCCGCTCCGACTACGTCGGTGCTCGGGCCCTAATAATAAACATTCGAAATTCAATAGGTCCTCCGCTCCGACTACGTCGGTGCTCGGGCCCTAATAATAAACATTCGAAATTCAATAGGTCCTCCGCTCCGACTACGTCGGTGCTCGGGCCCTAATTAAAGCTGCGAGCAGCGATGGGCGGGCCCTCGCAATATGCACGTCGGGGTGCCGGCGGGACTCCGGCCTGCGCGGCCGAGAACGTCCGCGACCGTCGGACGGCGCGAGGACTCTGGCTGATGCTGCCATTTAGTTCTGTGACCGTCAGACACTGCATGCAGGTTTAGAGCATGGCCCCAATATACTTTTATTTAAGTCCATATGTGATACATGTTCCCACCAAATTTCATACATCTAGGTCAAACGTACTGCGAGGGCTGCTTCGTCGAAATTTTGTAGGGGGCGCTATTGAGCCGATTTGCCACTCTGAACCAATAAATCATATTCCCTAACTACATTTCGGCCTTGTAATCTACTTGCCAAGTTTGCTTATGTTTCGAGCATTTTTAGCCTGTCAAAATGACCTTCGTTGTTAACGGCGAAGACTGCATCGCCACGGCAACGGCGTTCGACGAAACATCAAAAACTTCATGATCTGGCATTATGAACTTCTTGTATTTGTGTGGAACAAATTTGATATTGATTTGATTTACCTACTGAGAGAAACAAGCCAAAGTATCAAGACTTTAACTTCCTGTTACCAGTAGGTGGCGCTATGACTATGATTCAAAATTGGCCTGCATATGTCTTCAGGCCTGGAGTCTAATCAAACACGTGAAATCTGGTAAAGATCTGATGATGTGGAGTCGAGTTACATCAGTTTATTCGTTCATGGCGAAGGATCGAAATTCGCCGAGCCGCCACGTCGCCGTCTTTCAGTAACTTCTTACAATCTTCACAATGTAGCATTATCAAGGTCTTAAGGCTTGTTTGACAACATTTGAGAGGGATCTGATTCATCTGTGAGGAGCAGGATGTCAAAGTACGCAGCGTACAACTTCCGGTTGCCACTAGGTGGCGCTATCACTTTGATTCAAAATTATCATATAGATGTGTTCCGGGTCAGGATGTTATGACATCTGAGAGATTTTGAGCAGATTCGACAATGTACGGCCGAGTTACAACAACTTCCTGTTTTGTGACGAATGGTGTTTCTTTGACGCCACGCCACGGCCACATAGTTCGATAACTTTTTGATCTTTGAGTAACTTTTCACTGCCAAGGTCTCAAGAGCAGACTAGCCGAATCTGAAGTCAATCGGGTCAAATCTCTGGGAGGAGTTCGTTAAAGTATGACGCCTTGAAACGGTCAAAAAACGTCATAAATGCAAAAATGGCCGACTTCCTGTTTGGTTTAGAGAAAACTTCCAAGAGGATTTTTGGTGCGTCTCATCACGTTCCACATACCTACCAACTTTCATACAGCTGGGTGAAACCTGATGTTGGGGCTACTCAATAGGGGGCGCTAGCGAGCCAATATTTCATACCGCAGCTGGACACCCCAATCAGACTGCAATTTTCGCAAATTCTGGCTTGCGTGCCAAATTTCACAGACTTCCCAATATCCCAAGCACCTCCTTTTTGCCATGAAAGCGGAAGAAGAAGAATAATAATAATAATTAAAGCTGCGAGCAGCGATGGGCGGGCCCTCGCAATATGCACGTCGGGGTGCCGGCGGGACTCCGGCCTGCGGGGCCGAGAACGTCCGCGACCGTCGGACGGCGCGAGGACTCTGGCTGATGCTGCCATTTAGTTCTGTAACCGTCAGACACTGCATGCAGGTTTAGAGCATGGCCCCAATATACTTTTATTTAAGTCCATATGTGATACATGTTCCCACCAAATTTCATACATCTAGGTCAAACGTACTGCGAGGGCTCCTTCGTCGAAATTTTGTAGGGGGCGCTATTGAGCCGATTTGCCACTCTGAACCAATAAAATCATATTCCCTAACTACATTTCGGCCTTGTAATCTACTTGCCAAGTTTGCTTATGTTTCGAGCATGTTTAGCCTGTCAAAATGACCTTCGTTGTTAACGGCGAAGACTGCATCGCCACGGCAACGGCGTTCGACGAAACATCAAAAACTTCATGATCTGGCATTATGAACTTCTTGTATTTGTGTGGAACAAATTTGATATTGATTTGATTTACCTACTGAGAGAAACAAGCCAAAGTATCAAGACTTTAACTTCCTGTTACCAGTAGGTGGCGCTATGACTATGATTCAAAATTGGCCTGCAGATGTCTTCAGGCCTGGAGTCTAATCAAGCATGTGAAATCTGGGAAAGATCTGATGATGTGGAGTCGAGATACATCAGTTTATTCGTTCATGGCGAAGGATCGAAATTCGCCGAGCCGCCACGTCGCCGCCCTTCAGTAACTTCTTACAATCTTCACAATGAAGCATTATCAAGGTCTTAAGGCTTGTTTGACAAGATTTGAGAGGGATCTGATTAATCTGTGAGGAGCAGGATGTCAAAGTACGCAGCGTACAACTTCCGGTTGCCACTAGGTGGCGCTATCACTATGATTCTAAATTATCATACAGATGTGTTCCGGGTCAGGATGTTATGACATATGAGAGATTTGGAGCAGATTCGACAATGTACGGCCGAGTTACAACAACTTCCTGTTTCGTGGCGAATGGTGTTTCTTTGACGCCACGCCACGGCCACATAGTTCGATAACTTTTTGATCTTTGAGTAACTTTTCACTGCCAAGGTCTCAAGAGCAGACTAGCCGAATCTGAAGTCAATCGGGTCAAATCTCTGGGAGGAGTTCGTTAAAGTATGACGCCTTGAAACGGTCAAAAAACGTCATAAAAGTAAAAATGGCCGACTTCCTGTTTGGTTTAGAGAAAACTTCCAAGAGGATTTTTGGTGCGTCTCATCACGGTCCACATAACTACCAACTTTCATACAGCTGGGTGAAACCTGATGTTGGGGCTACTCAATAGGGGGCGCTAGCGAGCCAATATTTCATACCGCAGCTGGACACCCCAATCAGACTGCAATTTTCGCAAATTCTGGCTTGCGTGCCAAATTTCACAGACTTCCCAATATCCCAAGCACCTCCTTTTTGCCATCAAACTGGTAAAATAATAATAATTAAAGCTGCGAGCAGCGATGAGCGGGCCCTCGCAATATGCACGTCGGGGTGCATGCACGTCGGGGTGGCGGCGGGACTCCGGCCTGCGCGGCCGAGAACGTCCGCGACCGTCGGACGGCGCGAGGACTCTGGTTGATGCTGTCATTCAGTTCTGTGACCGTCAGACACTGCATGCAGGTTCAGAGCATGGCCCCAACATACTTTTATTTCAGTCCATATGTGATACATGTTCCTACCAAATTTCATATATCTAGGTGAAACGTACTGCGAGGGCTGCTTCGTTGAAATTTTGTAGGGGGCGCTATTGAGCCGATTTGCCACTCTGAACCAATAAAATCATATTATAACTACATTTTGGGCTTTAAATGTGTATGCCAAGTTTGTTTATGTTTCGAGCATTTTTAGCCTCTCAAAATGACCTTCGTTGTTAACGGCGAAGACTGCATCGCCACGGCAACGGCGTTCGACGAAACATCAAAAGCTTCATGATCTGGCATTATGAACTATTTGTGTCGAACAAATTTGATATTGATTTGATTTACCTACTAAGAGAAACAAGCCAAAGTATCAAGACTTTAACTTCCTGTTACCAGTAGGTGGCGCTATGACTATGATTCAAAATTGGCCTGCAGATGTCTTCAGGCCTGGAGTCTAATCAAACACGTGAAATCTGGTAAAGATCTGATGATGTGGAGTCGAGTTACATCAGTTTATTCGTTCATGGCGAAGGATCGAAATTCCGTCGCCACGGCAACAGCTTTTCACGAAACAACAAGCTTTGAGTAACTTTTCATCACAAAGGTCTTTAGACTGTACCGACCAAATTTGAAGTTGATCTGATTAATTCCCTAGGAGGAGTTCGTTAAAGTGCAGCGCCTGGAAATGACAAAAACGACACTAGAAATTCAGAAGAAATGCAAAGTAGGTGACTTCCGGTTGGGTTTAGAGCATAGCCCCAAGAGACTTTTATTGAAATCCATATGCGATACATGTTCCTACCACATTTCATACATCTAGGTCAAACGTACTGCGAGGGCTGCTTCGTCGAAATTTTGTAGGGGGCGCTATTGAGCCGATTTGCCACTCTGAACCAATAAAATCATATTCTGTAACTACATTTCGGCCTTGTAATCTACTTGCCAAGTTTGCTTATGTTTCGAGCATTTTTAGCCTCTCAAAATGACCTTCGTTGTTAACGGCGAAGACTGCATCGCCACGGCAACGGCGTTCGACGAAACATCAAAAGCTTCATGATCTGGCATTATGAACTTCTTGTATTTGTGTGGAACAAATTTGATATTGATTTGATTTACCTACTAAGAGAAACAAGCCAAAGTATAAAGACTTTAACTTCCTGTTACCAGTAGGTGGCGCTATGACTATGATTCAAAATTGGCCTGCAGATGTCTTCAGGCCTGGAGTCTAATCAAACACGTGAAATCTGGTAAAGATCTGATGATGTGGAGTCGAGTTACATCAGTTTATTCGTTCATGGCGAAGGATCGAAATTCGCCGAGCCGCCACGTCGCCGCCCTTCAGTAACTTCTTACAATCTTCACAATGAAGCATTATCAAGGTCTTAAGGCTTGTTTGACAACATTTGAGAGGGATCTGATTAATCTGTGAGGAGCAGGATGTCAAAGTACGCAGCGTACAACTTCCGGTTGCCACTAGGTGGTGCTATCACTATGATTCTAAATTATCATACAGATGTGTTCCGGGTCAGGATGTTATGACATATGAGAGATTTGGAGCAGATTCGACAATGTACGGCCGAGTTACAACAACTTCCTGTTTCGTGGCGAATGGTGTTTCTTTGACGCCACGCCACGGCCACATAGTTCGATAACTTTTTGATCTTTGAGTAACTTTTCACTGCCAAGGTCTCAAGAGCAGACTAGCCGAATCTGAAGTCAATCGGGTCAAATCTCTGGGAGGAGTTCGTTAAAGTATGACGCCTTGAAACGGTAAAAAAACGTCATAAAAGCAGAAATGGCCGACTTCCTGTTTGGTTTAGAGAAAACTTCCAAGAGGATTTTTTGTGCGTCTCATCACGTTCCACATAACTACCAACTTTCATACAGCTGGGTGAAACCTGATGTCGGGGCTACTCAATAGGGGGCGCTAGCGAGCCAATATTTCATACCGCAGCTGGACACCCCAATCAGACTGCAATTTTCGCAAATTCTGGCTTGCGTGCCAAATTTCACAAACGTCCCAATATCCCAAGCACCTCCTTTTTGCCATCAAACTGGTAAAATAATAATAATAATAATTAAAGCTGCGAGCAGCGATGGGCGGGCCCTCGCAATATGCACGTCGGGGTGCCGGCGGGACTCCGGCCTGCGCGGCCGAGAACGTCCGCGACCGTCGGACGGCGCGAGGACTCTGGCTGATGCTGCCATTTAGTTCTGTGACCGTCAGACACTGCATGCAGGTTTAGAGCATGGCCCCAATATACTTTTATTTAAGTCCATATGTGATACATGTTCCCACCAAATTTCATACATCTAGGTCAAACGTACTGCGAGGGCTGCTTCGTCGAAATTTTGTAGGGGGCGCTATTGAGCCGATTTGCCACTCTGAACCAATAAAATCATATTCCCTAACTACATTTCGGCCTTGTAATCTACTTGCCAAGTTTGCTTATGTTTCGAGCATTTTTAGCCTGTCAAAATGACCTTCGTTGTTAACGGCGAAGACTGCATCGCCACGGCAACGGCGTTCGACGAAACATCAAAAACTTCATGATCTGGCATTATGAAGTTCTTGTATTTATGTGGAACAAATTTGATATTGATTTGATTTACCTACTAAGAGAAACAAGCCAAAGTATAACGACTTTAACTTCCTGTTACCAGTAGGTGGCGCTATGACTATGATTCAAAATTGGCCTGCAGATGTCTTCACGCCTGGAGTCTAATCAAACACGTGAAATCTGGTAAAGATCTGATGATGTGGAGTCGAGTTACATCAGTTTATTCGTTCATGGCGAAGGATCGAAATTCGCCGAGCCGCCACGTCGCCGCCCTTCAGTAACTTCTTACAATCTTCACAATGAAGCATTATCAAGGTCTTAAGGCTTGTTTGACAACATTTGTGAGGGATCTGATTAATCTGTGAGGAGCAGGATGTCAAAGTACGCAGCGTACAACTTCCGGTTGCCACTAGGTGGCGCTATCACTATGATTCTAAATTATCATACAGATGTGTTCCGGGTCAGGATGTTATGACATATGAGAAATTTGGAGCAGATTCGACAATGTACGGCCGAGTTACAACAACTTCCTGTTTCGTGGCGAATGGTGTTTCTTTGACGCCACGCCACGGCCACATAGTTCGATAACTTTTTGATCTTTGAGTAACTTTTCACTGCCAAGGTCTCAAGAGCAGACTAGCCGAATCTGAAGTCAATCGGGTCAAATCTCTGGGAGGAGTTCGTTAAAGTATGACGCCTTGAAACGGTCAAAAAACGTCATAAAAGCAAAAATGGCCGACTTCCTGTTTGGTTTAGAGAAAACGGCCAAGAGGATTTTTTGTGCGTCTCATCACGTTCCACATACCTACCAACTTTCATACAGCTGGGTGAAACCTGATGTTGGGGCTACTCAATAGGGGGCGCTAGCGAGCCAATATTTCATACCGCAGCTGGGCACCCCAATCAGACTGCAATTTTCGCAAATTCTGGCTTGCTTGCCAAATTTCACAAACTTCCCAATATCCCAAGCACCTCCTTTTTGCGACGAAACACATAAAATAATAATAATAAACATAGCGGTTTCAATAGGTCCTCCGCTCCGACTACGTCGGTGCTCGGGCCCTAATAAACATTACGGTTTCAATAGGTCCTCCGCTCCGACTACGTCGGTGCTCGGGCCCTAATAATAATAAACATTACGGTTTCAATAGGTCCTCCGCTCCGACTACGTCGGTGCTCGGGCCCTAATTAAAGCTGCGAGCAGCGATGAGCGGGCCCTCGCAATATGCACATCGGGGTGCATGCACGTCGGGGTGCCGGCGGGACTCCGGCCTGCGCGGCCGAGAACGTCCGCGACCGTCGGACGGCGCGAGGACTCTGGTTGATGCTGTCATTCAGTTCCGTGACCGTCAGACACTGCATGCAGGTTCAGAGCATGGCCCCAATATACTTTTATTTAAGTCCATATGTGATACATGTTCCTACCAAATTTCATACATCTAGGTGAAACGTACTGCGAGGGCTGCTTCGTTGAAATTTTGTAGGGGGCGCTATTGAGCCGATTTGCCACTCTGAACCAATAAAATCATATTCCATAACTACATTTCGGCCTTGTAATCTACTTGCCAAGTTTGGTTATGTTTCGAGCATTTTTAGCCTCTCAAAATGACCTTCGTTGTTAACGGCGAAGACCGCATCGCCACGGCAACGGCGTTCGACGAAACATCAAAAGCTTCATGATCTGGCATTATGAACTTCTTGTATTTGTGTGGAACAAATTTGATATTGATTTGATTTACCGACGAAGAGAAACAAGCCAAAGTATCAAGACTTTAACTTCCTGTTACCAGTAGGTGGCGCTATGACAATGATTCAAAATTGGCCTGCAGATGTCTTCAGGCCTGGAGTCTAATCAAACACATGACATCTGGTAAAGATCTGATGATGTGGAGTCGAGTTACATCAGTTTATTCGTTCATGGCGAAGGATCGAAATTCGCCGAGCCGCCACGTCGCCGCCCTTCAGTAACTTCTTACAATCTTCACAACGAAGCATTATCAAGGTCTTAAGGCTTGTTTGACAACATTTGAGAGGGATCTGATTAATCTGTGAGGAGCAGGATGTCAAAGTACGCAGCGTACAACTTCCGGTTGCCACTAGGTGGCGCTATCAGTTTGATTCAAAATTATCATATAGATGTGTTCCGGGTCAGGATGTTATGACATATGAGAGATTTTGAGCAGATTCGACAATGCACGGCCGAGTTACAACAACTTCCTGTTTCGTGGCGAATGGTGTTTCTTTGACGCCACGCCACGGCCACATAGTTCGATAACTTTTTGATCTTTGAGTAGCTTTTCACTGCCAAGGTCTCAAGAGCAGACTAGCCGAATCTGAAGTCAATCGGGTCAAATCTCTGGGAGGAGTTCGTTAAAGTATGACGCCTTGAAACGGTCAAAAAACGTCATAAATGCAAAAATAGCCGACTTCCTGTTTGGTTTAGAGAAATCGTCCAAGAGAATTTTTTGTGCGTCTCATCACGGTCCACATCACTACCAACTTTCATACAGCTGGGTGAAACCTGATGTCGGGGCTACTCAATAGGGGGCGCTAGCGAGCCAATATTTCATACCGCAGCTGAGCACCCCAATCAGACTGCAATTTTCGCAAATTCTGGCTTGCGTGCCAAATTTCACAACATTCCCAATATCCCAAGCACCTCCTTTTTGCCATGAAAGCGGAAGAAGAAGAAGAATAATAATAATAAACATTCAAAATTCAATAGGTCCTCCGCTCCGACTACGTCGGTGCTCGGGCCCTAATTAAAGCTGCGAGCAGCGATGGGCGGGCCCTCGCAATATGCACGTCGGGGTGCCGGCGGGGCTCCGGCCTGCGCGGCCGAGAACGTCCGCGACCGTCGGACGGCGCGAGGACTCTGGCTGATGCTGCCATTTAGTTCTGTGACCGTCAGACACTGCATGCAGGTTTAGAGCATGGCCCCAATATACTTTTATTTAAGTCCATATGTGATACATGTTCCCACCAAATTTCATACATCTAGGTCAAACGTACTGCGAGGGCTGCTTCGTCGAAATTTTGTAGGGGGCGCTATTGAGCCGATTTGCCACTCTGAACCAATAAAATCATATTCCCTAACTACATTTCGGCCTTGTAATCTACTTGCCAAGTTTGCTTATGTTTCGAGCATGTTTAGCCTGTCAAAATGACCTTCGTTGTTAACGGCGAAGACTGCATCGCCACGGCAACGGCGTTCGACGAAACATCAAAAACTTCATGATCTGGCATTATGAACTTCTTGTATTTGTGTGGAACAAATTTGATATTGATTTGATTTACCTACTGAGAGAAACAAGCCAAAGTATCAAGACTTTAACTTCCTGTTACCAGTAGGTGGCGCTATGACTATGATTCAAAATTGGCCTGCAGATGTCTTCAGGCCTGGAGTCTAATCAAACACGTGAAATCTGGTAAAGATCTAATGATGTGGAGTCGAGTTACATCAGTTTATTCGTTCATGGCGAAGGATCGAAATTCGCAGAGCCGCCACGTCGCCGCCCTTCAGTAACTTCTTACAATCTTCACAATGAAGCATTATCAAGGTCTTAAGGCTTGTTTGACAACATTTGAGAGGGATCTGATGAATCTGTGAGGAGCAGGATGTCAAAGTACGCAGCGTACAACTTCCGGTTGGCACTAGGTGGCGCTATCACTATGATTCTAAATTATCATACAGGTGTGTTCCGGGTCAGGATGTTATGACATATGAGAGATTTGGAGCAGATTCGACAATGTACGGCCGAGTTACAACAACTTCCTGTTTCGTGGCGAATGGTGTTTCTTTGACGCCACGCCACGGCCACATAGTTCGATAACTTTTTGATCTTTGAGTAACTTTTCACTGCCAAGGTCTCAAGAGCAGACTAGCCGAATCTGAAGTCAATCGGGTCAAATCTCTGGGAGGAGTTCGTTAAAGTATGACGCCTTGAAACGGTCAAAAAACGTCATAAAAGCAAAAATGGCCGACTTCCTGTTTGGTTTAGACAAAACGGCCAAGAGGATTTTTTGTGCGTCTCATCACGTTCCACATACCGACCAAATTTCATACAGCTGGGTGAATCCTGATGTTGGGGCTACTCAATAGGGGGCGCTAGCGAGCCAATATTTCATACCGTAGCTGGACACCCCAATCAGACTGCAATTTTCGCAAATTCTGGCTTGCGTGCCAAATTTCACAGACTTCCCAATATCCCAAGCACCTCCTTTTTGCGACGAAACACTAAAAATAAGAAGAAGAAGAAGAATTAAAGCTGCGAGCAGCGATGAGCGGGCCCTCGCTATATGCACGTCGGGGTGCATGCACGTCGGAGTGCCGGCGGGACTCCGGCCTGCGCGGCCGAGAACGTCCGCGACCGTCGGACGGCGCGAGGACTCTGGTTGATGCTGCCATTCAGTTCTGTGACCGTCAGACACTGCATGCAGGTTCAGATCATGGCCCCAATATACTTTTATTTAAGTCCATATGTGATACATGTTCCTACCAAATTTCATACATCTAGGTGAAACGTACTGCGAGGGCTGCGTCGTTGAAATTTTGTAGGGGGCGCTATTGAGCCGATTTGCCACTCTGAACCAATAAAATCATATTATACAACTACAGTTTGGGCTTTAAATGTGTATGCCAAGTTTGCTTATGTTTCGAGCATTTTTAGCCTCTCAAAATGACCTTCGTTGTTAACGGCGAAGACTACATCGCCACGGCAACGGCGTTCGACGAAACATCAAAAGCTTCATGATCTGGCATTATGAACTATTTGTGTGGAACAAATTTGATATTGATTTGATTTACCTACTAAGAGAAACAAGCCAAAGTATCAATACTTTAACTTCCTGTTACCAGTAGGTGGCGCTATGACTATGATTCAAAATTGGCCTGCATATGTCTTCAGGCCTGGAGTCTAATCAAACACGTGAAATCTGGTAAAGATCTGATGATGTGGAGTCGAGTTACATCAGTTTATTCGTTCATGGCGAAGGATCGAAATTCCGTCGCCACGGCAACAGCTTTTCACGAAACAACAAGATTTGAGTAACTTTTCATCACAAAGGTCTTTAGACTGTACCGACCAAATTTGAAGTTGATCTGATGAATTCCCTAGGAGGAGTTCGTTAAAGTGCAGCGCCTGGAAATGACAAAAACGACATGAGAAATTCATAAAAAATGCAAAATGGCTGACTTCCGGTTGGGTTTAGAGCATAGCCCCAAGAGACTTTTATTGAAGTCCATATGCGATACATGTTCCTACCACATTTCATACATCTAGGTCAAACGTACTGCGAGGGCTGCTTCGTCAAAATTTTGTAGGGGGCGCTATTGAGCCGATTTGCCACTCTGAACCAATAAAATCAGATTCCGTAACTACATTTCGGCCTTGTAATCTACTTGCCAAGTTTGCTTATGTTTCGAGCATTTTTAGCCTCTCAAAATGACCTTCGTTGTTCACGGCGAAGACTGCATCGCCACGGCAACGGCGTTCGACGAAACATCAAAAGCTTCATGATCTGGCATTATGAACTTCTTGTATTTGTGTGGAACAAATTTGATATTGATTTGATTTACCTACTAAGAGAAACAAGCCAAAGTATAAAGACTTTAACTTCCTGTTACCAGTAGGTGGCGCTATGACTATGATTCGAAATTGGCCTGCAGATGTCTTCAGGCCTGGAGTCTAATCAAGCATGTGAAATCTGGTAAAGATCTGATGATGTGGAGTCGAGATACATCAGTTTATTCGTTCATGGCGAAGGATCGAAATTCGCCGAGCCGCCACGTCGCCGCCCTTCAGTAACTTCTTACAATTTTCACAATGAAGCATTATCAAGGTCTTAAGGCTTGTATGACAACATTTGAGAGGGATCTGATTAATCTGTTAGGAGCAGGATGTCAAAGTACGCAGCGTACAACTTCCGGTTGCCACTAGGTGGCGCTATCAGTTTGATTCAAAATTATCATATAGATGTGTTCCGGGTCAGGATGTTATGACATATGAGAGACTTTGAGCAGATTCGACAATGTACGGCCGAGTTACAACAACTTCCTGTTTCGTGGCGAATGGTGTTTCTTTGACGCCACGCCACGGCCACATAGTTCGATAACTTTTTGATCTTTGAGTAACTTTTCACTGCCAAGGTCTCAAGAGCAGACTAGCCGAATCTGAAGTCAATCGGGTCAAATCTCTGGGAGGAGTTCGTTAAAGTATGACGCCTTGAAACGGTCAAAAAACGTCATAAAAGTAAAAATGGCCGACTTCCTGTTTGGTTTAGAGAAAACGTCCAAGAGGATTTTTTGTGCGTCTCATCACGTTCCACATACCTACCAACTTTCATACAGCTGGGTGAAACCTGATGTCGGGGCTACTCAATAGGGGGCGCTAGCGAGCCAATATTTCATACCGCAGCTGGACACCCCAATCAGACTGCAATTTTCGCAAATTCTGGCTTGCGTGCCAAATTTCACAGACTTCCCAATATCCCAAGCACCTCCTTTTTGCGACGAAAGACTAAGAATAATAATAAGAATAAACATTCGAAATTCAATAGGTCCTCCGCTCCGACTACTTCGGTGCTCGGGCCCTAATAATAAACATTCGAAATTCAATAGGTCCTCCGCTCCGACTACGTCGGTGCTCGGGCCCTAATTAAAGCTGCGAGCAGCGATGGGCGGGCCCTCGCTATATGCACGTCGGGGTGCATGCACGTCGGGGTGCCGGCGGGACTCCGGCCTGTGCGGCCGAGAATGTCCGCGACCGTCGGACGGCGCGAGGACTCTGGTTGATGCTGCCATTCAGTTCTGTGACCGTCAGACACTGCATGCAGGTTCAGAGCATGGCCCCAAGAGACTTTTATTTAAGTCCATATGTGATACATGTTCCTACCAAATTTCATACATCTAGGTGAAACGTACTGCGAGGGCTGCTTCGTTGAAATTTTGTAGGGGGCGCTATTGAGCCGATTTGCCACTCTGAACCAATAAAATCATTTTCCATAACTACATTTCGGCCTTGTAATCTACTTGCCAAGTTTGGTTATGTTTCGAGCATTTTTAGCCTCTCAAAATGACCTTCGTTGTTAACGGCGAAGGATGCGTCGCCACGGCAACAGCTTTTCACGAAACAACAAGCTTTGAGTAACTTTTCATCACAAAGGTCTTTAGACTGTACCGACCAAATTTGAAGTTGATCTGATGAATTCCCTAGGAGGAGTTCGTTAAAGTGCAGGGCCTGGAAATGACAAAAACGACATGAGAAATTCATAAAAAATACAAAATGGCTGACTTCCGGTTGGGTTTAGAGCATAGCCCCAAGAGACTTTTATTGAAGTCCATATGCGATACATGTTCCTACCACATTTCATACATCTAGGTCAAACGTACTGCGAGGGCTGCTTCGGTGAAATTTTGTAGGGGGCGCTATTGAGCCGATTTGCCACTCTGAACCAATAAAATCATATTCCATAACTACATTTCGGCCTTGTAATCTACTTGCCAAGTTTGCTTATGTTTCGAGCATTTTTAGCCTCTCAAAATGACCTTCGTTGTTCACGGCGAAGACTGCATCGCCACGGCAACGGCGTTCGACGAAACATCAAAAGCTTCATGATCTGGTATTATGAACTTCTTGTATTTGTGTGGAACAAATTTGATATTGATTTGATTTACCTACTAAGAGAAACAAGCCAAAGTATAAAGACTTTAACTTCCTGTTACCAGTAGGTGGCGCTATGACTATGATTCAAAATTGGCCTGCAGATGTCGTCAGGCCTGGAGTCTAATCAAACACATGACATCTGGTAAAGATCTGATGATGTGGAGTCGAGTTACATCAGTTTATTCGTTCATGGCGAAGGATCGAAATTCGCCGAGCCGCCACGTCGCCGCCCTTCAGTAACTTCTTACAATCTTCACAACGAAGCATTATCAAGGTCTTAAGGCTTGTTTGACAACATTTGAGAGGGATCTGATTAATCTGTGAGGAGCAGGATGTCAAAGTACGCAGCGTACAACTTCCGGTTGCCACTAGGTGGCGCTATCACTATGATTCTAAATTATCATATAGATGTGTTCCGGGTCAGGATGTTATGACATATGAGAGATTTTGAGCAGATTCGACAATGTACAGCCGAGTTACAACAACTTCCTGTTTCGTGGCAAATGGTGTTTCTTTGACGCCACGCCACGGCCACATAGTTCGATAACTTTTTGATCTTTGAGTAACTTTTCACTGCCAAGGTCTCAAGAGCAGACTAGCCGAATCTGAAGTCAATCGGGTCAAATCTCTGGGAGGAGTTCGTTAAAGTATGACGCCTTGAAACGGTCAAAAAACGTCATAAAAGCAAAAATGGCCGACTTCCTGTTTGGTTTAGAGAAAACGGCCAAGAGGATTTTTTGTGCGTCTCATCAAGTTCCACATACCGACCAAATTTCATACAGCTGGGTGAATCCTGATGTTGGGGCTACTCAATAGGGGGCGCTAGCGAGCCAATATTTCATACCGCAGCTGGACACCCCAATCAGACTGCAATTTTCGCAAATTCTGGCTTGCGTGCCAAATTTCACAACATTCCCAATATCCCAAGCACCTCCTTTTTGCCATGAAAGCGGAAGAAGAAGAAGAAGAAGAATAAACATTACGGTTTCAATAGGTCCTCCGCTCCGACTACGTCGGTGCTCGGGCCCTAATTAAAGCTGCGAGCAGCGATGGGCGGGCCCTCGCAATATGCACGTCGGGGTGCCGGCGGGACTCCGGCCTGCGCGGCCGAGAACGTCCGCGACTGTCGGACGGCGCGAGGACTCTGGTTGATGCTGTCATTCAGTTCCGTGACCGTCAGACACTGCATGCAGGTTCAGAGCATGGCCCCAATATACTTTTATTTAAGTCCATATGTGATACATGTTCCTACCAAATTTCATACATCTAGGTGAAACGTACTGCGAGGGCTGCTTCGTTGAAATTTTGTAGGGGGCGCTATTGAGCCGATTCGCCACTCTGAACCAATAAAATCATATTATACAACTACATTTTGGGCTTTAAATGTGTATGCCAAGTTTGCTTATGTTTCGAGCATTTTTTGCCTCTCAAAATGACCTTCGTTGTTAACGGCGAAGACTGCATCGCCACGGCAACGGCGTTCGACGAAACATCAAAAGCTTCATGATCTGGCATTATGAACTATTTGTGTGGAACAAATTTGATATTGATTTGATTTACCTACTAAGAGAAACAAGCCAAAGTATCAAGACTTTAACTTCCTGTTACCAGTAGGTGGCGCTATGACTATGATTCAAAATTGGCCTGCATATGTCTTCAGGCCTGGAGTCTAATCAAACACGTGAAATCTGGTAAAGATCTGATGATGTGGAGTCGAGTTACATCAGTTTATTCGTTCATGGCGAAGGATCGAAATTCCGTCGCCACGGCAACAGCTTTTCACGAAACAACAAGCTTTGAGTAACTTTTCATCACAAAGGTCTTTAGACTGTACCGACCAAATTTGAAGTTGATCTGATGAATTCCCTAGGAGGAGTTCGTTAAAGTGCAGCGGCTGGAAATGACAAAAACGACATGAGAAATTCATAAAAAATGCAAAATGGCTGACTTCCGGTTGGGTTTAGAGCATAGCCCCAAGAGACTTTTATTGAAGTCCATATGCGATACATGTTCCTACCACATTTCATACATCTAGGTCAAACGTACTGCGAGGGCTGCTTCGTCGAAATTTTGTAGGGGGCGCTATTGAGCCGATTTGGCACTCTGAACCAATAAAATCAGATTCTGTAACTACATTTCGGCCTTGTAATCTACTTGCCAAGTTTGCTTATGTTTCGAGCATTTTTAGCCTCTCAAAATGACCTTCGTTGTTAACGGCGAAGACTGCATCGCCACGGCAACGGCGTTCGACGAAACATCAAAAGCTTCATGATCTGGCATTATGAACTTCTTGTATTTGTGTGGAACAAATTTGATATTGATTTGATTTACCTACTAAGAGAAACAAGCCAAAGTATAAAGACTTTAACTTCCTGTTACCAGTAGGTGGCGCTATGACTATGATTCAAAATTGGCCTGGATGTGTCTTCAGGCCTGGAGTCTAATCAAACACGTGAAATCTGGCAAAGATCTGATGATGTGGAGTCGAGTTACATCAGTTTATTCGTTCATGGCGAAGGATCGAAATTCGCCGAGCCGCCACGTCGCCGCCCTTCAGTAACTTCTTACAATCTTCACAACGAAGCATTATCAAGGTCTTAAGGCTTGTTTGACAACATTTGAGAGGGATCTGATTAATCTGTGAGGAGCAGGATGTCAAAGTACGCAGCGTACAACTTCCGGTTGCCACTAGGTGGCGCTATCACTATGATTCTAAATTATCATATAGATGTGTTCCGGGTCAGGATGTTATGACATATGAGAGATTTTGAGCAGATTCGACAATGTACGGCCGAGTTACAACAACTTCCTGTTTCGTGGCGAATGGTGTTTCTTTGACGCCACGCCACGGCCACATAGTTTGATAACTTTTTGATCTTTGAGTAACTTTTCACTGCCAAGGTCTCAAGAGCAGACTAGCCGAATCTGAAGTCAATCGGGTCAAATCTCTGGGAGGAGTTCGTTAAAGTATGACGCCTTGAAACGGTCAAAAAACGTCATAAAAGCAAAAATGGCCGACTTCCTGTTTGGTTTAGAGAAAACGGCCAAGAGGATTTTTTGTGCGTCTCATCACGTTCCACATACCTACCAACTTTCATACAGCTGGGTGAAACCTGATGTTGGGGCTACTCAATAGGGGGCGCTAGCGAGCCAATATTTCATACCGCAGCTGGGCACCCCAATCAGACTGCAATTTTCGCAAATTCTGGCTTGCTTGCCAAATTTCACAAACTTCCCAATATCCCAAGCACCTCCTTTTTGCGACGAAACACTAAAAATAAGAATAATAATAATAAGAATAAGAATAAGAATAAACATTACGGTTTCAATAGGTCCTCCGCTCCGACTACGTCGGTGCTCGGGCCCTAATAATAATAAACATTCGAAATTCAATAGGTCCTCCGCTCCGACTACGTCGGTGCTCGGGCCCTAATAAGAATAATAAACATTCGAAATTCAATAGGTCCTCCGCTCCGACTACGTCGGTGCTCGGGCCCTAATTAAAGCTGCGAGCAGCGATGAGCGGGCCCTCGCTATATGCACGTCGGGGTGCATGCACGTCGGAGTGCCGGCGGGACTCCGGCCTGCGCGGCCGAGAACGTCCGCGACCGTCGGACGGCGCGAGGACTCTGGTTGATGCTGCCATTCAGTTCTGTGACCGTCAGACACTGCATGCAGGTTCAGAGCATGGCCCCAATATACTTTTATTTAAGTCCATATGTGATACATGTTCCTACCAAATTTCATACATCTAGGTGAAACGTACTGCGAGGGCTGCTTCGTTGAAATTTTGTAGGGGGCGCTATTGAGCCGATTTGCCACTCTGAACCAATAAAATCATATTATACAACTACATTTTGGGCTTTAAATGTGTATGCCAAGTTTGCTTATGTTTCGAGCATTTTTAGCCTCTCAAAATGACCTTCGTTGTTAACGGCGAAGACTGCATCGCCACGGCAACGGCGTTCGACGACACATCAAAAGCTTCATCATCTGGCATTATGAACTATTTGTGTGGAACAAATTTGATATTGATTTGATTTACCTACTAAGAGAAACAAGCCAAAGTATCAAGACTTTAACTTCCTGTTACCAGTAGGTGGCGCTATGACTATGATTCAAAATTGGCCTGCATATGTCTTCAGGCCTGGAGTCTAATCAAACACGTGAAATCTGGTAAAGATCTGATGATGTGGAGTCGAGTTACATCAGTTTATTCGTTCATGGCGAAGGATCGAAATTCCGTCGCCACGGCAACAGCTTTTCACGAAACAACAAGCTTTGAGTAACTTTTCATCACAAAGGTCTTTAGACTGTACCGACCAAATTTGAAGTTGATCTGATGAATTCCCTAGGAGGAGTTCGTTAAAGTGCAGCGCCTGGAAATGACAAAAACGACATGAGAAATTCATAAAAAATGCGAAATGACTGACTTCCGGTTGGGTTTAGAGCATAGCCCCAAGAGACTTTTATTGACGTCCATATGCGATACATGTTCCTACCACATTTCATACATCTAGGTCAAACGTACTGCGAGGGCTGCTTCGTCGAAATTTTGTAGGGGGCGCTATTGAGCCGATTTGCCACTCTGAACCAATAAAATCATATTCCCTAACTACATTTCGGCCTTGTAATCTACTTGCCAAGTTTGCTTATGTTTCGAGCATTTATAGCCTCTCAAAATGACCTTCGTTGTTAACGGCGAAGACTGCATCGCCACGGCAACGGCATTCGACGAAACATCAAAAGCTTCATGATCTGGCATTATGAACTTCTTGTATTTGTGTGGAACAAATTTGATATTGATTTGATTTACCTACTAAGAGAAACAAGCCAAAGTATAAAGACTATAACTTCCTGTTACCAGTAGGTGGCGCTATGACTATGATTCAAAATTGGCCTGCAGATGTCTTCAGGCCTGGAGTCTAATCAAACACGTGAAATCTGGTAAAGATCTAATGATGTGGAGTCGAGTTACATCAGTTTATTCGTTCATGGCGAAGGATCGAAATTCGCAGAGCCGCCACGTCGCCGCCCTTCAGTAACTTCTTACAATCTTCACAATGAAGCATTATCAAGGTCTTAAGGCTTGTTTGACAAGATTTGAGAGGGATCTGATGAATCTGTGAGGAGCAGGATGTCAAAGTACGCAGCGTACAACTTCCGGTTGCCACTAGGTGGCGCTATCACTATGATTCTAAATGATCATACAGATGTGTTCCGGGTCAGGATGTTATGACATATGAGAGATTTGGAGCAGATTCGACAATGTACGGCCGAGTTACAACAACTTCCTGTTTCGTGGCGAATAGTGTTTCTTTGACGCCACGCCACGGCCACATAGTTCGATAACTTTTTGATCTTTGAGTAACTTTTCACTGCCAAGGTCTCAAGAGCAGACTAGCCGAATCTGAAGTCAATCGGGTCAAATCTCTGGGAGGAGTTCGTTAAAGTATGGCGCCTTGAAACGGTCAAAAAACGTCATAAATGCAAAAATGGCCGACTTCCTGTTTGGTTTAGAGAAAACTTCCAAGAGGATTTTTGGTGCGTCTCATCACGTTCCACATACCTACCAACTTTCATACAGCTGGGTGAAACCTGATGTTGGGGCTACTCAATAGGGGGTGCTAGCGAGCCAATATTTCATAACGCAGCTGGACACCCCAATCAGACTGCAATTTTCGCAAATTCTGGCTTGCGTGCCAAATTTCACAACATTCCCAATATCCCAAGCACCTCCTTTTTGCGACGAAAGACTAAGAATAAGAATAATTAAAGCTGCGAGCAGCGATGGGCGGGCCCTCGCAATATGCACGTCGGGGTGCATGCACGTCGGGGTGGCGGCGGGACTCCGGCCTGCGCGGCCGAGAACGTCCGCGACCGTCGGACGGCGCGAGGACTCTGGTTGATGCTGCCATTCAGTTCCGTGACCGTCAGACACTGCATGCAGGTTCAGAGCATGGCCCCAATATACTTTTATTTAAGTCCATATGTGATACATGTTCCTACCAAATTTCATACATCTAGGTGAAACGTACTGCGAGGGCTGCTTCGTTGAAATTTTGTAGGGGGCGCTATTGAGTCGATTTGCCACTCTGAACCAATAAAATCATATTATACAACTACATTTTGGCCTTTAAATGTGTATGCCAAGTTTGCTTATGTTTCGAGCATTTTTAGCCTCCCAAAATGACCTTCGTTGTTAACGGCGAAGACTGCATCGCCACGGCAACGGCGTTCGACGAAACATCAAAGCTTCATGATCTGGCATTATGAACTATTTGTGTGGAACAAATTTGATATTGATTTGATTTACCTACTAAGAGAAACAAGCCAAAGTATCAAGACTTTAACTTCCTGTTACCAGTAGGTGGCGCTATGACTATGATTCAAAATTGGCCTGCATATGTCTTCAGGCCTGGAGTCTAATCAAACACGTGAAATCTGGTAAAGATCTGATGATGTGGAGTCGAGTTACATCAGTTTATTCGTTCATGGCGAAGGATCGAAATTCCGTCGCCACGGCAACAGCTTTTCACGAAACAACAAGCTTTGAGTAACTTTTCATCACAAAGGTCTTTAGACTGTACCGACCAAATTTGAAGTTGATCTGATGAATTCCCTAGGAGGAGTTCGTTAAAGTGCAGGGCCTGGAAATGACAAAAACGACATGAGAAATTCATAAAAAATACAAAATGGCTGACTTCCGGTTGGGTTTAGAGCATAGCCCCAAGAGACTTTTATTGAAGTCCATATGCGATACATGTTCCTACCACAGTTCATACATCTAGGTCAAACATACTGCGAGGGCTGCTTCGTCGAAATTTTGTAGGGGGCGCTATTGAGCCGATTTGGCACTCTGAACCAATAAAATCAGATTCTGTAACTACATTTCGGCCTTGTAATCTACTTGCCAAGTTTGCTTATGTTTCGAGCATTTTTAGCCTCTCAAAATGACCTTCGTTGTTAACGGCGAAGACTGCATCGCCACGGCAACGGCGTTCGACGAAACATCAAAAGCTTCATGATCTGGCATTATGAACTTCTTGTATTTGTGTGGAAGAAATTTGATATTGATTTGATTTACCTACTAAGAGAAACAAGCCAAAGTATAAAGACTTTAACTTCCTGTTACCAGTAGGTGGCGCTATGACTATGATTCAAAATTGGCCTGGATATGTCTTCAGGCCTGGAGTCTAATCAAACACGTGAAATCTGGCAAAGATCTGATGATGTGGAGTCGAGTTACATCAGTTTATTCGTTCATGGCGAAGGATCGAAATTCGCCGAGCCGCCACGTCGCCGCCCTTCAGTAACTTCTTACAATCTTCACAACGAAGCATTATCAAGGTCTTAAGGCTTGTTTGACAACATTTGAGAGGGATCTGATTAATCTGTGAGGAGCAGGATGTCAAAGTACGCAGCGTACAACTTCCGGTTGCCACTAGGTGGCGCTATCACTATGATTCTAAATTATCATATAGATGTGTTCCGGGTCAGGATGTTATGACATATGAGAGATTTTGAGCAGATTCGACAATGTACGGCCGAGTTACAACAACTTCCTGTTTCGTGGCGAATGGTGTTTCTTTGACGCCACGCCACGGCCACATAGTTCGATAACTTTTTGATCTTTGAGTAACTTTTCACTGTCAAGGTCTCAAGAGCAGACTCGCCGAATCTGAAGTCAATCGGGTCAAATCTCTGGGAGGAGTTCGTTAAAGTATGACGCCTTGAAACGGTCAAAAAACGTCATAAAAGCAAAAATGGCCGACTTCCTGTTTGGTTTAGAGAAAACGGCCAAGAGGATTTTTGGTGCGTCTCATCACGTTCCACATAACTACCAACTTTCATACAGCTGGGTGAATCCTGATGTCGGGGCTACTCAATAGGGGGCGCTAGCGAGCCAATATTTCATACTGCAGCTGGACACCCCAATCAGACTGCAATTTTCGCAAATTCTGGCTTGCGTGCCAAATTTCACAACATTCCCAATATCCCAAGCACCTCCTTTTTGCGACGAAACACTAAAAATAATAATAATAAGAATAATAATAATAATAAACATTACGGTTTCAATAGGTCCTCCGCTCCGACTACGTCGGTGCTCGGGCCCTAATTAAAGCTGCGAGCAGCGATGGGCGGGCCCTCTCAATATGCACGTCGGGGTGCCGGCGGGACTCCGGCCTGCGCAGACGAGAACGTCCGCGAGCGTCGGACGGCGCGAGGACTCTGGCTGATGCTGCCATTCAGTTCTGTGACCGTCAGACACTGCATGCAGGTTTAGAGCATGGCCCCAAGAGACTTTTATTGAAGTCCATATGTGATACATGTTCCTACCAAATTTCAAACATCTAGGTGAAACGTACTGCGAGGGCTGCTTCGTTGAAATTTTGTAGGGGGCGCTATTGAGCCGATTTGCCACTCTGAACCAATAAAATCATATTCTGTAACTACATTTCGGCCTTGTAATCTACTTGCCAAGTTTGCTTATGTTTCGAGCATTTTTAGCCTCTCAAAATGACCTTCGTTGTTAACGGCGAAGACTGCATCGCCACGGCAACGGCATTCGACGAAACATCAAAAGCTTCATGATCTGGCATTATGAACTTCTTGTATTTGTGTGGAAGAAATTTGATATTGATTTGATTTACCTACTAAGAGAAACAAGCCAAAGTATAAAGACTATAACTTCCTGTTACCAGTAGGTGGCGCTATGACTATGATTCAAAATTGGCCTGCAGATGTCTTCAGGCCTGGAGTCTAATCAAACACGTGAAATCTGGTAAAGATCTAATGATGTGGAGTCGAGTTACATCAGTTTATTCGTTCATGGCGAAGGATCGAAATTCGCCGAGCCGCCACGTCGCCGCCCTTCAGTAACTTCTTACAATCTTCACAACGAAGCATTAGCAAGGTCTTAAGGCTTGTTTGACAAGATTTGAGAGGGATCTGATTAATCTGTGAGGAGCAGGATGTCAAGGTACGCAGCGTACAACCTCCGGTTGCCACTAGGTGGCGCTATCAGTTTGATTCAAAATTATCATATAGATGTGTTCCGGGTCAGGATTTTATGACATATGAGAGATTTTGAGCAGATTCGACAATGTACGGCCGAGTTACAACAACTTCCTGTTTCGTGGCGAATGGTGTTTCTTTGACGCCACGCCACGGCCACATAGTTCGATAACTTTTTGATCTTTGAGTAACTTTTCACTGCCAAGGTCTCAAGAGCAGACTAGCCGAATCTGAAGTCAATCGGGTCAAATCTCTGGGAGGAGTTCGTTAAAGTATGACGCCTTGAAACGGCCAAAAGACGGCATAAAAGTAAAAATGGCCGACTTCCTGTTTGGTTTAGAGAAAACTTCCAAGAGGATTTTTGGTGCGTCTCATCACGTTCCACATACCTACTAACTTTCATACAGCTGGGTGAAACCTGATGTTGGGGCTACTCAATAGGGGGCGCTAGCGAGCCAATATTTCATACCGCAGCTGGACACCCCAATCAGACTGCAATTTTCGCAAATTCTGGCTTGCGTGCCAAATTTCACAGACTTCCCAATATCCCAAGCACCTCCTTTTTGCGACGAAAGACTAAGAATAATAATAATTAAAGCTGCGAGCAGCGATGGGCGGGCCCTCGCAATATGCACGTCGGGGTGCCGGCGGGACTCCGGCCTGTGCGGCCGAGAACGTCCGCGACCGTCGGACGGCGCGAGGACTCTGGCTGATGCTGCCATTTAGTTCTGTGACCGTCAGACACTGTATGCAGGTTTAGAGCATGGCCCCAATATACTTTTATTTAAGTCCATATGTGATACATGTTCCCACCAAATTTCATACATCTAGGTCAAACGTACTGCGAGGGCTGCTTCGTCGACATTTTGTAGGGGGCGCTATTGAGCCGATTTGCCACTCTGAACCAATAAAATCATATTCCCTAACTACATTTCGGCCTTGTAATCTACTTGCCAAGTTTGCTTATGTTTCGAGCATTTTTAGCCTGTCAAAATGACCTTCGTTGTTAACGGCGAAGACTGCATCGCCACGGCAACGGCGTTCGACGAAACATCAAAAACTTCATGATCTGGCATTATGAACTTCTTGTATTTGTGTGGAACAAATTTGATATTGATTTGATTTACCTACTGAGAGAAACAAGCCAAAGTATCAAGACTTTAACTTCCTGTTACCAGTAGGTGGCGCTATGACTATGATTCAAAATTGGCCTGCAGATGTCTTCAGGCCTGGAGTCTAATCAAGCATGTGAAATCTGGTAAAGATCTGATGATGTGGAGTCGAGATACATCAGTTTATTCGTTCATGGCGAAGGATCGAAATTCGCCGAGCCGCCACGTCGCCGCCCTTCAGTAACTTCTTACAATCTTCACAACGAAGCATTATCAAGGTCTTAAGGCTTGTTTGACAACATTTGAGAGGGATCTGATTAATCTGTGAGGAGCAGGATGTCAAAGTACGCAGCGTACAACTTCCGGTTGCCACTAGGTGGCGCTATCAGTTTGATTCAAAATGATCATATAGATGTGTTCCGGGTCAGGATGTTATGACATCTGAGAGATTTTGAGCAGATTCGACAATGTACGGCCGAGTTACAACAACTTCCTGTTTCGTGGCGAATGGTGTTTCTTTGACGCCACGCCACGGCCACATAGTTCGATAACTTTTTGATCTTTGAGTAACTTTTCACTGCCAAGGTCTCAAGAGCAGACTAGCCGAATCTGAAGTCAATCGGGTCAAATCTCTGGGAGGAGTTCGTTAAAGTATGACGCCTTGAAACGGTCAAAAAACGTCATAAATGCAAAAATGGCCGACTTCCTGTTTGGTTTAGAGAAAACTTCCAAGAGGAGTTTTTGTGCGTCTCATCACGTTCCACATACCGACCAAATTTCATACAGCTGGGTGAATCCTGATGTCGGGGCTACTCAATAGGGGGCGCTAGCGAGCCAATATTTCATACCGCAGCTGAGCACCCCAATCAGACTGCAATTTTCGCAAATTCTGGCTTGCGTGCCAAATTTCACAAGATTCCCAATATCCCAAGCACCTCCTTTTTGCGACGAAACACTTAGAATAAGAATAAGAAGAATAATAAACATTCGAAATTCAATAGGTCCTCCGCTCCGACTACGTCGGTGCTCGGGCCCTAATAAGAAGAAGAATAAACATTCGAAATTCAATAGGTCCTCCGCTCCGACTACGTCGGTGCTCGGGCCCTAATAAGAATAATTAAAGCTGCGAGCAGCGATGGGCGGGCCCTCGCAATATGCACGTCGGGGTGCCGGCGGGGCTCCGGCCTGCGCGGCCGAGAACGTCCGCGACCGTCGGACGGCGCGAGGACTCTGGCTGATGCTGCCATTCAGTTCTGTGACCGTCAGACACTGCATGCAGGTTCAGAGCATGTCCCCAATATACTTTTATTGAAGTCCATATGTGATACATGTTCCTACCAAATTTCATACATCTAGGTGAAACGTACTGCGAGGGCTGCTTCGTTGAAATTTTGTAGGGGGCGCTATTGAGCCGATTTGCCACTCTGAACCAATAAAATCATATTATACAACTACATTTTTGGCTTTAAATGTGTATGCCAAGTTTGCTTATGTTTCGAGCATTTTTAGCCTCTCAAAATGACCTTCGTTGTTAACGGCGAAGACTGCATCGCCACGGCAACGGCGTTCGACGAAACATCAAAAGCTTCATGGTCTGGCATTATGAACTATTTGTGTGGAACAAATTTGATATTGATTTGATTTACCTACTAAGAGAAACAAGCCAAAGTATCAAGACTTTAACTTCCTGTTACCAGTAGGTGGCGCTATGACTATGATTCAAAATTGGCCTGCAGATGTCTTCAGGCCTGGAGTCTAATCAAGCATGTGAAATCTGGGAAAGATCTGATGATGTGGAGTCGAGATACATCAGTTTATTCGTTCATGGCGAAGGATCGAAATTCGCCGAGCCGCCACGTCGCCACCCTTCAGTAACTTCTTACAATCTTCACAATGAAGCATTATCAAGGTCTTAAGGCTTGTTTGACAACATTTGAGAGGGATCTGATTAATCTGTGAGGAGCAGGATGTCAAAGTACGCAGCGTACAACTTCCGGTTGCCACTAGGTGGCGCTATCACTATGATTCTAAATTATCATACAGATGTGTTCCGGGTCAGGATGTTATGACATATGAGAGATTTGGAGCAGATTCGACAATGTACGGCCGAGTTACAACAACTTCCTGTTTCGTGGCGAATGGTGTTTCTTTGACGCCACGCCACGGCCACATAGTTCGATAACTTTTTGATCTTTGAGTAACTTTTCACTGTCAAGGTCTCAAGAGCAGACTAGCCGAATCTGAAGTCAATCGGGTCAAATCTCTGGGAGGAGTTCGTTAAAGTATGACGCCTTGAAACGGTCAAAAAACGTCATAAAAGCAAAAATGGCCGACTTCCTGTTTGGTTTAGAGAAAACTTCCAAGAGGATTTTTGGTGCGTCTCATCACGTTCCACATACCTACCAACTTACATACAGCTGGGTGGAACCTGATGTTGGGGCTACTCAATAGGGGGCGCTAGCGAGCCAATATTTCATACCGTAGCTGGACACCCCAATCAGACTGCAATTTTCGCAAATTCTGGCTTGCGTGCTAAATTTCACAGACTTCCCAATATCCCAAGCACCTCCTTTTTGCGACGAAACACTAAAAATAAGAATAATTAAAGCTGCGAGCAGCGATGGGCGGGCCCTCGCAATATGCACGTCGGGGTGCCGGCGGGACTCCGGCCTGCGCGGCCGAGAACGTCCGCGACCTGTCGGACGGCGCGAGGACTCTGGTTGATGCTGCCATTCAGTTCTGTGACCGTCAGACACTGCATGCAGGTTCAGAGCATGGCCCCAACATACGTTTATTTCAGTCCATATGTGATACATGTTTTCATACACCAAATTTCATACATCTAGGTGAAACGTACTGCGAGGGCTGCTTCGTTGAAATTTTGTAGGGGGCGCTATTGAGCCGATTTGCCACTCTGAACCAATAAAATCATATTATACAACTACATTTTGGGCTTTAAATGTGTATGCCAAGTTTGCTTATGTTTCGAGCATTTTTAGCCTCTCAAAATGACCTTCGTTGTTAACGGCGAAGACTGCATCGCCACGGCAACGGCGTTCGACGAAACATCAAAAGCTTCATGATCTGGCATTATGAACTATTTGTGTGGAACAAATTTTATATTGATTTGATTTACCTACTAAGAGAAACAAGCCAAAGTATCAAGACTTTAACTTCCTGTTACCAGTAGGTGGCGCTATGACTATGATTCAAAATTGGCCTGCATATGTCTTCAGGCCTGGAGTCTAATCAAACACGTGAAATCTGGTAAAGATCTGATGATGTGGAGTCGAGTTACATCAGTTTATTCGTTCATGGCGAAGGATCGAAATTCCGTCGCCACGGCAACAGCTTTTCACGAAACAACAAGCTTTGAGTAACTTTTCATCACAAAGGTTTTTAGACTGTACCGACCAAATTTGAAGTTGATCTGATGAATTCCCTAGGAGGAGTTCGTTAAAGTGCAGCGCCTGGAAATGACAAAAACGACATGAGAAATTCATAAAAAATGCTAAATGGCTGACTTCCGGTTGGGTTTAGAGCATAGCCCCAAGAGACTTTTATTGAAGTCCATATGCGATACATGTTCCTACCACATTTCATACATCTAGGTCAAACGTACTGCGAGGGCTGCTTCGTCAAAATTTTGTAGGGGGCGCTATTGAGCCGATTTGGCACTCTGAACCAATAAAATCTGATTCTGTAACTACATTTCGGCCTTTTAATCTACTTGCCAAGTTTGCTTATGTTTCGAGCATTTTTAGCCTCTCAAAATGACCTTCGTTGTTAACGGCGAAGACTGCATCGCCACGGCAACGGCGTTCGACGAAACATCAAAAGCTTCATGATCTGGCATTATGAACTTCTTGTATTTGTGTGGAACAAATTTGATATTGATTTGATTTACCTACTAAGAGAAACAAGCCAAAGTATAAAGACTTTAACTTCCTGTTACCAGTAGGTGGCGCTATGACTATGATTCAAAATTGGCCTGCAGATGTCGTCAGGCCTGGAGTCTAATCAAACACATGACATCTGGTAAAGATCTGATGATGTGGAGTCGAGTTACATCAGTTTATTCGTTCATGGCGAAGGATCGAAATTCGCCGAGCCGCCACGTCGCCGCCCTTCAGTAACTTCTTACAATCTTCACAATGAAGCATTATCAAGGTCTTAAGGCTTGTTTGACAACATTTGAGAGGGATCTGATTAATCTGTGAGGAGCAGGATGTCAAAGTATGCAGCGTACAACTTCCGGTTGCCACTAGGTGGCGCTATCACTATGATTCTAAATTATCATACAGATGTGTTCCGGGTCAGGATGTTATGACATATGAGAGATTTGGAGCAGATTCGACAATGTACGGCCGAGTTACAACAACTTCCTGTTTCGTGGCGAATGGTGTTTCTTTGACGCCACGCCACGGCCACATAGTTCGATAACTTTTTGATCTTTGACTAACTTTTCACTGCCAAGGTCTCAAGAGCAGACTCGCCGAATCTGAAGTCAATCGGGTCAAATCTCTGGGAGGAGTTCGTTAAAGTATGACGCCTTGAAACGGTCAAAAAACGTCATAAAAGTAAAAATGGCCGACTTCCTGTTTGGTTTAGAGAAAACTTCCAAGAGGATTTTTGGTGCGTCTCATCACGTTCCACATACCTACCAACTTACATACAGCTGGGTGAAACCTGATGTTGGGGCTACTCAATAGGGGGCGCTAGCGAGCCAATATTTCATACCGTAGCTCGACACCCCAATCAGACTGCAATTTTCGCAAATTCTGGCTTGCGTGCCAAATTTCACAGACTTCCCAATATCCCAAGCACCTCCTTTTTGCGACGAAACACTAAAAATAAGAATAATTAAAGCTGCGAGCAGCGATGGGCGGGCCCTCGCAATATGCACGTCGGGGTGCCGGCGGGGCTCCGGCCTGCGCGGCCGAGAACGTCCGCGACCGTCGGACGGCGCGAGGACTCTGGCTGATGCTGCCATTTAGTTCTGTGACGGTCAGACACTGCATGCAGGTTTAGAGCATGGCCCCAATATACTTTTATTTAAGTCCATATGTGATACATGTTCCCACCAAATTTCATACATCTAGGTCAAACGTACTGCGAGGGCTCCTTCGTCGAAATTTTGTAGGGGGCGCTATTGAGCCGATTTGCCACTCTGAACCAATAAAATCATATTCCCTAACTACATTTCGGCCTTGTAATCTACTTGCCAAGTTTCCTTATGTTTCGAGCATTTTTAGCCTGTCAAAATGACCTTCGTTGTTAACGGCGAAGACTGCATCGCCACGGCAACGGCGTTCGACGAAACATCAAAAACTTCATGTTCTGGCATTATGAACTTCTTGTATTTGTGTGGAACAAATTTGATATTGATTTGATTTACCTACTGAGAGAAACAAGCCAAAGTATCAAGACTTTAACTTCCTGTTACCAGTAGGTGGCGCTATGACTATGATTCAAAATTGGCCTGCAGATGTCTTCAGGCCTGGAGTCTAATCAAGCATGTGAAATCTGGTAAAGATCTGATGATGTGGAGTCGAGATACATCAGTTTATTCGTTCATGGCGAAGGATCGAAATTCGCCGAGCCGCCACGTCGCCGCCCTTCAGTAACTTCTTACAATCTTCACAACGAAGCATTATCAAGGTCTTAAGGCTTGTTTGACAACATTTGAGAGGGATCTGATTAATCTGTGAGGAGCAGGATGTCAAAGTACGCAGCGTACAACTTCCGGTTGCCACTAGGTGGCGCTATCAGTTTGATTCAAAATTATCATATAGATGTGTTCCGGGTCAGGATGTTATGACATATGAGAGATTTGGAGCAGATTCGACAATGTACGGCCGAGTTACAACAACTTCCTGTTTCGTGGCGAATGGTGTTTCTTTGACGCCACGCCACGTCCACATAGTTCGATAACTTTTTGATCTTTGAGTAACTTTTCACTGTCAAGGTCTCAAGAGCAGACTCGCCGAATCTGAAGTCAATCGGGTCAAATCTCTGGGAGGAGTTCGTTAAAGTATGACGCCTTGAAACGGTCAAAAAACGTCATAAACGCAAAAATGGCCGACTTCCTGTTTGGTCTAGAGAAAACGGCCAAGAGGATTTTTGGTGCGTCTCATCACGTTCCACATAACTACCAACTTTCATACAGCTGGGTGAATCCTGATGTCGGGGCTACTCAATAGGGGGCGCTAGCGAGCCAATATTTCATACCGTAGCTCGACACCCCAATCAGACTGCAATTTTCGCAAATTCTGGCTTGCGTGCCAAATTTCACAGACTTCCCAATATCCCAAGCACCTCCTTTTTGCGACGAAACACTAAAAATAAGAATAATTAAAGCTGCGAGCAGCGATGGGCGGGCCCTCGCAATATGCACGTCGGGGTGCCGGCGGGACTCCGGCCTGCGCGGCCGAGAACGTCCGCGACCGTCGGACGGCGCGAGGACTCTGGCTGATGCTGCCATTTAGTTCTGTGACCGTCAGACACTGCATGCAGGTTTAGAGCATGGCCCCAATATACTTTTATTTAAGTCCATATGTGATACATGTTCCCACCAAATTTCATACATCTAGGTCAAACGTACTGCGAGGGCTGCTTCGTCGAAATTTTGTAGGGGGCGCTATTGAGCCGATTTGCCACTCTGAACCAATAAAATCATATTCCCTAACTACATTTCGGCCTTGTAATCTACTTGCCAAGTTTGCTTATGTTTCGAGCATTTTTAGCCTGTCAAAATGACCTTCGTTGTTAACGGCGAAGACTGCATCGCCACGGCAACGGCGTTCGACGAAACATCAAAAACTTCATGATCTGGCATTATGAACTTCTTGTATTTGTGTGGAAGAAATTTGATATTGATTTGATTTACCTACTAAGAGAAACAAGCCAAAGTATAAAGACTTTAACTTCCTGTTACCAGTAGGTGGCGCTATGACTATGATTCAAAATTGGCCTGCAGATGTCGTCAGGCCTGGAGTCTAATCAAACACATGACATCTGGTAAAGATCTGATGATGTGGAGTCGAGTTACATCAGTTTATTCGTTCATGGCGAAGGATCGAAATTCGCCGAGCCGCCACGTCGCCGCCCTTCAGTAACTTCTTACAATCTTCACAACGAAGCATTATCAAGGTCTTAAGGCTTGTTTGACAACATTTGAGAGGGATCTGATGAATCTGTGAGGAGCAGGATGTCAAAGTACGAAGCGTGCAACTTCCGGTTGGCACTAGGTGGCGCTATCAGTTTGATTCAAAATTATCATACAGATGTGTTCCGGGTCAGGATGTTATGACATATGAGAGATTTTGAGCAGATTCGACAATGTACGGCCGAGTTACAACAACTTCCTGTTTCGTGGCGAATGGTGTTTCTTTGACGCCACGCCACGGCCACATAGTTCGATAACTTTTTGATCTTTGAGTAACTTTTCACTGCCAAGGTCTCAAGAGCAGACTAGCCGAATCTGAAGTCAATCGGGTCAAATCTCTGGGAGGAGTTCGTTAAAGTATGACGCCTTGAAACGGTCAAAAAACGTCATAAAAGCAAAAATGGCCGACTTCCTGTTTGGTTTAGAGAAAACGGCCAAGAGGATTTTTGGTGCGTCTCATCACGTTCCACATAACTACCAACTTTCATACAGCTGGGTGAATCCTGATGTTGGGGCTACTCAATAGGGGGCGCTAGCGAGCCAATATTTCATACTGCAGCTGGACACCCCAATCAGACTGCAATTTTCGTAAATTCTGGCTTGCGTGCCAAATTTCACAACATTCCCAATATCCCAAGCACCTCCTTTTTGCGACGAAACACATAAAATAATAATAATAATTAAAGCTGCGAGCAGCGATGGGCGGGCCCTCGCAATATGCACGTCGGGGTGCATGCACGTCGGGGTGGCGGCGGGACTCCGGCCTGCGCGGCCGAGAACGTCCGCGACCGTCGGACGGCGCGAGGACTCTGGTTGATGCTGCCATTCAGTTCCGTGACCGTCAGACACTGCATGCAGGTTCAGAGCATGGCCCCAATATACTTTTATTTAAGTCCATATGTGATACATGTTCCTACCAAATTTCATACATCTAGGTGAAACGTACTGCGAGGGCTGCTTCGTTGAAATTTTGTAGGGGGCGCTATTGAGCCGATTTGCCACTCTGAACCAATAAAATCATATTATACAACTACATTTTGGCCTTTAAATGTGTATGCCAAGTTTGCTTATGTTTCGAGCATTTTTAGCCTCCCAAAATGACCTTCGTTGTTAACGGCGAAGACTGCATCGCCACGGCAACGGCGTTCGACGAAACATCAAAGCTTCATGATCTGGCATTATGAACTATTTGTGTGGAACAAATTTGATATTGATTTGATTTACCTACTAAGAGAAACAAGCCAAAGTATCAAGACTTTAACTTCCTGTTACCAGTAGGTGGCGCTATGACTATGATTCAAAATTGGCCTGCATATGTCTTCAGGCCTGGAGTCTAATCAAACACGTGAAATCTGGTAAAGATCTGATGATGTGGAGTCGAGTTACATCAGTTTATTCGTTCATGGCGAAGGATGGAAATTCCGTCGCCACGGCAACAGCTTTTCACGAAACAACAAGCTTTGAGTAACTTTTCATCACAAAGGTCTTTAGACTGTACCGACCAAATTTGAAGTTGATCTGATGAATTCCCTAGGAGGAGTTCGTTAAAGTGCAGGGCCTGGAAATGACAAAAACGACATGAGAAATTCATAAAAAATACAAAATGGCTGACTTCCGGTTGGGTTTAGAGCATAGCCCCAAGAGACTTTTATTGAAGTCCATATGCGATACATGTTCCTACCACATTTCATACATCTAGGTCAAACGTACTGCGAGGGCTGCTTCGTCGAAATTTTGTAGGGGGCGCTATTGAGCCGATTTGCCACTCTGAACCAATAAAATCATATTCTGTAACTACATTTCGGCCTTGTAATCTACTTGCCAAGTTTGCTTATGTTTCGAGCATTTTTAGCCTCTCAAAATGACCTTCGTTGTTAACGGCGAAGACTGCATCGCCACGGCAACGGCGTTCGACGAAACATCAAAAGCTTCATGATCTGGCATTATGAACTTCTTGTATTTGTGTGGAACAAATTTGATATTGATTTGATTTACCTACTAAGAGAAACAAGCCAAAGTATAACGACTTTAACTTCCTGTTACCAGTAGGTGGCGCTATGACTATGATTCAAAATTGGCCTGCAGATGTCTTCAGGCCTGGAGTCTAATCAAACACGTGAAATCTGGTAAAGATCTGATGATGTGGAGTCGAGTTACATCAGTTTATTCGTTCATGGCGAAGGATCGAAATTCGCCGAGCCTCCACGTCGCCGCCCTTCAGTAACTTCTTACAATCTTCACAATGAAGCATTATCAAGGTCTTAAGGCTTGTTTGACAACATTTGAGAGGGATCTGATTAATCTGTGAGGAGCAGGATGTCAAAGTACGCAGCGTACAACTTCCGGTTGCCACTAGGTGGCGCTATCACTATGATTCTAAATTATCATACAGATGTGTTCCGGGTCAGGATGTTATGACATATGAGAGATTTGGAGCAGATTCGACAATGTACGGCCGAGTTACAACAACTTCCTGTTTCGTGGCGAATGGTGTTTCTTTGACGCCACGCCACGGCCACATAGTTCGATAACTTTTTAATCTTTGAGTAACTTTTCACTGCCAAGGTCTCAAGAGCAGACTAGCCGAATCTGAAGTCAATCGGGTCAAATCTCTGGGAGGAGTTCGTTAAAGTATGACGCCTTGAAACGGTCAAAAAACGTCATAAAAGCAAAAATGGCCGACTTCCTGTTTGGTTTAGAGAAAACGGCCAAGAGGATTTTTTGTGCGTCTCATCACGTTCCACATACCTACCAACTTTCATACAGCTGGGTGAAACCTGATGTTGGGGCTACTCAATAGGGGGCGCTAGCGAGCCAATATTTCATACCGCAGCTGGACACCCCAATCAGACTGCAATTTTCGCAAATTCTGGCTTGCGTGCCAAATTTCACAGACTTCCCAATATCCCAAGCACCTCCTTTTTGCCATCAAACTGGTAAAATAATAATAAGAATAAGAATAATAATAATAATTAAAGCTGCGAGCAGCGATGGGCGGGCCCTCGCAATATGCACGTCGGGGTGCATGCACGTCGGGGTGGCGGCGGGACTCCGGCCTGCGCGGCCGAGAACGTCCGCGACCGTCGGACGGCGCGAGGACTCTGGTTGATGCTGTCATTCAGTTCCGTGACCGTCAGACACTGCATGCAGGTTCAGAGCATGGCCCCAATATACTTTTATTTAAGTCCATATGTGATACATGTTCCTACCAAATTTCATACATCTAGGTGAAACGTACTGCGAGGGCTGCTTCGTTGAAATTTTGTAGGGGGCGCTATTGAGCCGATTTGCCACTCTGAACCAATAACATCATATTATACAACTACATTTTGGGCTTTAAATGTGTATGCCAAGTTTGCTTATGTTTCGAGCATTTTTAGCCTCTCAAAATGACCTTCGTTGTTAACGGCGAAGACTGCATCGCCACGGCAACGGCGTTCGACGAAACATCAAAAGCTTCATGATCTGGCATTATGAACTATTTGTGTGGAACAAATTTGATATTGATTTGATTTACCTACTAAGAGAAACAAGCCAAAGTATCAAGACTTTAACTTCCTGTTACCAGTAGGTGGCGCTATGACTATGATTCAAAATTGGCCTGCATATGTCTTCAGGCCTGGAGTCTAATCAAACACGTGAAATCTGGTAAAGATCTGATGATGTGGAGTCGAGTTACATCAGTTTATTCATTTATGGCGAAGGATCGAAATTCCGTCGCCACGGCAACAGCTTTTCACGAAACAACAAGCTTTGAGTAACTTTTCATCACAAAGGTCTTTAGACTGTACCGACCAAATTTGAAGTTGATCTGATGAATTCCCTAGGAGGAGTTCGTTAAAGTGCAGCGCCTGGAAATGACAAAAACGACATGAGAAATTCATAAAAAATGCAAAATGGCTGACTTCCGGTTGGGTTTAGAGCATAGCCCCAAGAGACTTTTATTGAAGTCCATATGCGATACATGTTCCTACCACATTTCATACATCTAGGTCAAACGTACTGCGAGGGCTGCTTCGTTGAAATTTTGTAGGGGGCGCTATTGAGCCGATTTGCCACTCTGAACCAATAAAATCATATTCTATAACTACATTTCGGCCTTGTAATCTACTTGCCAAGTTTGCTTATGTTTCGAGCATTTTTAGCCTCTCAAAATGACCTTCGTTGTTCACGGCGAAGACTGCATCGCCACGGCAACGGCGTTCGACGAAACATCAAAAGCTTCATGATCTGGTATTATGAACTTCTTATATTTGTGTGGAACAAATTTGATATTGATTTGATTTACCTACTAAGAGAAACAAGCCAAAGTATAAAGACTTTAACTTCCTGTTACCAGTAGGTGGCGCTATGACTATGATTCGAAATTGGCCTGCAGATGTCTTCAGGCCTGGAGTCTAATCAAGCATGTGAAATCTGGTAAAGATCTGATGATGTGGAGTCGAGATACATCAGTTTATTCGTTCATGGCGAAGGATCGAAATTCGCCGAGCCGCCACGTCGCCGCCCTTCAGTAACTTCTTACAATCTTCACAACGAAGCATTATCAAGGTCTTAAGACTTCTCTCACAACATTTGAGAGGGATCTGATTAATCTGTGAGGAGCAGGATGTCAAAGTACGCAGCGTACAACTTCCGGTTGCCACTAGGTGGCGCTATCACTATGATTCTAAATTATCATATAGATGTGTTCCGGGTCAGGATGTTATGACATATGAGAGATTTGGAGCAGATTCGACAATGTACGTTCGAGTTACAACAACTTCCTGTTTCGTGGCGAATGGTGTTTCTTTGACGCCACGCCACGGCCACATAGTTCGATAACTTTTTGATCTTTGAGTAACTTTTCACTGCCAAGGTCTCAAGAGCAGACTAGCCGAATCTGAAGTCAATCGGGTCAAATCTCTGGGAGGAGTTCGTTAAAGTATGACACCTTGAAACGGTCAAAAAACGTCATAAAAGCAAAAATGGCCGACTTCCTGTTTGGTTTAGAGAAAACTTCCAAGAGGATTTTTGGTGCGTCTCATCACGTTCCACATACCTACCAACTTTCATACAGCTGGGTGAAACCTGATGTTGGGGCTACTCAATAGGGGGCGCTAGCGAGCCAATATTTCATACCGCAGCTGGACACCCCAATCAGACTGCAATTTTCGCAAATTCTGGCTTGCGTGCCAAATTTCACAGACTTCCCAATATCCCAAGCACCTCCTTTTTGCGACGAAACACTAAAAATAAGAATAATAAGAATAAACATTCGAAATTCAATAGGTCCTCCGCTCCGACTACGTCGGTGCTCGGGCCCTAATTAAAGCTGCGAGCAGCGATGGGCGGGCCCTCGCAATATGCACGTCGGGGTGCCGGCGGGGCTCCGGCCTGCGCGGCCGAGAACGTCCGCGACCGTCGGACGGCGCGAGGACTCTGGCTGATGCTGCCATTTAGTTCTGTGACGGTCAGACACTGCATGCAGGTTTAGAGCATGGCCCCAATATACTTTTATTTAAGTCCATATGTGATACATGTTCCCACCAAATTTCATACATCTAGGTCAAACGTACTGCGAGGGCTCCTTCGTCGAAATTTTGTAGGGGGCGCTATTGAGCCGATTTGCCACTCTGAACCAATAAAATCATATTCCCTAACTACATTTCGGCCTTGTAATCTACTTGCCAAGTTTCCTTATGTTTCGAGCATTTTTAGCCTGTCAAAATGACCTTCGTTGTTAACGGCGAAGACTGCATCGCCACGGCAACGGCGTTCGACGAAACATCAAAAACTTCATGTTCTGGCATTATGAACTTCTTGTATTTGTGTGGAACAAATTTGATATTGATTTGATTTACCTACTGAGAGAAACAAGCCAAAGTATCAAGACTTTAACTTCCTGTTACCAGTAGGTGGCGCTATGACTATGATTCAAAATTGGCCTGCAGATGTCTTCAGGCCTGGAGTCTAATCAAGCATGTGAAATCTGGTAAAGATCTGATGATGTGGAGTCGAGATACATCAGTTTATTCGTTCATGGCGAAGGATCGAAATTCGCCGAGCCGCCACGTCGCCGCCCTTCAGTAACTTCTTACAATCTTCACAACGAAGCATTATCAAGGTCTTAAGGCTTGTTTGACAACATTTGAGAGGGATCTGATTAATCTGTGAGGAGCAGGATGTCAAAGTACGCAGCGTACAACTTCCGGTTGCCACTAGGTGGCGCTATCAGTTTGATTCAAAATTATCATATAGATGTGTTCCGGGTCAGGATGTTATGACATATGAGAGATTTGGAGCAGATTCGACAATGTACGGCCGAGTTACAACAACTTCCTGTTTCGTGGCGAATGGTGTTTCTTTGACGCCACGCCACGTCCACATAGTTCGATAACTTTTTGATCTTTGAGTAACTTTTCACTGTCAAGGTCTCAAGAGCAGACTCGCCGAATCTGAAGTCAATCGGGTCAAATCTCTGGGAGGAGTTCGTTAAAGTATGACGCCTTGAAACGGTCAAAAAACGTCATAAACGCAAAAATGGCCGACTTCCTGTTTGGTCTAGAGAAAACGGCCAAGAGGATTTTTGGTGCGTCTCATCACGTTCCACATAACTACCAACTTTCATACAGCTGGGTGAATCCTGATGTCGGGGCTACTCAATAGGGGGCGCTAGCGAGCCAATATTTCATACTGCAGCTGGACACCCCAATCAGACTGCAATTTTCGCAAATTCTGGCTTGCGTGCCAAATTTCACAACATTCCCAATATCCCAAGCACCTCCTTTTTGCGACGAAACACATAAAATAATAATAATAATAAGAATAATAATAAACATTCGAAATTCAATAGGTCCTCCGCTCCGACTACGTCGGTGCTCGGGCCCTAATAATAATAAGAATAATAATAAACATTACGGTTTCAATAGGTCCTCCGCTCCGACTACGTCGGTGCTCGGGCCCTAATAAACATTACGGTTTCAATAGGTCCTCCGCTCCGACTACGTCGGTGCTCGGGCCCTAATAATAATAATTAAAGCTGCGAGCAGCGATGGGCGGGCCCTCGCAATATGCACGTCGGGGTGCCGGCGGGACTCCGGCCTGCGCGGCCGAGAACGTCCGCGACCGTCGGACGGCGCGAGGACTCTGGCTGATGCTGCCATTTAGTTCTGTGACCGTCAGACACTGCATGCAGGTTTAGAGCATGGCCCCAATATACTTTTATTTAAGTCCATATGTGATACATGTTCCCACCAAATTTCATACATCTAGGTCAAACGTACTGCGAGGGCTGCTTCGTCGAAATTTTGTAGGGGGCGCTATTGAGCCGATTTGCCACTCTGAACCAATAAAATCATATTCCCTAACTACATTTCGGCCTTGTAATCTACTTGCCAAGTTTGCTTATGTTTCGAGCATTTTTAGCCTGTCAAAATGACCTTCGTTGTTAACGGCGAAGACCGCATCGCCACGGCAACGGCGTTCGATGAAACATCAAAAACTTCATGATCTGGCATTATGAACTTCTTGTATTTGTGTGGAACTAATTTGATATTGATTTGATTTACCTACTGAGAGAAACAAGCCAAAGTATCAAGACTTTAACTTCCTGTTACCAGTAGGTGGCGCTATGACTATGATTCAAAATTGGCCTGCAGATGTCTTCAGGCCTGGAGTCTAATCAAGCATGTGAAATCTGGTAAAGATCTGATGATGTGGAGTCGAGATACATCAGTTTATTCGTTCATGGCGAAGGATCGAAATTCGCCGAGCCGCCACGTCGCCGCCCTTCAGTAACTTCTTACAATCTTCACAACGAAGCATTATCAAGGTCTTAAGGCTTGTTTGACAACATTTGAGAGGGATCTGATTAATCTGTGAGGAGCAGGATGTCAAAGTACGCAGCGTACAACTTCCGGTTGCCACTAGGTGGCGCTATCACTATGATTCTAAATTATCATATAGATGTGTTCCGGGTCAGGATGTTATGACATATGAGAGATTTGGAGCAGATTCGACAATGTACGGCCGAGTTACAACAACTTCCTGTTTCGTGGCGAATGGTGTTTCTTTGACGCCACGCCACGGCCACATAGTTCGATAACTTTTTGATCTTTGAGTAACTTTTCACTGCCAAGGTCTCAAGAGCAGACTAGCCGAATCTGAAGTCAATCGGGTCAAATCTCTGGGAGGAGTTCGTTAAAGTATGACGCCTTGAAACGGTCAAAAAACGTCATAAAAGCAAAAATGGCCGACTTCCTGTTTGGTTTAGAGAAAACTTCCAAGAGGATTTTTGGTGCGTCTCATCACGTTCCACATACCTACCAACTTTCATACAGCTGGGTGAAACCTGATGTTGGGGCTACTCAATAGGGGGCGCTAGCGAGCCAATATTTCATACCGCAGCTGGACACCCCAATCAGACTGCAATTTTCGCAAATTCTGGCTTGCGTGCCAAATTTCACAGACTTCCCAATATCCCAAGCACCTCCTTTTTGCGACGAAACACTAAAAATAAGAATAATTAAAGCTGCGAGCAGCGATGAGCGGGCCCTCGCTATATGCACGTCGGGGTGCATGCACGTCGGAGTGCCGGCGGGACTCCGGCCTGCGCGGCCGAGAACGTCCGCGACCGTCGGACGGCGCGAGGACTCTGGTTGATGCTGCCATTCAGTTCTGTGACCGTCAGACACTGCATGCAGGTTCAGAGCATGGCCCCAATATACTTTTATTTAAGTCCATATGTGATACATCTTCCTAACACATTTCATACATCTAGGTGAAACGTACTGCGAGGGCTGCTTCGTTGAAATTTTGTAGGGGGCGCTATTGAGCCGATTTGCCACTCTGAACCAATAAAATCATATTCCATAACTACATTTCGGCCTTGTAATCTACTTGCCAAGTTTGCTTATGTTTCGAGCATTTTTAGCCTCTCAAAATGACCTTCGTTGTTAACGGCGAAGAATGCGTCGCCACGGCAACAGCTTTTCACGAAACAACAAGCTTTGAGTAACTTTTCATCACAAAGGTCTTTAGACTGTACCGACCAAATTGGAAGTTGATCTGATTAATTCCCTAGGAGGAGTTCGTTAAAGTGCAGCGCCTGGAAATGACAAAAACGACATGAGAAATTCATAAAAAATGCAAAATGGCTGACTTCCGGTTGGGTTTAGAGCATAGCCCCAAGAGACTTTTATTGAAGTCCATATGCGATACATGTTCCTACCACATTTCATACATCTAGGTCAAACGTACTGCGAGGGCTGCTTCGTCGAAATTTTGTAGGGGGCGCTATTGAGCCGATTTGCCACTCTGAACCAATAAAATCATATTCTATAACTACATTTCGGCCTTGGAATCTACTTGCCAAGTTTGCTTATGTTTCGAGCATTTTTAGCCTCTCAAAATGACCTTCGTTGTTCACGGCGAAGACTGCATCGCCACGGCAACGGCGTTCGACGAAACATCAAAAGCTTCATGATCTGGCATTATGAACTTCTTGTATTTGTGTGGAACAAATTTGATATTGATTTGATTTACCTACTAAGAGAAACAAGCCAAAGTATAAAGACTTTAACTTCCTGTTACCAGTAGGTGGCGCTATGACTATGATTCGAAATTGGCCTGCAGATGTCTTCAGGCCTGGAGTCTAATCAAGCATGTGAAATCTGGTAAAGATCTGATGATGTGGAGTCGAGATACATCAGTTTATTCGTTCATGGCGAAGGATCGAAATTCGCCGAGCC
Source organism: Melanostigma gelatinosum (assembly GCF_949748355.1). Lineage (NCBI taxonomy): Eukaryota > Metazoa > Chordata > Actinopteri > Perciformes > Zoarcidae > Melanostigma > Melanostigma gelatinosum. Next base: position 3,170,267 of record NC_136635.1, on the reverse strand, counting down.
GCCACGTCGCCGCCCTTCAGTAACTTCTTACAATTTTCACAATGAAGCATTATCAAGGTCTTAAGGCTTGTATGACAACATTTGAGAGGGATCTGATTAATCTGTTAGGAGCAGGATGTCAAAGTACGCAGCGTACAACTTCCGGTTGCCACTAGGTGGCGCTATCAGTTTGATTCAAAATTATCATATAGATGTGTTCCGGGTCAGGATGTTATGACATATGAGAGACTTTGAGCAGATTCGACAATGTACGGCCGAGTTACAACAACTTCCTGTTTCGTGGCGAATGGTGTTTCTTTGACGCCACGCCACGGCCACATAGTTCGATAACTTTTTGATCTTTGAGTAACTTTTCACTGCCAAGGTCTCAAGAGCAGACTCGCCGAATCTGAAGTCAATCGGGTCAAATCTCTGGGAGGAGTTCGTTAAAGTATGACGCCTTGAAACGGTCAAAAAACGTCATAAAAGCAAAAATGGCCGACTTCCTGTTTGGTTTAGAGAAAACGGCCAAGAGGATTTTTTGTGCGTCTCATCACGTTCCACATACCTACCAAATTTCATACAGCTGGGTGAATCCTGATGTTGGGGCTACTCAATAGGGGGCGCTAGCGAGCCAATATTTCATACCGCAGCTGGACACCCCAATCAGACTGCAATTTTCGCAAATTCTGGCTTGCGTGCCAAATTTCACAGACGTCCCAATATCCCAAGCACCTCCTTTTTGCCATCAAACTGGTAAAATAATAATAATAATAATAATAATAATAATAATAATAAACATTACGGTTTCAATAGGTCCTCCGCTCCGACTACGTCGGTGCTCGGGCCCTAATAAGAATAAACATTACGGTTTCAATAGGTCCTCCGCTCCGACTACGTCGGTGCTCGGGCCCTAATTAAAGCTGCGAGCAGCGATGAGCGGGCCCTCGCAATATGCACGTCGGGGTGCATGCACGTCGGGGTGTAAATATACTTTTATTTCAGTCCATATGTGATACATGTTCCTACCAAATTTCATACATCTAGGTGAAACGTACTGCGAGGGCTGCTTCGTTGAAATTTTGTAGGGGGCGCTATTGAGCCGATTTGCCACTCTGAACCAATAAAATCATATTCCATGACTCCATTTCGGCCTTGTAATCTACTTGCCAAGTTTGCTTATGTTGCGAGCATTTTTAGCCTCTCAAAATGACCTTCGTTGTTAACGGCGAAGAATGCGTCGCCACGGTAACAGTTTTTCACGAAACAACAAGCTTTGAGTAACTTTTCATCACAAAGGTCTTTAGACTGTACTGACCAAATTTGAAGTTGATCTGATTAATTCCCTAGGAGGAGTTCGTTAAAGTGCAGCGCCTGGAAATGACAAAAACGACACTAGAAATTCAGAAGAAATGCAAAGTTATTGACTTCCGGTTGGGTTTAGAGCATAGCCCCAAGAGACTTTTATTGAAGTCCATATGTGATACATGTTCCTACCACATTTCATACATCTAGGTCAAACGTACTGCGAGGGCTGCTTCGTTGAAATTTTGTAGGGGGCGCTATTGAGCCGATTTGCCACTCTGAACCAATAAAATCATATTCCCTAACTACATTTCGGCCTTGTAATCTACTTGCCAAGTTTGCTTATGTTTCGAGCATATTTAGCCTCTCAAAATGACCTTCATTGTTAACGGCGAAGACTGCATCGCCACGGCAACGGCGTTCGACGAAACATCAAAAGCTTCATGATCTGGCATTATGAACTTCTTGTATTTGTGTGGAACAAATTTGATATTGAGTTGATTTACCTACTAAGAGAAACAAGCCAAAGTATAAAGACTTTAACTTCCTGTTACCAGTAGGTGGCGCTATGACTATGATTCAAAATTGGCCTGCAGATGTCTTCAGGCCTGGAGTCTAATCAAGCATGTGAAATCTGGTAAAGATCTGATGATGTGGAGTCGAGATACATCAGTTTATTCGTTCATGGCGAAGGATCGAAATTCGCCGAGCCGCCACGTCGCCGCCCTTCAGTAACTTCTTACAATCTTCACAATGAAGCATTATCAAGGTCTTAAGGCTTGTTTTACAAGATTTGAGAGGGATCTGATGAATCTGTGAGGAGCAGGATGTCAAAGTACGCAGCGTACAACTTCCGGTTGCCACTAGGTGGCGCTATCACTATGATTCTAAATTATCATACAGATGTGTTCCGGGTCAGGATGTTATGACATATGAGAGATTTGGAGCAGATTCGACAATGTACGGCCGAGTTACAACAACTTCCTGTTTCGTGGCGAATAGTGTTTCTTTGACGCCACGCCACGGCCACATAGTTCGATAACTTTTTGATCTTTGAGTAACTTTTCACTGCCAAGGTCTCAAGAGCAGACTAGCCGAATCTGAAGTCAATCGGGTCAAATCTCTGGGAGGAGTTCGTTAAAGTATGACGCCTTGAAACGGTCAAAAAACGTCATAAAAGCAAAAATGGCCGACTTCCTGTTTGGTTTAGAGAAAACTTCCAAGAGGATTTGTGGTGCGTCTCATCACGTTCCACATACCTACCAACTTTCATACAGCTGGGTGAAACCTGATGTTGGGGCTACTCAATAGGGGGCGCTAGCGAGCCAATATTTCATACCGCAGCTGGACACCCCAATCAGACTGCAATTTTCGCAAATTCTGGCTTGCGTGCCAAATTTCACAGACTTCCCAATATCCCAAGCACCTCCTTTTTGCGACGAAACACTAAAAATAAGAATAAGAATAATAAGAATAAACATTACGGTTTCAATAGGTCCTCCGCTCCGACTACGTCGGTGCTCGGGCCCTAATAAGAAGAATTAAAGCTGCGAGCAGCGATGGGCGGGCCCTCGCAATATGCACGTCGGGGTGCCGGCGGGACTCCGGCCTGCGCGGCCGAGAACGTCCGCGACCGTCGGACGGCGCGAGGACTCTGGCTGATGCTGCCATTTAGTTCTGTGACCGTCAGACACTGTATGCAGGTTTAGAGCAAGGCCCCAATATACTTTTATTTAAGTCCATATGTGATACATGTTCCCACCAAATTTCATACATCTAGGTCAAACGTACTGCGAGGGCTGCTTCGTCGAAATTTTGTAGGGGGCGCTATTGAGCCGATTTGCCACTCTGAACCAATAAAATCATATTCCCTAACTACATTTCGGCCTTGTAATCTACTTGCCAAGTTTGCTTATGTTTCGAGCATTTTTAGCCTGTCAAAATGACCTTCGTTGTTAACGGCGAAGACTGCATCGCCACGGCAACGGCGTTCGACGAAACATCAAAAACTTCATGATCTGGCATTATGAACTTCTTGTATTTCTGTGGAACAAATTTGATATTGATTTGATTTACCTACTGAGAGAAACAAGCCAAAGTATCAAGACTTTAACTTCCTGTTACCAGTAGGTGGCGCTATGACTATGATTCAAAATTGGCCTGCAGATGTCTTCAGGCCTGGAGTCTAATCAAGCATGTGAAATCTGGTAAAGATCTGATGATGTGGAGTCGAGATACATCAGTTTATTCGTTCATGGCGAAGGATCGAAATTCGCCGAGCCGCCACGTCGCCGCCCTTCAGTAACTTCTTACAATCTTCACAACGAAGCATTATCAAGGTCTTAAGGCTTGTTTGACAACATTTGAGAGGGATCTGATTAATCTGTGAGGAGCAGGATGTCAAAGTACGCAGCGTACAACTTCCGGTTGCCACTAGGTGGCGCTATCAGTTTGATTCAAAATGATCATATAGATGTGTTCCGGGTCAGGATGTTATGACATATGAGAGATTTTGAGCAGATTCGACAATGTACGGCCGAGTTACAACAACTTCCTGTTTCGTGGCGAATGGTGTTTCTTTGACGCCACGCCACGGCCACATAGTTCGATAACTTTTTGATCTTTGAGTAACTTTTCACTGCCAAGGTCTCAAGAGCAGACTCGCCGAATCTGAAGTCAATCGGGTCAAATCTCTGGGAGAAGTTCGTTAAAGTATGACGCCTTGAAACGGTCAAAAAACGTCATAAAAGCAAAAATGGCCGACTTCCTGTTTGGTTTAGAGAAAACGGCCAAGAGGATTTTTGGTGCGTCTCATCACGTTCCACATAACTACCAACTTTCATACAGCTGGGTGAATCCTGATGTCGGGGCTACTCAATAGGGGGCGCTAGCGAGCCAATATTTCATACTGCAGCTGGACACCCCAATCAGACTGCAATTTTCGCAAATTCTGGTTTGCGTGCCAAATTTCACAACATTCCCAATATCCCAAGCACCTCCTTTTTGCCATCAAACTGGTAAAATAATAATAATAATAATAATTAAAGCTGCGAGCAGCGATGGGCGGGCCCTCGCAATATGCACGTCGGGGTGCATGCACGTCGGGGTGCCGGCGGGACTCCGGCCTGCGCGGCCGAGAACGTCCGCGACCGTCGGACGCCGCGAGGACTCTGGCCGATGCTGCCATTCAGTTCTGTGACCGTCAGACACTGCATGCAGGTTTAGAGCATGGCCCCAATATACTTTTATTTAAGTCCATATGTGATACATGTTCCCACCAAATTTCATACATCTAGGTCAAACGTACTGCGAGAGCTCCTTCGTCGAAATTTTGTAGGGGGCGCTATTGAGCCGATTTGCCACTCTGAACCAATAAAATCATATTATACAACTACATTTCGGCCTTGTAATCTACTTGCCAAGTTTGCTTATGTTTCGAGCATTTTTAGCCTCTCAAAATGACCTTCGTTGTTAACGGCGAAGACTGCATCGCCACGGCAACGGCGTTCGACGTAACATCAAAAGCTTCGTGATCTGGCATTATGAACTTCTTGTATTTGTGTGGAAGAAATTTGATATTGATTTGATTTACCTACTAAGAGAAACAAGCCAAAGTATAAAGACTTTAACTTCCTGTTACCAGTAGGTGGCGCTATGACTATGATTCAAAATTGGCCTGCAGATGTCGTCAGGCCTGGAGTCTAATCAAACACGTGAAATCTGGTAAAGATCTGATGATGTGGAGTCGAGATACATCAGTTTATTCGTTCATGGCGAAGGATCGAAATTCGCCGAGCCGCCACGTCGCCGCCCTTCAGTAACTTCTTACAATCTTCACAACGAAGCATTATCAAGGTCTTAAGGCTTGTTTGACAACATTTGAGAGGGATCTGATTAATCTGTGAGGAGCAGGATGTCAAAGTACGCAGCCTACAACTTCCGGTTGCCACTAGGTGGCGCTATCACTATGATTCTAAATTATCATATAGATGTGTTCCGGGTCAGGATGTTATGACATATGAGAGATTTGGAGCAGATTCGACAATGTACGGCCAAGTTACAACAACTTCCTGTTTCGTGGCGAATGGTGTTTCTTTGACGCCACGCCACGGCCACATAGTTCGATAACTTTTTGATCTTTGAGTAAGTTTTCACTGCCAAGGTCTCAAGAGCAGACTCGCCGAATCTGAAGTCAATCGGGTCAAATCTCTGGGAGGAGTTCGTTAAAGTATGACGCCTTGAAACGGTCAAAAAACGTCATAAAAGCAAAAATGGCCGACTTCCTGTTTGGTTTAGAGAAAACGGCCAAGAGGATTTTTTGTGCGTCTCATCACGTTCCACATACCTACCAAATTTCATACAGCTGGGTGAATCCTGATGTTGGGGCTACTCAATAGGGGGCGCTAGCGAGCCAATATTTCATACCGCAGCTGGACACCCCAATCAGACTGCAATTTTCGCAAATTCTGGCTTGCGTGCCAAATTTCACAGACTTCCCAATATCCCAAGCACCTCCTTTTTGCCATCAAACTGGTAAAATAATAATAAGAATAATAATAAACATAGCGGTTTCAATAGGTCCTCCGCTCCGACTACGTCGGTGCTCGGGCCCTAATAATAATAATAAACATTACGGTTTCAATAGGTCCTCCGCTCCGACTACGTCGGTGCTCGGGCCCTAATTAAAGCTGCGAGCAGCGATGGGCGGGCCCTCGCAATATGCACGTCGGGGTGCATGCACGTCGGGGTGGCGGCGGGACTCTGGCCTGGGCGGCCGAGAACGTCCGCGACCGTCGGACGGCGCGAGGACTCTGGTTGATGCTGCCATTCAGTTCTGTGACCGTCAGACACTGCATGCAGGTTCAGAGCATGGCCCCAATATACTTTTATTTAAGTCCATATGTGATACATGTTCCTACCAAATTTCATACATCTAGGTGAAACGTACTGCGAGGGCTGCTTCGTTGAAATTTTGTAGGGGGCGCTATTGAGCCGATTTGCCACTCTGAACCAATAAAATCATATTATACAACTACATTTTGGGCTTTAAATGTGTATGCCAAGTTTGCTTATGTTTCGAGCATTTTTAGCCTCTCAAAATGACCTTCGTTGTTAACGGCGAAGAATGCGTCGCCACGGCAACAGCTTTTCACGAAACAACAAGCTTTGAGTAACTTTGCATCACAAAGGTCTTTAGACTGTACCGACCAAATTTGAAGTTGATCTGATTAATTCCCTAGGAGGAGTTCGTTAAAGTGCAGCGCCTGGAAATGACAAAAACGACACTAGAAATTCAGAAGAAATGCAAAGTTATTGACTTCCGGTTGGGTTTAGAGCATAGCCCCAAGAGACTTTTATTGAAGTCCATATGCGATACATGTTCCTACAACATTTCATACATCTAGGTCAAACGTACTGCGAGGGCTGCTTCGTCGGAATTTTGTAGGGGGCGCTATTGAGCTGATTTGCCACTCTGAACCAATAAAATCATATTTTATAACTACATTTCGGCCTTTTAATCTACTTGCCAAATTTGCTTATGTTTCGAGCATTTTTAGCCTCTCAAAATGACCTTCGTTGTTAACGGCGAAGACTGCATCGCCACGGCAACGGCGTTCGACGAAACATCAAAAGCTTCATGATCTGGCATTATGAACTTCTTCTATTTGTGTGGAACAAATTTGATATTGATTTGATTTACCTACTAAGAGAAACAAGCCAAAGTATAAAGACTTTAACTTCCTGTTACCAGTAGGTGGCGCTATGACTATGATTCGAAATTGGCCTGCAGATGTCTTCAGGCCTGGAGTCTAATCAAGCATGTGAAATCTGGTAAAGATCTGATGATGTGGAGTCGAGATACATCAGTTTATTCGTTCATGGCGAAGGATCGAAATTCGCCGAGCCGCCACGTCGCCGCCCTTCAGTAACTTCTTACAATTTTCACAATGAAGCATTATCAAGGTCTTAAGGCTTGTATGACAACATTTGAGAGGGATCTGATTAATCTGTTAGGAGCAGGATGTCAAAGTATGCAGCGTACAACTTCCGGTTGCCACTAGGTGGCGCTATCAGTTTGATTCAAAATGATCATATAGATGTGTTCCGGGTCAGGATGTTATGACATATGAGAGACTTTGAGCAGATTCGACAATGTACGGCCGAGTTACAACAACTTCCTGTTTCGTGGCGAATGGTGTTTCTTTGACGCCACGCCACGGCCACATAGTTCGATAACTTTTTGATCTTTGAGTAACTTTTCACTGCCAAGGTCTCAAGAGCAGACTAGCCGAATCTGAAGTCAATCGGGTCAAATCTCTGGGAGGAGTTCGTTAAAGTATGACGCCTTGAAACGGTCAAAAAACGTCATAAAAGTAAAAATGGCCGACTTCCTGTTTGGTTTAGAGAAAACGTCCAAGAGGATTTTTTGTGCGTCTCATCACGTTCCACATACCTACCAACTTTCATACAGCTGGGTGAAACCTGATGTCGGGGCTACTCAATAGGGGGCGCTAGCGAGCCAATATTTCATACCGCAGCTGGACACCCCAATCAGACTGCAATTTTCGCAAATTCTGGCTTGCGTGCCAAATTTCACAAACTTCCCAATATCCCAAGCACCTCCTTTTTGCGACGAAACACATAAAATAATAAGAATAATAATAATAATAAACATAGCGGTTTCAATAGGTCCTCCGCTCCGACTACGTCGGTGCTCGGGCCCTAATAATAAACATAGCGGTTTCAATAGGTCCTCCGCTCCGACTACGTCGGTGCTCGGGCCCTAATAAACATTACGGTTTCAATAGGTCCTCCGCTCCGACTACGTCGGTGCTCGGGCCCTAATAAACATTCGAAATTCAATAGGTCCTCCGCTCCGACTACGTCGGTGCTCGGGCCCTAATTAAAGCTGCGAGCAGCGATGAGCGGGCCCTCGCAATATGCACGTCGGGGTGCCGGCGGGACTCCGGCCTGCGCGGCCGAGAACGTCCGCGACCGTCGGACGGCGCGAGGGCTCTGGCTGATGCTGCCATTCAGTTCTGTGACCGTCAGACACTGCATGCAGGTTCAGAGCATGGCCCCAACATACTTTTATTTCAGTCCATATGTGATACATGTTCCTACCAAATTTCATACATCCAGGTACTGCGAGGGCTGCTTCGTTGAAATTTTGTAGGGGGCGCTATTGAGCCGATTTGCCACTCTGAACCAATAAAATCATATTCCATAACTACATTTCGGCCTTGTAATCTACTTGCCAAGTTTGCTTATGTTTCGAGCATTTTTAGCCTCTCAAAATGACCTTCGTTGTTAACGGCGAAGAATGCGTCGCCACGGCAACAGCTTTTCACGAAACAAGCTTTGAGTAACTTTTCATCACAAAGGTCTTTAGACTGTACCGACCAAATTTGAAGTTGATCTGATTAATTCCCTAGGAGGAGTTCGTTAAAGTGCAGCACTGTTGATAAAACTAGCTTATATGCAGCTTTAATTAGCAGCTAGCTTATATACAGTTTAATTAATCACTAGCATATTTGTAGTTTTAATAACCATTAGCTTATGCAGCTCTATTAACCACTCATACAATGCACACAGTACACGCTAGGGCCAGGGAGAAGCAGGAGGGAGATTACTGACTTAACTGCGCCACAAGGAACAGGCCGCCATCTTTAGAGAGATAAGGAAGGAACAATAGACAGTGAGATGCAGGGACAACGCCCTAAGTAGTCTCCCCTCTTCACAACTTGCTTCACAGGTCCGCTCTCATGCAACATCTCACACACACTGATAGAAGAAAACGCCTTCTGGGAGGGGCCAATGTGAACGGACGTTCAGGCCTCCAACCAGGTGTCATACACGTACAAACGTGCCACGCCTGCATCTTTGAATTTGACAAATGGGCCTCAAGGGGAGGAACCCTATATTAAGCTTCACACTGCCGTGTCCAAGTGTGTCTCATGGTGAATCTCTGAGAGTGCAACCATTAGTACCCATGCATGTTTAATTGTTTGGGCTGAATAACTCTGTTGATAAATAAACCATTGCTTTGATATAACTATACGCCTCTTGAGAGCTTCTGTTTCATTCTTAAATCCGCTCTAAGTGTGAAAGATAGCTTTATTTTCACAACAGCACCTGGAAATGACAGAAACGACACTAGAAATTCATAAAAAATTAAAAATGGCTGACTTCCGGTTGGGTTTAGAGCATGGCGCCAAGAGACTTTTATTTACGTCCATATGTGATACATGTTCCTACCACATTTCATACATCTAGGTCAAACATACTGCGAGGGCTGCTTCGTGGAAATTTTGTAGGGGGCGCTATTGAGCCGATTTGCCACTCTGAACCAATAAAATCATATTCCCTAACTACATTTCGGCCTTGTAATCTACTTGCCAAGTTTGCTTATGTTTCGAGCATTTGTAGCCTCTCAAAATGACCTTCGTTGTTAACGGTGAAGAATGCGTCGCCACGGCAACAGCTTTTCACGAAACAACAATCTTTGAGTAACTTTTCATCATAAAGGTCTTTAGACTGTACCGACCAAATTTGAAGTTGATCTGATTAACTCTCTAGGAGGAGTTTGTTAAAGTGCAGCGCCTGGAAATGACAAAAACAACACTAGAAATTCATAAGAAATGCAAAATGGCTGACTTCTGGTTGGGTTTAGAGCATGGCCCCAAGAGACTTTTATTGAAGTCCATATGTGATACATGTTCCTACCACATTTCATACATCTAGGTCAAACATACTGCGAGGGCTGCTTCGTCGAAATTTTGTAGGGGGCGCAATTGAGCCGATTTGCCACTCTGAACCAATAAAATCATATTCTATAACTACATTTCGGCCTTGTAAACTACTTGCCAAGTTTGCTTATGTTTCGACCATTTTTAGCCTCTAAAAATGACCTTCGTTGTTAACGGCGAAGACTGCATCGCCACGGCAACGGCGTTCGACGAAACATCAACAGCTTCATGATCTGGTATTATGAACTTCTTATATTTGTGTGGAACACATTTGATATTGATTTGATTTACCTACTAAGAGAAACAAGCCAAAGTATAAAGACTTTAACTTCCTGTTACCAGTAGGTGGCGCTATGACTATGATTCGAAATTGGCCTGCAGATGTCTTCAGGCCTGGAGTCTAATCAAGCATGTGAAATCTGGTAAAGATCTGATGATGTGGAGTCGAGATACATCAGTTTATTCGTTCATGGCGAAGGATCGAAATTCGCCGAGCCGCCACGTCGCCGCCCTTCAGTAACTTCTTACAATCTTCACAACGAAGCATTATCAAGGTCTTAAGACTTCTCTCACAACATTTGAGAGGGATCTGATTAATCTGTGAGGAGCAGGATGTCAAAGTACGCAGCTTACAACTTCCGGTTGCCACTAGGTGGCGCTATCACTATGATTCTAAATGATCATATAGATGTGTTCCGGGTCAGGATGTTATGACATATGAGAGATTTTGAGCAGATTCGACAATGTACGGCCGAGTTACAACAACTTCCTGTTTCGTGGCGAATGGTGTTTCTTTGACGCCACGCCACGGCCACATAGTTTGATAACTTTTTGATCTTTGAGTAACTTTTCACTGTCAAGGTCTCAAGAGCAGACTAGCCGAATCTGAAGTCAATCGGGTCAAATCTCTGGGAGGAGTTCGTTAAAGTATGACGCCTTGAAACGGTCAAAAAACGTCATAAAAGCAAAAATGGCCGACTTCCTGTTTGGTTTAGAGAAAACGGCCAAGAGGATTTTTTGTGCGTCTCATCACGTTCCACATACCTACCAACTTTCATACAGCTGGGTGAAACCTGATGTTGGGGCTACTCAATAGGGGGCGCTAGCGAGCCAATATTTCATACCGCAGCTGGGCACCCCAATCAGACTGCAATTTTCGCAAATTCTGGCTTGCTTGCCAAATTTCACAAACTTCCCAATATCCCAAGCACCTCCTTTTTGCGACGAAACACTAAAAATAATAATAATAATTAAAGCTGCGAGCAGCGATGGGCGGGCCCTCGCAATATGCACGTCGGGGTGCCGGCGGGGCTCCGGCCTGCGCGGCCGAGAACGTCCGCGACCGTCGGACGGCGCGAGGACTCTGGCTGATGCTGCCATTCAGTTCTGTGACCGTCAGACACTGCATGCAGGTTCAGAGCATGTCCCCAATATACTTTTATTGAAGTCCATATGTGATACATGTTCCTACCAAATTTCATACATCTAGGTGAAACGTACTGCGAGGGCTGCTTCGTTGAAATTTTGTAGGGGGCGCTATTGAGCCGATTTGCCACTCTGAACCAATAAAATCATATTATACAACTACATTTTTGGCTTTAAATGTGTATGCCAAGTTTGCTTATGTTTCGAGCATTTTTAGCCTCTCAAAATGACCTTCGTTGTTAACGGCGAAGACTGCATCGCCACGGCAACGGCGTTCGACGAAACATCAAAAGCTTCATGGTCTGGCATTATGAACTATTTGTGTGGAACAAATTTGATATTGATTTGATTTACCTACTAAGAGAAACAAGCCAAAGTATCAAGACTTTAACTTCCTGTTACCAGTAGGTGGCGCTATGACTATGATTCAAAATTGGCCTGCAGATGTCTTCAGGCCTGGAGTCTAATCAAGCATGTGAAATCTGGGAAAGATCTGATGATGTGGAGTCGAGATACATCAGTTTATTCGTTCATGGCGAAGGATCGAAATTCGCCGAGCCGCCACGTCGCCACCCTTCAGTAACTTCTTACAATCTTCACAATGAAGCATTATCAAGGTCTTAAGGCTTGTTTGACAACATTTGAGAGGGATCTGATTAATCTGTGAGGAGCAGGATGTCAAAGTACGCAGCGTACAACTTCCGGTTGCCACTAGGTGGCGCTATCACTATGATTCTAAATTATCATACAGATGTGTTCCGGGTCAGGATGTTATGACATATGAGAGATTTGGAGCAGATTCGACAATGTACGGCCGAGTTACAACAACTTCCTGTTTCGTGGCGAATGGTGTTTCTTTGACGCCACGCCACGGCCACATAGTTCGATAACTTTTTGATCTTTGAGTAACTTTTCACTGTCAAGGTCTCAAGAGCAGACTAGCCGAATCTGAAGTCAATCGGGTCAAATCTCTGGGAGGAGTTCGTTAAAGTATGACGCCTTGAAACGGTCAAAAAACGTCATAAAAGCAAAAATGGCCGACTTCCTGTTTGGTTTAGAGAAAACTTCCAAGAGGATTTTTGGTGCGTCTCATCACGTTCCACATACCTACCAACTTACATACAGCTGGGTGGAACCTGATGTTGGGGCTACTCAATAGGGGGCGCTAGCGAGCCAATATTTCATACCGTAGCTGGACACCCCAATCAGACTGCAATTTTCGCAAATTCTGGCTTGCGTGCTAAATTTCACAGACTTCCCAATATCCCAAGCACCTCCTTTTTGCGACGAAACACTAAAAATAAGAATAATTAAAGCTGCGAGCAGCGATGAGCGGGCCCTCGCAATATGCACGTCGGGGTGCCGGCGGGACTCCGGCCTGCGCGGACGAGAACGTCCGCGAGTGTCGGACGGCGCGAGGACTCTGGCTGATGCTGCCATTCAGTTCTGTGACCGTCAGACACTGCATGCAGGTTTAGAGCATGGCCCCAAGAGACTTTTATTGAAGTCCATATGTGATACATGTTCCTACCAAATTTCATACATCTAGGTGAAACGTACTGCGAGGGCTGCTTCGTTGAAATTTTGTAGGGGGCGCTATTGAGCCGATTTGCCACTCTGAACCAATAAAATCATATTCCATAACTACATTTCGGCCTTGTAATCTACTTGCCAAGTTTGGTTATGTTTCGAGCATTTTTAGCCTCTCAAAATGACCTTCGTTGTTAACGGCGAAGAATGCGTCGCCACGGCAACAGCTTTTCACGAAACAACAAGCTCTGAGTAACTTTTCATCACAAAGGTCTTTAGACTGTACCGACCAAATTTGAAGTTGATCTGATTAATTCCCTAGGAGGAGTTTGTTAAAGTGCAGCGCCTGGAAATGACAAAAACGACACTAGAAATTCATAAGAAATGCAAAATGGCTGACTTCCGGTTGGGTTTAGAGCATAACCCCAAGAGACTTTTATTGAAGTCCATATGTGATACATGTTCCTACCACATTTTAATACATCTAGGTCAAACGTACTGCGAGGGCTGCTTCGTCGAAATTTTGTAGGGGGCGCTATTGAGCCGATTTGCCACTCTGAACCAATAAAATCATATTCCGTAACTACATTTCGGCCTTGAAATCTACTTGCCAAGTTTGCTTATGTTTCGAGCATTTTTAGCCTCTCAAAATGACCTTCGTTGTTCACGGCGAAGACTGCATCGCCACGGCAACGGCGTTCGACGAAACATCAAAAGCTTCATGATCTGGCATTATGAACTTCTTGTATTTGTGTGGAACAAATTTGATATTGATTTGATTTACCTACTAAGAGAAACAAGCCAAAGTATAAAGACTTTAACTTCCTGTTACCAGTAGGTGGCGCTATGACTATGATTCAAAATTGGCCTGCAGCTGTCTTCAGGCCTGGAGTCTAATCAAGCATGTGAAATCTGGTAAAGATCTGATGATGTGGAGTCGAGATACATCAGTTTATTCGTTCATGGCGAAGGATCGAAATTCGCCGAGCCGCCACGTCGCCGCCCTTCAGTAACTTCTTACAATCTTCACAATGAAGCATTATCAAGGTCTTAAGGCTTGTATGACAACATTTGAGAGGGATCTGATTAATCTGTGAGGAGCAGGATGTCAAAGTACGCAGCGTACAACTTCCGGTTGCCACTAGGTGGCGCTATCAGTTTGATTCAAAATTATCATATAGATGTGTTCCGGGTCAGGATGTTATGACATATGAGAGATTTTGAGCAGATTCGACAATGTACGGCCGAGTTACAACAACTTCCTGTTTCGTGGCGAATGGTGTTTCTTTGACGCCACGCCACGGCCACATAGTTCGATAACTTTTTGATCTTTGAGTAACTTTTCACTGCCAAGGTCTCAAGAGCAGAGTAGCCGAATCTGAAGTCAATCGGGTCAAATCTCTGGGAGGAGTTCGTTAAAGTATGACGCCTTGAAACGGTCAAAAAACGTCATAAAAGTAAAAATGGCCGACTTCCTGTTTGGTTTAGAGAAAACTTCCAAGAGGATTTTTGGTGCGTCTCATCACGTGCCACATACCTACCAACTTTCATACAGCTGGGTGAAACCTGATGTTGGGGCTACTCAATAGGGGGCGCTAGCGAGCCAATATTTCATAACGCAGCTGGACACCCCAATCAGACTGCAATTTTCGCAAATTCTGGCTTGCTTGCCAAATTTCACAACATTCCCAATATCCCAAGCACCTCCTTTTTGCGACGAAAGACTAAGAATAAGAATAATAATAATAATTAAAGCTGCGAGCAGCGATCAGCGGGCCCTCGCAATATGCACGTCGGGGTGCATGCACGTCGGGGTGCCGGCGGGACTCCGGCCTGCGCGGCCGAGAATGTCCGCTGAAAGTACTTTGGAGGAGGAAGATCAGAGATGCTGTCGATTCATTCTGGCTGGGGAGGGAGACGCCACAATGACACCATTTTCATGAGGTTGCGCACAGGAAAGGAGCCTGGCCAGAGACCCGTGGATTCCAGCTCTGTCTTCATCCAGATCCTCTGCTGCTGTGAACAGGTCCACTGGCTGACTTCATGCTCGTAGCCAGGGAGCTGTGGAGGAGGACGGGTGGGGACAGCTAACGTCCTGGGTGATGGCTCACCTAGTCAGACAAGAATAAACGGAGCAAATTAGTACGATTCTGGTTGCGTCTTGATTTAATCTTTTGACATGAAAAACCTTCTAATACTAACTTTGATCTCTCTGTGCTGGTGACAGTTGAGCGGGCTCTGCAGACGTCTCAGGAGAAATCAGGGGGGCCTCTGACACTACAGAGAATATTAAACATGTTGTCATTATTATTGACAGTAGGATGAAGCAAGGATGTAACATGACAGCTACACTGTAGTCTGTGAAACTCAGCAAGCTGGACACTGGAGTGCTGCAGTTTTGATGAATACTACATGAAGTATATTTTTAAGATGCAAATACAGGTCAAATAACACACACCAGGGACTGTGACAGTCGCCTCTGTTGCTCTGTTGCTACGTCACCTATCTCAGCCGTATCCAATGACAGACTGTTTCTCACATTAATATATAAAGAATATACTTCATTCATACACGTGTGTTTGTCTTTCAATGGGTTAATATTCAGTGTGTGTCATTGTTATGTAACCTAGGCAGGTGAAGCAACATGGCACACTTCAAACACATGCATTCAGGTGTTAGTAACACAGCAGTTTCATACATACATATTGTTTATTTTTATCCAAATAAGAAAACGAAGAGTGATACGTACCCTCATCATGACTGGTATCAATTCATAGTCACGAGGACAACAAGCAGAACAACAGAACGGTTCAAGTCATGCTTCATGTGGGATAAGAAGTCATGGTCCCATGGTTGTCGGTTGATGGCAGAACGTTTTTGGTGAAAAACCTCTTTCTGTTCCCACATTTTTTTAACAGTGATGAAGAAGGTCTACACATCTTGTACTTCAGTAAACAAATATGTATTAATACGACCACATGGTGTAAATACTCTTTAAGTAAAATTCCTGCATTCAAATCTTACTTACTCACAGTGGTGTATAAAGTACTCAAAAGCTATACTTGAGTAAAAGTAAAGATACCTTACTGGAAAACTACTCCAGTAAAAGTAAAAAGTCACCTATTAGAATACTACTTGAGTAAAAGTCTTAAAGTATCTGATATTTATTGTACTTAAGTACAAAAGTACTTAAGTATCAAAAGGAATTTTCTGATATTAAATGTACATCATAACCTGTTCATTGGAAGTAAAAGTACAAGTAAATGCTGTTAATAAAAAAGCAAAGGGTCAGAATTGTGAGAATTATGAAGTGTATTCTTTTAAGCGCTGTGGCACCATGACCAAGGACATGAGCTGTGTTGAACATAATTGGGTTGGCTGTGATCCATTCAGGAGCAACAATGTTCAACATAATATATTGTACATCAGTATACTTTTGCATCTACTATGAACTTATCATCATAATTCTCCGAAAAGCAATATGACACTATGAAGGAGTTGTAACAGTGCGTTTATAAGTCTGCTCATTAGACTAGGGGATGTAGAGGACCAATGCATAATATTATGTTCAGCAAAACATATCCACTTGATGCATCAGGTCAGTGTTTAGAGAAAGGACACCTGCCTGAGTTTTGATGAACACTACATGAAGTATATTTTTAAGATGCAAATACAGGTCAAATAACACACACCAGGGACTGTGACAGTCGCCTCTGTTGCTGGACGACCCGCTCCTTCTGGCAGCAGACACGTGAGCTCCTGAGGAACAGGCACTGGTCTCCTTACAGTTACAGCGGCGGCTGTAAGGAGAGAAGGATCACAAAACATAATCAATGGTTTATAACAGATATGAGCACAGTGAATATGACAGATGTGTTTAAATGTTGGATGTATTTACCATCTACTTGTGAAATCTTCAGATGAGTTGGTGCAGCCAGTGTAGATCAGAGATGCTGTGGATTCATTCTGGCTGGGGAGGGAGACGCCACAATGACACCATCTTCATGAGGTTGCGCACAGGAAAGGAGCCTGGCCAGAGACCCGTGGATTCCAGCTCTGTCTTCATCCAGATCCTCTGCTGCTGTGAACAGGTCCACTGGCTTAAGTGTCCGTAAAGTAACGTCCAGAGTAACGTTATATCTCACGTTAACGGGCCGCTGGTCAGCCTTCATTATATTCAGCGACGTACAGCAGTAAACGTTAAATCATATTTAAATGCACGTTCGTGTTTACATGATTTCGTCCGCAAAAACACAACAAATTCGGACATGAATGAACCTACCTATGAACTACATGCATTAATGACGATACGTGACGTGATACAACGGAGACGTGTGTGTTTATTTAACGTTAACGTGATTGCACCCGTATCATGAACAATACAACTGAAGAAACACGTAACGGAACGATGCTGACCTGACATGATGATCATAACATGATATTAATGGTATGGTAATAATATTTCGGTTTGCAATAATGGAATAAAGTTGTTACAAGTACTTACAGAGAGTTTGTCGTCAGCAGAAGCCTCGTGTATTCCATGCGCATGCGTATTCCAGTTTTAACTGCCATTGTACTTCCTGTTTACGTCTGGGCAGGATGCATGAAGAGTCACGTGATATTTGTTTTCAGGCGTTGTATTCAGGACTGAGATAATTTCTCAAACAATGCTGAAACACCCTGAGATCGTGTTTGTGTTACAACTCCGTTTTGAAACCAAAACTTATTTCTGTGTATGTCGACTACAACTGCTCAAATCTGCGTGGGACAAACGTTTTGGTCAGACCTGTGACAAGAGTGTAGTAACGCCCCTTGTGGATATCGCCAAGAAGTCATTGGCAGAATAACGCTACGGTCATTGACGTCATTGATACGCCCACTTATTTTTTAGGATAAAATGCTTCACATGCTACGCAGGAATCGCTTTTTAGTTTCAACTAGAAGGCTCACTGTTCTGTTATCAGAAGACCACTGGATCACATCTTCAAGACCCGAAAGGACTCTACGAAGGTTGATCTCCAAACGACTTTCTTTCTCTGCCAAGGTAAGTTTCAGTTCTGTGGTGTTACGTAACTTTGCGTCCAGTCTGTAGCAGTGGTGCGTTATGTGTCGGCAGTTTCACGAGAACTTTGTTATGAAGTAACATTTGTACAACAGTCTGGTTAGCTAAGATGTTTTAATAGTGTAACGGACTTAGTGACATATAATGTTAACCTGTTATGTTAGGTGTTGTGGTGATTACGGAAAGTGTTCTACGATGTTTTCTAAGATTAGTTCTTGCATTTACAGAGGTCAGTGAAGGCCTCATGGCACACGTGCGCATGGCTCCTGGTGACTTTTTTTGCGTAGGCTACACATTAGCCTATGTACTTAAAAATAAAGCTCTCTCTCTGTCTCTGTGTCTGTCTCTCTGCACGGCCATTGATGTTATAATCATGGATGCATTAGAAATAAGCTTTCCTAGCATGTGGCATTTTGTAATGCTGAACAGCAACATCTTGTGATGTCATGACTTATCAATGAACTAATATACTTTCAGATGCCTCGTGGACGATCTTACCGCCGATCTCAGGCAGCCAAGAAGATTGCAGAGATGCGTCGTCCCTTGGAAATGAACCCTCAAAGACCCTCCGTTTCTTCTGGTATGTTGGCAACTGCTTTTCATAATTGCTGTTCTATGTGTAAGCTGTATTTTATTTTTACATGTCTGGAATGTGCACTGTTGTGTTTCAATGTATTATGTAGTATTATGTTTCATAGTGTTTATTTTGTTTTCCTTGTCTATTCAATAGTTGATGGAACGGGATTTCGCAATCCAGCGAAGAAATGGCCAACTTCCACCGTGACCGGGAAGCAACACAAGTTGGTCTTTATAGAGCACTCTCTAGACAAGAAGGTATATTTGCGTTGACAAATCATCAAGAACGGTGTGGATTTCTGTATGATTATTTGTTTGTCATTCTAAAAATGCCATTTTGTGTTTAGTTTGTCCTTCTTGTAGGCGACTCACATCTGCGAGGCATTGCAGATGGTTTCGTGGAGATGCCAGCAGCATTTTCTTATGGTGTGATGTCTACGCCCGGGGCCGCCGCGAAGGACTTGCGGGCTGAGGTGCGGAATGCTGCGTTGGATCGTACACCTGATGTTGTCTGTGTTTTGGCCCCATCCAACAACCTCACTTCCAGTAGAACCGTCATCGAGGCTGGTGAAGAGTTCGCCCTGCTCCTTGGTAGTGTTTGCGAGAAATGGGATGAGGTAAGATATCTTTTCTACTAGAAATGATGTTTGTGTATAAGTTGTGATGTTATCGTGTTTGGATAAAATAACTTATGAACATCTGTTGTTTATTTTTAGGTGGTGGTGGTGGATTTTCCTCCAAGGCTCAACGTACCGGTGGATGTCCAGGAGCACTTGCGAAATCAGTACCGTATTAAGGCTGTATCTGCAGGTGTGTTTCATGAAATGTCACTTATGAATAGTTACATGTTTGCGAGTTGATATTTAGATTTTCTATGATTTATTTTGTTTGTTTGATTTGCATAAATCACGATTCATATTCATATTCATTACAATCATATTTTGTTAGTAAATGGAATCAATGTCCAAGGCCATGTCTTCCAAAAAGTCATAATGGTAGAAATATCAGAAAAGAGATCACATCTGTGCACTGCATAATTGTTTTGTCTACATCTTGTTTTCTGTCAAAAAAGACTGTTGAAAATCATTTAGGCCTTTTTGGTAACTCTGGCTTTTTCTTCTCATGTTAAGGTGTCCGGTACTGGTCTGTTGCGGAGCAGTTTCCTATGAACGACCTCCAGCTGTGGTACAAAGACAGCGTAAGTAAAATAGGTTGACATGTGCAGAAGTGTGATGTATTTTTGTTTATAGATTATAGCAATCAATTCATGGCAGATTTATATTGATTCGGAGGTTGTGTGTGTTAAGTCATTTCTCTGTTATTGCTTTGTAGGTGCATTTGAGTGACTCTGACGGGATGCCCATCTTGGCAAAGGCGTTCTTTTCGGCTGCACATGACCACCTGCTGAGGAAGGTGCTGGATCCTGTTTCTACCAAGAAGCCAGATGTTTCTCCAAAGACATCGCCTCCTGCTCGCAGGATCTCGCCGAAGGTGGTCGTGAAGGGAGAGGTCCGCCACGTGCCACGCAGACCAGACCCTTCTGAGTGGACATTTGCTGGATGTGGCAAGAAGGTAAATGGTTGCAGACTGTCATTTTGTAGCTGATTGTGCAGACACGTGTATAGCGTTAGCATGTAATGGTCAAAAGAGACGCGTGTTTAATATGAGGAATGCTTTTGTCATTACAGAGACATCATTTGGGGAAACCAGAACAGTCTTGCGACGCACCCAAGAGGAGGCTTGTTCATCAGCAGGTTTGTGAAGTTTCATTTATTTGCTGAAAAACACGGAAATATTTATGATCATAATAGTATGGATAGGGTTTGTGTAGCACGGTGTCCATAATATTTCTTCTGCTGTATATTTCAGGTTGTCAAAGAATGTTCTGTACGTCTCTGGAGGTTCAGCAGTGCCATCTTGGATGCCATGGATGCTGTTGTGCCATCGCATCTTCCAAGTCCAGCTGCATCCCCAGCCGCATGCCCACCAGTTGTTTCACAATGCAGAAAGGTAACTTGCAACTACATGTCCTCTGTCTATCTATATCATTTTAAAAGTCAGAAATGATTATATTTCCATACCAAAATGTTGCAAGTTGTGCTTACAAATGTTTGTTTATCTCAATTTAGGAACGACGCATGGATCTCCAGAAGGCAGTTTCAGGCAAGACGGTGACAGAGCAGCAGGTGTGTTTTTGTGTATACCATATCTGTCTGTTGTGAAATTGAATTTTATGCAGTGTATGCAAGTAAAGACATTTCTGCATTTGTACATTGCACTGTGCTGAAAGTTAACTGTGGCATTATTTTGTAGGTGGACACGCCTAGTGTTGCAAACATCCCTGTGGAGCCATCAGAGACGGTGGCTGTGAATGCAGAGGTGGGTGTTCATACTTATATTGAAATGAGCTAATAGAACATGTTATTGAAAATGCAGTTAGATTACACTGAAATCAGTTTTTAAGCAAGTACATGCTTTTAAATGTTCTTTGTCCCTTTATAAGGTGCCGATCCCCCAGGACCAGGCTGTGGAACTGTCCTCAATGCCAACATCACTGCCAGTGGATGTGAATGCAGAGGTGGGTGTTCTTCATACTTTTTAAACACGTGTCTCCTTTGACCATTATATGCTACCATGTTAACGCTATACAGTGGCTACACAATCAGCTACAAAATTACATGATGTAACAGAACATGTTAGTGAAAATGCAGTTAGATTACACTGAAATCAGTTTTTAAGCAAGTACATGTTTTTAAATGTTCTTTTTCTCTTTATGATCTCTTTATGAAGGTGCCGATTCCCCAGGACCAGGCTGTGGAACTCTCCTCAACGGCAACATCACTGCCAGTGGCTGTGAATGCAGAGGTGGGTGTTCTTCATACTTGTATTGAAATGAGCTAATATAACATGTTATTGAAAATGCAGTTCAATTACACTGAAATCAGTTTTTAAGCAAGTACATGTTTTTAAATGTTCTTTGTCTGCCGATCCCCCAGGCTGTGGAACTCTCCTCAACGCCAACATCACCTTCCAGGGCTCTGCAAGTGGATGTGAGAGAGAGTGACCACCTTAAGGGCTGCACACAAAGAAACATCAAAGGTCAGACTGGTTCTAATCCTAATGAGTGCATCTGTGCAAACAAACGGCAAGCGGCTGTTGTGGCTGGGACTGTGTTCTGCAAAGCAGATGGGCAGTCTAATGCGAACACAGGTCTTGCACGTAGTGTTGTTGCTGCAATCAAACATGTGATTACTCCTGTATGCACATGGAAGGGGTCAGAGGTTGATAGCATACGTGTAGAAAGTATGAAATTGGAAACGGCAAGCCATGAAAGTAGTGGAGCAGAGGAACAACTGTGCACGGTGCTAAAACAGAGTGCTGTGTTTGGCATTAGCTGGGCAGTTGATGTGGGCAAGCCTGAGTACAATACCTGTGAGACTGTGCTGTCGCGAAAAATGGAAGAACTACTCAATAGAGATCAAATGTGTCTTTTGAACCTCGACGGTGCAGTTATTACTGTTCTTCAACACGGCAAGTTTTTTGTCGTAGTTGATTGTGGCGTACGTGACGCCAGGTTCGGGTTTGCATCTGCTTATGGCACGCCTGTGGCCGTTTTCAACACGTGCATGGCAGACCTGATGTATCACATTAGGGATCTAAAGAGGTCTTTAAACGCGGGGTGGTGGGGTATTCATAGCCTTTCAGTTCACTACCAAACTGATACTGACATGGAGTGTGCTACTGGGTTTACAGAGAGTGTAGACACACATTCT
The DNA here is from genome assembly GCF_949748355.1 of Melanostigma gelatinosum. Taxonomy (NCBI): domain Eukaryota; kingdom Metazoa; phylum Chordata; class Actinopteri; order Perciformes; family Zoarcidae; genus Melanostigma; species Melanostigma gelatinosum. The sequence goes on along the minus strand of NC_136635.1, from coordinate 3,147,867 downwards.
GTCAGTTGTGATCTTGACAGCAGTGGTGACATGAATGTTGCAACTGATGTTGAGGCAGGCAGTTCTGTCAGGCTTGGTAACACTGTAATGGGATCATTTCACCAGGGGGATAAGAGGTTTACATTTGGAGGAGTTCAGTGCATGGCAATTGCGTTGGTAAGTTTAGCAAAACATAGTAGAGAGAGTGTCTTCTCATGGCAGACAACAGATCTGGACTCGGTGTTGCTTTCAGGTGACCAGTTGTACACACGTTTGAGAGAAAGCGAGGCGATCAGCGGATCGTCTGCTTTGTTGTGTGTCAATGACTTGCCTAAGCAGAGACTTATTGATGGACATCATTTTCAATTTAGTTATGCTAACGACTTTGTGTCAGGAGATGTAAATGTGGTTGAAGGTGACCTGATTGAAAATCATACCATCGGCACACTTCATAGTGGACTGGTGCAGATCTTGTCCAAATACACCACATGTCTTCTGACGTTGTGTGGCAGTACGTGCTCAATCATTAAGGGAAATGGACAGTATGCAATGGTTGACTCGCATGCACGCAATGCTAGTGGCATGGTTGATGGAGAGGGAAAGAGTGTTGTTCTGTATTTCGCTTCAATGGACGATGTATACGAGCACATTTGCCATCTGTCTGAAGGGCTTGGTGGTCATCAAAAGCCTTTTGAAATAAGTGGTGTTTGTGTCATTGAGAGTCCTGCAAAACCCAACAGTCTGCCCGTAAGTACATCAGAGATGCAAATAGATTCTGTCATAGGCTTAGCTACTCATGAGCTTGGGTTGGGTTCTTCACATGTACCAGAACTTCCCCAGGTGAGTAGTCTTGTTGCAAAACCAACAGTGTTGTGTCAAGATTCTAAAACATTTGTAACTCAGGATTTGGATTTGGTGATACTTGAAGATGAACTGAACATCAACATTAGTAGAAGTAACAAGCGTAACAAGCGTTTAAAAGTAACACCGAGTGGTACAACGTCTGATGAGAATATTGCTGCTGAGATTGATTTAGATAAAACACATGTTTCCGAAGTTAACTCGGATGTTGAATTTGTTACTGAAGTTGAAAATAACAATCTGGACTTTACACCAATTTGTGAACGTGTGTCACAAGCTTTGTGCACACGCTTAAGAATACAACATGAAAAAACACACACAGCGGAACCTACACGTGTTGGTCTATTAGGAGTCCCATGCAAAAATGAAAGCATATTGGCTGATGGTAATTGTTTCTTTCGAGCTGTCTCTCAAGCTGTAAGTGGAACACAAAAGAATCATCTCACAGTTCGACGAGCTATTGTTAGACAGTTGGAAATGAATGCTGCCCACTATGTGAAGAATTTGAGGAGCGTGTATCATTCAGTGTCACAGTACTTAACTATTACTCAAATGCGAAAAGTTAAGACCTGGGCTACGGAAGTTGAAATACAAGCAGCAGCAGATAAATTAGGAGTAAACATATTTACATTTCTTGATGGAAGGTGGCTAAAATATAGTTGCACCAGCAACCTTTTCTCCAAACATTGCATATATTTAGAAAATCTTGCTGGCAACCATTATGAAAATGTAGTTTGTGTTCATCGACCTGGACTGCAATCGTGTTATGGCTTATGCAAAAACAATATTTCATTTGACAAAGGGTACAGAACTAGATCACAGAAGACAAAACCGTGTAGTCCATTGGAAACATTGCAGAATGACACCTGCTGTACAACTGTTGTTGATTCTGATCATATTGTTCATCCTGACCATAATTGCTTGAATGTTTGTCAAGAAAAGATTGTACCAGACACACCGTACATGTGTAGAAGAAAACCTCAAGATGCATCTGCAGTCTCACATGTAAAGGAGACTGTTGAAGAACAGCCATGTAGTTTATCTCCCTCGAAGTATTTTTATAAGAAAACCAAATTCATTATGAAAATGCATTATGAGACTAATGCATTGTATCAACAAAGTACTAAAAGTGTTTCCAAGAAAAAATATATTATGTACATGGAAGAAATTAAACAACAAAGTAAGAGTAAATACAAACTGGATACTTGTCATAAAGAGAAAAAGAAACTATTGAGTAAGACTAAGTACAAAGTAGATGATTTGCATAAAGATAAAATGAAACTGTTGAGTAAGACTAAGTACAAAGTAGATGATTTGCATAAAGAGAAAAAGAAACTATTGAGTAAGACTAAGTACAAAGTAGATGATTTGCATAAAGATAAAATGAAACTGTTGAGTAAGACTAAGTACAAAGTAGATGATTTGCATAAAGAGAAAAAGAAACTATTGAGTAAGACTAAGTACAAAGTAGATGATTTGCATAAAGATAAAATGAAACTGTTGAGTAAGACTAAGTACAAAGTAGATGATTTGCATAAAGAGAAAAAGAAACTATTGAGTAAGACTAAGTACAAAGTAGATGATTTGCATAAAGATAAAATGAAACTGTTGAGTAAGACTAAGTACAAAGTAGATGATTTGCACCGTGATAAGGTTAAAACGAGCAATAAAGAGAAATACCATCACAATCCTAAATTCAAGGAAAGTGTCATTAAAGGTATTGCATTGAAGAGGCAAAAGAAAAAAGAGAAGTCGAAGGACTTTGACTTTGTGATGGAGCAGTTTACATCCCATGTTAGAAATGGCCCAGACTTTGTGTGTAGTGTTTGCCATAGATTACTGTTTGAACGTCAGGTTTTGCATTGTAAGAGAGATGCTTATAGAAAGAACAAAAAAATATTGCTTAATGCAGACAAATGCATCAGCTATGATTTTGTTCACAAATGTAATGATCACTGTGCACCGCCTTGCCAACTTTTGGAGACCGCTATGGGACACCCGTGGATATGCTTCACTTGCCATTCTAAACTTAAAAAAGGTGAAGTACCAGCTCAATGTAATGTTAACAATTTGACAATAGATCCAATTCCCACAGAATTAGCTTGTCTAAACAATTTAGAACAACATCTAATAGCACTTCAGATTCCATTTATGAAAGTCTTGGCATTACCCAAAGGTGGACAAAATGGTGTACATGGACCAGTAACATGTGTTCCAGCCAACGTAGTTCAAACCACTAACTTGCTTCCTCACTCAGATGATGGATCGCTGTTACGTGTCAAATTGAAACGTAAGCTAACATATAAAGGACATTATGAGTATAAATTTGTTGATACCATGCATGTAAGACAAGCCTTGCGTTTTTTGATCAAAAGTAACATTCATTATAAAGATGTCAAATTTAACGAGGAGTGGCTGAATGCATTTTGCAAGGAAGAAAATGCTGATGTAGAAGCTAAAGAGAGTGCTTCAAATACAGAAACTGGTGACACTGCAGATGGTAATGACGATGAGCTCTATGATGGACAACGGTATGGTATTCATTCCGACACTTGTCTTATGCCAATTGATATTGGTCAAGAAATGCTAGATCAATATTTGGATAATATCTTAAATATTGCTCCAGCTGAAGGCAATAATCCTGTAAAATTGCTTACAGATCCCTCAAATGAAGCAAAATGCTTCCCAGTGTTGTTTCCACAAGGAAATAATACATATCATAAAGATAGGATAACGAAATTGACATTGGCTAAGTATTTTAACGCAAGAATATTACATGCAGATGGTAGGTTTGCCCGAAGTTGTGAGTACATCTTTTATGCTCAGTATGTATCAGAAGTCTATCAGGTTTTATCAAGTGTATCCATAGCTTTACGCAAGGGCAAAGGGGGTTGTAATTCACAAAAAGTATCGAATGATGTGTTTAAAGATCAGGACTCTTTGAGAAAACTATTGCAGTTTGATGAAGGGTATCGATTCCTTAGACCTATTCGTGGTACTCCAGCATTTTGGCAGGGAGCTCAAAATGATTTGGTGGCATGTGTTCGACAAATAGGTCTCCCAACGTGGTTTGGTTCATTTTCATCCGCAGATATGCGATGGCCAAATCTCATTTCTAGTTTATTGAAACAACAGGGTAGAACGCAAACTGCAGAAGATTTACAGTGGGCCGACAAGTGTGAGCTCTTGCGTTGTAATCCTGTTACTGCAGCGCGGATGTTTGATTATCGCTGGCATATCTATTTGAAGGAAGTACTTAGGTCTCCATTACATCCAATAGGAAAGATGACAGACTATTTTTATCGTGTTGAATTTCAACAACGTGGTTCACCACATGTGCATTGTTTATTCTGGATCGAGAATGCGCCTCAAATAGATAAAAACACAGATGAAGAGGTGATTCAGTTTATTGACAAGTATATCACATGTGGATTACCATCAGATGATGAAGTCTTGTTAGACATTGTAACATCTGTGCAGCAGCATTCCAAAAGACATTCCAAAACGTGTCGAAAAAAGAATACTGCTTGTCGATTTGCTTTTCCAAGACCACCTTCTAATCGCACGTTCATATCTCGCATTTCACCTAAAGATGATGGCTCAACAGCATGCAACTGTGATGAAATGAATGCAAATGACTTGACACAGTGTCAGTGTGTCAAAAGGGTTGATGCGAAAGAGTTGATGTCAAAATTAAAAACTGCTCTCTCAGATGAGTCAGTGAAACATGATGATGTGAATAAATTGTTTGACAGTCTAGGTTTGAATCAGGATACTTTTGAAGCTGCCTACAAATGTATGGGGAAAAATACACATGTTGTGCTGAAGAGGGCAGTTGATGAGATATGGATCAATCAATATAATAAGTCGCTCTTAAAATGTTGGAATGCAAATTTGGACTTACAATATGTTTGTGATCCATACGCATGCCTTGTGTATATTATTTCATACATTTCTAAATCTGAACGAGAAGTTGGACTATTGTTGGGAAATGCGCAAAAAGAAGCCTCCACACAAGGGAATGTTGATGCTAAAGAAGCATTGACTAAATTAGGCCGTGTATACTTGTATAATAGAGATGTTTGTGCTCAAGAGGCAGCCTATAGAGTTATGAATTTGCATCTTAAAGAATGTTCCAGAAAAGTTGTGTTTGTCCCAACAGGTGATAATGTGGTTAAAATGAGTTTGCCATTAAATGTGTTGAAGGAAAAGGCGCAACACCAAGAGCTGACATCAGAAGATATGTGGATGCCTGGTATAGGTGACCGATATAAGAATCGGCCAAAAGATGACACCTTTAATAACATGTGTTTGGCAACATTTGCATCAGAATATAGACCGTTGTCTAAAAACGAAAACTCTCAAACAAAAATTGGTTTGAGCAACAACTTAGGATACATAACCAAAAGAACACGATCACCAGCTGCAGTTATACGTTTTGCGCATTTTTCTGAAACAAAGTCTCCAGAACAGTTTTATCAGAGTAGACTTCAGTTATTTGTACCACATCGAGTTGACGCCCAGCTAAAACCCACAACATTTGAAACATTTGAACAGTTTTATATGACTGGTAACATCAAATATACTGATGGCTCCAAACTTTCTGTGAAAACAATTGTTGAGAGGAATAGCAGTGCCTTTGAAATTGATGCTGATGTGTTAGATAGAGTCCAAGCCACGATTGAAAATGAAGGTATCTTAGAGGATGCCTGGTGTCAGATGTGCCCCGAACAAGAGCTTGAGCGCTTAGAATGTGAGGAAGAAATGAAAGCGCAGGAACAGGTAGCCGAAGAAGAACCAGAACATATTCCAGATCTATCAATGAGTCAACAAGCAGGCGCACGTCTAGAAAAAAACAACACACTGAGTAGAGAAGAAGGTTTAGCATTGATTCGATCATTGAATGAACTACAAATGGCAATATTTAATGATGTAAGGAACTGGTGTTTAAAGAAAGTCAAGGGAGAGAATCCACCACCGCTTACCGTTTTCATTACAGGGGGCGCAGGAACAGGCAAAAGTCATGTAATCAAGGCTATCCAATACGAAGCAACACGCTTACTGTCACCAACCTGTGAACATCCTGATGACGTTTGTGTATTGTTAACTGCTCCAACTGGGATTGCTGCATACAATTTACATGCAGCAACCATTCACAGTACATTTAGCATTGGAACTAATATTCAGTTACCATACACACCTTTAGGGGAGGAGAAACTGAACACATTACGAGTAAAATATCGTTCTCTGCAGATAGTAATTATAGATGAGATTTCCATGGTTGACAACAAACTACTCACATACGTTCATGGTCGACTGCGTCAAATCAAACAAACTGGAGACTTCTCCACATTTGGAAAAGTTTGTGTAATAGCTGTTGGTGATTTCTTCCAACTGCCTCCTGTGAAAGGGAAACCACTTTGTATTGATTTTGCATCTGATAACTTATGGTCCAACAATTTCAAAATTGTGGAGTTAAAAACAATTGTGAGGCAAAAAGATCAAGCTTTTGCACAGCTATTAAACCGCTTAAGAACACGATCAAAAGACAGCCCAATGTCACCAGGGGACCTTACGGTCCTAAAACAATGTGAAACAGGTGAGGATTCCCAAGATTTACACATTTTCCCGACAAATATGCAAGTGAATGAGCACAATGTGAAACAGTTATTCAAATTCTGTCCAGATTATATTGAAATAAATGCCCAGGATTATGAAAATAATAAAAAAACCGGCAAACGACAGTTGAAAAGAAAACATCATGCTAAAGTATATCATACATGTTTAACTGAAAAACTGCTTTTGGGGAAAAATGCTCGAGTAATGCTTACAAAGAATGTTGATGTTATGGATGGTCTTGTTAACGGTGTATGTGGCACCATAACTGATATAATAACTTCAAGTAACAGCACTTTTCCTCAAATGATCTATGTTGAATTTGATGATAAACTAGTTGGCGCACAGTGCAGAAAACAAAGTGCATCATTCTCAACACAATCCACGACTTCCACAGGTATCAAACCTGAAGAAGATAAGGTCAGTAGTAATGGAGGATTGCGACGACAATTTCCACTAAAACTGGCTTGGGCGTGTACAGTGCATAAGGTACAGGGTATTACAGTTGATAAAGCTGTGGTTTCCCTGAAGAAAATCTTTGCCGCTGGACAAGCATATGTGGCACTGAGTCGTGTGAGAAATCTGTCAGGGTTAGTAATTCAAGATTTCGAGGAGAAAGCCATTTATTGTAAGGAAAATATTCAACATGCACTTCAACGCATGGAACCATATTTAACTGACAATATGACACAGCAGAAATTACCTGATCGTGCTTTTAATGTGTTTTTGATGAACGTGCAAAGCTTGCCTCGCCATGTGGCAGATTTAACAGTATTTACACAACGTTTGAACCTTCACTGTATTGCTGTTACAGAAACATGGCTACCTGCTGCTCCCTCTACACAGTCAATCAACATTGATGGTTTTCATTTTGATAGCTGTCCTCGAAGTGCATCATATACTAGTGACAATCCGTCATTGATTGCCTTGCAAAACCAGCATCATGGCGGTGTTGGCATGTATAGTGCAGACAAGTTGACATACAACATTATTAATCTACCACATGTCAATTTAGAATGTCTGGTATACAACTGTGTTACTTACAACATATTGATAGCAGTCATCTATCGCCCGCCATCATATCCCATGCCATTGTTTAAAGCACATTTAAACAATCTACTTGAGTCCTTGGATCCACTTAGTGATACAATTGCTGTAATGGGAGATTTCAATGACAACATTTTGAAATCCTCAATCATTTATGATTTTATGACAGATAAAGGGTACATTCAAGTTGTCTCTCAGCCCACTACTGGGAAAGGCACATTAATTGACCATGTGTACATTAAAACAACACAGTATGATACACAAACTATAGTACTGCCAGCATATTTCAGTGATCACGATGCAATTGTATGCTCTTTTTCACATAAAGCTGCTCACTAAGAAAAAATTAATACATTCTAACTGTTTCAGTCTGGGGGGGCAGACACACTCACCATATTTAAGAGTAGGCTTAAGACTTTCCTTTGTGGTAGTGCTTATAGTTGGGGCTGGCTCAGGTTTATAGTTTGGGCTGGCTCAGGTTTGCCTTGGACCAGCCCCTAAATAAGCTGCTATAGGCTTAGACTACTGGGGGACTTCCTAGGATACACTGAGCTTCTCTTCTCTCTCGCATTCTGTATGAATTCATGTCTCATTCATGCACATTACTGACTTTGCTTCTTCCCCGGAGTCTTTGTGCTTTTTCGCCTCACAGGTTCCATGGATCGTGGTTTTATGTGGACCCTGGTCCTTCCTCCCACCATGGCCCTGTTGACTCCCACTGCTGATATCATTTTTATTATTCATATAATTCACTCTATTACCGATACCATGAACGCACATTACTGACTTTGCGTCTTCCCCGGAGTCTTTGTGCTTTCTCGCCCCACAGGTTTCAAAGGATCGTGGTTATATCTGGACCCTGAACCTGCCATGGTTCTGTCATATGCATTGAATGCGTTCTAACTCTATTATGATGTTCATTCTGTCTGTATCTGCCTCGCAGATACTGTGACTACATTTAAAAACCAGCTCAAAACCCACCTGTTTAGGCTGGCGTTTGTGTACAAAGTAAACTCATGTCCTAGACCTGCTCTTAAAATATGTTTTACATTTTTATTTTTTAGTTTTTACTTTTCTCTGTGTATATACTTTATTGACATTGTTGTTTTTTATGCTTTTAGATGTCTGCTCTGTTAAGCGCTTTGTGATATTATTGTCTGTGAAAAGCACTATATATATATATATATATATATATATATATATATATATATATATATATATATATATATATATATATATATATATATATCTCTCTCGCTCTCGCTCTCGCTCTCGCTCTCGCTCTCTCTGGTTTCTTTTCCTGCATTAAAACAGCATTTTGAAACAGTATGTTCTTGAACATTTAAACCATGACTATAACTGAGTTAAATTAAACATTAAGCTCATTTATAAAACCGAATCTATGCTGCATAGCATTTAAAATATAACACATTAACATGTACTTTGCTCTTTAAGCACTTAATCAAAAATTGCGATTACTTATGAGCATTTGAAATCCAAGTGATTCACAAGAATTCTGTAATATTAAATATTGCCACTCATATGCTGTTGTTAATGTAGGTTTTGCTTGACCTTCTGTCTAGACCAAAAAGCAAAAGGCACTGGTAAGTGGTACTCTCAGTTTACTGGGATGGGGTTCAACTCCCTGCAGTGTCCTGCTGATTGTGTTTGGACTTACATGAAAGTTAACAAAACAGTAGTGCCATATACTTTTACTTGAACACTTTAATTTAAAACTGTTTTCATTTTAAGCTCTTCTGTAACTTTAGATTGTAGTGTGACTCATTCATTATAACGTTCAACCTGATTCTCACGAAGAAGCTCTGGACAGATCATTTATACTAATGCCCACTGACAGTGGCTTGACAACCATTTTCATCTAATTTCTGATCTCCAAGCATCTTAGTTTGCACATATTTAGATCAAACCTTTCAATAAGTTCAGTGTTTGGGCTGTTTTTACTTTTCTCTGTGTATATACTTTATTGACATTGTTGTTTTTATGCTTTTAAATGTCTGCTCTGTTAAGCACTTTGTGATAGTATTGTCTGTGAAAAGCGCTATATAAATAAAATTCATATATAATCTCTGGTTTCTTTTCCTGCATTAAAACAGCATTTTGAAACAGATACAGTATGTTCTTGAACATTTAAACCATGACTATAACTGAGTACAGAATTTCAAATTAAACATATTAAACATTAAGCTCATTTATAAAACCGAATCTATGCTGCATAGCATTTAAAATATAACACATTAACATGTACTTTGCTCTTTAAGCACTTAATCAAAAATGCGATTACTTATGAGCATTTGAAATCCAAGTGATTCACAAGAATTCTGTAATATTAAATATTGCCACTCATATGCTGTTGTTAATGTAGGTTTTGCTTGACCTTCTGTCTAGACCAAAAAGCAAAAGGCACTGGTAAGTGGTACTCTCAGTTTACTGGGATGGGGTTCAACTCCCTGCAGTGTCCTGCTGATTGTGTTTGGACTTACATGAAAGTTAACAAAACAGTAGTGCCATTTACTACTTTTTACATTTACTTGAACACTTTAATTTAACACTGTTTTCATTTTAAGCTGTTCTGTAACTTTAGATTGTAGTGTGAAGCATTCATTATAACGTTCAACCTGATTCTCACGAAGAAGCTCTGAACAGATCATTTATACTGATGCCCACTGACAGTGGCTTGACAACCACTTTCATCTAATTTCTGCTCTCCAAGCATCTTAGTTTGCACATATTTAGATCAGAGAAGTCCTTTTCTCATGGTGTGCCCACAAACCCTATGACTATGATTCAAAATTGGCTTGCAGATGTCTTCAGGCCTGGAGTCTAATCAAACACGTGAAATCTGGTAAAGATCTGATGTGGAGTCGAGTTAAATCAGTTTATTTGTTCATGGCGAAGGATCGAAATTCGTTGAGCCGCCACGTCACCACCCTTCAGTAACTTCTTACAATCTTCACAATGAAGCATTATCAAGGTCTTAAGGCTTGTTTGACAACATTTGAGAGGGATCTGATTAATCTGTGAGGAGCAGGATGTCAAAGTACGCAGCGTACAACTTCCGGTTGCCACTAGGTGGCGCTATCACTATGATTCTAAATTATCATAAAGATGTGTTCCGGGTCAGGATGTTATGACATATGAGAGATTTGGAGCAGATTCGACAATGTACGGCCAAGTTACAACAACTTCCTGTTTCGTGGCGAATGGTGTTTCTTTGACGCCACGCCACGGCCACATAGTTCGATAACTTTTTGATCTTTGAGTAACTTTTCACTGCCAAGGTCTCAAGAGCAGACTAGCCGAATCTGAAGTCAATCGGGTCAAATCTCTGGGAGGAGTTCGTTAAAGTATGACGCCTTGAAACGGTCAAAAAACGTCATAAAAGAAAAAATGGCCGACTTCCTGTTTGGTTTAGAGAAAACTTCCAAGAGGATTTGTTTGTGCGTCTCATCACGTTCCACATACCTACCAAATTTCATACAGCTAGGTGAAACGTACTGCGAGGGCTGCTTCATTGACATTTTGTAGGGGGCGCTATTGAGCCGATTTGCCACTCGGAACCAATAAAATCATATTCTATAACTACATTTCGGGCTTGTAATCTGCATGGCAAGTATGCTTATGTTTTGAGCATTTTTAGCCCCTCAAAACACCTTAATATTTCATGGTGAAGAATGCATCGCTATGGCAACAGCTTTTCACGAAACAACAAGCTTTGAGTAACTTTTCATCACAAAGGTCTTTAGACTGTACCGACCAAATTTGAAGTTGATCTGATGAATTCCCTAGGAGGAGTTCGTTAAAGTGCAGCGCCTGGAAATGACAAAAACGACACTAGAAATTCATAAGAAATGCAAAATGGCTGACTTCCGGTTGGGTTTAGAGCATAACTCCAAGAGACTTTTATTGAAGTCCATATGTGATACATGTTCCTACCACATTTTAATACATCTAGGTCAAACGTACTGCGAGGGCTGCTTCGTCGAAATTTTGTAGGGGGCGCTATTGAGCCGATTTGCCACTCTGAACCAATAAAATCATATTCTGTAACTACATTTCGGCCTTGTAATCTACTTGCCAAGTTTGCTTATGTTTCGAGCATTTTTAGCCTCTCAAAATGACCTTCGTTGTTAACGGCGAAGACTTCATCGCCACGGCAACGGCGTTCGACGAAACATCAAAAGCTTCATGATCTGGCATTATGAACTTCTTCTATTTGTGTGGAACAAATTTGATATTGATTTGATTTACCTACTAAGAGAAACAAGCCAAAGTATAAAGACTTTAACTTCCTGTTACCAGTAGGTGGCGCTATGACTATGATTCAAAATTGGCCTGCAGATGTCTTCAGGCCTGGAGTCTAATCAAACACGTGAAATCTGGTAAAGATCTAATGATGTGGAGTCGAGTCACATCAGTTTATTCGTTCATGGCGAAGGATCGAAATTCGCCGAGCCGCCACGTCGCCGCCCTTCAGTAACTTCTTACAATCTTCACAATGAAGCATTATCAAGGTCTTAAGGCTTGTTTGACAACATTTGAGAGGGATCTGATTAATCTGTGAGGAGCAGGATATCAAAGTACGCAGCGTACAACTTCCGGTTGCCACTAGGTGGCGCTATCACTATGATTCTAAATTATCATATAGATGTGTTCCGGGTCAGGATGTTATGACATATGAGAGATTTGGAGCAGATTCGACAATGTACGGCCGAGTTACAACAACTTCCTGTTTCGTGGCGAATGGTGTTTCTTTGACGCCACGCCACGGCCACATAGTTTGATAACTTTTTGATCTTTGAGTAACTTTTCACTGCCAAGGTCTCAAGAGCAGACTAGCCGAATCTGAAGTCAATCGGGTCAAATCTCTGGGAGGAGTTCGTTAAAGTATGACGCCTTGAAACGGTCAAAAAACGTCATAAAAGCAAAAATGGCCGACTTCCTGTTTGGTTTAGAGAAAACGGCCAAGAGGATTTTTGGTGCGTCTCATCACGTTCCACATAACTACCAACTTTCATACAGCTGGGTGAATCCTGATGTTGGGGCTACTCAATAGGGGGCGCTAGCGAGCCAATATTTCATACCGCAGCTGGACACCCCAATCAGACTGCAATTTTCGCAAATTCTGGCTTGCGTGCCAAATTTCACAGACTTCCCAATATCCCAAGCACCTCCTTTTTGCGACGAAACACTAAAAATAAGAATAAGAATAAGAATAAGAATAATAATAAACATTCGAAATTCAATAGGTCCTCCGCTCCGACTACGTCGGTGCTCGGGCCCTAATTAAAGCTGCGAGCAGCGATGAGCGGGCCCTCGCAATATGCACGTCGGGGTGCATGCACGTCGGGGTGCCGGCGGGACTCCGGCCTGCGCGGCCGAGAACGTCCGCGATCGTCGGACGGCGCGAGGACTCTGGTTGATGCTCATTCAGTTCCGTGACCGTCAGACACTGCATGCAGGTTCAGAGCATGGCCCCAATATACTTTTATTTAAGTCCATATGTGATACATGTTCCTACCAAATTTCATACATCTAGGTGAAACGTACTGCGAGGGCTGCTTCGTTGAAATTTTGTAGGGGCCGCTATTGAGCCGATTTGCCACTCTGAACCAATAAAATCATATTATACAACTACATTTTGGGCTTTAAATGTGTATGCCAAGTTTGCTTATGTTGCGAGCATTTTTAGCCTCTCAAAATGACCTTCGTTGTTAACGGCGAAGACTGCATCGCCACGGCAACGGCGTTCGACGAAACATCAAAAGCTTCATGATCTGGCATTATGAACTATTTGTGTGGAACAAATTTGATATTGATTTGATTTACCTACTAAGAGAAACAAGCCAAAGTATCAAGACTTTAACTTCCTGTTACCAGTAGGTGGCGCTATGACTATGATTCAAAATTGGCCTGCATATGTCTTCAGGCCTGGAGTCTAATCAAACACGTGAAATCTGGTAAAGATCTGATGATGTGGAGTCGAGTTACATCAGTTCATTCGTTCATGGCGAAGGATCGAAATTCCGTCGCCACGGCAACAGCTTTTCACGAAACAACAAGCTTTGAGTAACTTTTCATCACAAAGGTCTTTAGACTGTACCGACCAAATTTGAAGTTGATCTGATGAATTCCCTAGGAGGAGTTCGTTAAAGTGCAGCGGCTGGAAATGACAAAAACGACATGAGAAATTCATAAAAAATGCAAAATGGCTGACTTCCGGTTGGGTTTAGAGCATAGCCCCAAGAGACTTTTATTGAAGTCCATATGCGATACATGTTCCTACCACATTTCATACATCTAGGTCAAACGTACTGCGAGGGCTGCTTCGTCGAAATTTTGTAGGGGGCGCTATTGAGCCGATTTGGCACTCTGAACCAATAAAATCATATTCCGTAACTACATTTCGGCCTTGTAATCTACTTGCCAAGTTTGCTTATGTTTCGAGCATTTTTAGCCTCTCAAAATGACCTTCGTTGTTAAAGGCGAAGACTGCATCGCCACGGCAACGGCGTTCGACGAAACATCAAAAGCTTCATGATCTGGCATTATGAACTTCTTCTATTTGTGTGGAACAAATTTGATATTGATTTGATTTACCTACTAAGAGAAACAAGCCAAAGTATAAAGACTTTAACTTCCTGTTACCAGTAGGTGGCGCTATGACTATGATTCAAAATTGGCCTGCAGATGTCTTCAGGCCTGGAGTCTAATCAAACACGTGAAATCTGGGAAAGATCTGATGATGTGGAGTCGAGATACATCAGTTTATTCGTTCATGGCGAAGGATCGAAATTCGCCGAGCCGCCACGTCGCCGCCCTTCAGTAACTTCTTACAATCTTCACAACGAAGCATTATCAAGGTCTTAAGGCTTGTTTGACAACATTTGAGAGGGATCTGATTAATCTGTGAGGAGCAGGATGTCAAAGTACGCAGCCTACAACTTCCGGTTGCCACTAGGTGGCGCTATCACTATGATTCTAAATTATCATATAGATGTGTTCCGGGTCAGGATGTTATGACATATGAGAGATTTGGAGCAGATTCGACAATGTACGGCCAAGTTACAACAACTTCCTGTTTCGTGGCGAATGGTGTTTCTTTGACGCCACGCCACGGCCACATAGTTCGATAACTTTTTGATCTTTGAGTAACTTTTCACTGCCAAGGTCTCAAGAGCAGACTCGCCGAATCTGAAGTCAATCGGGTCAAATCTCTGGGAGGAGTTCGTTAAAGTATGACGCCTTGAAACAGTCAAAAAACGTCATAAAAGCAAAAATGGCCGACTTCCTGTTTGGTTTAGAGAAAACGGCCAAGAGGATTTTTTGTGCGTCTCATCACGTTCCACATACCTACCAAATTTCATACAGCTGGGTGAATCCTGATGTTGGGGCTACTCAATAGGGGGCGCTAGCGAGCCAATATTTCATACCGCAGCTGGACACCCCAATCAGACTGCAATTTTCGCAAATTCTGGCTTGCGTGCCAAATTTCACAGACTTCCCAATATCCCAAGCACCTCCTTTTTGCCATCAAACTGGTAAAATAATAATAAGAATAAGAATAATAAACATTACGGTTTCAATAGGTCCTCCGCTCCGACTACGTCGGTGCTCGGGCCCTAATTAAAGCTGCGAGCAGCGATGGGCGGGCCCTCGCAATATGCACGTCGGGGTGCCGGCGGGACTCCGGCCTGCGCGGCCGAGAACGTCCGCGACCGTCGGACGGCGCGAGGACTCTGGCTGATGCTGCCATTCAGTTCTGTGACCGTCAGACACTGCATGCAGGTTTAGAGCATGGCCCCAATATACTTTTATTGAAGTCCATATGTGATACATGTTCCTACCAAATTTCATACATCTAGGTGAAACGTACTGCGAGGGCTGCTTCGTTGAAATTTTATAGGGGGCGCTATTGAGCCGATTTGCCACTCTGAACCAATAAAATCATATTCCATAACTACATTTCGGCCTTGTAATCTACTTGCCAAGTTAGGTTATGTTTCAAGCATTTTTAGCCTCTCAAAATGACCTTCGTTGTTAACGGCGAAGAATGCGTCGCCACGGCAACAGCTTTTCACGAAACAACAAGCTTTGAGTAACTTTTCATCACAAAGGTCTTTAGACTGTACCGACCAAATTTGAAGTTGATCTGATTAATTCCCTAGGAGGAGTTCGTTAAAGTGCAGCGCCTGGAAATGACAAAAACGACACTAGAAATTCAGAAGAAATGCAAAGTAGCTGACTTCCGGTTGGGTTTAGAGCATAGCCCCAAGAGACTTTTATTGAAGTCCATATGTGATACATGTTCCTACCACATTTCATACATCTAGGTCAAACGTACTGCGAGGGCTGCTTCGTTGAAATTTTGTAGGGGGCGCTATTGAGCCGATTTGCCACTCTGAACCAATAAAATCATATTCCATAACTACATTTCGGCCTTGTAATCTACTTGCCAAGTTTGCTTATGTTTCGAGCATTTTTAGCCTCTCAAAATGACCTTCGTTGTTAACGGCGAAGACTGCATCGCCACGGCAACGGCGTTCGACGTAACATCAAAAGCTTCGTGATCTGGCATTATGAACTTCTTGTATGTGTGTGGAAGAAATTTGATATTGATTTGATTTACCTACTAAGAGAAACAAGCCAAAGTATAAAGACTTTAACTTCCTGTTACCAGTAGGTGGCGCTATGACTATGATTCAAAATTGGCCTGCAGATGTCTTCAGGCCTGGAGTCTAATCAAACACGTGAAATCTGGTAAAGATCTGATGATGTGGAGTCGAGTTACATCAGTTTATTCGTTCATGGCGAAGGATCGAAATTCGCCGAGCCGCCACGTCGCCGCCCTTCAGTAACTTCTTACAATCTTCACAACGAAGCATTATCAAGGTCTTAAGGCTTGTTTGACAACATTTGAGAGGGATCTGATTAATCTGTGAGGAGCAGGATGTCAAAGTACGCAGCGTACAACTTCCGGTTGCCACTAGGTGGCGCTATCACTATGATTCTAAATTATCATATAGATGTGTTCCGGGTCAGGATGTTATGACATATGAGAGATTTTGAGCAGATTCGACAATGTACGGCCGAGTTACAACAACTTCCTGTTTCGTGGCGAATGGTGTTTCTTTGACGCCACGCCACGGCCACATAGTTCGATAACTTTTTGATCTTTGAGTAACTTTTCACTGCCAAGGTCTCAAGAGCAGACTAGCCGAATCTGAAATCAATCGGGTCAAATCTCTGGGAGGAGTTCGTTAAAGTATGACGCCTTGAAACGGTCAAAAAACGTCATAAAAGCAAAAATGGCCGACTTCCTGTTTGGTTTAGACAAAACGGCCAAGAGGATTTTTTGTGCGTCTCATCACGTTCCACATACCGACCAAATTTCATACAGCTGGGTGAAACCTGATGTTGGGGCTACTCAATAGGGGGCGCTAGCGAGCCAATATTTCATACCGCAGCTGGACACCCCAATCAGACTGCAATTTTCGCAAATTCTGGCTTGCGTGCCAAATTTCACAACATTCCCAATATCCCAAGCACCTCCTTTTTGCGACGAAACACTAAAAATAAGAATAATTAAAGCTGCGAGCAGCGATGAGCGGGCCCTCGCAATATGCACGTCGGGGTGCATGCACGTCGGGGTGCCGGCGGGACTCCGGCCTGCGCGGCCGAGAACGTCCGCGACCGTCGGACGGCGTGAGGACTCTGGTTGATGCTGTCATTCAGTTCCGTGACCGTCAGACACTGCATGCAGGTTCAGAGCATGGCCCCAATATACTTTTATTTAAGTCCATATGTGATACATGTTCCTACCAAATTCCATACATCTAGGTGAAACGTACTGCGAGGGCTGCTTCGTTGAAATTTTGTAGGGGGCGCTATTGAGCCGATTTGCCACTCTGAACCAATAAAATCATATTATACAACTACATTTTGGGCTTTAAATGTGTATGCCAAGTTTGCTTATGTTTCGAGCATTTTTAGCCTCTCAAAATGACCTTCGTTGTTAACGGCGAAGACTGCATCGCCACGGTAACGGCGTTCGACGAAACATCAAAAGCTTCATGATCTGGCATTATGAACTATTTGTGTGGAACAAATTTGATATTGATTTGATTTACCTACTAAGAGAAACAAGCCAAAGTATCAAGACTTTAACTTCCTGTTACCAGTAGGTGGCGCTATGACTATGATTCAAAATTGGCCTGCAGATGTCTTCAGGCCTGGAGTCTAATCAAACACGTGAAATCTGGTAAAGATCTGATGATGTGGAGTCGAGTTACATCAGTTTATTCGTTCATGGCGAAGGATCGAAATTCCGTCGCCACGGCAACAGCTTTTCACGAAACAACAAGCTTTGAGTAACTTTTCATCACAAAGGTCTTTAGACTGTACCGACCAAATTTGAAGTTGATCTGATGAATTCCCTAGGAGGAGTTCGTTAAAGTGCAGCGGCTGGAAATGACAAAAACGACATGAGAAATTCATAAAAAATGCAAAATGGCTGACTTCCGGTTGGGTTTAGAGCATAGCCCCAAGAGACTTTTATTGAAGTCCATATGCGATACATGTTCCTACCACATTTCATACATCTAGGTCAAACGTACTGCGAGGGCTGCTTCGTCGAAATTTTGTAGGGGGCGCTATTGAGCCGATTTGCCACTCTGAACCAATAAAATCATATTCCCTAACTACATTTCGGCCTTGTAATCTACTTGCCAAGTTCGCTTATGTTTCGAGCATTTTTAGCCTCTCAAAATGACCTTCGTTGTTAACGGCGAAGACTGCATCGCCACGGCAACGGCGTTCGACGAAACATCAAAAGCTTCATGACCTGGCATTATGAACTTCTTGTATTTGTGTCGAACAAATTTGATATTGATTTGATTTACCTACTAAGAGAAACAAGCCAAAGTATAAAGACTTTAACTTCCTGTTACCAGTAGGTGGCGCTATGACTATGATTCAAAATTGGACTGCAGATGTCGTCAGGCCTGGAGTCTAATCAAACACATGACATCTGGTAAAGATCTGATGATGTGGAGTCGAGTTACATCAGTTTATTCGTTCATGGCGAAGGATCGAAATTCGCCGAGCCGCCACGTCGCCGCCCTTCAGTAACTTCTTACAATCTTCACAACGAAGCATTATCAAGGTCTTAAGGCTTGTTTGACAACATTTGAGAGGGATCTGATTAATCTGTGAGGAGCAGGATGTCAAAGTACGCAGCGTACAACTTCCGGTTGCCACTAGGTGGCGCTATCACTATGATTCTAAATTATCATATAGATGTGTTCCGGGTCAGGATGTTATGACATATGAGAGATTTGGAGCAGATACGACAATGTACGGCCGAGTTACAACAACTTCCTGTTTCGTGGCGAATGGTGTTTCTTTGACGCCACGCCACGGCCACATAGTTCGATAACTTTTTGATCTTTGAGTAACTTTTCACTGCCAAGGTCTCAAGAGCAGACTAGCCGAATCTGAAGTCAATCGGGTCAAATCTCTGGGAGGAGTTCGTTAAAGTATGACGCCTTGAAACGGTCAAAAAACGTCATAAAAGCAAAAATGGCCGACTTCCTGTTTGGTTTAGAGAAAACGGCCAAGAGGATTTTTGGTGCGTCTCATCACGTTCCACATAACTACCAACTTTCATACAGCTGGGTGAATCCTGATGTTGGGGCTACTCAATAGGGGGCGCTAGCGAGCCAATATTTCATACTGCAGCTGGACACCCCAATCAGACTGCAATTTTCGCAAATTCTGGCTTGCGTGCCAAATTTCACAACATTCCCAATATCCCAAGCACCTCCTTTTTGCCATGAAAGTGGAAGAAGAAGAATAATAATAATAATAAACATTCGAAATTCAATAGGTCCTCCGCTCCGACTACGTCGGTGCTCGGGCCCTAATAATAATAAACATTACGGTTTCAATAGGTCCTCCGCTCCGACTACGTCGGTGCTCGGGCCCTAATTAAAGCTGCGAGCAGCGATGGGCGGGCCCTCGCAATATGCACATCGGGGTGCCGGCGGGACTCCGGCCTGCGCGGCCGAGAACGTCCGCGACCGTCGGACGGCGCGAGGACTCTGGCTGATGCTGCCATTTAGTTCTGTGACCGTCAGACACTGCATGCAGGTTTAGAGCATGGCCCCAATATACTTTTATTTAAGTCCATATGTGATACATGTTCCCACCAAATTTCATACATCTAGGTCAAACGTACTGCGAGGGCTTCTTCGTCGAAATTTTGTAGGGGGCGCTATTGAGCCGATTTGCCACTCTGAACCAATAAAATCATATTCCCTAACTACATTTCAGCCTTGTAATCTACTTGCCAAGTTTGCTTATGTTTCGAGCATTTTTAGCCTGTCAAAATGACCTTCGTTGTTAACGGCGAAGACTGCATCGCCACGGCAACGGCGTTCGACGAAACATCAAAAACTTCATGATCTGGCATTATGAAGTTCTTGTATTTGTGTGGAACAAATTTGATATTGATTTGATTTACCTACTGAGAGAAACAAGCCAAAGTATCAAGACTTTAACTTCCTGTTACCAGTAGGTGGCGCTATGACTATGATTCAAAATTGGCCTGCAGATGTCTTCAGGCCTGGAGTCTAATCAAGCATGTGAAATCTGGTAAAGATCTGATGATGTGGAGTCGAGATACATCAGTTTATTCGTTCATGGCGAAGGATCGAAATTCGCCGAGCCGCCACGTCGCCGCCCTTCAGTAACTTCTTACAATCTTCACAACGAAGCATTATCAAGGTCTTAAGGCTTGTTTGACAACATTTGAGAGGGATCTGATTAATCTGTGAGGAGCAGGATGTCAAAGTATGCAGCGTACAACTTCCGGTTGCCACTAGGTGGCGCTATCAGTTTGATTCAAAATTATCATATAGATGTGTTCCGGGTCAGGATGTTATGACATATGAGAGATTTGGAGCAGATTCCACAATGTACGGCCAAGTTACAACAACTTCCTGTTTCGTGGCGAATGGTGTTTCTTTGACGCCACGCTACGGCCACATAGTTCGATAACTTTTTGAACTTTGAGTAACTTTTCACTGTCAAGGTCTCAAGAGCAGACTCGCCGAATCTGAAGTCAATCGGGTCAAATCTCTGGGAGGAGTTCGTTAAAGTATGACGCCTTGAAACGGTCAAAAAACGTCATAAAAGCAAAAATGGCCGACTTCCTGTTTGGTTTAGAGAAAACGGCCAAGAGGATTTTTGGTGCGTCTCATCACGTTCCACATAACTACCAACTTTCATACAGCTGGGTGAATCCTGATGTCGGGGCTACTCAATAGGGGGCGCTAGCGAGCCAATATTTCATACTGCAGCTGGACACCCCAATCAGACTGCAATTTTCGCAAATTCTGGCTTGCGTGCCAAATTTCACAACATTCCCAATATCCCAAGCACCTCCTTTTTGCGACGAAACACATAAAATAATAATTAAAGCTGCGAGCAGCGATGGGCGGGCCCTCGCAATATGCACGTCGGGGTGCATGCACGTCGGGGTGCCGGCGGGACTCCGGCCTGCGCGGCGAGAACGTCCGCGACCGTCGGACGGCGCGAGGACTCTGGTTGATGCTGTCATTCAGTTCCGTGACCGTCAGACACTGCATGCAGGTTCAGAGCATGGCCCCAATATACTTTTATTTAAGTCCATATGTGATACATGTTCCCACCAAATTTCATACATCTAGGTCAAACGTACTGCGAGGGCTTCTTCGTCGAAATTTTGTAGGGGGCGCTATTGAGCCGATTTGCCACTCTGAACCAATAAAATCATATTCCCTAACTACATTTCAGCCTTGTAATCTACTTGCCAAGTTTGCTTATGTTTCGAGCATTTTTAGCCTGTCAAAATGACCTTCGTTGTTAACGGCGAAGACTGCATCGCCACGGCAACGGCGTTCGACGAAACATCAAAAACTTCATGATCTGGCATTATGAAGTTCTTGTATTTGTGTGGAACAAATTTGATATTGATTTGATTTACCTACTGAGAGAAACAAGCCAAAGTATCAAGACTTTAACTTCCTGTTACCAGTAGGTGGCGCTATGACTATGATTCAAAATTGGCCTGCAGATGTCTTCAGGCCTGGAGTCTAATCAAGCATGTGAAATCTGGTAAAGATCTGATGATGTGGAGTCGAGATACATCAGTTTATTCGTTCATGGCGAAGGATCGAAATTCGCCGAGCCGCCACGTCGCCGCCCTTCAGTAACTTCTTACAATCTTCACAACGAAGCATTATCAAGGTCTTAAGGCTTGTTTGACAACATTTGAGAGGGATCTGATTAATCTGTGAGGAGCAGGATGTCAAAGTATGCAGCGTACAACTTCCGGTTGCCACTAGGTGGCGCTATCAGTTTGATTCAAAATTATCATATAGATGTGTTCCGGGTCAGGATGTTATGACATATGAGAGATTTGGAGCAGATTCCACAATGTACGGCCAAGTTACAACAACTTCCTGTTTCGTGGCGAATGGTGTTTCTTTGACGCCACGCTACGGCCACATAGTTCGATAACTTTTTGAACTTTGAGTAACTTTTCACTGTCAAGGTCTCAAGAGCAGACTCGCCGAATCTGAAGTCAATCGGGTCAAATCTCTGGGAGGAGTTCGTTAAAGTATGACGCCTTGAAACGGTCAAAAAACGTCATAAAAGCAAAAATGGCCGACTTCCTGTTTGGTTTAGAGAAAACGGCCAAGAGGATTTTTGGTGCGTCTCATCACGTTCCACATAACTACCAACTTTCATACAGCTGGGTGAATCCTGATGTCGGGGCTACTCAATAGGGGGCGCTAGCGAGCCAATATTTCATACTGCAGCTGGACACCCCAATCAGACTGCAATTTTCGCAAATTCTGGCTTGCGTGCCAAATTTCACAACATTCCCAATATCCCAAGCACCTCCTTTTTGCGACGAAACACATAAAATAATAATTAAAGCTGCGAGCAGCGATGGGCGGGCCCTCGCAATATGCACGTCGGGGTGCATGCACGTCGGGGTGCCGGCGGGACTCCGGCCTGCGCGGCGAGAACGTCCGCGACCGTCGGACGGCGCGAGGACTCTGGTTGATGCTGTCATTCAGTTCCGTGACCGTCAGACACTGCATGCAGGTTCAGAGCATGGCCCCAATATACTTTTATTTAAGTCCATATGTGATACATGTTCCTACCAAATTTCATACATCTAGGTGAAACGTACTGCGAGGGCTGCTTCGTTGAAATTTTGTAGGGGGCGCTATTGAGCCGATTTGCCACTCTGAACCAATAAAATCATATTCCGTAACTACATTTCGGCCTTGTAATCTACTTGCCAAGTTTGGTTATGTTTCGAGCATTTTTAGCCTCTCAAAATGACCTTTGTTGTTAACGGCGAAGAATGCGTCGCCACGGCAACAGCTTTTCACGAAACAACAAGCTTTGACTAACTTTTCATCACAAAGGTCTTTAGACTGTACCGACCAAATTTGAAGTTGATCTGATGAATTCCCTAGGAGGAGTTCGTTAAAGTGCAGCGCCTGGAAATGACAAAAACGACACTAGAAATACAGAAAAAATGCAAAATGGCTGACTTCCGGTTGGGTTTAGAGCATAGCCCCAAGAGACTTTTATTGAAGTCCATATGCGATACATGTTCCTACCACATTTCATACATCTAGGTCAAACGTACTGCGAGGGCTGCTTCGTCGAAATTTTGTAGGGGGCGCTATTGAGCCGATTTGCCACTCTGAACCAATTAAATCATATTATACAACTACATTTTGGGCTTTAAATGTGTATGCCAAGTTTGCTTATGCTTCGAGCATTTTTAGCCTCTCAAAATGACCTTCGTTGTTAACGGCGAAGACTGCATCGCCACGGCAACGGCGTTCAACGAAACATCAAAAGCTTCATGATCTGGCATTATGAACTTCTTGTATTTGTGTGGAACAAATTTGATATTGATTTGATTTACCTACTAAGAGAAACAAGCCAAAGTATAAAGACTTTAACTTCCTGTTACCAGTAGGTGGCGCTATGACTATGATTCAAAATTGGCCTGCAGATGTCTTCTGGCCTGGAGTCTAATCAAACACGTGAAATGTGGTAAGGATCTGATGATGTGGAGTCGAGTTACATCAGTTTATTCGTTCATGGCGAAGGATCGAAATTCGCCGAGCCGCCACGTCGCCGCCCTTCAGTAACTTCTTACAATCTTCACAATGAAGCATTATCAAGGTCTTAAGGCTTGTTTGACAACATTTGAGAGGGATCTGATTAATCTGTGAGGAGCAGGATGTCAAAGTACGCAGCGTACAACTTCCGGTTGCCACTAGGTGGCGCTATCACTATGATTCTAAATTATCATACAGATGTGTTCCGGGTCAGGATGTTATGACATATGAGAGATTTTGAGCAGATTCGACAATGTACAGCCGAGTTACAACAACTTCCTGTTTCGTGGCGAATGGTGTTTCTTTGACGCCACGCCACGGTCACATAGTTCGATAACTTTTTGATCTTTGAGTAACTTTTCACTGCCAAGGTCTCAAGAGCAGACTCGCCGAATCTGAAGTCAATCGGGTCAAATCTCTGGGAGGAGTTCGTTAAAGTATGACGCCTTGAAACGGTCAAAAAACGTCATAAAAGCAAGAATGGCCGACTTCCTGTTTGGTTTAGAGAAAACGTCCAAGAGGATTTTTTGTGCGTCTCATCACGTTCCACATACCTACCAACTTTCATAAAGCTGGGTGAATCCTGATGTTGGGGCTACTCAATAGGGGGCGCTAGCGAGCCAATATTTCATACCGCAGCTGGACACCCCAATCAGACTGCAATTTTCGCAAATTCTGGCTTGCGTGCCAAATTTCACAACATTCCCAATATCCCAAGCACCTCCTTTTTGCGACGAAAGACTAAGAATAATAAGAATTAAAGCTGCGAGCAGCGATGGGCGGGCCCTCGCAATATGCACGTCGGGGTGCCGGCGGGACTCCGGCCTGCGCGGCCGAGAACGTCCGCGACCGTCGGACGGCGCGAGGACTCTGGCTGATGCTGCCATTTAGTTCTGTGACCGTCAGACACTGCATGCAGGTTTAGAGCATGGCCCCAATATACTTTTATTTAAGTCCATATGTGATACATGTTCCCACCAAATTTCATACAGCTAGGTCAAACGTACTGCGAGGGCTCCTTCGTCAAAATTTTGTAGGGGGCGCTATTGAGCCGATTTGCCACTCTGAACCAATAAAATCATATTCTCTAACTACATTTCGGCCTTGTAATCTACTTGCCAAGTTTGCTTATGTTTCGAGCATGTTTAGCCTGTCAAAATGACCTTCGTTGTTAACGGCGAAGACTGCATCGCCACGGCAACGGCGTTCGACGAAACATCAAAAACTTCATGATCTGGCATTATGAACTTCTTGTATTTGTGTGGAACAAATTTGATATTGATTTGATTTACCTACTGAGAGAAACAAGCCAAAGTATAAAGACTTTAACTTCCTGTTACCAGTAGGTGGCGCTATGACTATGATTCAAAATTGGCCTGCAGATGTCTTCTGGCCTGGAGTCTAATCAAACACGTGAAATGTGGTAAGGATCTGATGATGTGGAGTCGAGTTACATCAGTTTATTCGTTCATGGCGAAGGATCGAAATTCCGTCGCCACGGCAACAGCTTTTCACGAAACAACAAGCTTTGAGTAACTTTTCATCACAAAGGTCTTTAGACTGTACCGACCAAATTTGAAGTTGATCTGATGAATTCCCTAGGAGGAGTTCGTTAAAGTGCAGCGCCTGGAAATGACAAAAACGACATGAGAAATTCATAAAAAATGCAAAATGGCTGACTTCCGGTTGGGTTTAGAGCATAGCCCCAAGAGACTTTTATTGAAGTCCATATGCGATACATGTTCCTACCACATTTCATACATCTAGGTCAAACGTACTGCGAGGGCTGCTTCGTCGAAATTTTGTAGGGGGCGCTATTGAGCCGATTTGCCACTCTGAACCAATAAAATCAGATTCTGTAACTACATTTCGGCCTTGTAATCTACTTGCCAAGTTTGCTTATGTTTCGAGCATTTTTAGCCTCTCAAAATGACCTTCGTTGTTCACGGCGAAGACTGCATCGCCACGGCAACGGCGTTCGACGAAACATCAAAAGCTTCATGATCTGGCATTATGAACTTCTTGTATTTGTGTGGAACAAATTTGATATTGATTTGATTTACCTACTAAGAGAAACAAGCCAAAGTATAAAGACTTTAACTTCCTGTTACCAGTAGGTGGCGCTATGACTATGATTCGAAATTGGCCTGCAGATGTCTTCAGGCCTGGAGTCTAATCAAGCATGTGAAATCTGGTAAAGATCTGATGATGTGGAGTCGAGATACATCAGTTTATTCGTTCATGGCGAAGGATCGAAATTCGCAGAGCCGCCACGTCGCCGCCCTTCAGTAACTTCTTACAATTTTCACAATGAAGCATTATCAAGGTCTTAAGGCTTGTATGACAACATTTGAGAGGGATCTGATTAATCTGTTAGGAGCAGGATGTCAAAGTACGCAGCGTACAACTTCCGGTTGCCACTAGGTGGCGCTATCAGTTTGATTCAAAATTATCATATAGATGTGTTCCGGGTCAGGATGTTATGACATATGAGAGACTTTGAGCAGATTCGACAATGTACGGCCGAGTTACAACAACTTCCTGTTTCGTGGCGAATGGTGTTTCTTTGACGCCACGCCACGGCCACATAGTTTGATAACTTTTTGATCTTTGAGTAACTTTTCACTGCCAAGGTCTCAAGAGCTGACTAGCCGAATCTGAAGTCAATCGGGTCAAATCTCTGGGAGGAGTTCGTTAAAGTATGACGCCTTGAAACGGTCAAAAAACGTCATAAAAGTAAAAATGGCCGACTTCCTGTTTGGTTTAGAGAAAACGTCCAAGAGGATTTTTTGTGCGTCTCATCACGTTCCACATACCTACCAACTTTCATACAGCTGGGTGAAACCTGATGTCGGGGCTACTCAATAGGGGGCGCTAGCGAGCCAATATTTCATACCGCAGCTGGACACCCCAATCAGACTGCAATTTTCGCAAATTCTGGCTTGCGTGCCAAATTTCACAAACTTCCCAATATCCCAAGCACCTCCTTTTTGCGACGAAACACATAAAATAATAAGAATAATTAAAGCTGCGAGCAGCGATGGGCGGGCCCTCGCAATATGCACGTCGGGGTGCCGGCGGGACTCCGGCCTGCGCGGACGAGAACGTCCGCGAGCGTCGGACGGCGGGAGGACGCTGGCTGATGCTGCCATTCAGTTCTGTGACCGTCAGACACTGCATGCAGGTTTAGAGCATGGCCCCAAGAGACTTTTATTGAAGTCCATATGTGATACATGTTCCTACCAAATTTCATACATCTAGGTGAAACGTACTGCGAGGGCTGCTTCGTTGAAATTTTGTAGGGGGAGCTATTGAGCCGATTTGCCACTCTGAACCAATAAAATCATATTCTGTAACTACATTTCGGCCTTGTAATCTACTTGCCAAGTTTGCTTATGTTTCGAGCATTTTTAGCCTCTCAAAATGACCTTCGTTGTTAACGGCGAAGACTGCATCGCCACGGCAACGGCGTTCGACGAAACATCAAAAGCTTCATGATCTGGCATTATGAACTATTTGTGTGGAACAAATTTGATATTGATTTGATTGACCTACTAAGAGAAACAAGCCAAAGTATCAAGACTTTAACTTCCTGTTACCAGTAGGTGGCGCTATGACTATGATTCAAAATTGGCCTACAGATGTCTTCAGGCCTGGAGTCTAATCAAACATGTGAAATCTGGTAAAGATCTGATGATGTGGAGTCGAGTTACATCAGTTTATTCGTTCATGGCGAAGGATCGAAATTCGGGAAGACGATCAAACTTGACTATCTAGAGGAAGTAAAAGTCGTAACAAGGTTTCCGTAGGTGAACCTGCGGAAGGACGGCAACAGCTTTTCACGAAACAACAAGCTTTGAGTATCTTTTCATCACAAAGGTCTTTAGACTGTACCGACCAAATTTGAAGTTGATCTGATGAATTCCCTAGGAGGAGTTCGTTAAAGTGCAGCGCCTGGAAATGACAAAAACGACATGAGAAATTCATAAAAAATGCAAAATGGCTGACTTCCGGTTGGGTTTAGAGCATGACCCCAAGAGACTTTTATTTCAGTCCATATGTGATACATGTTTCTACCACATTTCATACATCTAGGTCAAACGTACTGCGAGGGCTGCTTCGTTGAAATTTTGTAGGGGGCGCTATTGAGCCGATTTGCCACTCTGAACCAATAAAATCATATTCTGTAACTACATTTCGGCCTTGTAATCTACTTGCCAAGTTTGCTTATGTTTCGAGCATTTTTAGCCTCTCAAACTGACCTTCGTTGTTAACGGCGAAGAATGCGTCGCCACGGTAACAGTTTTTCACGAAACAACAAGGTTTGAGTAAATTTTCATCACAAAGGTCTTTAGACTGTACTGACCAAATTTGAAGTTGATCTGATTAATTCCCTAGGAGGAGTTCGTTAAAGTGCAGCGCCTGGAAATGACAAAAACGACACTAGAAATTCAGAAGAAATGCAAAGTTATTGACTTCCGGTTGGGTTTAGAGCATAGCCCCAAGAGACTTTTATTGAAGTCCATATGCGATACATGTTCCTACCACATTTCATACATCTAGGTCAAACGTACTGCGAGGGCTGCATCGTCGAAATTTTGTAGGGGGCGCTATTGAGCCGATTTGCCACTCTGAACCAATAAAATCATATTCTATAACTACATTTCGGCCTTGGAATCTACTTGCCAAGTTTGCTTATGTTTCGAGCATTTTTAGCCTCTCAAAATGACCTTCGTTGTTCACGGCGAAGACTGCATCGCCACGGCAACGGCGTTCGACGAAACATCAAAAGCTTCATGATCTGGCATTATGAACTTCTTGTATTTGTGTGGAACAAATTTGATATTGATTTGATTTACCTACTAAGAGAAACAAGCCAAAGTATAAAGACTTTAACTTCCTGTTACCAGTAGGTGGCGCTATGACTATGATTCGAAATTGGCCTGCAGATGTCTTCAGGCCTGGAGTCTAATCAAGCATGTGAAATCTGGTAAAGATCTGATGATGTGGAGTCGAGATACATCAGTTTATTCGTTCATGGCGAAGGATCGAAATTCGCCGAGCCGCCACGTCGCCGCCCTTCAGTAACTTCTTACAATTTTCACAATGAAGCATTATCAAGGTCTTAAGGCTTGTATGACAACATTTGAGAGGGATCTGATTAATCTGTTAGGAGCAGGATGTCAAAGTACGCAGCGTACAACTTCCGGTTGCCACTAGGTGGCGCTATCACTATGATTCTAAATGATCATATAGATGTGTTCCGGGTCAGGATGTTATGACATATGAGAGATTTGGAGCAGATTCGACAATGTACGGCCAAGTTACAACAACTTCCTGTTTCGTGGCGAATGGTGTTTCTTTGACGCCACGCCACGGCCACATAGTTCGATAACTTTTTGATCTTTGAGTAACTTTTCACTGCCAAGGTCTCAAGAGCAGACTCGCCGAATCTGAAGTCAATCGGGTCAAATCTCTGGGAGGAGTTCGTTAAAGTATGACGCCTTGAAACGGTCAAAAAACGTCATAAAAGCAAAAATGGCCGACTTCCTGTTTGGTTTAGAGAAAACGGCCAAGAGGATTTTTTGTGCGTCTCATCACGTTCCACATACCTACCAAATTTCATACAGCTGGGTGAATCCTGATGTTGGGGCTACTCAATAGGGGGCGCTAGCGAGCCAATATTTCATACCGCAGCTGGACACCCCAATCAGACTGCAATTTTCGCAAATTCTGGCTTGCGTGCCAAATTTCACAGACTTCCCAATATCCCAAGCACCTCCTTTTTGCCATCAAACTGGTAAAATAATAAGAATAATAAACATTCGAAATTCAATAGGTCCTCCGCTCCGACTACGTCGGTGCTCGGGCCCTAATAATAAACATAGCGGTTTCAATAGGTCCTCCGCTCCGACTACGTCGGTGCTCGGGCCCTAATTAAAGCTGCGAGCAGCGATGGGCGGGCCCTCGCAATATGCACGTCGGGGTGCCGGCGGGACTCCGGCCTGCGCGGCCGAGAACGTCCGCGACCGTCGGACGGCGCGAGGACTCTGGCTGATGCTGCCATTTAGTTCTGTGACCGTCAGACACTGCATGCAGGTTTAGAGCATGGCCCCAATATACTTTTATTTAAGTCCATATGTGATACATGTTCCCACCAAATTTCATACATCTAGGTCAAACGTACTGCGAGGGCTGCTTCGTCGAAATTTTGTAGGGGGCGCTATTGAGCCGATTTGCCACTCTGAACCAATAAAATCATATTCCCTAACTACATTTCGGCCTTGTAATCTACTTGCCAAGTTTGCTTATGTTTCGAGCATTTTTAGCCTCTCAAAATGACCTTCGTTGTTAACGGCGAAGACTGCATCGCCACGGCAACGGCGTTCGACGAAACATCAAAAGCTTCATGATCTGGCATTATGAACTATTTGTGTGGAACAAATTTGATATTGATTTGATTTACCTACTAAGAGAAACAAGCCAAAGTATCAAGACTTTAACTTCCTGTTACCAGTAGGTGGCGCTATGACTATTATTCAAAATTGGCCTGCAGATGTCTTCAGGCCTGGAGTCTAATCAAACACGTGAAATCTGGTAAAGATCTGATGATGTGGAGTCGAGTTACATCAGTTTATTCGTTCATGGCGAAGGATCGAAATTCCGTTGCCACGGCAGCAGCTTTTCACGAAACAACAAGCTTTGAGTAACTTTTCATCACAAAGGTCTTTAGACTGTACCGACCAAATTTGAAGTTGATCTGATTAATTCCCTAGGAGGAGTTCGTTAAAGTGCAGCGCCTGGAAATGACAAAAACGACACTAGAAATTCATAAGAAATGCTAAATGGCTGACTTCCGGTTGGGTTTAGAGCATAGCCCCAAGAGACTTTTATTGAAGTCCATATGCGATACATGTTCCTACCACATTTCATACATCTAGGTCAAACGTACTGCGAGGGCTGCTTCGTCGAAATTTTGTAGGGGGCGCTATTGAGCCGATTTGCCACTCTGAACCAATAAAATCAGATTCTGTAACTACATTTCGGCCTTGTAATCTACTTGCCAAGTTTGCTTATGTTTCGAGCATTTTTAGCCTCTCAAAATGACCTTCGTTGTTCACGGCGAAGACTGCATCGCCACGGCAACGGCGTTCGACGAAACATCAAACGCGTCATGATCTGGCATTATGAACTTCTTGTATTTGTGTGGAACAAATTTGATATTGATTTGATTTACCTACTAAGAGAAACAAGCCAAAGTATAAAGACTTTAACTTCCTGTTACCAGTAGGTGGCGCTATGACTATGATTCGAAATTGGCCTGCAGATGTCTTCAGGCCTGGAGTCTAATCAAGCATGTGAAATCTGGTAAAGATCTGATGATGTGGAGTCGAGATACATCAGTTTATTCGTTCATGGCGAAGGATCGAAATTCGCCGAGCCGCCACGTCGCCGCCCTTCAGTAACTTCTTACAATTTTCACAATGAAGCATTATCAAGGTCTTAAGGCTTGTATGACAACATTTGAGAGGGATCTGATTAATCTGTTAGGAGCAGGATGTCAAAGTACGCAGCGTACAACTTCCGGTTGCCACTAGGTGGCGCTATCAGTTTGATTCAAAATTATCATATAGATGTGTTCCGGGTCAGGATGTTATGACATATGAGAGACTTTGAGCAGATTCGACAATGTACGGCTGAGTTACAACAACTTCCTGTTTCGTGGCGAATGGTGTTTCTTTGACGCCACGCCACGGCCACATAGTTCGATAACTTTTTGATCTTTGAGTAACTTTTCACTGCCAAGGTCTCAAGAGCAGACTAGCCGAATCTGAAGTCAATCGGGTCAAATCTCTGGGAGGAGTTCGTTAAAGTATGACGCCTTGAAACGGTCAAAAAACGTCATAAAAGCAAAAATGGCCGACTTCCTGTTTGGTTTAGAGAAAACGGCCAAGAGGATTTTTTGTGCGTCTCATCACGTTCCACATACCGACCAAATTTCATACAGCTGGGTGAATCCTGATGTTGGGGCTACTCAATAGGGGGCGCTAGCGAGCCAATATTTCATACCGCAGCTGGACACCCCAATCAGACTGCAATTTTCGCAAATTCTGGCTTGCGTGCCAAATTTCACAACATTCCCAATATCCCAAGCACCTCCTTTTTGCGACGAAACACTAAAAATAAGAATAAGAATAATAATAAACATTCGAAATTCAATAGGTCCTCCGCTCCGACTACGTCGGTGCTCGGGCCCTAATAAACATTCGAAATTCAATAGGTCCTCCGCTCCGACTACGTCGGTGCTCGGGCCCTAATTAAAGCTGCGAGCAGCGATGGGCGGGCCCTCGCAATATGCACGTCGGGGTGCCGGCGGGACTCCGGCCTGCGCGGCCGAGAACGTCCGCGACCGTCGGACGGCGCGAGGACTCTGGCTGATGCTGCCATTTAGTTCTGTGACCGTCAGACACTGCATGCAGGTTTAGAGCATGGCCCCAATATACTTTTATTTAAGTCCATATGTGATACATGTTCCCACCAAATTTCATACAGCTAGGTCAAACGTACTGCGAGGGCTCCTTCGTCAAAATTTTGTAGGGGGCGCTATTGAGCCGATTTGCCACTCTGAACCAATAAAATCATATTCCGTAACTACATTTCGGCCTTGTAATCTACTTGCCAAGTTTGGTTATGTTTCGAGCATTTTTAGCCTCTCAAAATGACCTTCGTTGTTAACGGCGAAGAATGCGTCGCCACGGCAACAGCTTTTCACGAAACAACAAGCTTTGACTAACTTTTCATCACAAAGGTCTTTAGACTGTACCGACCAAATTTGAAGTTGATCTGATGAATTCCCTAGGAGGAGTTCGTTAAAGTGCAGCGCCTGGAAATGACAAAAACTACACTAGAAATACAGAAAAAATGCAAAATGGCTGACTTCCGGTTGGGTTTAGAGCATAGCCCCAAGAGACTTTTATTGAAGTCCATATGCGATACATGTTCCTACCACATTTCATACATCTAGGTCAAACGTACTGTGAGGGCTGCTTCGTCGAAATTTTGTAGGGGGCGCTATTGAGCCGATTTGCCACTCTGAACCAATTAAATCATATTATACAACTACATTTTGGGCTTTAAATGTGTATGCCAAGTTTGCTTATGCTTCGAGCATTTTTAGCCTCTCAAAATGACCTTCGTTGTTAACGGCGAAGACTGCATCGCCACGGCAACGGCGTTCAACGAAACATCAAAAGCTTCATGATCTGGCATTATGAACTTCTGGTATTTGTGTGGAACAAATTTGATATTGATTTGATTTACCTACTAAGAGAAACAAGCCAAAGTATAAAGACTTTAACTTCCTGTTACCAGTAGGTGGCGCTATGACTATGATTCAAAATTGGCCTGCAGATGTCTTCTGGCCTGGAGTCTAATCAAACACGTGAAATGTGGTAAGGATCTGATGATGTGGAGTCGAGTTACATCAGTTTATTCGTTCATGGCGAAGGATCGAAATTCGCCGAGCCGCCACGTCGCCGCCCTTCAGTAACTTCTTACAATCTTCACAATGAAGCATTATCAAGGTCTTAAGGCTTGTTTGACAACATTTGAGAGGGATCTGATTAATCTGTGAGGAGCAGGATGTCAAAGTACGCAGCGTACAACTTCCGGTTGCCACTAGGTGGCGCTATCACTATGATTCTAAATTATCATACAGATGTGTTCCGGGTCAGGATGTTATGACATATGAGAGATTTTGAGCAGATTCGACAATGTACAGCCGAGTTACAACAACTTCCTGTTTCGTGGCGAATGGTGTTTCTTTGACGCCACGCCACGGCCACATAGTTCGATAACTTTTTGATCTTTGAGTAACTTTTCACTGCCAAGGTCTCAAGAGCAGACTCGCCGAATCTGAAGTCAATCGGGTCAAATCTCTGGGAGGAGTTCGTTAAAGTATGACGCCTTGAAACGGTCAAAAAACGTCATAAAAGCAAGAATGGCCGACTTCCTGTTTGGTTTAGAGAAAACGTCCAAGAGGATTTTTGGTGCGTCTCATCACGTTCCACATACCTACCAACTTTCATAAAGCTGGGTGAATCCTGATGTTGGGGCTACTCAATAGGGGGCGCTAGCGAGCCAATATTTCATACCGCAGCTGGACACCCCAATCAGACTGCAATTTTCGCAAATTCTGGCTTGCGTGCCAAATTTCACAACATTCCCAATATCCCAAGCACCTCCTTTTTGCGACGAAAGACTAAGAATAATAAGAATTAAAGCTGCGAGCAGCGATGAGCGGGCCCTCGCAATATGCACGTCGGGGTGCCGGCGGGACTCCGGCCTGCGCGGCCGAGAACGTCCGCGACCGTCGGACGGCGCGAGGACTCTGGTTGATGCTGTCATTCAGTTCCGTGACCGTCAGACACTGCATGCAGGTTCAGAGCATGGCCCCAATATACTTTTATTTAAGTCCATATGTGATACATGTTCCTACCAAATTTTATACATCTAGGTGAAACGTACTGCGAGGGCTGCTTCGTCGAAATTTTGTAGGGGGCGCTATTGAGCCGATTTGCCACTCTGAACCAATAAAATCATATTCTATAACTACATTTCGGGCTTGTAATCTGCTTGCCAAGTTTGCTTATGTTTCGAGCATTTGTAGCCTCTCAAAATGACCTTCGTTGTTAACGGCGAAGACTGCATCGCCACGGTAACGGCGTTCGATGAAACATCAAAAGCTTCATGATCTGGCATTCTGAACTTCTTGTATTTGCGTGGAACAAATTTGATATTGATTTGATTGACCTACTAAGAGAAACAAGCCAAAGTATCAAGACTTTAACTTCCTGTTACCAGTAGGTGGCGCTATGACTATTATTCAAAATTGGCCTGCAGATGTCTTCAGGCCTGGAGTCTAATCAAACACGTGAAATCTGGTAAAGATCTGATGATGTGGAGTCGAGATACATCAGTTTATTCGTTCATGGCGAAGGATCGAAATTCGCCGAGCCGCCACGTCGCCGCCCTTCAGTAACTTCTTACAATCTTCACAATGAAGCATTATCAAGGTCTTAAGGCTTGTTTGACAAGCTTTGAGAGGGATCTGATTAATCTGTGAGGAGCAGGATGTCAAAGTACGCAGCGTACAACTTCCGGTTGCCACTAGGTGGCGCTATCACTATGATTCTAAATTATCATACAGATGTGTTCCGGGTCAGGATGTTATGACATATGAGAGATTTGGAGCAGATTCGACAATGTACGGCCGAGTTACAACAACTTCCTGTTTCGTGGCGAATGGTGTTTCTTTGACGCCACGCCACGGCCACATAGTTCGATAACTTTTTGATCTTTGAGTAACTTTTCACTGCCAAGGTCTCAAGAGCAGACTAGCCGAATCTGAAGTCAATCGGGTCAAATCTCTGGGAGGAGTTCGTTAAAGTATGACGCCTTGAAACGGTCAAAAAACGTCATAAAAGTAAAAATGGCCGACTTCCTGTTTGGTTTAGAGAAAACTTCTAAGAGGATTTTTGGTGCGTCTCATCACGGTCCACATAACTACCAACTTTCATAAAGCTGGGTGAAACCTGATGTTGGGGCTACTCAATAGGGGGCGCTAGCGAGCCAATATTTCATACCGCAGCTGGACACCCCAATCAGACTGCAATTTTCGCAAATTCTGGCTTGCGTGCCAAATTTCACAGACTTCCCAATATCCCAAGCACCTCCTTTTTGCGACGAAAGACTAAGAATAAGAAGAAGAAGAATAAACATTACGGTTTCAATAGGTCCTCCGCTCCGACTACGTCGGTGCTCGGGCCCTAATTAAAGCTGCGAGCAGCGATGAGCGGGCCCTCGCAATATGCACGTCGGGGTGCATGCACGTCGGGGTGCCGGCGGGACTCCGGCCTGCGCGGCCGAGAACGTCCGCGACCGTCGGACGGCGCGAGGACTCTGGCTGATGCTGCCATTTAGTTCTGTGACCGTCAGACACTGCATGCAGGTTTAGAGCATGGCTCCAATATACTTTTATTTAAGTCCATATGTGATACATGTTCCCACCAAATTTCATACATCTAGGTCAAACGTACTGCGAGGGCTGCTTCGTCGAAATTTTGTAGGGGGCGCTATTGAGCCGATTTGGCACTCTGAACCAATAAAATCATATTCCGTAACTACATTTCGGCCTTGTAATCTACTTGCCAAGTTTGCTTATGTTTCGAGCATTTTTAGCCTCTCAAAATGACCTTCGTTGTTAACGGCGAAGACTGCATCGCCACGGCAACGGCGTTCGACGAAACATCAAAAGCTTCATGATCTGGCATTATGAACTTCTTGTATTTGTGTGGAACAAATTTGATATGGATTTGATTTACCTACTAAGAGAAACAAGCCAAAGTATAAAGACTTTAACTTCCTGTTACCAGTAGGTGGCGCTATGACTATGATTCAAAATTGGCCTGCAGATGTCTTCAGGCCTGGAGTCTAATCAAACACGTGAAATCTGGTAAAGATCTGATGATGTGGAGTCAAGATACATCAGTTTATTCGTTCATGGCGAAGGATCGAAATTCGCCGAGCCGCCACGTCGCCGCCCTTCAGTAACTTCTTACAATCTTCACAATGAAGCATTATCAAGGTCTTAAGGCTTGTTTGACAAGATTTGAGAGGGATCTGATGAATCTGTGAGGAGCAGGATGTCAAAGTACGAAGCGTACAACTTCCGGTTGCCACTAGGTGGCGCTATCAGTTTGATTCAAAATTATCATACAGATGTGTTCCGGGTCAGGATGTTATGACATATGAGAGATTTAGAGCAGATTCGACAATGTACGGCCGAGTTACAACAACTTCCTGTTTCGTGGCGAATGGTGTTTCTTTGACGCCACGCCACGGCCACATAGTTCGATAACTTTTTGATCTTTGAGTAACTTTTCACTGCCAAGGTCTCAAGAGCAGACTAGCCGAATCTGAAGTCAATCGGGTCAAATCTCTGGGAGGAGTTCGTTAAAGTATGACGCCTTGAAACGGTCAAAAAACGTCATAAATGCAAAAATGGCCGACTTCCTGTTTGGTTTAGAGAAAACTTCCAAGAGGATTTTTGGTGCGTCTCATCACGTTCCACATACCTACCAACTTTCATACAGCTGGGTGAAACCTGATGTTGGGGCTACTCAATAGGGGGCGCTAGCGAGCCAATATTTCATACCGCAGCTGGACACCCCAATCAGACTGCAATTTTCGCAAATTCTGGCTTGCGTGCCAAATTTCACAGACTTCCCAATATCCCAAGCACCTCCTTTTTGCCATCAAACTGGTAAAATAATAATAATTAAAGCTGCGAGCAGCGATGGGCGGGCCCTCGCAATATGCACGTCGGGGTGCATGCACGTCGGGTTGCCGGCGGGACTCCGGCCTGCGCGGCCGAGAACGTCTGCGACCGTCGGACCGCGCGAGGACTCTGGTTGATGCTGTCATTCAGTTCCGTGACCGTCAGACACTGCATGCAGGTTCAGAGCATGGCCCCAATATACTTTTATTTAAGTCCATATGTGATACATGTTCCTACCACATTTCATACATCTAGGTCAAACGTACTGCGAGGGCAGCTTCGTTGAACTTTTGTAGGGGGCGCTATTGAGCCGATTTGCCACTCTGAACCAATAAAATCATATTCCATAACTACATTTCGGCCTTGTAATCTACTTGCCAAGTTTGCTTATGTTTCGAACATTTTTAGCCTCTCAAAATGACCTTCGTTGTTAACGGCGAAGACTGCATCGCCACGGCAACGGCGTTCGACGCAACATCAAAAGCTTCATGATCTGGCATTATGAACTATTTGTGTGGAACAAATTTGATATTGATTTGATTTACCTACTAAGAGAAACAAGCCAAAGTATCAAGACTTTAACTTCCTGTTACCAGTAGGTGGCGCTATGACTATGATTCAAAATTGGCCTGCATATGTCTTCAGGCCTGGAGTCTAATCAAACACGTGAAATCTGGTAAAGATCTGATGATGTGGAGTCGAGTTACATCAGTTTATTCGTTCATGGCGAAGGATCGAAATTCCGTCGCCACGGCAACAGCTTTTCACGAAACAACAAGCTTTGAGTAACTTTTCATCACAAAGGTCTTTAGACTGTACCGACCAAATTTGAAGTTGATCTGATGAATTCCCTAGGAGGAGTTCGTTAAAGTGCAGCGCCTGGAAATGACAAAAACGACATGAGAAATTCATAAAAAATGCAAAATGGCTGACTTCCGGTTGGGTTTAGAGCATAGCCCCAAGAGACTTTTATTGAAGTCCATATGCGATACATGTTCCTACAACATTTCATACATCTAGGTCAAACGTACTGCGAGGGCTGCTTCGTCGAAATTTTGTAGGGGGCGCTATTGAGCCGATTTGCCACTCTGAACCAATAAAATCATATTATACAACTACATTTTGGGCTTTAAATGTGTATGCCAAGTTTGCTTATGTTTCGAGCATTTTTAGCCTCTCAAAATGACCTTCGTTGTTCACGGCGAAGACTGCATCGCCACGGCAACGGCGTTCGACGAAACATCAAAAGCTTCATGATCTGGCATTATGAACTTCTTGTATTTGTGTGGAACAAATTTGATATTGATTTGATTTACCTACTAAGAGAAACAAGCCAAAGTATAAAGACTTTAACTTCCTGTTACCAGTAGGTGGCGCTATGACTATGATTCGAAATTGGCCTGCAGATGTCTTCAGGCCTGGAGTCTAATCAAGCATGTGAAATCTGGTAAAGATCTGATGATGTGGAGTCGAGATACATCAGTTTATTCGTTCATGGCGAAGGATCGAAATTCGCCGAGCCGCCACGTCGCCGCCCTTCAGTAACTTCTTACAATCTTCACAACGAAGCATTATCAAGGTCTTAAGGCTTGTTTGACAACATTTGAGAGGGATCTGATTAATCTGTGAGGAGCAGGATGTCAAAGTACGCAGCGTACAACTTCCGGTTGCCACTAGGTGGCGCTATCAGTTTGATTCAAAATTATCATATAGATGTGTTCTGGGTCAGCATGTTATGACATATGAGAGATTTTGAGCAGATTCGACAATGTACGGCCGAGTTACAACAACTTCCTGTTTGGTGGCGAATGGTGTTTCTTTGACGCCACGCCACGGCCACATAGTTCGATAACTTTTTGATCTTTGAGTAACTTTTCACTGCCAAGGTCTCAAGAGCAGACTCGCCGAATCTGAAGTCAATCGTGTCAAATCTCTGGGAGGAGTTCGTTAAAGTATGACGCCTTGAAACGGTCAAAAAACGTCATAAATGCAAAAATGGCCGACTTCCTGTTTGGTTTAGAGAAAACGTCCAAGAGGATTTTTTGTGCGTCTCATCACGTTCCACATACCTACCAAATTTCATACAGCTGGGTGAATCCTGATGTTGGGGCTACTCAATAGGGGGCGCTAGCGAGCCAATATTTCATACCGCAGCTGGACACCCCAATCAGACTGCAATTTTCGCAAATTCTGGCTTGCGTGCCAAATTTCACAGACTTCCCAATATCCCAAGCACCTCCTTTTTGCCATCAAACTGGTAAAATAATAATAATAATAATAATAATAAACATTACGGTTTCAATAGGTCCTCCGCTCCGACTACGTCGGTGCTCGGGCCCTAATAAACATTACGGTTTCAATAGGTCCTCCGCTCCGACTACGTCGGTGCTCGGGCCCTAATAATAATAATAATAATAAACATTACGGTTTCAATAGGTCCTCCGCTCCGACTACGTCGGTGCTCGGGCCCTAATAAACATTCGAAATTCAATAGGTCCTCCGCTCCGACTACGTCGGTGCTCGGGCCCTAATAAGAAGAAGAATAAACATTCGAAATTCAATAGGTCCTCCGCTCCGACTACGTCGGTGCTCGGGCCCTAATAAACATTCGAAATTCAATAGGTCCTCCGCTCCGACTACGTCGGTGCTCGGGCCCTAATAATAAACATTCGAAATTCAATAGGTCCTCCGCTCCGACTACGTCGGTGCTCGGGCCCTAATAAACATTCGAAATTCAATAGGTCCTCCGCTCCGACTACGTCGGTGCTCGGGCCCTAATAAACATTACGGTTTCAATAGGTCCTCCGCTCCGACTACGTCGGTGCTCGGGCCCTAATTAAAGCTGCGAGCAGCGATGAGCGGGCCCTCGCTATATGCACGTCGGGGTGCATGCACGTCGGAGTGCCGGCGGGACTCCGGCCTGCGCGGCCGAGAACGTCCGCGACCGTCGGACGGCGCGAGGACTCTGGTTGATGCTGCCATTCAGTTCTGTGACCGTCAGACACTGCATGCAGGTTCAGAGCATGGCCCCAATATACTTTTATTTAAGTCCATATGTGATACATGTTCCTACCAAATTTCATACATCTAGGTGAAACGTACTGCGAGGGCTGCTTCGTTGAAATTTTGTAGGGGGCGCTATTGAGCCGATTTGCCACTCTGAACCAATAAAATCATATTATACAACTACATTTTGGGCTTTAAATGTGTATGCCAAGTTTGCTTATGTTTCGAGCATTTTTAGCCTCTCAAAATGACCTTCGTTGTTAACGGCGAAGACTGCATCGCCACGGCAACGGCGTTCGACGACACATCAAAAGCTTCATCATCTGGCATTATGAACTATTTGTGTGGAACAAATTTGATATTGATTTGATTTACCTACTAAGAGAAACAAGCCAAAGTATCAAGACTTTAACTTCCTGTTACCAGTAGGTGGCGCTATGACTATGATTCAAAATTGGCCTGCATATGTCTTCAGGCCTGGAGTCTAATCAAACACGTGAAATCTGGTAAAGATCTGATGATGTGGAGTCGAGTTACATCAGTTTATTCGTTCATGGCGAAGGATCGAAATTCCGTCGCCACGGCAACAGCTTTTCACGAAACAACAAGCTTTGAGTAACTTTTCATCACAAAGGTCTTTAGACTGTACCGACCAAATTTGAAGTTGATCTGATGAATTCCCTAGGAGGAGTTCGTTAAAGTGCAGCGCCTGGAAATGACAAAAACGACATGAGAAATTCATAAAAAATGCAAAATGGCTGACTTCCGGTTGGGTTTAGAGCATAGCCCCAAGAGACTTTTTTTTAAGTCCATATGTGATACATGTTCCTACCAAATGTCATACATCTAGGTCAAACGTACTGCGAGGGCTGCTTCGTTGAAATTTTGTAGGGGGCGCTATTGAGCCGATTTGCCACTCTGAACCAATAAAATCATATTCCGTAACTACATTTCGGCCTTGTAATCTACTTGCCAAGTTTGGTTATGTTTCGAGCATTTTTAGCCTCTCAAAATGACCTTCGTTGTTAACGGCGAAGAATGCGTCGCCACAGCAACAGCTTTTCACGAAACAACAAGCTTTGAGTAACTTTTCATCACAAAGGTCTTTAGACTGTACCGACCAAATTTGAAGTTGATCTGATGAATTCCCTAGGAGGAGTTCGTTAAAGTGCAGCGCCTGGAAATGACAAAAACGACACTAGAAATACAGAAAAAATGCAAAATGGCTGACTTCCGGTTGGGTTTAGAGCATAGCCCCAAGAGACTTTTATTGAAGTCCATATGCGATACATGTTCCTACCACATTTCATACATCTAGGTCAAACGTACTGCGAGGGCTGCTTCGTCGAAATTTTGTAGGGGGCGCTATTGAGCCGATTTGCCACTCTGAACCAATTAAATCATATTATACAACTACATTTTGGGCTTTAAATGTGTATGCCAAGTTTGCTTATGCTTCGAGCATTTTTAGCCTCTCAAAATGACCTTCGTTGTTAACGGCGAAGACTGCATCGCCACGGCAACGGCGTTCAACGAAACATCAAAAGCTTCATGATCTGGCATTATGAACTTCTTGTATTTGTGTGGAACAAATTTGATATTGATTTGATTTACCTACTAAGAGAAACAAGCCAAAGTATAAAGACTTTAACTTCCTGTTACCAGTAGGTGGCGCTATGCCTATGATTCAAAAATGGCCTGCAG
Source organism: Melanostigma gelatinosum (assembly GCF_949748355.1). NCBI lineage: Eukaryota > Metazoa > Chordata > Actinopteri > Perciformes > Zoarcidae > Melanostigma > Melanostigma gelatinosum. Next base: position 3,106,101 of record NC_136635.1, on the reverse strand, counting down.
ATGTCTTCTGGCCTGGAGTCTAATCAAACACGTGAAATGTGGTAAGGATCTGATGATGTGGAGTCGAGTTACATCAGTTTATTCGTTCATGGCGAAGGATCGAAATTCGCCGAGCCGCCACGTCGCCGCCCTTCAGTAACTTCTTACAATCTTCACAATGAAGCATTATCAAGGTCTTAAGGCTTGTTTGACAACATTTGAGAGGGATCTGATTAATCTGTGAGGAGCAGGATGTCAAAGTACGCAGCGTACAACTTCCGGTTGCCACTAGGTGGCGCTATCACTATGATTCTAAATTATCATACAGATGTGTTCCGGGTCAGGATGTTATGACATATGAGAGATTTTGAGCAGATTCGACAATGTACAGCCGAGTTACAACAACTTCCTGTTTCGTGGCGAATGGTGTTTCTTTGACGCCACGCCACGGTCACATAGTTCGATAACTTTTTAATCTTTGAGTAACTTTTCACTGCCAAGGTCTCAAGAGCAGACTCGCCGAATCTGAAGTCAATCGGGTCAAATCTCTGGGAGGAGTTCGTTAAAGTATGACGCCTTGAAACGGTCAAAAAACGTCATAAAAGCAAGAATGGCCGACTTCCTGTTTGGTTTAGAGAAAACGTCCAAGAGGATTTTTTGTGCGTCTCATCACGTTCCACATACCTACCAACTTTCATAAAGCTGGGTGAATCCTGATGTTGGGGCTACTCAATAGGGGGCGCTAGCGAGCCAATATTTCATACCGCAGCTGGACACCCCAATCAGACTGCAATTTTCGCAAATTCTGGCTTGCGTGCCAAATTTCACAACATTCCCAATATCCCAAGCACCTCCTTTTTGCGACGAAAGACTAAGAATAATAAGAATTAAAGCTGCGAGCAGCGATGGGCGGGCCCTCGCAATATGCACGTCGGGGTGCCGGCGGGACTCCGGCCTGCGCGGCCGAGAACGTCCGCGACCGTCGGACGGCACGAGGACTCTGGTTGATGCTGTCATTCAGTTCCGTGACCGTCAGACACTGCATGCAGGTTCAGAGCATGGCCCCAATATACTTTTATTTAAGTCCATATGTGATACATGTTCCTACCAAATTTCATACATCTATGTGAAACGTACTGCGAGGGCTGCTTCGTTGAAATTTTGTAGGGGGCGCTATTGAGCCGATTTGCCACTCTGAACCAATAAAATCATATTATACAACTACCTTTTGGGATTTAAATGTGTATGCCAAGTTTGCTTATGTTTCGAGCATTTTTAGCCTCTCAAAATGACCTTCGTTGTTAACGGCGAAGACTGCATCGCCACGGCAACGGCGTTCGACGAAACATCAAAAGCTTCATGATCTGGCATTATGAACTATTTGTGTGGAACAAATTTGATATTGATTTGATTTACCTACTAAGAGAAACAAGCCAAAGTATCAAGACTTTAACTTCCTGTTACCAGTAGGTGGCGCTATGACTATGATTCAAAATTGGCCTGCATATGTCTTCAGGCCTGGAGTCTAATCAAACACGTGAAATCTGGTAAAGATCTGATGATGTGGAGTCGAGTTACATCAGTTTATTCGTTTATGGCGAAGGATCGAAATTCCGTCGCCACGGCAACAGCTTTTCACGAAACAACAAGCTTTGAGTAACTTTTCATCACAAAGGTCTTTAGACTGTACCGACCAAATTTGAAGTTGATCTGATGAATTCCCTAGGAGGAGTTCGTTAAAGTGCAGCGCCTGGAAATGACAAAAACGACACTAGAAATTCAGAAGAAATGCAAAGTAGCTGACTTCCGGTTGGGTTTAGAGCATAGCCCCAAGAGACTTTTATTGAAGTCCATATGTGATACATGTTCCTACCACATTTCATACATCTAGGTCAAACGTACTGCGAGGGCTGCTTCGTTGAAATTTTGTAGGGGGCGCTATTGAGCCGATTTGCCACTCTGAACCAATAAAATCATATTCCATAACTACATTTCGGCCTTGTAATCTACTTGCCAAGTTTGCTTATGTTTCGAGCATTTTTAGCCTCTCAAAATGACCTTCGTTGTTAACGGCGAAGACTGCATCGCCACGGCAACGGCGTTCGACGAAACATCAAAAACTTCATGATCTGGCATTATGAACTTCTTGTATTTGTGTGGAACAAATTTTATATTGATTTGATTTACCTACTGAGAGAAACAAGCCAAAGTATCAAGACTTTAACTTCCTGTTACCAGTAGGTGGCGCTATGACTATGATTCAAAATTGGCCTGCAGATGTCTTCAGGCCTGGAGTCTAATCAAGCATGTGAAATCTGGTAAGGATCTGATGATGTGGAGTCGAGATACATCAGTTTATTCGTTCATGGCGAAGGATCGAAATTCGCCGAGCCGCCACGTCGCCGCCCTTCAGTAACTTCTTACAATCTTCACAATGAAGCATTATCAAGGTCTTAAGGCTTGTTTGACAACATTTGAGAGGGATCTGATTAATCTGTGAGGAGCAGGATGTCAAAGTATGCAGCGTACAACTTCCGGTTGCCACTAGGTGGCGCTATCACTATGATTCTAAATTATCATACAGATGTGTTCCGGGTCAGGATGTTATGACATATGAGAGATTTGGAGCAGATTCGACAATGTACGGCCGAGTTACAACAACTTCCTGTTTCGTGGCGAATGGTGTTTCTTTGACGCCACGCCACGGCCACATAGTTCGATAACTTTTTGATCTTTGAGTAACTTTTCACTGCCAAGGTCTCAAGAGCAGACTAGCCGAATCTGAAGTCAATCGAGTCAAATCTCTGGGAGGAGTTCGTTAAAGTATGACGCCTTGAAACGGTCAAAAACCGTCATAAAAGTAAAAATGGCCGACTTCCTGTTTGGTTTAGAGAAAACTTTCAAGAGGATTTTTGGTGCGTCTCATCACGTTCCACATAACTACCAACTTTCATACAGCTGGGTGAAACCTGATGTTGGGGCTACTCAATAGGGGGCGCTAGCGAGCCAATATTTCATACCGCAGCTGTACACCCCAATCAGACTGCAATTTTCGCAAATTCTGGCTTGCGTGCCAAATTTCACAGACTTCCCAATATCCCAAGCACCTCCTTTTTGCGACGAAAGACTAAGAATAATAATAAACATTACGGTTTCAATAGGTCCTCCGCTCCGACTACGTCGGTGCTCGGGCCCTAATTAAAGCTGCGGGCAGCGATGGGCGGGCCCTCGCAATATGCACGTCGGGGTGCCGGCGGGACTCCGGCCTGCGCGGCCGAGAACGTCCGCGACCGTCGGACGGCGCGAGGACTCTGGCTGATGCTGCCATTTAGTTCTGTGACCGTCAGACACTGCATGCAGGTTTAGAGCATGGCCCCAATATACTTTTATTTAAGTCCATATGTGATACATGTTCCCACCAAATTTCATACAGCTAGGTCAAACGTACTGCGAGGGCTCCTTCGTCAAAATTTTGTAGGGGGCGCTATTGAGCCGATTTGCCATTCTGAACCAATAAAATCATATTCTCTAACTACATTTCGGCCTTGTAATCTACTTGCCAAGTTTGCTTATGTTTCGAGCATGTTTAGCCTGTCAAAATGACCTTCGTTGTTAACGGCGAAGACTGCATCGCCACGGCAACGGCGTTCGACGAAACATCAAAAACTTCATGATCTGGCATTATGAACTTCTTGTATTTGTGTGGAACAAATTTGATATTGATTTGATTTACCTACTGAGAGAAACAAGCCAAAGTATCAAGACTTTAACTTCCTGTTACCAGTAGGTGGCGCTATGACTATGATTCAAAATTGGCCTGCAGATGTCTTCAGGCCTGGAGTCTAATCAAGCATGTGAAATCTGGTAAAGATCTGATGATGTGGAGTCGAGATACATCAGTTTATTCGTTCATGGCGAAGGATCGAAATTCGCCGAGCCGCCACGTCGCCGCCCTTCAGTAACTTCTTACAATCTTCACAATGAAGCATTATCAAGGTCTTAAGGCTTGTTTGACAACATTTGAGAGGGATCTGATTAATCTGTGAGGAGCAGGATGTCAAAGTACGCAGCGTACAACTTCCGGTTGCCACTAGGTGGCGCTATCACTATGATTCTAAATTATCATATAGATGTGTTCCGGGTCAGGATCTTATGACATATGAGAGATTTGGAGCAGATTCGACAATGTACGGCCAAGTTACAACAACTTCCTGTTTCGTGGCGAATGGTGTTTCTTTGACGCCACGCCACGGCCACATAGTTCGATAACTTTTTGATCTTTGAGTAACTTTTCACTGTCAAGGTCTCAAGAGCAGACTCGCCGAATCTGAAGTCAATCGGGTCAAATCTCTGGGAGGAGTTCGTTAAAGTATGACGCCTTGAAACGGTCAAAAAACGTCATAAAAGCAAAAATGGCCGACTTCCTGTTTGGTTTAGAGAAAACGGCCAAGAGGATTTTTGGTGCGTCTCATCACGTTCCACATAACTACTAACTTTCATACAGCTGGGTGAATCCTGATGTCGGGGCTACTCAATAGGGGGCGCTAGCGAGCCAATATTTCATACTGCAGCTGGACACCCCAATCAGACTGCAATTTTCGCAAATTCTGGCTTGCGTGCCAAATTTCACAACATTCCCAATATCCCAAGCACCTCCTTTTTGCGACGAAAGACTAAGAATAATAATAATTAAAGCTGCGAGCAGCGATGGGCGGGCCCTCGCAATATGCACGTCGGGGTGCCGGCGGGACTCCGGCCTGCGCGGCCGAGAACGTCCGCGACCGTCGGACGGCGCGAGGACTCTGGCTGATGCTGCCATTTAGTTCTGTGACCGTCAGACACTGCATGCAAGTTTAGAGCATGGCCCCAATATACTTTTATTTAAGTCCATATGTGATACATGTTCCCACCAAATTTCATACATCTAGGTCAAACGTACTGCGAGGGCTCCTTCGTCGAAATTTTGTAGGGGGCGCTATTGAGCCGATTTGCCACTCTGAACCAATAAAATCATATTCCCTAACTACATTTCGGCCTTGTAATCTACTTGCCAAGTTTGCTTATGTTTCGAGCATTTTTAGCCTGTCAAAATGACCTTCGTTGTTAACGGCGAAGACCGCATCGCCACGGCAACGGCGTTCGACGAAACATCAAAAACGTCATGATCTGGCATTATGAACTTCTTGTATTTGTGTGGAACAAATTTGATATTGATTTGATTTACCTACTGAGAGAAACAAGCCAAAGTATCAAGACTTTAACTTCCTGTTACCAGTAGGTGGCGCTATGACTATGATTCAAAATTGGCCTGCAGATGTCTTCAGGCATGGAGTCTAATCAAGCACGTGAAATCTGGTAAAGATCTGATGATGTGGAGTCGAGATACATCAGTTTATTCGTTCATGGCGAAGGATCGAAATTCGCCGAGCCGCCACGTCGCCGCCCTTCAGTAACTTCTTACAATCTTCACAACGAAGCATTATCAAGGTCTTAAGGCTTGTTTGACAACATTTGAGAGGGATCTGATTAATCTGTGAGGAGCAGGATGTCAAAGTACGCAGCGTACAACTTCCGGTTGCCACTAGGTGGCGCTATCAGTTTGATTCTAAATTATCATATAGATGTGTTCCGGGTCAGGATGTTATGACATATGAGAGATTTTGAGCAGATTCGACAATGTACGGCCGAGTTACAACAACTTCCTGTTTCGTGGCGAATGGTGTTTCTTTGACGCCACGCCACGGCCACATAGTTCGATAACTTTTTGATCTTTGAGTAACTTCTCACTGCCAAGGTCTCAAGAGCAGACTAGCCGAATCTGAAGTCAATCGGGTCAAATCTCTGGGAGGAGTTCGTTAAAGTATGACGCCTTGAAACGGTCAAAAAACGTCATAAAAGCAAAAATGGCCGACTTCCTGTTTGGTTTAGAGAAAACGGCCAAGAGGATTTTTGGTGCGTCTCATCACGTTCCACATAACTACCAACTTTCATACAGCTGGGTGAATCCTGATGTTGGGGCTACTCAATAGGGGGCGCTAGCGAGCCAATATTTCATACTGCAGCTGGACACCCCAATCAGACTGCAATTTTCGCAAATTCTGGCTTGCGTGCCAAATTTCACAACATTCCCAATATCCCAAGCACCTCCTTTTTGCGACGAAACACATAAAATAATAATAATAATAATAATAATAAGAATAAGAATAATTAAAGCTGCGAGCAGCGATGAGCGGGCCCTCGCAATATGCACGTCGGGGTGCATGCACGTCGGGGTGCCGGCGGGACTCCGGCCTGCGCGGCCGAGAACGTCCGCGACCGTCGGACGGCGTGAGGACTCTGGTTGATGCTGTCATTCAGTTCCGTGACCGTCAGACACTGCATGCAGGTTCAGAGCATGGCCCCAATATACTTTTATTTAAGTCCATATGTGATACATGTTCCTACCAAATTCCATACATCTAGGTGAAACGTACTGCGAGGGCTGCTTCGTTGAAATTTTGTAGGGGGCACTATTGAGCCGATTTGCCACTCTGAACCAATAAAATCATATTATACAACTACATTTTGGGCTTTAAATGTGTATGCCAAGTTTGCTTATGTTTCGAGCATTTTTAGCCTCTCAAAATGACCTTCGTTGTTAACGGCGAAGACTGCATCGCCACGGCAACGGCGTTCGACGAAACATCAAAAGCTTCATGATCTGGCATTATGAACTATTTGTGTGGAACAAATTTGATATTGATTTGATTTACCTACTAAGAGAAACAAGCCAAAGTATCAAGACTTTAACTTCCTGTTACCAGTAGGTGGCGCTATGACTATGATTCAAAATTGGCCTGCATATGTCTTCAGGCCTGGAGTCTAATCAAACACGTGAAATCTGGTAAAGATCTGATGATGTGGAGTCGAGTTACATCAGTTTATTCATTTATGGCGAAGGATCGAAATTCCGTCGCCACGGCAACAGCTTTTCACGAAACAACAAGCTTTGAGTAACTTTTCATCACAAAGGTCTTTAGACTGTACCGACCAAATTTGAAGTTGATCTGATGAATTCCCTAGGAGGAGTTCGTTAAAGTGCAGTGCCTGGAAATGACAAAAACGACATGAGAAATTCATAAAAAATGCAAAATGGCTGACTTCCGGTTGGGTTTAGAGCATAGCCCCAAGAGACTTTTATTGAAGTCCATATGCGATACATGTTCCTACCACATTTCATACATCTAGGTCAAACGTACTGCGAGGGCTGCTTCGTTGAAATTTTGTAGGGGGCGCTATTGAGCCGATTTGCCACTCTGAACCAATAAAATCATATTCTATAACTACATTTCGGCCTTGTAATCTACTTGCCAAGTTTGCTTATGTTTCGAGCATTTTTAGCCTCTCAAAATGACCTTCGTTGTTCACGGCGAAGACTGCATCGCCACGGCAACGGCGTTCAACGAAACATCAAAAGCTTCATGATCTGGTATTATGAACTTCTTATATTTGTGTGGAACAAATTTGATATTGATTTGATTTACCTACTAAGAGAAACAAGCCAAAGTATAAAGACTTTAACTTCCTGTTACCAGTAGGTGGCGCTATGACTATGATTCGAAATTGGCCTGCAGATGTCTTCAGGCCTGGAGTCTAATCAAGCATGTGAAATCTGGTAAAGATCTGATGATGTGGAGTCGAGATACATCAGTTTATTCGTTCATGGCAAAGGATCGAAATTCGCCGAGCCGCCACGTCGCCGCCCTTCAGTAACTTCTTACAATCTTCACAACGAAGCATTATCAAGGTCTTAAGACTTCTCTCACAACATTTGAGAGGGATCTGATTAATCTGTGAGGAGCAGGATGTCAAAGTACGCAGCGTACAACTTCCGGTTGCCACTAGGTGGCGCTATCACTATGATTCTAAATTATCATATAGATGTGTTCCGGGTCAGGATGTTATGACATATGAGAGATTTTGAGCAGATTCGACAATGTACGGCCGAGTTACAACAACTTCCTGTTTCGTGGCGAATGGTGTTTCTTTGACGCCACGCCACGGCCACATAGTTTGATAACTTTTTGATCTTTGAGTAACTTTTCACTGTCAAGGTCTCAAGAGCAGACTAGCCGAATCTGAAGTCAATCGGGTCAAATCTCTGGGAGGAGTTCGTTAAAGTATGACGCCTTGAAACGGTCAAAAAACGTCATAAAAGCAAAAATGGCCGACTTCCTGTTTGGTTTAGAGAAAACGGCCAAGAGGATTTTTTGTGCGTCTCATCACGTTCCACATACCTACCAACTTTCATACAGCTGGGTGAAACCTGATGTTGGGGCTACTCAATAGGGGGCGCTAGCGAGCCAATATTTCATACCGCAGCTGGGCACCCCAATCAGACTGCAATTTTCGCAAATTCTGGCTTGCTTGCCAAATTTCACAAACTTCCCAATATCCCAAGCACCTCCTTTTTGCGACGAAACACATAAAATAATAATAATTAAAGCTGCGAGCAGCGATGAGCGGGCCCTCGCTATATGCACGTCGGGGTGCATGCACGTCGGAGTGCCGGCGGGACTCCGGCCTGCGCGGCCGAGAACGTCCGCGACCGTCGGACGGCGCGAGGACTCTGGTTGATGCTGCCATTCAGTCCTGTGACCGTCAGACACTGCATGCAGGTTCAGAGCATGGCCCCAACATACTTTTATTTCAGTCCATATGTGATACATGTTCCTACCAAATTTCATACATCTAGGTGAAACGTACTGCGAGGGCTGCTTCGTTGAAATTTTGTAGGGGGCGCTATTGAGCCGATTTGCCACTCTGAACCAATAAAATCATATTCCATGACTCCATTTCGGCCTTGTAATCTACTTGCCAAGTTTGCTTATGTTTCGAGCATTTTTAGCCTCTCAAAATGACCTTCGTTGTTAACGGCGAAGAATGCGTCGCCACGGTAACAGTTTTTCACGAAACAACAAGCTTTGAGTAACTTTTCATCACAAAGGTCTTTAGACTGTACTGACCAAATTTGAAGTTGATCTGATTAATTCCCTAGGAGGAGTTCGTTAAAGTGCAGCGCCTGGAAATGACAAAAACGACACTAGAAATTCAGAAGAAATGCAAAGTTATTGACTTCCGGTTGGGTTTAGAGCATAGCCCCAAGAGACTTTTATTGAAGTCCATATGTGATACATGTTCCTACCACATTTCATACATCTAGGTCAAACGTACTGCGAGGGCTGCTTCGTTGAAATTTTGTAGGGGGCGCTATTGAGCCGATTTGCCACTCTGAACCAATAAAATCATATTCCCTAACTACATTTCGGCCTTGTAATCTACTTGCCAAGTTTGCTTATGTTTCGAGCATATTTAGCCTCTCAAAATGACCTTCGTTGTTAACGGCGAAGACTGCATCGCCACGGCAACGGCGTTGGACGAAACATCAAAAGCTTCATGATCTGGCATTATGAACTTCTTGTATTTGTGTGGAACAAATTTGATATTGAGTTGATTTACCTACTAAGAGAAACAAGCCAAAGTATAAAGACTTTAACTTCCTGTTACCAGTAGGTGGCGCTATGACTATGATTCAAAATTGGCCTGGAGATGTCTTCAGGCCTGGAGTCTAATCAAGCATGTGAAATCTGGTAAAGATCTGATGATGTGGAGTCGAGATACATCAGTTTATTCGGTCATGGCGAAGGATCGAAATTCCGTCGCCACGGCAACAGCTTTTCACGAAACAACAAGCTTTGAGTAACTTTTCATCACAAAGGTCTTTAGACTGTACCGACCAAATTTGAAGTTGATCTGATGAATTCCCTAGGAGGAGTTCGTTAAAGTGCAGCGCCTGGAAATGACAAAAACGACATGAGAAATTCATAAAAAATGCAAAATGGCAGACTTCCGGTTGGGTTTAGAGCATAGCCCCAAGAGACTTTTATTGAAGTCCATATGCGATACATGTTCCTACCACATTTCATACATCTAGGTCAAACGTACTGCGAGGGCTGCTTCGTCGAAATTTTGTAGGGGGCGCTATTGAGCCGATTTGCCACTCTGAACCAATAAAATCATATTCCCTAACTACATTTCGGCCTTGTAATCTACTTGCCAAGTTTGCTTATGTTTCGAGCATTTTTAGCCTGTCAAAATGACCTTCGTTGTTAACAGCGAAGACTGCATCGCCACGGCAACGGCGTTCGACGAAACATCAAAAACTTCATGATCTGGCATTATGAACTTCTTGTATTTGTGTGGAACAAATTTGATATTGATTTGATTTACCTACTGAGAGAAACAAGCCAAAGTATCAAGACTTTAACTTCCTGTTACTAGTAGGTGGCGCTATGACTATGATTCAAAATTGGCCTGCAGATGTCTTCAGGCCTGGAGTCTAATCAAGCACGTGAAATCTGGTAAAGATCTGATGATGTGGAGTCGAGTTACATCAGTTTATTCGTTCATGGCGAAGGATCGAAATTCGCCGAGCCGCCACGTCGCCGCCCTTCAGTAACTTCTTACAATCTTCACAATGAAGCATTATCAAGGTCTTAAGGCTTGTTTGACAACATTTGAGAGGGATCTGATTAATCTGTGAGGAGCAGGATGTCAAAGTACGCAGCGTACAACTTCCGGTTGCCACTAGGTGGCGCTATCACTATGATTCTAAATTATCATATAGATGTGTTCCGGGTCAGGATCTTATGACATATGAGAGATTTGGAGCAGATTCGACAATGTACGGCCAAGTTACAACAACTTCCTGTTTCGTGGCGAATGGTGTTTCTTTGACGCCATGCCACGGCCACATAGTTCGATAACTTTTTGATCTTTGAGTAACTTTTCACTGTCAAGGTCTCAAGAGCAGACTCGCCGAATCTGAAGTCAATCGGGTCAAATCTCTGGGAGGAGTTCGTTAAAGTATGACGCCTTGAAACGGTCAAAAAACGTCATAAAAGCAAAAATGGCCGACTTCCTGTTTGGTTTAGAGAAAACGGCCAAGAGGATTTTTGGTGCGTCTCATCACGTTCCACATAACTACCAACTTTCATACAGCTGGGTGAATCCTGATGTCGGGGCTACTCAATAGGGGGCGCTAGCGAGCCAATATTTCATACTGCAGCTGGACACCCCAATCAGACTGCAATTTTCGCAAATTCTGGCTTGCGTGCCAAATTTCACAACATTCCCAATATCCCAAGCACCTCCTTTTTGCGACGAAACACATAAAATAATAATAAGAATAATAAACATTCGAAATTCAATAGGTCCTCCGCTCCGACTACGTCGGTGCTCGGGCCCTAATAATAAACATAGCGGTTTCAATAGGTCCTCCGCTCCGACTACGTCGGTGCTCGGGCCCTAATAAACATTCGAAATTCAATAGGTCCTCCGCTCCGACTACGTCGGTGCTCGGGCCCTAATTAAAGCTGCGAGCAGCGATGAGCGGGCCCTCGCTATATGCACGTCGGGGTGCATGCACGTCGGAGTGCCGGCGGGACTCCGGCCTGCGCGGCCGAGAACGTCCGCGACCGTCGGACGGCGCGAGGACTCTGGTTGATGCTGCCATTCAGTTCTGTGACCGTCAGACACTGCATGCAGGTTCAGAGCATGGCCCCAATATACTTTTATTTAAGTCCATATGTGATACATGTTCCTACCAAATTTCATACATCTAGGTGAAACGTACTGCGAGGGCTGCTTCGTTGAAATTTTGTAGGGGGCGCTATTGAGCCGATTTGCCACTCTGAACCAATAAAATCATATTATACAACTACATTTTGGGCTTTAAATGTGTATGCCAAGTTTGCTTATGTTTCGAGCATTTTTAGCCTCTCAAAATGACCTTCGTTGTTAACGGCGAAGACTGCATCGCCACGGCAACGGCGTTCGACGACACATCAAAAGCTTCATCATCTGGCATTATGAACTATTTGTGTGGAACAAATTTGATATTGATTTGATTTACCTACTAAGAGAAACAAGCCAAAGTATCAAGACTTTAACTTCCTGTTACCAGTAGGTGGCGCTATGACTATGATTCAAAATTGGCCTGCATATGTCTTCAGGCCTGGAGTCTAATCAAACACGTGAAATCTGGTAAAGATCTGATGATGTGGAGTCGAGTTACATCAGTTTATTCGTTCATGGCGAAGGATCGAAATTCCGTCGCCACGGCAACAGCTTTTCACGAAACAACAAGCTTTGAGTAACTTTTCATCACAAAGGTCTTTAGACTGTACCGACCAAATTTGAAGTTGATCTGATGAATTCCCTAGGAGGAGTTCGTTAAAGTGCAGCGCCTGGAAATGACAAAAACGACATGAGAAATTCATAAAAAATGCAAAATGGCTGACTTCCGGTTGGGTTTAGAGCATAGCCCCAAGAGACTTTTTTTTAAGTCCATATGTGATACATGTTCCTACCAAATGTCATACATCTAGGTCAAACGTACTGCGAGGGCTGCTTCGTTGAAATTTTGTAGGGGGCGCTATTGAGCCGATTTGCCACTCTGAACCAATAAAATCATATTCCGTAACTACATTTCGGCCTTGTAATCTACTTGCCAAGTTTGGTTATGTTTCGAGCATTTTTAGCCTCTCAAAATGACCTTCGTTGTTAACGGCGAAGAATGCGTCGCCACGGCAACAGCTTTTCACGAAACAACAAGCTTTGACTAACTTTTCATCACAAAGGTCTTTAGACTGTACCGACCAAATTTGAAGTTGATCTGATGAATTCCCTAGGAGGAGTTCGTTAAAGTGCAGCGCCTGGAAATGACAAAAACGACACTAGAAATACAGAAAAAATGCAAAATGGCTGACTTCCGGTTGGGTTTAGAGCATAGCCCCAAGAGACTTTTATTGAAGTCCATATGCGATACATGTTCCTACCACATTTCATACATCTAGGTCAAACGTACTGCGAGGGCTGCTTCGTCGAAATTTTGTAGGGGGCGCTATTGAGCCGATTTGCCACTCTGAACCAATTAAATCATATTATACAACTACATTTTGGGCTTTAAATGTGTATGCCAAGTTTGCTTATGCTTCGAGCATTTTTAGCCTCTCAAAATGACCTTCGTTGTTAACGGCGAAGACTGCATCGCCATGGCAACGGCGTTCGACGAAACATCAAAAACTTCATGATCTGGCATTATGAACTTCTTGTATTTGTGTGGAACAAATTTGATATTGATTTGATTTACCTACTAAGAGAAACAAGCCAAAGTATAAAGACTTTAACTTCCTGTTACCAGTAGGTGGCGCTATGACTATGATTCAAAATTGGCCTGCAGATGTCTTCTGGCCTGGAGTCTAATCAAACACGTGAAATGTGGTAAGGATCTGATGATGTGGAGTCGAGTTACATCAGTTTATTCGTTCATGGCGAAGGATCGAAATTCGCCGAGCCGCCACGTCGCCGCCCTTCAGTAACTTCTTACAATCTTCACAATGAAGCATTATCAAGGTCTTAAGGCTTGTTTGACAACATTTGAGAGGGATCTGATTAATCTGTGAGGAGCAGGATGTCAAAGTACGCAGCGTACAACTTCCGGTTGCCACTAGGTGGCGCTATCACTATGATTCTAAATTATCATACAGATGTGTTCCGGGTCAGGATGTTATGACATATGAGAGATTTTGAGCAGATTCGACAATGTACAGCCGAGTTACAACAACTTCCTGTTTCGTGGCGAATGGTGTTTCTTTGACGCCACGCCACGGCCACATAGTTCGATAACTTTTTGATCTTTGAGTAACTTTTCACTGCCAAGGTCTCAAGAGCAGACTCGCCGAATCTGAAGTCAATCGGGTCAAATCTCTGGGAGGAGTTCGTTAAAGTATGACGCCTTGAAACGGTCAAAAAACGTCATAAAAGCAAGAATGGCCGACTTCCTCTTTGGTTTAGAGAAAACGTCCAAGAGGATTTTTTGTGCGTCTCATCACGTTCCACATACCTACCAACTTTCATAAAGCTGGGTGAATCCTGATGTTGGGGCTACTCAATAGGGGGCGCTAGCGAGCCAATATTTCATACCGCAGCTGGACACCCCAATCAGACTGCAATTTTCGCAAATTCTGGCTTGCGTGCCAAATTTCACAACATTCCCAATATCCCAAGCACCTCCTTTTTGCGACGAAAGACTAAGAATAATAAGAATTAAAGCTGCGAGCAGCGATGGGCGGGCCCTCGCAATATGCACGTCGGGGTGCCGGCGGGACTCCGGCCTGCGCGGCCGAGAACGTCCGCGACCGTCGGACGGCGCGAGGACTCTGGCTGATGCTGCCATTTAGTTCTGTGACCGTCAGACACTGCATGCAGGTTTAGAGCATGGCCCCAATATACTTTTATTTAAGTCCATATGTGATACATGTTCCCACCAAATTTCATACAGCTAGGTCAAACGTACTGCGAGGGCTCCTTCGTCAAAATTTTGTAGGGGGCGCTATTGAGCCGATTTGCCACTCTGAACCAATAAAATCATATTCCCTAACTACATTTCGGCCTTGTAATCTACTTGCCAAGTTTGCTTATGTTTCGAGCATGTTTAGCCTGTCAAAATGACCTTCGTTGTTAACGGCGAAGACTGCATCGCCACGGCAACGGCGTTCGACGAAACATCAAAAACTTCATGATCTGGCATTATGAACTTCTTGTATTTGTGTGGAACAAATTTGATATTGATTTGATTTACGTACTGAGAGAAACAAGCCAAAGTATCAAGACTTTAACTTCCTGTTACCAGTAGGTGGCGCTATGACTATGATTCAAAATTGGCCTGCAGATGTCTTCAGGCCTGGAGTCTAATCAAGCATGTGAAATCTGGTAAAGATCTGATGATGTGGAGTCGAGATACATCAGTTTATTCGTTCATGGCGAAGGATCGAAATTCGCCGAGCCGCCACGTCGCCGCCCTTCAGTAACTTCTTACAATCTTCACAATGAAGCATTATCAAGGTCTTAAGGCTTGTTTGACAACATTTGAGAGGGATCTGATTAATCTGTGAGGAGCAGGATGTCAAAGTACGCAGCGTACAACTTCCGGTTGCCACTAGGTGGCGCTATCACTATGATTCTAAATTATCATATAGATGTGTTCCGGGTCAGGATCTTATGACATATGAGAGATTTGGAGCAGATTCGACAATGTACGGCCAAGTTACAACAACTTCCTGTTTCGTGGCGAATGGTGTTTCTTTGACGCCACGCCACGGCCACATAGTTCGATAACTTTTTGATCTTTGAGTAACTTTTCACTGTCAAGGTCTCAAGAGCAGACTCGCCGAATCTGAAGTCAATCGGGTCAAATCTCTGGGAGGAGTTCGTTAAAGTATGACGCCTTGAAACGGTCAAAAAACGTCATAAAAGCAAAAATGGCCGACTTCCTGTTTGGTTTAGAGAAAACGGCCAAGAGGATTTTTGGTGCGTCTCATCACGTTCCACATAACTACCAACTTTCATACAGCTGGGTGAATCCTGATGTCGGGGCTACTCAATAGGGGGCGCTAGCGAGCCAATATTTCATACTGCAGCTGGACACCCCAATCAGACTGCAATTTTCGCAAATTCTGGCTTGCGTGCCAAATTTCACAACATTCCCAATATCCCAAGCACCTCCTTTTTGCGACGAAAGACTAAGAATAATAATAATTAAAGCTGCGAGCAGCGATGGGCGGGCCCTCGCAATATGCACGTCGGGGTGCCGGCGGGACTCCGGCCTGCGCGGCCGAGAACGTCCGCGACCGTCGGACGGCGCGAGGACTCTGGCTGATGCTGCCATTTAGTTCTGTGACCGTCAGACACTGCATGCAGGTTTAGAGCATGGCCCCAATATACTTTTATTTAAGTCCATATGTGATACATGTTCCCACCAAATTTCATACATCTAGGTCAAACGTACTGCGAGGGCTCCTTAGTCGAAATTTTGTAGGGGGCGCTATTGAGCCGATTTGCCACTCTGAACCAATAAAATCATATTCCCTAACTACATTTCGGCCTTGTAATCTACTTGCCAAGTTTGCTTATGTTTCGAGCATTTTTAGCCTGTCAAAATGACCTTCGTTGTTAACGGCGAAGACTGCATCGCCACGGCAACGGCGTTCGACGAAACATCAAAAACTTCATGATCTGGCATTATGAACTTCTTGTATTTGTGTGGAACAAATTTGATATTGATTTGATTTACCTACTGAGAGAAACAAGCCAAAGTATCAAGACTTTAACTTCCTGTTACCAGTAGGTGGCGCTATGACTATGATTCAAAATTGGCCTGCAGATGTCTTCAGGCCTGGAGTCTAATCAAGCATGTGAAATCTGGTAAAGATCTGATGATGTGGAGTCGAGATACATCAGTTTATTCGTTCATGGCGAAGGATCGAAATTCGCCGAGCCGCCACGTCGCCGCCCTTCAGTAACTTCTTACAATCTTCACAACGAAGCATTATCAAGGTCTTAAGGCTTGTTTGACAACATTTGAGAGGGATCTGATTAATCTGTGAGGAGCAGGATGTCAAAGTACGCAGCCTACAACTTCCGGTTGCCACTAGGTGGCGCTATCACTATGATTCTAAATTATCATATAGATGTGTTCCGGGTCAGGATGTTATGACATATGAGAGATTTGGAGCAGATTCGACAATGTACGGCCAAGTTACAACAACTTCCTGTTTCGTGGCGAATGGTGTTTCTTTGACGCCACGCCACGGCCACATAGTTCGATAACTTTTTGATCTTTGAGTAACTTTTCACTGCCAAGGTCTCAAGAGCAGACTCGCCGAATCTGAAGTCAATCGGGTCAAATCTCTGGGAGGAGTTCGTTAAAGTATGACGCCTTGAAACGGTCAAAAAACGTCATAAAAGCAAAAATGGCCGACTTCCTGTTTGGTTTAGAGAAAACGGCCAAGAGGATTTTTTGTGCGTCTCATCACGTTCCACATACCTACCAAATTTCATACAGCTGGGTGAATCCTGATGTTGGGGCTACTCAATAGGGGGCGCTAGCGAGCCAATATTTCATACCGCAGCTGGACACCCCAATCAGACTGCAATTTTCGCAAATTCTGGCTTGCGTGCCAAATTTCACAACATTCCCAATATCCCAAGCACCTCCTTTTTGCGACGAAAGACTAAGAATAATAATAATTAAAGCTGCGAGCAGCGATGAGCGGGCCCTCGCAATATGCACGTCGGGGTGCATGCACGTCGGGGTGCCGGCGGGACTCCGGCCTGCGCGGCCGAGAACGTCCGCGACCGTCGGACGGCGCGAGGACTCTGTTTGATGCTGTCATTCAGTTCCGTGACCGTCAGACACTGCATGCAGGTTCAGAGCATGGCCCCAATATACTTTTATTTAAGTCCATATGTGATACATGTTCCTACCAAATTTCATACATCTAGGTGAAACGTACTGCGAGGGCTGCTTCGTTGAAATTTTGTAGGGGGCGCTATTGAGCCGATTTGCCACTCTGAACCAATAAAATCATATTATACAACTAAATTTTGGGCTTTAAATGTGTATGCCAAGTTTGCTTATGTTTCGAGCATTTGTAGCCTCTCAAAATGACCTTCGTTGATAACGGCGAAGACTGCATCGCCACGGCAACGGCGTTCGACGAAACATCAAAAGCTTCATGATCTGGCATTATGAACTATTTGTGTGGAACAAATTTGATATTGATTTGATTTACCTACTAAGAGAAACAAGCCAAAGTATCAAGACTTTAACTTCCCGTTACCAGTAGGTGGCGCTATGACTATGATTCAAAATTGGCCTGCATATGTCTTCAGGCCTGGAGTCTAATCAAACACGTGAAATCTGGTAAAGATCTGATGATGTGGAGTCGAGTTACATCAGTTTATTCGTTCATGGCGAAGGATCGAAATTCCGTCGCCACGGCAACAGCTTTTCACGAAACAACAAGCTTTGAGTAACTTTTCATCACAAAGGTCTTTAGACTGTACCGACCAAATTGGAAGTTGATCTGATGAATTCCCTAGGAGGAGTTCGTTAAAGTGCAGCGCCTGGAAATGACAAAAACGACATGAGAAATTCATAAAAATTACAAAATGGCTGACTTCCGGTTGGGTTTAGAGCATAGCCCCAAGAGACTTTTATTGAAGTCCATATGCGATACATGTTCCTACCACATTTCATACATCTAGGTCAAACGCACTGCGAGGGCTGCTTCGTTGAAATTTTGTAGGGGGCGCTATTGAGCCGATTTGGCACTCTGAACCAATAAAATCAGATTCTGTAACTACATTTCGGCCTTGTAATCTACTTGCCAAGTTTGCTTATGTTTCGAGCATTTTTAGCCTCTCAAAATGACCTTCGTTGTTAACGGCGAAGACTGCATCGCCACGGCAACGGCGTTTGACGAAACATCCAAAGCTTCATGATCTGGCATTATGAACTTCTTGTATTTGTGTGGAAGAAATTTGATATTGATTTGATTTACCTACTAAGAGAAACAAGCCAAAGTATAAAGACTTTAACTTCCTGTTACCAGTAGGTGGCGCTATGACTATGATTCAAAATTGGCCTGCAGATGTCTTCAGGCCTGGAGTCTAATCAAACACGTGAAATCTGGTAAAGATCTAATGATGTGGAGTCGAGTTACATCAGTTTATTCGTTCATGGCGAAGGATCGAAATTCGCCGAGCCGCCACGTCGCCGCCCTTCAGTAACTTCTTACAATCTTCACAATGAAGCATTATCAAGGTCTTAAGGCTTGTTTGACAACATTTGAGAGGGATCTGATTAATCTGTGAGGAGCAGGATGTCAAAGTACGCAGCGTACAACTTCCGGTTGCCACTAGGTGGCGCTATCACTATGATTCTAAATTATCATATAGATGTGTTCCGGGTCAGGATGTTATGACATATGAGAGATTTTGAGCAGATTCGACAATGTACAGCCGAGTTACAACAACTTCCTGTTTCGTGGCGAATGGTGTTTCTTTGACGCCACGCCACGGCCACATAGTTCGATAACTTTTTGATCTTTGAGTAACTTTTCACTGCCAAGGTCTCAAGAGCAGACTAGCCGAATCTGAAGTCAATCGGGTCAAATCTCTGGGAGGAGTTCGTTAAAGTATGACGCCTTGAAACGGTCAAAAAACGTCATAAAAGCATAAATGGCTGACTTCCTGTTTGGTTTAGAGAAAACGGCCAAGAGGATTTTTTGTGCGTCTCATCACGTTCCACATACCTACCAAATTTCATACAGCTGGGTGAAACCTGATGTTGGGGCTACTCAATAGGGGGCGCTAGCGAGCCAATATTTCATACCGTAGCTGGACACCCCAATCAGACTGCAATTTTCGCAAATTCTGGCTTGCGTGCCAAATTTCACAGACTTCCCAATATCCCAAGCACCTCCTTTTTGCGACGAAAGACTAAGAATAATAATAAACATTACGGTTTCAATAGGTCCTCCGCTCCGACTACGTCGGTGCTCGGGCCCTAATTAAAGCTGCGAGCAGCGATGGGCGGGCCCTCGCAATATGCACGTCGGGGTGCATGCACGTCGGGGTGGCGGCGGGACTCCGGCCTGCGCGGCCGAGAACGTCCGCGACCGTCGGACGGCGCGAGGACTCTGGTTGATGCTGTCATTCAGTTCCGTGACCGTCAGACACTGCATGCAGGTTCAGAGCATGGCCCCAATATACTTTTATTTAAGTCCATATGTGATACATGTTCCTACCAAATTTCATACATCTAGGTGAAACGTACTGCGAGGGCTGCTTCGTTGAAATTTTGTAGGGGGCGCTATTGAGCCGATTTGCCACTCTGAACCAATAACATCATATTATACAACTACATTTTGGGCTTTAAATGTGTATGCCAAGTTTGCTTATGTTTCGAGCATTTTTAGCCTCTCAAAATGACCTTCGTTGTTAACGGCGAAGACTGCATCGCCACGGCAACGGCGTTCGACGAAACATCAAAAGCTTCATGATCTGGCATTATGAACTATTTGTGTGGAACAAATTTGATATTGATTTGATTTACCTACTAAGAGAAACAAGCCAAAGTATCAAGACTTTAACTTCCTGTTACCAGTAGGTGGCGCTATGACTATGATTCAAAATTGGCCTGCATATGTCTTCAGGCCTGGAGTCTAATCAAACACGTGAAATCTGGTAAAGATCTGATGATGTGGAGTCGAGTTACATCAGTTTATTCGTTTATGGCGAAGGATCGAAATTCCGTCGCCACGGCAACAGCTTTTCACGAAACAACAAGCTTTGAGTAACTTTTCATCACAAAGGTCTTTAGACTGTACCGACCAAATTTGAAGTTGATCTGATGAATTCCCTAGGAGGAGTTCGTTAAAGTGCAGCGCCTGGAAATGACAAAAACGACATGAGAAATTCATAAAAAATGCAAAATGGCTGACTTCCGGTTGGGTTTAGAGCATAGCCCCAAGAGACTTTTATTGAAGTCCATATGCGATACATGTTCCTACCACATTTCATACATCTAGGTCAAACGTACTGCGAGGGCTGCTTCGTCGAAATTTTGTAGGGGGCGCTATTGAGCCGATTTGGCACTCTGAACCAATAAAATCATATTCCGTAACTACATTTCGGCCTTGGAATCTACTTGCCAAGTTTGCTTATGTTTCGAGCATTTTTAGCCTCTCAAAATGACCTTCGTTGTTAAAGGCGAAGACTGCATCGCCACGGCAACGGCGTTCGACGAAACATCAAAAGCTTCATGATCTGGCATTATGAACTTCTTCTATTTGTGTGGAACAAATTTGATATTGATTTGATTTACCTACTAAGAGAAACAAGCCAAAGTATAAAGACTTTAACTTCCTGTTACCAGTAGGTGGCGCTATGACTATGATTCAAAATTGGCCTGCAGATGTCTTCAGGCCTGGAGTCTAATCAAACACGTGAAATCTGGGAAAGATCTGATGATGTGGAGTCGAGATACATCAGTTTATTCGTTCATGGCGAAGGATCGAAATTCGCCGAGCCGCCACGTCGCCGCCCTTCAGTAACTTCTTACAATCTTCACAACGAAGCATTATCAAGGTCTTAAGGCTTGTTTGACAACATTTGAGAGGGATCTGATTAATCTGTGAGGAGCAGGATGTCAAAGTACGCAGCCTACAACTTCCGGTTGCCACTAGGTGGCGCTATCACTATGATTCTAAATTATCATATAGATGTGTTCCGGGTCAGGATGTTATGACATATGAGAGATTTGGAGCAGATTCGACAATGTACGGCCAAGTTACAACAACTTCCTGTTTCGTGGCGAATGGTGTTTCTTTGACGCCACGCCACGGCCACATAGTTCGATAACTTTTTGATCTTTGAGTAACTTTTCACTGCCAAGGTCTCAAGAGCAGACTCGCCGAATCTGAAGTCAATCGGGTCAAATCTCTGGGAGGAGTTCGTTAAAGTATGACGCCTTGAAACGGTCAAAAAACGTCATAAAAGCAAAAATGGCCGACTTCCTGTTTGGTTTAGAGAAAACGGCCAAGAGGATTTTTTGTGCGTCTCATCACGTTCCACATACCTACCAAATTTCATACAGCTGGGTGAATCCTGATGTTGGGGCTACTCAATAGGGGGCGCTAGCGAGCCAATATTTCATACCGCAGCTGGACACCCCAATCAGACTGCAATTTTCGCAAATTCTGGCTTGCGTGCCAAATTTCACAGACTTCCCAATATCCCAAGCACCTCCTTTTTGCCATCAAACTGGTAAAATAATAATAAGAATAAGAATAATAATAATAATTAAAGCTGCGAGCAGCGATGGGCGGGCCCTCGCAATATGCACGTCGGGGTGCATGCACGTCGGGGTGCCGGCGGGACTCCGGCCTGCGCGGCCGAGTACGTCCGCGACCGTCGGACGGCGCGAGGACTCTGGTTGATGCTGTCATTCAGTTCCGTGACCGTCAGACACTGCATGCAGGTTCAGAGCATGGCCCCAATATACTTTTATTTAAGTCCATATGTGATACATGTTCCTACCAAATTTCATACATCTAGGTGAAACGTACTGCGAGGGCTGCTTCGTTGAAATGTTGTAGGGGGCGCTATTGAGCCGATTTGCCACTCTGAACCAATAAAATCATATTATACAACTACATTTTGGGCTTTAAATGTGTATGCCAAGTTTGCTTATGTTTCGAGCATTTTTAGCCTCTCAAAATGACCTTCGTTGTTAACGGCGAAGACTGCATCGCCACGGCAACGGCGTTCGACGAAACATCAAAAGCTTCATGATCTGGCATTATGAACTATTTGTGTGGAACAAATTTGATATTGATTTGATTTACCTACTAAGAGAAACAAGCCAAAGTATCAAGACTTTAACTTCCTGTTACCAGTAGGTGGCGCTATGACTATGAGTCAAAATTGGCCTGCAGATGTCTTCAGGCCTGGAGTCTAATCAAACACGTGAAATCTGGTAAAGATCTGATGATGTGGAGTCGAGTTACATCAGTTTATTCGTTCATGGCGAAGGATCGAAATGCCGTTGCCACGGCAACAGCTTTTCACGAAACAACAAGCTTTGAGTAACTTTTCATCACAAAGGTCTTTAGACTGTACCGACCAAATTTGAAGTTGATCTGATTAATTCCCTAGGAGGAGTTCGTTTAAGTGCAGCGCCTGGAAATGACAAAAACGACACTAGAAATTCATAAAAAATGCAAAATGGCTGACTTCCGGTTGGGTTTAGAGCATAGCCCCAAGAGACTTTTATTGAAGTCCATATGCGATACATGTTCCTACCACATTTCATACATCTAGGTCAAACGTACTGCGAGGGCTGCTTCGTTGAAATTTTGTAGGGGGCGCTATTGAGCCGATTTGCCACTCTGAACCAATAAAATCATATTCTATAACTACATTTCGGCCTTGTAATCTACTTGCCAAGTTTGCTTATGTTTCGAGCATTTTTAGCCTCTCAAAATGACCTTCGTTGTTCACGGCGAAGACTGCATCGCCACGGCAACGGCGTTCGACGAAACATCAAAAGCTTCATGATCTGGTATTATGAACTTCTTATATTTGTGTGGAACAAATTTGATATTGATTTGATTTACCTACTAAGAGAAACAAGCCAAAGTATAAAGACTTTAACTTCCTGTTACCAGTAGGTGGCGCTATGACTATGATTCGAAATTGGCCTGCAGATGTCTTCAGGCCTGGAGTCTAATCAAGCATGTGAAATCTGGTAAAGATCTGATGATGTGGAGTCGAGATACATCAGTTTATTCGTTCATGGCGAAGGATCGAAATTCGCCGAGCCGCCACGTCGCCGCCCTTCAGTAACTTCTTACAATCTTCACAACGAAGCATTATCAAGGTCTTAAGACTTCTCTCACAACATTTGAGAGGGATCTGATTAATCTGTGAGGAGCAGGATGTCAAAGTACGCAGCGTACAACTTCCGGTTGCCACTAGGTGGCGCTATCACTATGATTCTAAATTATCATATAGATGTGTTCCGGGTCAGGATGTTATGACATATGAGAGATTTTGAGCAGATTCGACAATGTACGGCCGAGTTACAACAACTTCCTGTTTCGTGGCGAATGGTGTTTCTTTGACGCCACGCCACGGCCACATAGTTTGATAACTTTTTGATCTTTGAGTAACTTTTCACTGTCAAGGTCTCAAGAGCAGATTAGCCGAATCTGAAGTCAATCGGGTCAAATCTCTGGGAGGAGTTCGTTAAAGTATGACGCCTTGAAACGGTCAAAAAACGTCATAAAAGCAAAAATGGCCGACTTCCTGTTTAGTTTAGAGAAAACGGCCAAGAGGATTTTTTGTGCGTCTCATCACGTTCCACATACCTACCAACTTTCATACAGCTGGGTGAAACCTGATGTTGGGGCTACTCAATAGGGGGCGCTAGCGAGCCAATATTTCATACCGCAGCTGGGCACCCCAATCAGACTGCAATTTTCGCAAATTCTGGCTTGCTTGCCAAATTTCACAAACTTCCCAATATCCCAAGCACCTCCTTTTTGCGACGAAAGACTAAGAATAAGAATAATAATAATAAACATTACGGTTTCAATAGGTCCTCCGCTCCGACTACGTCGGTGCTCGGGCCCTAATTAAAGCTGCGAGCAGCGATGGGCGGGCCCTCGCAATATGCACGTCGGGGTGCCGGCGGGACTCCGGCCTGCGCGGCCGAGAACGTCAGCGACCGTCGGACGGCGCGAGGACTCTGGTTGATGCTGTCATTCAGTTCCGTGACCGTCAGACACTGCATGCAGGTTCAGAGCATGGCCCCAAGAGACTTTTATTTAAGTCCATATGTGATACATGTTCCTACCAAATTTCATACATCTAGGTGAAACGTACTGCGAGGGCTGCTTCGTTGAAATTTTGTAGGGGGCGCTATTGAGCCGATTTGCCACTCTGAACCAATAAAATCATATTCCATAACTACATTTCGGCCTTGTAATCTACTTGCCAAGTTTGGTTATGTTTCGAGCATTTTTAGCCTCTCAAAATGACCTTCGTTGTTAACGGCGAAGGATGCGTCGCCACGGCAACAGCTTTTCACGAAACAACAAGCTTTGAGTAACTTTTCATCACAAAGGTCTTTAGACTGTACCGACTAAATGTGAAGTTGATCTGATTAATTCCCTAGGAGGAGTTCGTTAAAGTGCAGTGCCTGGAAATGACAAAAACGACACTAGAAATTCATAAGAAATGCAAAATGGCTGACTTCCGGTTGGGTTTAGAGCATTGCCCCAAGAGACTTTTATTGAAGTCCATATGTGATATATGTTCCTACCACATTTCATACATCTAGGTCAAACGTACTGCGAGGGCTGCTTCGTCGAAATTTTGCAGGGGGCGCTATTGAGCCGATTTGCCACTCTGAACCAATCAAATCATATTCCCTAACTACATTTCGGCCTTGTAATCTACTTGCCAAGTTTGCTTATGTTTCGAGCATTTCTAGCCTCTCAAAATGACCTTCGTTGTTAACGGCGAAGACTGCATCGCCACGGCAACGGCGTTCGAGGAAACATCAAAAGCTTCATGATCTGGCATTATGAACTTCTTGTATTTGTGTGGAACAAATTTGATATTGATTTGATTTACCTACTAAGAGAAACAAGCCAAAGTATCAAGACTTTAACTTCCTGTTACCAGTAGGTGGCGCTATGACTATGATTCAAAATTGGCCTGCATATGTCTTCAGGCCTGGAGTCTAATCAAACACGTGAAATCTGGTAAAGATCTGATGATGTGGAGTCGAGTTACATCAGTTTATTCGTTCATGGCGAAGGATCGAAATTCGCCGAGCCGCCACGTCGCCGTCCTTCAGTAACTTCTTACAATCTTCACAATGAAGCATTATCAAGGTCTTAAGGCTTGTTTGACAACATTTGAGAGGGATCTGATTAATCTGTGAGGAGCAGGATGTCAAAGTACGCAGCGTACAACTTCCGGTTGCCACTAGGTGGCGCTATCACTATGATTCTAAATTATCATATAGATGTGTTCCGGGTCAGGATGTTATGACATATGAGAGATTTTGAGCAGATTCGACAATGTACGGCCGAGTTACAACAACTTCCTGTTTCGTGGCGAATGGTGTTTCTTTGACGCCACGCCACGGCCACATAGTTTGATAACTTTTTGATCTTTGAGTAACTTTTCACTGCCAAGGTCTCAAGAGCAGACTAGCCGAATCTGAAGTCAATCGGGTCAAATCTCTGGGAGGAGTTCGTTAAAGTATGACGCCTTGAAACGGTCAAAAAACGTCATAAAAGCAAAAATGGCCGACTTCCTGTTTGGTTTAGAGAAAACGGCCAAGAGGATTTTTTGTGCATCTCATCACGTTCCACATACCTACCAACTTTCATACAGCTGGGTGAAACCTGATGTTGGGGCTACTCAATAGGGGGCGCTAGCGAGCCAATATTTCATACCGCAGCTGGGCACCCCAATCAGACTGCAATTTTCGCAAATTCTGGCTTGCTTGCCAAATTTCACAAACTTCCCAATATCCCAAGCACCTCCTTTTTGCGACGAAACACATAAAATAATAATAATAATAATAAGAATAATAATAAGAATAATAATAATAAACATTCGAAATTCAATAGGTCCTCCGCTCCGACTACGTCGGTGCTCGGGCCCTAATTAAAGCTGCGAGCAGCGATGGGCGGGCCCTCGCAATATGCACGTCGGGGTGCCGGCGGGACTCCGGCCTGCGCGGCCGAGAACGTCAGCGACCGTCGGACGGCGCGAGGACTCTGGTTGATGCTGTCATTCAGTTCCGTGACCGTCAGACACTGCATGCAGGTTCAGAGCATGGCCCCAAGAGACTTTTATTTAAGTCCATATGTGATACATGTTCCTACCAAATTTCATACATCTAGGTGAAACGTACTGCGAGGGCTGCTTCGTTGAAATTTTGTAGGGGGCGCTATTGAGCCGATTTGCCACTCTGAACCAATAAAATCATATTCCATAACTACATTTCGGCCTTGTAATCTACTTGCCAAGTTTGGTTATGTTTCGAGCATTTTTAGCCTCTCAAAATGACCTTCGTTGTTAACGGCGAAGGATGCGTCGCCACGGCAACAGCTTTTCACGAAACAACAAGCTTTGAGTAACTTTTCATCACAAAGGTCTTTAGACTGTACCGACTAAATGTGAAGTTGATCTGATTAATTCCCTAGGAGGAGTTCGTTAAAGTGCAGTGCCTGGAAATGACAAAAACGACACTAGAAATTCATAAGAAATGCAAAATGGCTGACTTCCGGTTGGGTTTAGAGCATTGCCCCAAGAGACTTTTATTGAAGTCCATATGTGATATATGTTCCTACCACATTTCATACATCTAGGTCAAACGTACTGCGAGGGCTGCTTCGTCGAAATTTTGTAGGGGGCGCTATTGAGCCGATTTGCCACTCTGAACCAATAAAATCATATTCCCTAACTACATTTCGGCCTTGTAATCTACTTGCCAAGTTTGCTTATGTTTCGAGCATTTTTAGCCTGTCAAAATGACCTTCGTTGTTAACGGCGAAGACTGCATCGCCACGGCAACGGCGTTCGACGAAACATCAAAAGCTTCATGATCTGGCATTATGAACTTCTTCTATTTGTGTGGAACAAATTTGATATTGATTTGATTAACCTACTAAGAGAAACAAGCCAAAGTATAAAGACTTTAACTTCCTGTTACCAGTAGGTGGCGCTATGACTATGATTCAAAATTGGCCTGCAGATGTCGTCAGGCCTGGAGTCTAATCAAACACATGACATCTGGTAAAGATCTGATGATGTGGAGTCGAGTTACATCAGTTTATTCGTTCATGGCGAAGGATCGAAATTCGCCGAGCCGCCACGTCGCCGCCCTTCAGTAACTTCTTACAATCTTCACAACGAAGCATTATCAAGGTCTTAAGGCTTGTTTGACAACATTTGAGAGGGATCTGATTAATCTGTGAGGAGCAGGATGTCAAAGTACGCAGCGTACAACTTCCGGTTGCCACTAGGTGGCGCTATCACTATGATTCTAAATTATCATATAGATGTGTTCCGGGTCAGGATGTTATGACATATGAGAGATTTGGAGCAGATTCGACAATGTACGGCCGAGTTACAACAACTTCCTGTTTCGTGGCGAATGGTGTTTCTTTGACGCCACGCCACGGCCACATAGTTCGATAACTTTTTGATCTTTGAGTAACTTTTCACTGCCAAGGTCTCAAGAGCAGACTCGCCGAATCTGAAGTCAATCGGGTCAAATCTCTGGGAGGAGTTCGTTAAAGTATGACGCCTTGAAACGGTCAAAAAACCTCATAAATGCAAAAATGGCCGACTTCCTGTTTGGTTTAGAGAAAACTTCCAAGAGGATTTTTGGTGCGTCTCATCACGTTCCACATACCTACCAACTTTCATACAGCTGGGTGAAACCTGATGTTGGGGCTACTCAATAGGGGGCGCTAGCGAGCCAATATTTCATACCGCAGCTGGACACCCCAATCAGACTGCAATTTTCGCAAATTCTGGCTTGCGTGCCAAATTTCACAACATTCCCAATATCCCAAGCACCTCCTTTTTGCGACGAAACACATAAAATAATAATAATAAGAATAAGAATAATAATAAACATTCGAAATTCAATAGGTCCTCCGCTCCGACTACGTCGGTGCTCGGGCCCTAATAAACATTACGGTTTCAATAGGTCCTCCGCTCCGACTACGTCGGTGCTCGGGCCCTAATTAAAGCTGCGAGCAGCGATGGGCGGGCCCTCGCAATATGCACGTCGGGGTGCATGCACGTCGGGGTGGCGGCGGGACTCCGGCCTGCGCGGCCGAGAACGTCCGCGACCGTCGGACGGCGCGAGGACTCTGGTCGATGCTGCCATTCAGTTCCGTGACCGTCAGACACTGCATGCAGGTTCAGAGCATGGCCCCAATATACTTGTATTTAAGTCCATATGTGATACATGTTCCTACCAAATTTCATACATCTAGGTGAAACGTACTGCGAGGGCTGCTTCGTTGAAATTTTGTAGGGGGCGCTATTGAGCCGATTTGCCACTCTGAACCAATAAAATCATATTATACAACTACATTTTGGGCTTTAAATGTGTATGCCAAGTTTGCTTATGTTTCGAGCATTTTTAGCCTCTCAAAATGACCTTCGTTGTTAACGGCGAAGAATGCGTCGCCACGGCAACAGCTTTTCACGAAACAACAAGCTTTAAGTAACTTTTCATCACAAAGGTCTTTAGACTGTACCGACCAAATTTGAAGTTGATCTGATGAATTCCCTAGGAGGGGTTCGTTAAAGTGCAGCGCCTGGAAATGACAAAAACGACATGAGAAATTCATAACAAATGCAAAATGGCTGACTTCCGGTTGGGTTTAGAGCATAGCCCCAAGAGACTTTTATTGAAGTCCATATGCGATACATGTTCCTACCACATTTCATACATCTAGGTCAAACGTACTGCGAGGGCTGCTTCGTCGAAATTTTGTAGGGGGCGCTATTGAGCCGATTTGGCACTCTGAACCAATAAAATCTGATTCTGTAACTACATTTCGGCCTTTTAATCTACTTGCCAAGTTTGCTTATGTTTCGAGCATTTTTAGCCTCTCAAAATGACCTTCGTTGTTAACGGCGAAGACTGCATCGCCACGGCAACGGCGTTTGACGAAACATCAAAAGCTTCATGATCTGGCATTATGAACTTCTTGTATTTGTGTGGAACAAATTTGATATTGATTTGATTTACCTACTAAGAGAAACAAGCCAAAGTATAAAGACTTTAACTTCCTGTTACCAGTAGGTGGCGCTATGACTATGATTCAAAATTGGCCTGCAGATGTCTTCAGGCCTGGAGTCTAATCAAGCATGTGAAATCTGGTAAAGATCTGATGATGTGGAGTCGAGATACATCAGTTTATTCGTTCATGGCGAAGGATCGAAATTCGCCGAGCCGCCACGTCGCCGCCCTTCAGTAACTTCTTACAATCTTCACAATGAAGCATTATCAAGGTCTTAAGGCTTGTTTGACAACATTTGAGAGGGATCTGATTAATCTGTGAGGAGCAGGATGTCAAAGTACGCAGCGTACAACTTCCGGTTGCCACTAGGTGGCGCTATCACTATGATTCAAAATTATCATATAGATGTGTTCCGGGTCAGGATGTTATGACATATGAGAGATTTGGAGCAGATTCGACAATGTACGGCCGAGTTACAACAACTTCCTGTTTCGTGGCGAATAGTGTTTCTTTGATGCCACGCCACGGCCACATAGTTCGATAACTTTTTGATCTTTGAGTAACTTTTCACTGTCAAGGTCTCAAGAGCAGACTAGCCGAATCTGAAGTCAATCGGGTCAAATCTCTGGGAGGAGTTCGTTAAAGTATGACGCCTTGAAACGGTCAAAAAACGTCATAAAAGCAAAATTGGCCGACTTCCTGTTTGGTTTAGAGAAAACGGCCAAGAGGATTTTTTGTGCGTCTCATCACGTTCCACATACCGACCAAATTTCATACAGCTGGGTGAAACCTGATGTTGGGGCTACTCAATAGGGGGCGCTAGCGAGCCAATATTTCATACCGCAGCTGGACACCCCAATCAGACTGCAATTTTCGCAAATTCTGGCTTGCGTGCCAAATTTCACAACATTCCCAATATCCCAAGCACCTCCTTTTTGCCATCAAACTGGTAAAATAATAATAATTAAAGCTGCGAGCAGCGATGGGCGGGCCCTCGCAATATGCACGTCGGGGTGCCGGCGGGACTCCGGCCTGCGCGGCCGAGAACGTCCGCGACCGTCGGACGGCGCGAGGACTCTGGCTGATGCTGCCATTTAGTTCTGTGACCGTCAGACACTGCATGCAGGTTTAGAGCATGGCCCCAATATACTTTTATTTAAGTCCATATGTGATACATGTTCCCACCAAATTTCATACATCTAGGTCCAACGTACTGCGAGGGCTCCTTAGTCGAAATTTTGTAGGGGGCGCTATTGAGCCGATTTGCCACTCTGAACCAATAAAATCATATTCCCTAACTACATTTCGGCCTTGTAATCTACTTGCCAAGTTTGCTTATGTTTCGAGCATTTTTAGCCTGTCAAAATGACCTTCGTTGTTAACGGCGAAGACTGCATCGCCACGGCAACGGCGTTCGACGAAACATCAAAAACTTCATGATCTGGCATTATGAACTTCTTGTATTTGTGTGGAACAAATTTGATATTGATTTGATTTACCTACTGAGAGAAACAAGCCAAAGTATCAAGACTTTAACTTCCTGTTACCAGTAGGTGGCGCTATGACTATGATTCAAAATTGGCCTGCAGATGTCTTCAGGCCTGGAGTCTAATCAAGCATGTGAAATCTGGTAAAGATCTGATGATGTGGAGTCGAGATACATCAGTTTATTCGTTCATGGCGAAGGATCGAAATTCGCCGAGCCGCCACGTCGCCGCCCTTCAGTAACTTCTTACAATCTTCACAACGAAGCATTATCAAGGTCTTAAGGCTTGTTTGACAACATTTGAGAGGGATCTGATTAATCTGTGAGGAGCAGGATGTCAAAGTACGCAGCCTACAACTTCCGGTTGCCACTAGGTGGCGCTATCACTATGATTCTAAATTATCATATAGTTGTGTTCCGGGTCAGGATGTTATGACATATGAGAGATTTGGAGCAGATTCGACAATGTACGGCCAAGTTACAACAACTTCCTGTTTCGTGGCGAATGGTGTTTCTTTGACGCCACGCCACGGCCACATAGTTCGATAACTTTTTGATCTTTGAGTAACTTTTCACTGCCAAGGTCTCAAGAGCAGACTCGCCGAATCTGAAGTCAATCGGGTCAAATCTCTGGGAGGAGTTCGTTAAAGTATGACGCCTTGAAACGGTCAAAAAACGTCATAAAAGCAAAAATGGCCGACTTCCTGTTTGGTTTAGAGAAAACGGCCAAGAGGATTTTTTGTGCGTCTCATCACGTTCCACATACCTACCAAATTTCATACAGCTGGGTGAATCCTGATGTTGGGGCTACTCAATAGGGGGCGCTAGCGAGCCAATATTTCATACCGCAGCTGGACACCCCAATCAGACTGCAATTTTCGCAAATTCTGGCTTGCGTGCCAAATTTCACAGACTTCCCAATATCCCAAGCACCTCCTTTTTGCCATCAAACTGGTAAAATAATAATAAGAATAAGAATAATAATAATAATTAAAGCTGCGAGCAGCGATGAGCGGGCCCTCGCTATATGCACGTCGGGGTGCATGCAGGTCGGAGTGCCGGCGGGACTCCGGCCTGCGCGGCCGAGAACGTCCGCGACCGTCGGACGGCGCGAGGACTCTGGTTGATGCTGCCATTCAGTTCTGTGACCGTCAGACACTGCATGCAGGTTCAGAGCATGGCCCCAACATACTTTTATTTCAGTCCATATGTGATACATGTTCCTACCAAATTTCATACATCTAGGTGAAACGTACTGCGAGGGCTGCTTCGTTGAAATTTTGTAGGGGGCGCTATTGAGCCGATTTGCCACTCTGAACCAATAAAATCATATTATAACTACATTTTGGGCTTTAAATGTGTATGCCAAGTTTGTTTATGTTTCGAGCATTTTTAGCCTCTCAAAATGACCTTCGTTGTTAACGGCGAAGACTGCATCGCCACGGCAACGGCGTTCGACGAAACATCAAAAGCTTCATGATCTGGCATTATGAACTATTTGTGTGGAACAAATTTGATATTGATTTGATTTACCTACTAAGAGAAACAAGCCAAAGTATCAAGACTTTAACTTCCTGTTACCAGTAGGTGGCGCTATGACTATGATTCAAAATTGGCCTGCATATGTCTTCAGGCCTGGAGTCTAATCAAACACGTGAAATCTGGTAAAGATCTGATGATGTGGAGTCGAGTTACATCAGTTTATTCGTTCATGGCGAAGGATCGAAATTCCGTCGCCACGGCAACAGCTTTTCACGAAACAACAAGCTTTGAGTAACTTTTCATCACAAAGGTCTTTAGACTGTACCGACCAAATTTGAAGTTGATCTGATTAATTCCCTAGGAGGAGTTCGTTAAAGTGCAGCGCCTGGAAATGACAAAAACGACACTAGAAATTCAGAAGAAATGCAAAGTAGGTGACTTCCGGTTGGGTT
The DNA here is from genome assembly GCF_949748355.1 of Melanostigma gelatinosum. NCBI lineage: Eukaryota > Metazoa > Chordata > Actinopteri > Perciformes > Zoarcidae > Melanostigma > Melanostigma gelatinosum. The sequence goes on along the minus strand of NC_136635.1, from coordinate 3,073,462 downwards.
TAGAGCATAGCCCCAAGAGACTTTTATTGAAATCCATTTGCGATACATGTTCCTACCACATTTCATACATCTAGGTCAAACGTACTGCGAGGGCTGCTTCGTCGAAATTTTGTAGGGGGCGCTATTGAGCCGATTTGGCACTCTGAACCAATAAAATCATATTCCGTAACTACATTTCGGCCTTGTAATCTACTTGCCAAGTTTGCTTATGTTTCGAGCATTTTTAGCCTCTCAAAATGACCTTCGTTGTTAAAGGCGAAGACTGCATCGCCATGGCAACGGCGTTCGACGAAACATCAAAAGCTTCATGATCTGGCATTATGAACTTCTTCTATTTGTGTGGAACAAATTTGATATTGATTTGATTTACCTACTAAGAGAAACAAGCCAAAGTATAAAGACTTTAACTTCCTGTTACCAGTAGGTGGCGCTATGACTATGATTCAAAATTGGCCTGCAGATGTCTTCAGGCCTGGAGTCTAATCAAACACGTGAAATCTGGGAAAGATCTGATGATGTGGAGTCGAGATACATCAGTTTATTCGTTCATGGCGAAGGATCGAAATTCGCCGAGCCGCCACGTCGCCGCCCTTCAGTAACTTCTTACAATCTTCACAACGAAGCATTATCAAGGTCTTAAGGCTTGTTTGACAACATTTGAGAGGGATCTGATTAATCTGTGAGGAGCAGGATGTCAAAGTACGCAGCCTACAACTTCCGGTTGCCACTAGGTGGCGCTATCACTATGATTCTAAATTATCATATAGATGTGTTCCGGGTCAGGATGTTATGACATATGAGAGATTTGGAGCAGATTCGACAATGTACGGCCAAGTTACAACAACTTCCTGTTTCGTGGCGAATGGTGTTTCTTTGACGCCACGCCACGGCCACATAGTTCGATAACTTTTTGATCTTTGAGTAACTTTTCACTGCCAAGGTCTCAAGAGCAGACTCGCCGAATCTGAAGTCAATCGGGTCAAATCTCTGGGAGGAGTTCGTTAAAGTATGACGCCTTGAAACGGTCAAAAAACGTCATAAAAGCAAAAATGGCCGACTTCCTGTTTGGTTTAGAGAAAACGGCCAAGAGGATTTTTTGTGCGTCTCATCACGTTCCACATACCTACCAAATTTCATACAGCTGGGTGAATCCTGATGTTGGGGCTACTCAATAGGGGGCGCTAGCGAGCCAATATTTCATACCGCAGCTGGACACCCCAATCAGACTGCAATTTTCGCAAATTCTGGCTTGCGTGCCAAATTTCACAGACTTCCCAATATCCCAAGCACCTCCTTTTTGCCATCAAACTGGTAAAATAATAATAAGAATAATAAACATTACGGTTTCAATAGGTCCTCCGCTCCGACTACGTCGGTGCTCGGGCCCTAATTAAAGCTGCGAGCAGCGATGAGCGGGCCCTCGCAATATGCACGTCGGGGTGCATGCACGTCGGGGTGCCGGCGGGACTCCGGCCTGCGCGGCCGAGTACGTCCGCGACTGTCGGACGGCGCGAGGACTCTGGTTGATGCTGTCATTCAGTTCCGTGACCGTCAGACACTGCATGCAGGTTCAGAGCATGGCCCCAATATACTTTTATTTAAGTCCATATGTGATACATGTTCCTACCAAATTTCATACATCTATGTGAAACGTACTGCGAGGGCTGCTTCGTTGAAATTTTGTAGGGGGCGCTATTGAGCCGATTTGCCACTCTGAACCAAGAAAATATATTCTATTACTACATTTCGGGCTTGTAATCTGCTTGCCAAGTTTGCTTATGTTTCGAGCATTTGTAGCCTCTCAAAATGACCTTCGTTGTTGATGGCGAAGACTGCATCGCCACGGCAACGGCGTTCGACGAAACATCAAAAGCTTCATGATCTGGCATTATGAACTATTTGTGTGGAACAAATTTGATATTGATTTGATTTACCTACTAAGAGAAACAAGCCAAAGTATCAAGACTTTAACTTCCTGTTACCAGTAGGTGGCGCTATGACTATGATTCAAAATTGGCCTGCATATGTCTTCAGGCCTGGAGTCTAATCAAACACGTGAAATCTGGTAAAGATCTGATGATGTTGAGTCGAGTTACATCAGTTTATTCGTTTATGGCGAAGGATCGAAATTCCGTCGCCACGGCAACAGCTTTTCACGAAACAACAAGCTTTGAGTAACTTTTCATCACAAAGGTCTTTAGACTGTACCGACCAAATTTGAAGTTGATCTGATGAATTCCCTAGGAGGAGTTCGTTAAAGTGCAGCGCCTGGAAATGACAAAAACGACATGAGAAATTCATAACAAATTCAAAATGGCTGACTTCCGGTTGGGTTTAGAGCATGGCCCCAAGAGACTTTTATTGAAGTCCATATGCGATACATGTTCCTACCACATTTCATACATCTAGGTCAAACGTACTGCGAGGGCTGCTTCGTCGAAATTTTGTAGGGGGCGCTATTGAGCCGATTTGACACTCTGAACCAATAAAATCATATTCCGTAACTACATTTCGGCCTTGTAATCTACTTGTCAAGTTTGCTTATGTTTCGAGCATTTTTAGCCTCTCAAAATGACCTTCGTTGTTAACGGCGAAGACTGCATCGCCACGGCAACGGCGTTCGACGAAACATCAAAAACTTCATGATCTGGCATTATGAACTTCTTGTATTTGTGTGGAACAAATTTTATATTGATTTGATTTACCTACTGAGAGAAACAAGCCAAAGTATCAAGACTTTAACTTCCTGTTACCAGTAGGTGGCGCTATGACTATGATTCAAAATTGGCCTGCAGATGTCTTCAGGCCTGGAGTCTAATCAAGCATGTGAAATCTGGTAAGGATCTGATGATGTGGAGTCGAGATACATCAGTTTATTCGTTCATGACGAAGGATCGAAATTCGCCGAGCCGCCACGTCGCCGCCCTTCAGTAACTTCTTACAATCTTCACAATGAAGCATTATCAAGGTCTTAAGGCTTGTTTGACAACATTTGAGAGGGATCTGATTAATCTGTGAGGAGCAGGATGTCAAAGTACGCAGCGTACAACTTCCGGTTGCCACTAGGTGGCGCTATCACTATCATTCTAAATTATCATACAGATGTGTTCCGGGTCAGGATGTTATGACATATGAGAGATTTGGAGCAGATTCGACAATGTACGGCCGAGTTACAACAACTTCCTGTTTCGTGGCGAATGGTGTTTCTTTGACGCCACGCCACGGCCACATAGTTCGATAACTTTTTGATCTTTGAGTAACTTTTCACTGCCAAGGTCTCAAGAGCAGACTCGCCGAATCTGAAGTCAATCGGGTCAAATCTCTGGGAGGAGTTCGTTAAAGTATGACGCCTTGAAACGGTCAAAAAACGTCATAAAAGTAAAAATGGCCGACTTCCTGTTTGGTTTAGAGAAAACTTCCAAGAGGATTTTTGGTGCGTCTCATCACGTTCCACATACCTACCAACTTACATACAGCTGGGTGAAACCTGATGTTGGGGCTACTCAATAGGGGGCGCTAGCGAGCCAATATTTCATACCGTAGCTCGACACCCCAATCAGACTGCAATTTTCGCAAATTCTGGCTTGCGTGCCAAATTTCACAGACTTCCCAATATCCCAAGCACCTCCTTTTTGCGACGAAACACTAAAAATAAGAATAATTAAAGCTGCGAGCAGCGATGAGCGGGCCCTCGCAATATGCACGTCGGGGTGCATGCACGTCGGGGTGCCGGCGGGATTCCGGCCTGCGCGGCCGAGAACGTCCGCGACCGTCGGACGGCGCGAGGACTCTGGTTGATGCTGTCATTCAGTTCCGTGACCGTCAGACACTGCATGCAGGTTCAGAGCATGGCCCCAATATACTTTTATTTAAGTCCATATGTGATACATGTTCCTACCAAATTTCATACATCTAGGTGAAACCTACTGTGAGGGCTGCTTCGTTGAAATTTTGTAGGGGGCGCTATTGAGCCGATTTGCCACTCTGAACCAATAAAATCATATTCCATAACTACATTTCGGCCTTGTAATCTACTTGCCAAGTTTGCTTATGTTTCGAGCATTTTTAGCCTCTCAAAATGACCTTCGTTGTTAACGGCGAAGACTGCATCGCCACGGCAACGGCGTTCGACGAAACATCAAAAGCTTCATGATCTGGCATTATGAACTATTTGTGTGGAACAAATTTGATATTGATTTGATTTACCTACTAAGAGAAACAAGCCAAAGTATCAAGACTTTAACTTCCTGTTACCAGTAGGTGGCGCTATGACTATGATTCAAAATTGGCCTGCATATGTCTTCAGGCCTGGAGTCTAATCAAACACGTGACATCTGGTAAAGATCTGATGATGTGGAGTCGAGTTACATCAGTTTATTCGTTTATGGCGAAGGATCGAAATTCCGTCGCCACGGCAACAGCTTTTCACGAAACAACAAGCTTTGAGTAACTTTTCATCACAAAGGTCTTTAGACTGTACCGACCAAATTTGAAGTTGATCTGATGAATTCCCTAGGAGGAGTTCGTTAAAGTGCAGCGCCTGGAAATGACAAAAACGACATGAGAAATTCATAAAAAATGCAAAATGGCTGACTTCCGGTTGGGTTTAGAGCATAGCCCCAAGAGACTTTTATTGAAGTCCATATGCGATACATGTTCCTACCACATTTCATACATCTAGGTCAAACGTACTGCGAGGGCTGTTTCGGCGAAATTTTGTAGGGGGCGCTATTGAGCCGATTTGGCACTCTGAACCAATAAAATCAGATTCTGTAACTACATTTCGGCCTTTTAATCTACTTGCCAAGTTTGCTTATGTTTCGAGCATTTTTAGCCTCTCAAAATGACCTTCGTTGTTAACGGCGAAGACTGCATCGCCACGGCAACGGCGTTCAACGAAACATCAAAAGCTTCATGATCTGGCATTATGAACTTCTTGTATTTGTGTGGAAGAAATTTGATATTGATTTGATTTACCTACTAAGAGAAACAAGCCAAAGTATAAAGACTTTAACTTCCTGTTACCAGTAGGTGGCGCTATGACTATGATTCAAAATTGGCCTGCAGATGTCTTCAGGCCTGGAGTCTAATCAAACACGTGAAATCTGGTAAAGATCTGATGATGTGGAGTCGAGTTACATCAGTTTATTCGTTCATGGCGAAGGATCGAAATTCGCCGAGCCGCCACGTCGCCGTCCTTCAGTAACTTCTTACAATCTTCACAATGAAGCATTATCAAGGTCTTAAGGCTTGTTTGACAACATTTGAGAGGGATCTGATTAATCTGTGAGGAGCAGGATGTCAAAGTACGCAGCGTACAACTTCCGGTTGCCACTAGGTGGCGCTATCACTTTGATTCAAAATTATCATATAGATGTGTTCCGGGTCAGGATGGTATGACATCTGAGAGATTTTGAGCAGATTCGACAATGTACGGCCGAGTTACAACAACTTCCTGTTTCGTGGCGAATGGTGTTTCTTTGACGCCACGCCACGGCCACATAGTTCGATAACTTTTTGATCTTTGAGTAACTTTTCACTGCCAAGGTCTCAAGAGCAGACTAGCCGAATCTGAAGTCAATCGGGTCAAATCTCTGGGAGGAGTTCGTTAAAGTATGACGCCTTGAAACGGTCAAAAAACGTCATAAATGCAAAAATGGCCGACTTCCTGTTTGGTTTAGAGAAAACTTCCAAGAGGAGTTTTTGTGCGTCTCATCACGTTCCACATACCGACCAAATTTCATACAGCTGGGTGAATCCTGATGTCGGGGCTACTCAATAGGGGGCGCTAGCGAGCCAATATTTCATACCGCAGCTGAGCACCCCAATCAGACTGCAATTTTCGCAAATTCTGGCTTGCGTGCCAAATTTCACAACATTCCCAATATCCCAAGCACCTCCTTTTTGCGACGAAACACATAAAATAATAAGAATAAGAATAATAATAATAAACATTCGAAATTCAATAGGTCCTCCGCTCCGACTACGTCGGTGCTCGGGCCCTAATAATAATAAGAATAATAATAATAAACATTACGGTTTAATAATAAACATTACGGTTTCAATAGGTCCTCCGCTCCGACTACGTCGGTGCTCGGGCCCTAATAAACATTCGAAATTCAATAGGTCCTCCGCTCCGACTACGTCGGTGCTCGGGCCCTAATTAAAGCTGCGAGCAGCGATGAGCGGGCCCTCGCAATATGCACGTCGGGGTGCATGCACGTCGGCGTGCCGGCGGGACTCCGGCCTGCACGGCCGAGAACGTCCGCGACCGTCGGACGGCGCGAGGACTCTGGTTGATGCTGCCATTCAGTTCTGTGACCGTCAGACACTGCATGCAGGTTCAGAGCATGGCCCCAATATACTTTTATTTAAGTCCATATGTGATACATGTTCCTACCAAATTTCATACATCTAGGTGAAACGTACTGCGAGGGCTGCTTCGTTGAAATGTTGTAGGGGGCGCTATTGAGCCGATTTGCCACTCTGAACCAATAAAATCATATTATACAACTACATTTTGGGCTTTAAATGTGTATGCCAAGTTTGCTTATGTTTCGAGCATTTTTAGCCTCTCAAAATGACCTTCGTTGTTAACGGCGAAGACTGCATCGCCACGGCAACGGCGTTCGACGAAACATCAAAAGCTTCATGATCTGGCATTATGAACTATTTGTGTGGAACAAATTTGATATTGATTTGATTTACCTACTAAGAGAAACAAGCCAAAGTATCAAGACTTTAACTTCCTGTTACCAGTAGGTGGCGCTATGACTATTATTCAAAATTGGCCTGCAGATGTCTTCAGGCCTGGAGTCTAATCAAACACGTGAAATCTGGTAAAGATCTGATGATGTGGAGTCGAGTTACATCAGTTTATTCGTTCATGGCGAAGGATCGAAATTCCGTCGCCACGGCAACAGCTTTTCACGAAACAACAAGCTTTGAGTAACTTTTCATCACAAAGGTCTTTAGACTGTACCGACTAAATTTGAAGTTGATCTGATGAATTCCCTAGGAGGAGTTCGTTAAAGTGCAGCGCCTGGAAATGACAAAAACGACATGAGAAATTCATAAAAAATGCAAAATGGCTGACTTCCGGTTGGGTTTAGAGCATAGCCCCAAGAGACTTTTATTGAAGTCCATATGTGATACATGTTCCTACCACATTTCATACATCTAGGTCAAACGTACTGCGAGGGCTGCTTCGTCGAAATTTTGTAGGGGGCGCTATTGAGCCGATTTGCCACTCTGAACCAATAAAATCATATTCCCTAACTACATTTCGGCCTTGTAATCTACTTGCCAAGTTTGCTTATGTTTCGAGCATTTTTAGCCTGTCAAAATGACCTTCGTTGTTAACGGCGAAGACTGCATCGCCACGGCAACGGCGTTCGACGAAACATCAAAAGCTTCATGATCTGGCATTATGAACTTCTTGTATTTGTGTGGAACAAATTTGATATTGATTTGATTTACCTACTAAGAGAAACAAGCCAAAGTATAAAGACTTTAACTTCCTGTTACCAGTAGGTGGCGCTATGACTATGATTCAAAATTGGCCTGCAGATGTCTTCAGGCCTGGAGTCTAACCAAGCATGTGAAATCTGGTAAAGATCTGATGATGTGGAGTCGAGATACATCAGTTTATTCGTTCATGGCGAAGGATCGAAATTCGCCGAGCAGCCACGTCGCCGCCCTTCAGTAACTTCTTACAATCTTCACAATGAAGCATTATCAAGGTCTTAAGGCTTGTTTGACAACATTTGAGAGGGATCTGATTAATCTGTGAGGAGCAGGATGTCAAAGTACGCAGCGTACAACTTCCGGTTGCCACTAGGTGGCGCTATCACTATGATTCAAAATTATCATATAGATGTGTTCCGGGTCAGGATGTTATGACATATGAGAGATTTGGAGCAGATTCGACAATGTACGGCCGAGTTACAACAACTTCCTGTTTCGTGGCGAATGGTGTTTCTTTGACGCCACGCCACGGCCACATAGTTCGATAACTTTTTGATCTTTGAGTAAGTTTTCACTGTCAAGGTCTCAAGAGCAGACTAGCCGAATCTGAAGTCAATCGGGTGAAATCTCTGGGAGGAGTTCGTTAAAGTATGACGCCTTGAAACGGTCAAAAAACGTCATAAAAGTAAAAATGGCCGACTTCCTGTTTGGTTTAGAGAAAACGGCCAAGAGGATTTTTTGTGCGTCTCATCACGTTCCACATACCGACCAAATTTCATACAGCTGGGTGAAACCTGATGTTGGGGCTACTCAATAGGGGGCGCTAGCGAGCCAATATTTCATACCGCAGCTGGACACCCCAATCAGACTGTAATTTTCGCAAATTCTGGCTTGCGTGCCAAATTTCACAGACTTCCCAATATCCCAAGCACCTCCTTTTTGCGACGAAAGACTAAGAATAAGAAGAAGAAGAATAAACATTACGGTTTCAATAGGTCCTCCGCTCCGACTACGTCGGTGCTCGGGCCCTAATTACGGTTTCAATAGGTCCTCCGCTCCGACTACGTCGGTGCTCGGGCCCTAATAAGAAGAATAATAAACATTACGGTTTCAATAGGTCCTCCGCTCCGACTACGTCGGTGCTCGGGCCCTAATAAGAAGAATAATAAACATTACGGTTTCAATAGGTCCTCCGCTCCGACTACGTCGGTGCTCGGGCCCTAATAAACATTACGGTTTCAATAGGTCCTCCGCTCCGACTACGTCGGTGCTCGGGCCCTAATAATAAACATTCGAAATTCAATAGGTCCTCCGCTCCGACTACGTCGGTGCTCGGGCCCTAATAATAAACATTACGGTTTCAATAGGTCCTCCGCTCCGACTACGTCGGTGCTCGGGCCCTAATAATAAGAATAAGAATAATAATAATAATTAAAGCTGCGAGCAGCGATGGGCGGGCCCTCGCAATATGCACGTCGGGGTGCATGCGGGACTCCGGCCTGCGCGGCCGAGAACGTCCGCGACCGTCGGACGTCGCGAGGACTCTGGTTGATGCTGCCATTCAGTTCTGTGACCGTCAGACACTGCATGCAGGTTCAGAGCATGGCCCCAACATACTTTTATTTCAGTCCATATGTGATACATGTTCCTACCACATTTCATACATCTAGGTCAAACATACTGCGAGGGCTGCTTCGTTGAAATTTTGTAGGGGGCGCTATTGAGCCGATTTGCCACTCTGAACCAATACAATCATATTCCCTAACTACATTTCGGCCTTGTAATCTAATTGCCAAGTTTGCTTATGTTTCGAGCATTTTTAGCCTCTCAAAATGACCTTTGTTGTTAACGGCGAAGACTGCATCGCCACGGCAACGGCGTTCGACGAAACATCAAAAGCTTCATGATCTGGCATTATGAACTATTTGTGTGGAACAAATTTGATATTGATTTGATTTACCTACTAAGAGAAACAAGCCAAAGTATCAAGACTTTAACTTCCTGTTACCAGTAGGTGGCGCTATGACTATGAGTCAAAATTGGCCTGCAGATGTCTTCAGGCCTGGAGTCTAATCAAACACGTGAAATCTGGTAAAGATCTGATGATGTGGAGTCGAGTTACATCAGTTTATTCGTTCATGGCGAAGGATCGAAATGCCGTCGCCACGGCAACAGCTTTTCACGAAACAACAAGCTTTGAGTAACTTTTCATCACAAAGGTCTTTAGACTGTACCGACCAAATTTGAAGTTGATCTGATTAATTCCCTAGGAGGAGTTCGTTAAAGTGCAGCGCCTGGAAATGACAAAAACGACACTAGAAATTCATAAAAAATGCAAAATGGCTGACTTCCGGTTGGGTTTAGAGCATAGCCCCAAGAGACTTTTATTGAAGTCCATATGCGATACATGTTCCTACCACATTTCATACATCTAGGTCAAACGTACTGCGAGGGCCGCTTCGTCGAAATTTTGTAGGGGGCGCTATTGAGCCGATTTGCAACTCTGAACCAATAAAATCATATTCCCTAACTACATTTCGGCCTTGTAATCTACTTGCCAAGTTTGCTTATGTTTCGAGCATGTTTAGCCTGTCAAAATGACCTTCGTTGTTAACGGCGAAGACTGCATCGCCACGGCAACGGCGTTCGACGAAACATCAAAAACTTCATGATCTGGCATTATGAACTTCTTGTATTTGTGTGGAACAAATTTGATATTGATTTGATTTACCTACTGAGAGAAACAAGCCAAAGTATCAAGACTTTAACTTCCTGTTACCAGTAGGTGGCGCTATGACTGATTCAAAATTGGCCTGCAGATGTCTTCAGGCCTGGAGTCTAATCAAGCATGTGAAATCTGGGAAAGATCTGATGATGTGGAGTCGAGATACATCAGTTTATTCGTTCATGGCGAAGGATCGAAATTCGCCGAGCCGCCACGTCGCCGCCCTTCAGTAACTTCTTACAATCTTCACAACGAAGCATTATCAAGGTCTTAAGGCTTGTTTGACAAGATTTGAGAGGGATCTGATTAATCTGTGAGGAGCAGGATGTCAAAGTACGCAGCGTACAACTTCCGGTTGCCACTAGGTGGCGCTATCAGTTTGATTCAAAATTATCATATAGATGTGTTCCGGGTCAGGATGTTATGACATATGAGAGATTTGGAGCAGATTCGACAATGTACGGCCGAGTTACAACAACTTCCTGTTTCGTGGCGAATGGTGTTTCTTTGACGCCACACCACGGCCACATAGTTCGATAACTTTTTGATCTTTGAGTAACTTTTCACTGCCAAGGTCTCAAGAGCAGACTAGCCGAATCTGAAGTCAATCGGGTCAAATCTCTGGGAGGAGTTCGTTAAAGTATGACGCCTTGAAACGGTCAAAAAACATCATAAAAGCAAAAATGGCCGACTTCCTGTTTGGTTTAGAGAAAACGGCCAAGAGGATTTTTTGTGCGTCTCATCATGTTCCACATACCGACCAAATTTCATACAGCTGGGTGAATCCTGATGTTGGGGCTACTCAATAGGGGGCGCTAGCGAGCCAATATTTCATACCGCAGCTGGACACCCCAATCAGACTGCAATTTTCGCAAATTCTGGCTTGCGTGCCAAATTTCACAACATTCCCAATATCCCAAGCACCTCCTTTTTGCCATGAAAGCGGAAGAAGAAGAATAATAATAATAATTAAAGCTGCGAGCAGCGATGAGCGGGCCCTCGCAATATGCACGTCGGGGTGCATGCACGTCGGGGTGCCGGCGGGACTCCGGCCTGCGCGGACGAGAACGTCCGCGACCGTCGGACGGCGCGAGGACTCTGGCTGATGCTGCCATTCAGTTCTGTGACCGTCAGACACTGCATGCAGGTTCAGAGCATGGCCCCAATATACTTTTATTTAAGTCCATATGTGATACATGTTCCTACCAAATTTCATACATCTAGGTGAAACGTACTGCGAGGGCTGCTTCGTTGAAATGTTGTAGGGGGCGCTATTGAGCCGATTTGCCACTCTGAACCAATAAAATCATATTATACAACTACATTTTGGGCTTTAAATGTGTATGCCAAGTTTGCTTATGTTTCGAGCATTTTTAGCCTCTCAAAATGACCTTCGTTGTTAACGGCGAAGACTGCATCGCCACGGCAACGGCGTTCGACGAAACATCAAAAGCTTCATGATCTGGCATTATGAACTATTTGTGTGGAACAAATTTGATATTGATTTGATTTACCTACTAAGAGAAACAAGCCAAAGTATCAAGACTTTAACTTCCTGTTACCAGTAGGTGGCGCTATGACTATTATTCAAAATTGGCCTGCAGATGTCTTCAGGCCTGGAGTCTAATCAAACACGTGAAATCTGGTAAAGATCTGATGATGTGGAGTCGAGTTACATCAGTTTATTCGTTCATGGCGAAGGATCGAAATTCCGTCGCCACGGCAACAGCTTTTCACGAAACAACAAGCTTTGAGTAACTTTTCATCACAAAGGTCTTTAGACTGTACCGACTAAATTTGAAGTTGATCTGATGAATTCCCTAGGAGGAGTTCGTTAAAGTGCAGCGCCTGGAAATGACAAAAACGACATGAGAAATTCATAAAAAATGCAAAATGGCTGACTTCCGGTTGGGTTTAGAGCATAGCCCCAAGAGACTTTTATTGAAGTCCATATGTGATACATGTTCCTACCACATTTCATACATCTAGGTCAAACGTACTGCGAGGGCTGCTTCGTCGAAATTTTGTAGGGGGCGCTATTGAGCCGATTTGCCACTCTGAACCAATAAAATCATATTCTGTAACTACATTTCGGCCTTGTAATCTACTTGCCAAGTTTGCTTATGTTTCGAGCATTTTTAGCCTCTCAAAATGACCTTCGTTGTTAACGGCGAAGACTGCATCGCCACGGCAACGGCGTTGGACGAAACATCAAAAGCTTCATGATCTGGCATTATGAACTTCTTGTATTTGTGTGGAACAAATTTGATATTGATTTGATTTACCTACTAAGAGAAACAAGCCAAAGTATAACGACTTTAACTTCCTGTTACCAGTAGGTGGCGCTATGACTATGATTCAAAATTGGCCTGCAGATGTCTTCAGGCCTGGAGTCTAATCAAACACGTGAAATCTGGTAAAGATCTGATGATGTGGAGTCGAGTTACATCAGTTTATTCGTTCATGGCGAAGGATCGAAATTCGCCGAGCCGCCACGTCGCCGCCCTTCAGTAACTTCTTACAATCTTCACAATGAAGCATTATCAAGGTCTTAAGGCTTGTTTGACAACATTTGAGAGGGATCTGATTAATCTGTGAGGAGCAGGATGTCAAAGTACGCAGCGTACAACTTCCGGTTGCCACTAGGTGGCGCTATCACTATGATTCTAAATTATCATATAGATGTGTTCCGGGTCAGGATGTTATGACATATGAGAGATTTGGAGCAGATTCGACAATGTACGGCCGAGTTACAACAACTTCCTGTTTCGTGGCGAATGGTGTTTCTTTGACGCCACGCCACGGCCACATAGTTCGATAACTTTTTGATCTTTGAGTAACTTTTCACTGTCAAGGTCTCAAGAGCAGACTAGCCGAATCTGAAGTCAATCGGGTGAAATCTCTGGGAGGAGTTCGTTAAAGTATGACGCCTTGAAACGGTCAAAAAACGTCATAAAAGTAAAAATGGCCGACTTCCTGTTTGGTTTAGAGAAAACGGCCAAGAGGATTTTTTGTGCGTCTCATCACGTTCCACATACCGACCAAATTTCATACAGCTGGGTGAAACCTGATGTTGGGGCTACTCAATAGGGGGCGCTAGCGAGCCAATATTTCATACCGCAGCTGGACACCCCAATCAGACTGCAATTTTCGCAAATTCTGGCTTGCGTGCCAAATTTCACAGACTTCCCAATATCCCAAGCACCTCCTTTTTGCCATGAAAGCGGAAGAAGAATAATAATTAAAGCTGCGAGCAGCGATGGGCGGGCCCTCGCAATATGCACGTCGGGGTGCCGGCGGGACTCCGGCCTGCCCGGCCGAGAACGTCCGCGACCGTCGGACGGCGCGAGGACTCTGGCTGATGCTGCCATTTAGTTCTGTGACCGTCAGACACTGCATGCAGGTTTAGAGCATGGCCCCAATATACTTTTATTTAAGTCCATATGTGATACATGTTCCCACCAAATTTCATACATCTAGGTCAAACGTACTGCGAGGGCTGCTTCGTCGAAATTTTGTAGGGGGCGCTATTGAGCCGATTTGCCACTCTGAACCAATAAAATCATATTCTGTAACTACATTTCGGCCTTGTAATCTACTTGCCAAGTTTGCTTATGGTTCGAGCATTTTTAGCCTGTCAAAATGACCTTTGTTGTTAACGGCGAAGACTGCATCGCCACGGCAACGGCGTTCGACGAAACATCAAAAACTTCATGATCTGGCATTATGAACTTCTTGTATTTGTGTGGAACAAATTTGATATTGATTTGATTTACCTACTGAGAGAAACAAGCCAAAGTATCAAGACTTTAACTTCCTGTTACCAGTAGGTGGCGCTATGACTATGATTCAAAATTGGCCTGCAGATGTCTTCAGGCCTGGAGTCTAATCAAACACGTGAAATCTGGTAAAGATCTGATGATGTGGAGTCAAGATACATCAGTTTATTCGTTCATGGCGAAGGATCGAAATTCGCCGAGCCGCCACGTCGCCGCCCTTCAGTAACTTCTTACAATCTTCACAACGAAGCATTATCAAGGTCTTAAGGCTTGTTTGACAAGATTTGAGAGGGATCTGATGAATCTGTGAGGAGCAGGATGTCAAAGTACGAAGCGTGCAACTTCCGGTTGCCACTAGGTGGCGCTATCAGTTTGATTCAAAATTATCATACAGATGTGTTCCGGGTCAGGATGTTATGACATATGAGAGATTTTGAGCAGATTCGACAATGTACAGCCGAGTTACAACAACTTCCTGTTTCGTGGCGAATGGTGTTTCTTTGACGCCACGCCACGGCCACATAGTTCGATAACTTTTTGATCTTTGAGTAACTTTTCACTGCCAAGATCTCAAGAGCAGACTAGCCGAATCTGAAGTCAATCGGGTCAAATCTCTGAGAGGAGTTCGTTAAAGTATGACGCCTTGAAACGGTCAAAAAACGTCATAAAAGCAAAAATGGCCGACTTCCTGTTTGGTTTAGAGAAAACGGCCAAGAGGATTTTTTGTGCGTCTCATCACGTTCCACATACCTACCAACTTTCATACAGCTGGGTGAAACCTGATGTTGGGGCTACTCAATAGGGGGCGCTAGCGAGCCAATATTTCATACCGCAGCTGGGCACCCCAATCAGACTGCAATTTTCGCAAATTCTGGCTTGCGTGCCAAATTTCACAACATTCCCAATATCCCAAGCACCTCCTTTTTGCGACGAAACACTAAAAATAAGAATAATAATAATAATTAAAGCTGCGAGCAGCGATGAGCGGGCCCTCGCAATATGCACGTCGGGGTGCATGCACGTCGGGGTGCCGGCGGGATTCCGGCCTGCGCGGCCGAGAACGTCCGCGACCGTCGGACGGCGCGAGGACTCTGGTTGATGCTGTCATTCAGTTCCGTGACCGTCAGACACTGCATGCAGGTTCAGAGCATGGCCCCAATATACTTTTATTTAAGTCCATATGTGATACATGTTCCTACCAAATTTCATACATCTAGGTGAAACCTACTGTGAGGGCTGCTTCGTTGAAATTTTGTAGGGGGCGCTATTGAGCCGATTTGCCACTCTGAACCAATAAAATCATATTCCATAACTACATTTCGGCCTTGTAATCTACTTGCCAAGTTTGCTTATGTTTCGAGCATTTTTAGCCTCTCAAAATGACCTTCGTTGTTAACGGCGAAGACTGCATCGCCACGGCAACGGCGTTCGACGAAACATCAAAAGCTTCATGATCTGGCATTATGAACTATTTGTGTGGAACAAATTTGATATTGATTTGATTTACCTACTAAGAGAAACAAGCCAAAGTATCAAGACTTTAACTTCCTGTTACCAGTAGGTGGCGCTATGACTATGATTCAAAATTGGCCTGCATATGTCTTCAGGCCTGGAGTCTAATCAAACACGTGAAATCTGGTAAAGATCTGATGATGTGGAGTCGAGTTACATCAGTTTATTCATTTATGGCGAAGGATCGAAATTCCGTCGCCACGGCAACAGCTTTTCACGAAACAACAAGCTTTGAGTAACTTTTCATCACAAAGGTCTTTAGACTGTACCGACCAAATTTGAAGTTGATCTGATGAATTCCCTAGGAGGAGTTCGTTAAAGTGCAGCGCCTGGAAATGACAAAAACGACATGAGAAATTCATAAAAAATGCAAAATGGCTGACTTCCGGTTGGGTTTAGAGCATAGCCCCAAGAGACTTTTATTGAAGTCCATATGCGATACATGTTCCTACCACATTTCATACATCTAGGTCAAACGTACTGCGAGGGCTGCTTCGTTGAAATTTTGTAGGGGGCGCTATTGAGCCGATTTGCCACTCTGAACCAATAAAATCATATTCCATAACTACATTTCGGCCTTGTAATCTACTTGCCAAGTTTGCTTATGTTTCGAGCATTTTTAGCCTCTCAAAATGACCTTCGTTGTTAACGGCGAAGACTGCATCGCCACGGCAACGGCGTTCGACGAAACATCAAAAGCTTCATGATCTGGCATTATGAACTATTTGTGTGGAACAAATTTGATATTGATTTGATTTACCTACTAAGAGAAACAAGCCAAAGTATCAAGACTTTAACTTCCTGTTACCAGTAGGTGGCGCTATGACTATGATTCAAAATTGGCCTGCATATGTCTTCAGGCCTGGAGTCTAATCAAACACGTGAAATCTGGTAAAGATCTGATGATGTGGAGTCGAGTTATATCAGTTTATTCATTTATGGCGAAGGATCGAAATTCCGTCGCCACGGCAACAGCTTTTCACGAAACAACAAGCTTTGAGTAACTTTTCATCACAAAGGTCTTTAGACTGTACCGACCAAATTTGAAGTTGATCTGATGAATTCCCTAGGAGGAGTTCGTTAAAGTGCAGCGCCTGGAAATGACAAAAACGACATGAGAAATTCATAAAAAATGCAAAATGGCTGACTTCCGGTTGGGTTTAGAGCATAGCCCCAAGAGACTTTTATTGAAGTCCATATGCGATACATGTTCCTACCACATTTCATACATCTAGGTCAAACGTACTGCGAGGGCTGCTTCGTTGAAATTTTGTAGGGGGCGCTATTGAGCCGATTTGCCACTCTGAACCAATAAAATCATATTCTATAACTACATTTCGGCCTTGTAATCTACTTGCCAAGTTTGCTTATGTTTCGAGCATTTTTAGCCTCTCAAAATGACCTTCGTTGTTCACGGCGAAGACTGCATCGCCACGGCAACGGCGTTCGACGAAACATCAAAAGCTTCATGATCTGGTATTATGAACTTCTTATATTTGTGTGGAACAAATTTGATATTGATTTGATTTACCTACTAAGAGAAACAAGCCAAAGTATAAAGACTTTAACTTCCTGTTACCAGTAGGTGGCGCTATGACTATGATTCGAAATTGGCCTGCAGATGTCTTCAGGCCTGGAGTCTAATCAAGCATGTGAAATCTGGTAAAGATCTGATGATGTGGAGTCGAGATACATCAGTTTATTCGTTCATGGCGAAGGATCGAAATTCGCCGAGCCGCCACGTCGCCGCCCTTCAGTAACTTCTTACAATCTTCACAACGAAGCATTATCAAGGTCTTAAGACTTCTCTCACAACATTTGAGAGGGATCTGATTAATCTGTGAGGAGCAGGATGTCAAAGTACGCAGCGTACAACTTCCGGTTGCCACTAGGTGGCGCTATCACTATGATTCTAAATTATCATATAGATGTGTTCCGGGTCAGGATGTTATGACATATGAGAGATTTTGAGCAGATTCGACAATGTACGGCCGAGTTACAACAACTTCCTGTTTCGTGGCGAATGGTGTTTCTTTGACGCCACGCCACGGCCACATAGTTTGATAACTTTTTGATATTTGAGTAACTTTTCACTGTCAAGGTCTCAAGAGCAGATTAGCCGAATCTGAAGTCAATCGGGTCAAATCTCTGGGAGGAGTTCGTTAAAGTATGACGCCTTGAAACGGTCAAAAAACGTCATAAAAGCAAAAATGGCCGACTTCCTGTTTGGTTTAGAGAAAACGGCCAAGAGGATTTTTTGTGCGTCTCATCACGTTCCACATACCTACCAACTTTCATACAGCTGGGTGAAACCTGATGTTGGGGCTACTCAATAGGGGGCGCTAGCGAGCCAATATTTCATACCGCAGCTGGGCACCCCAATCAGACTGCAATTTTCGCAAATTCTGGCTTGCTTGCCAAATTTCACAAACTTCCCAATATCCCAAGCACCTCCTTTTTGCGACGAAACACATAAAATAATAAGAATAAGAATAATAATAAACATTCGAAATTCAATAGGTCCTCCGCTCCGACTACGTCGGTGCTCGGGCCCTAATTAAAGCTGCGAGCAGCGATGGGCGGGCCCTCGCAATATGCACGTCGGGGTGCATGCACGTCGGGGTGGCGGCGGGACTCCGGCCTGCGCGGCCGAGAACGTCCGCGACCGTCGGACGGCGCGAGGACTCTGGTTGATGCTGTCATTCAGTTCCGTGACCGTCAGACACTGCATGCAGGTTCAGAGCATGGCCCCAAGAGACTTTTACTGAAGTCCATATGTGATACATGTTCCTACCAAATTTCATACATCTAGGTGAAACGTACTGCGAGGGCTGCTTGGTTGAAATTTTGTAGGGGGCGCTATTGAGCCGATTTGCCACTCTGAACCAATAAAATCATATTATACAACTACATTTTGGGCTTTAAATGTGTATGCCAAGTTTGCTTATGTTTCGAGCATTTGTAGCCTCTCAAAATGACCTTCGTTGTTAACGGCGAAGACTGCATCGCCACGGCAACGGCGTTCGACGAAACATCAAAAGCTTCATGATCTGGCATTATGAACTATTTGTGTGGAACAAATTTGATATTGATTTGATTTACCTACTAAGAGAAACAAGCCAAAGTATCAAGACTTTAACTTCCTGTTACCAGTAGGTGGCGCTATGACTATGATTCAAAATTGGCCTGCATATGTCTTCAGGCCTGGAGTCTAATCAAACACGTGAAATCTGGTAAAGATCTGATGATGTGGAGTCGAGTTACATCAGTTTATTCGTTTATGGCGAAGGATCGAAATTGCGTCGCCACGGCAACAGCTTTTCACGAAACAACAAGCTTTGAGTAACTTTTCATCACAAAGGTCTTTAGACTGTACCGACAAAATTTGAAGTTGATCTGATGAATTCCCTAGGAGGAGTTCGTTAAAGTGCAGCGCCTGGAAATGACAAAAACGACATGAGAAATTCATAAAAAATGCAAAATGGCTGACTTCCGGTTGGGTTTAGAGCAAAGCCCCAAGAGACTTTTATTGAAGTCCATATGCGATACATGTTCCTACCACATTTCATACATCTAGGTCAAACGTACTGCGAGGGCTGCTTCGTTGAAATTTTGTAGGGGGCGCTATTAAGCCGATTTGCCACTCTGAACCAATAAAATCATATTCTATAACTACATTTCGGCCTTGTAATCTACTTGCCAAGTTTGCTTATGTTTCGAGCATTTTTAGCCTCTCAAAATGACCTTCGTTGTTAACGGCGAAGACTGCATCGCCACGGCAACGGCATTCGACGAAACATCAAAAGCTTCATGATCTGGCATTATGAACTTCTTGTATTTGTGTGGAACAAATTTGATATTGATTTGATTTACCTACTAAGAGAAACAAGCCAAAGTATAAAGACTATAACTTCCTGTTACCAGTAGGTGGCGCTATGACTATGATTCAAAATTGGCCTGCAGATGTCTTCAGGCCTGGAGTCTAATCAAACACGTGAAATCTGGTAAAGATCTAATGATGTGGAGTCGAGTTACATCAGTTTATTCGTTCATGGCGAAGGATCGAAATTCGCCGAGCCGCCACGTCGCCGCCCTTCAGTAACTTCTTACAATCTTCACAATGAAGCATTATCAAGGTCTTAAGGCTTGTTTGACACGATTTGAGAGGGATCTGATGAATCTGTGAGGAGCAGGATGTCAAAGTACGCAGCGTACAACTTCCGGTTGCCACTAGGTGGCGCTATCACTATGATTCTAAATTATCATACAGATGTGTTCCGGGTCAGGATGTTATGACATATGAGAGATTTGGAGCAGATTCGACAATGTACGGCCGAGTTACAACAACTTCCTGTTTCGTGGCGAATGGTGTTTCTTTGACGCCACGCCACGGCCACATAGTTCGATAACTTTTTGATCTTTGAGTAACTTTTCACTGCCAAGGTCTCAAGAGCAGACTAGCCGAATCTGAAGTCAATCGGGTCAAATCTCTGGGAGGAGTTCGTTAAAGTATGACGCCTTGAAACGGTCAAAAAACGTCATAAATGCAAAAATGGCCGACTTCCTGTTTGGTTTACAGAAAACTTCCAAGAGGATGTTTTGTGCGTCTCATCACGTTCCACATACCTACCAACTTTCATACAGCTGGGTGAAACCTGATGTTGGGGCTACTCAATAGGGGGCGCTAGCGAGCCAATATTTCATACCACAGCTGGACACCACAATCAGACTGCAATTTTCGCAAATTCTGGCTTGCCTGCCAAATTTCACAACATTCCCAATATCCCAAGCACCTCCTTTTTGCGACGAAACACATAAAATAATAATAAGAATAATAATAAACATTCGAAATTCAATAGGTCCTCCGCTCCGACTACGTCGGTGCTCGGGCCCTAATAATAATAATAAACATTCGAAATTCAATAGGTCCTCCGCTCCGACTACGTCGGTGCTCGGGCCCTAATAATAATAATAAACATTACGGTTTCAATAGGTCCTCCGCTCCGACTACGTCGGTGCTCGGGCCCTAATTAAAGCTGCGAGCAGCGATGGGCGGGCCCTCGCAATATGCACGTCGGGGTGCATGCACGTCGGGGTGGCGGCGGGACTCCGGCCTGCGCGGCCGAGAACGTCCGCGACCGTCGGACGGCGCGAGGACTCTGGTTGATGCTGTCATTCAGTTCTGTGACCGTCAGACACTGCATGCAGGTTCAGAGCATGGCCCCAATATACTTTTATTTAAGTCCATATGTGATACATGTTCCTACCAAATTTCATACATCTAGGTGAAACGGACTGCGAGGGCTGCTTCGTTGAAATTTTGTAGGGGGCGCTATTGAGCCGATTTGCCACTCTGAACCAATAACATCATATTATACAACTACATTTTGGGCTTTAAATGTGTATGCCAAGTTTGCTTATGTTTCGAGCATTTTTAACCTCTCAAAATGACCTTCGTTGTTAACGGCGAAGACTGCATCGCCACGGCAACGGCGTTCGACGAAACATCAAAAGCTTCATGATCTGGCATTATGAACTATTTGTGTGGAACAAATTTGATATTGATTTGATTTACCTACTAAGAGAAACAAGCCAAAGTATCAAGACTTTAACTTCCTGTTACCAGTAGGTGGCGCTATGACTATGATTCAAAATTGGCCTGCATATGTCTTCAGGCCTGGAGTCTAATCAAACACGTGAAATCTGGTAAAGATCTGATGATGTGGAGTCGAGTTACATCAGTTTATTCATTTATGGCGAAGGATCGAAATTCCGTCGCCACGGCAACAGCTTTTCACGAAACAACAAGCTTTGAGTAACTTTTCATCACAAAGGTCTTTAGACTGTACCGACCAAATTTGAAGTTGATCTGATGAATTCCCTAGGAGGAGTTCGTTAAAGTGCAGCGCCTGGAAATGACAAAAACGACATGAGAAATTCATAAAAAATGCAAAATGGCTGACTTCCGGTTGGGTTTAGAGCATAGCCCCAAGAGACTTTTATTGAAGTCCATATGCGATACATGTTCCTACCACATTTC
This sequence comes from Melanostigma gelatinosum, assembly GCF_949748355.1. Taxonomy (NCBI): domain Eukaryota; kingdom Metazoa; phylum Chordata; class Actinopteri; order Perciformes; family Zoarcidae; genus Melanostigma; species Melanostigma gelatinosum. The sequence continues at coordinate 3,051,939 of NC_136635.1, read as the reverse complement.
ATACATCTAGGTCAAACGTACTGCGAGGGCTGCTTCGTCGAAATTTTGTAGGGGGCGCTATTGAGCCGATTTGCCACTCTGAACCAATAAAATCATATTCTGTAACTACATGTCGGCCTTGTAATCTACTTGCCAAGTTTGCTTATGTTTCGAGCATTTTTAGCCTCTCAAAATGACCTTCGTTGTTAACGGCGAAGACTGCATCGCCACGGCAACGGCGTTCGACGAAACATCAAAAGCTTCATGATCTGGCATTATGAACTTCTTGTATTTGTGTGGAACAAATTTGATATTGATTTGATTTACCTACTAAGAGAAACAAGCCAAAGTATAAAGACTTTAACTTCCTGTTACCAGTAGGTGGCGCTATGACTATGATTCAAAATTGGCCTGCATATGTCTTCAGGCCTGGAGTCTAATCAAACACGTGAAATCTGGCAAAGATCTGATGATGTGGAGTCGAGTTACATCAGTTTATTCGTTCATGGCGAAGGATCGAAATTCGCCGAGCCGCCACGTCGCCGCCCTTCAGTAACTTCTTACAATCTTCACAACGAAGCATTATCAAGGTCTTAAGGCTTGTTTGACAACATTTGAGAGGGATCTGATTAATCTGTGAGGAGCAGGATGTCAAAGTACGCAGCGTACAACTTCCGGTTGCCACTAGGTGGCGCTATCACTATGATTCTAAATTATCATATAGATGTGTTCCGGGTCAGGATGTTATGACATATGAGAGATTTGGAGCAGATTCGACAATGTACGGCCGAGTTACAACAACTTCCTGTTTCGTGGCGAATGGTGTTTCTTTGACGCCACGCCACGGCCACATAGTTCGATAACTTTTTGATCTTTGAGTAACTTTTCACTGTCAAGGTCTCAAGAGCAGACTCGCCGAATCTGAAGTCAATCGGGTCAAATCTCTGGGAGGAGTTCGTTAAAGTATGACGCCTTGAAACGGTCAAAAAACGTCATAAAAGCAAAAATGGCCGACTTCCTGTTTGGTTTAGAGAAAACGGCCAAGAGGATTTTTGGTGCGTCTCATCACGTTCCACATAACTACCAACTTTCATACAGCTGGGTGAATCCTGATGTCGGGGCTACTCAATAGGGGGCGCTAGCGAGCCAATATTTCATACTGCAGCTGGACACCCCAATCAGACTGCAATTTTCGCAAATTCTGGCTTGCGTGCCAAATTTCACAAAATTCCCAATATCCCAAGCACCTCCTTTTTGCCATGAAAGTGGAAGAATAAGAATAAACATAGCGGTTTCAATAGGTCCTCCGCTCCGACTACGTCGGTGCTCGGGCCCTAATTAAAGCTGCGAGCAGCGATGAGCGGGCCCTCGCAATATGCACGTCGGGGTGCATGCACGTCGGGGTGCCGGCGGGACTCCGGCCTGCGCGGCGAGAACGTCCGCGACCGTCGGACGGCGCGAGGACTCTGGTTGATGCTGTCATTCAGTTCCGTGACCGTCAGACACTGCATGCAGGTTCAGAGCATGGCCCCAATATACTTTTATTTAAGTCCATATGTGATACATGTTCCTACCAAATTTCATACATCTAGGTGAAACGTACTGCGAGGGCTGCTTCGTTGAAATTTTGTAGGGGGCGCTATTGAGCCGATTTGCCACTCTGAACCAATAAAATCATATTATACAACTACATTTTGGGCTTTAAATGTGTATGCCAAGTTTGCTTATGTTTCAAGCATTTTTAGCCTCTCAAAATGACCTTGGTTGTTAGCGGCGAAGACTGCATCGCCACGGCAACGGCGTTCGACGAAACATCAAAAGCTTCATGATCTGGTATTATGAACTATTTGTGTGGAACAAATTTGATATTGATTTGATTTACCTACTAAGAGAAACAAGCCAAAGTATCAAGACTTTAACTTCCTGTTACCAGTAGGTGGCGCTATGACTATGATTCAAAATTGGCCTGCATATGTCTTCAGGCCTGGAGTCTAATCAAACACGTGAAATCTGGTAAAGATCTGATGATGTGGAGTCGAGTTACATCAGTTCATTCGTTCATGGCGAAGGATCGAAATTCCGTCGCCACGGCAACAGCTTTTCACGAAACAACAAGCTTTGAGTAACTTTTCATCACAAAGGTCTTTAGACTGTACCGACCAAATTTGAAGTTGATCTGATGAATTCCCTAGGAGGAGTTCGTTAAAGTGCAGCGCCTGGAAATGACAAAAACGACATGAGAAATTCATAAAAAATGCAAAATGGCTGACTTCCGGTTGGGTTTAGAGCATAGCCCCAAGAGACTTTTATTGAAGTCCATATGCGATACATGTTCCTACCACATTTCATACATCTAGGTCAAACGTACTGCGAGGGCTGCTTCGTCGAAATTTTGTAGGGGGCGCTATTGAGCCGATTTGCCACTCTGAACCAATAAAATCATATTCTGTAACTACATGTCGGCCTTGTAATCTACTTGCCAAGTTTGCTTATGTTTCGAGCATTTTTAGCCTCTCAAAATGACCTTCGTTGTTAACGGCGAAGACTGCATCGCCACGGCAACGGCGTTCGACGAAACATCAAAAGCTTCATGATCTGGCATTATGAACTTCTTGTATTTGTGTGGAACAAATTTGATATTGATTTGATTTACCTACTAAGAGAAACAAGCCAAAGTATAAAGACTTTAACTTCCTGTTACCAGTAGGTGGCGCTATGACTATGATTCAAAATTGGCCTGCATATGTCTTCAGGCCTGGAGTCTAATCAAACACGTGAAATCTGGCAAAGATCTGATGATGTGGAGTCGAGTTACATCAGTTTATTCGTTCATGGCGAAGGATCGAAATTCGCCGAGCCGCCACGTCGCCGCCCTTCAGTAACTTCTTACAATTTTCACAATGAAGCATTACCAAGGTCTTAAGGCTTGTATGACAACATTTGAGAGGGATCTGATTAATCTGTTAGGAGCAGGATGTCAAAGTACGCAGCGTACAACTTCCGGTTGCCACTAGGTGGCGCTATCAGTTTGATTCAAAATTATCATATAGATGTGTTCCGGGTCAGGATGTTATGACATATGAGAGACTTTGAGCAGATTCGACAATGTACGGCCGAGTTACAACAACTTCCTGTTTCGTGGCGAATGGTGTTTCTTTGACGCCACGCCACGGCCACATAGTTCGATAACTTTTTGATCTTTGAGTAACTTTTCACTGCCAAGGTCTCAAGAGCAGACTAGCCGAATCTGAAGTCAATCGGGTCAAATCTCTGGGAGGAGTTCGTTAAAGTATGACGCCTTGAAACGGTCAAAAAACGTCATAAAAGTAAAAATGGCCGACTTCCTGTTTGGTTTAGAGAAAACGTCCAAGAGGATTTGTTGTGCGTCTCATCACGTTCCACATACCTACCAACTTTCATACAGCTGGGTGAAACCTGATGTCGGGGCTACTCAATAGGGGGCGCTAGCGAGCCAATATTTCATACCGCAGCTGGACACCCCAATCAGACTGCAATTTTCGCAAATTCTGGCTTGCGTGCCAAATTTCACAAACTTCCCAATATCCCAAGCACCTCCTTTTTGCGACGAAACACATAAAATAATAAGAATAATAATAATAATAAACATAGCGGTTTCAATAGGTCCTCCGCTCCGACTACGTCGGTGCTCGGGCCCTAATAATAAACATTCGAAATTCAATAGGTCCTCCGCTCCGACTACGTCGGTGCTCGGGCCCTAATTAAAGCTGCGAGCAGCGATGGGCGGGCCCTCGCAATATGCACGTCGGGGTGCCGGCGGGACTCCGGCCTGCGCGGCCGAGAACGTCCGCGACCGTCGGACGGCGCGAGGACTCTGGCTGATGCTGCCATTTAGTTCTGTGACCGTCAGACACTGCATGCAGGTTTAGAGCATGGCCCCAATATACTTTTATTTAAGTCCATATGTGATACATGTTCCCACCAAATTTCATACATCTAGGTGAAACGTACTGCGAGGGCTGCTTCGTTGAAATGTTGTAGGGGGCGCTATTGAGCCGATTTGCCACTCTGAACCAATAAAATCATATTATACAACTACATTTTGGGCTTTAAATGTGTATGCCAAGTTTGCTTATGTTTCGAGCATTTTTAGCCTCTCAAAATGACCTTCGTTGTTAACGGCGAAGACTGCATCGCCACGGCAACGGCGTTCGACGAAACATCAAAAGCTTCATGATCTGGCATTATGAACTATTTGTGTGGAACAAATTTGATATTGATTTGATTTACCTACTAAGAGAAACAAGCCAAAGTATCAAGACTTTAACTTCCTGTTACCAGTAGGTGGCGCTATGACTATGATTCAAAATTGGCCTGCAGATGTCTTCAGGCCTGGAGTCTAATCAAACACGTGAAATCTGGTAAAGATCTGATGATGTGGAGTCGAGTTACATCAGTTTATTCGTTCATGGCGAAGGATCGAAATTCCGTTGCCACGGCAACAGCTTTTCACGAAACAACAAGCTTTGAGTAACTTTTCATCACAAAGGTCTTTAGACTGTACCGACCAAATTTGAAGTTGATCTGATGAATTCCCTAGGAGGAGTTCGTTAAAGTGCAGCGCCTGGAAATGACAAAAACGACATGAGAAATTCATAAAAAATGCAAAATGGCTGACTTCCGGTTGGGTTTAGAGCATAGCCCCAAGAGACTTTTATTGAAGTCCATATGCGATACATGTTCCTACCACATTTCATACATCTAGGTCAAACGTACTGCGAGGGCTGCTTCGTCGAAATTTTGTAGGGGGCGCTATTGAGCCGATTTGGCACTCTGAACCAATAAAATCATATTCCGTAACTACATTTCGGCCTTGGAATCTACTTGCCAAGTTTGCTTATGTTTCGAACATTTTTAGCCTCTCAAAATGACCTTCGTTGTTAAAGGCGAAGACTGCATCGCCACGGCAACGGCGTTCGACGAAACATCAAAAGCTTCATGATCTGGCATTATGAACTTCTTCTATTTGTGTGGAACAAATTTGATATTGATTTGATTTACCTACTAAGAGAAACAAGCCAAAGTATAAAGACTTTAACTTCCTGTTACCAGTAGGTGGCGCTATGACTATGATTCAAAATTGGCCTGCAGATGTCTTCAGGCCTGGAGTCTAATCAAACACGTGAAATCTGGGAAAGATCTGATGATGTGGAGTCGAGATACATCAGTTTATTCGTTCATGGCGAAGGATCGAAATTCGCCGAGCCGCCACGTCGCCGCCCTTCAGTAACTTCTTACAATCTTCACAACGAAGCATTATCAAGGTCTTAAGGCTTGTTTGACAACATTTGAGAGGGATCTGATTAATCTGTGAGGAGCAGGATGTCAAAGTACGCAGCCTACAACTTCCGGTTGCCACTAGGTGGCGCTATCACTATGATTCTAAATTATCATATAGATGTGTTCCGGGTCAGGATGTTATGACATATGAGAGATTTGGAGCAGATTCGACAATGTACGGCCAAGTTACAACAACTTCCTGTTTCGTGGCGAATGGTGTTTCTTTGACGCCACGCCACGGCCACATAGTTCGATAACTTTTTGATCTTTGAGTAACTTTTCACTGCCAAGGTCTCAAGAGCAGACTCGCTGAATCTGAAGTCAATCGGGTCAAATCTCTGGGAGGAGTTCGTTAAAGTATGACGCCTTGAAACGGTCAAAAAACGTCATAAAAGCAAAAATGGCCGACTTCCTGTTTGGTTTAGAGAAAACGGCCAAGAGGATTTTTTGTGCGTCTCATCACGTTCCACATACCTACCAAATTTCATACAGCTGGGTGAATCCTGATGTTGGGGCTACTCAATAGGGGGCGCTAGCGAGCCAATATTTCATACCGCAGCTGGACACCCCAATCAGACTGCAATTTTCGCAAATTCTGGCTTGCGTGCCAAATTTCACAGACTTCCCAATATCCCAAGCACCTCCTTTTTGCCATCAAACTGGTAAAATAATAATAATTAAAGCTGCGAGCAGCGATGAGCGGGCCCTCGCTATATGCACGTCGGGGTGCATGCACGTCGGAGTGCCGGCGGGACTCCGGCCTGCGCGGCCGAGAACGTCCGCGACCGTCGGACGGCGCGAGGACTCTGGTTGATGCTGCCATTCAGTTCTGTGACCGTCAGACACTGCATGCAGGTTCAGAGCATGGCCCCAATATACTTTTATTTAAGTCCATATGTGATACATGTTCCTACCAAATTTCATACATCTAGGTGAAACGTACTGCGAGGGCTGCTTCGTTGAAATTTTGTAGGGGGCGCTATTGAGCCGATTTGCCACTCTGAACCAATAAAATCATATTATACAACTACATTTTGGGCTTTAAATGTGTATGCCAAGTTTGCTTATGTTTCGAGCATTTTTAGCCTCTCAAAATGACCTTCGTTGTTAACGGCGAAGACTGCATCGCCACGGCAACGGCGTTCGACGAAACATCAAAAACTTCATGATCTGGCATTATGAACTTCTTGTATTTGTGTGGGACAAATTTGATATTGATTTGATTTACCTACTGAGAGAAACAAGCCAAAGTATCAAGACTTTAACTTCCTGTTACCAGTAGGTGGCGCTATGACTATGATTCAAAATTGGCCTGCAGATGTCTTCAGGCCTGGAGTCTAATCAAGCATGTGAAATCTGGGAAAGATCTGATGATGTGGAGTCGAGATACATCAGTTTATTCGTTCATGGCGAAGGATCGAAATTCGCCGAGCCGCCACGTCGCCACCCTTCAGTAACTTCTTACAATCTTCACAATGAAGCATTATCAAGGTCTTAAGGCTTGTTTGACAACATTTGAGAGGGATCTGATTAATCTGTGAGGAGCAGGATGTCAAAGTACGCAGCGTACAACTTCCGGTTGCCACTAGGTGGCGCTATCACTATGATTCTAAATTATCATACAGATGTGTTCCGGGTCAGGATGTTATGACATATGAGAGATTTGGAGCAGATTCGACAATGTACGGCCGAGTTACAACAACTTCCTGTTTCGTGGCGAATGGTGTTTCTTTGACGCCACGCCACGGCCACATAGTTCGATAACTTTTTGATCTTTGAGTAACTTTTCACTGCCAAGGTCTCAAGAGCAGACTCGCCGAATCTGAAGTCAATCGGGTCAAATCTCTGGGAGGAGTTCGTTAAAGTATGACGCCTTGAAACGGTCAAAAAACGTCATAAAAGCAAAAATGGCCGACTTCCTGTTTGGTTTAAAGAAAACGTCCAAGAGGATTTTTTGTGCGTCTCATCACGTTGCACATAACTCCCAAATTTCATACAGCTGGGTGAAACCTGATGTTGGGGCTACTCAATAGGGGGCGCTAGCGAGCCAATATTTCATACCGCAGCTGGACACCCCAATCAGACTGCAATTTTCGCAAATTCTGGCTTGCGTGCCAAATTTCACAACATTCCCAATATCCCAAGCACCTCCTTTTTGCTATCAAACTGGTAAAATAATAATAATAATAATAATTAAAGCTGCGAGCAGCGATGGGCGGGCCCTCGCAATATGCACGTCGGGGTGCATGCACGTCGGGGTGGCGGCGGGACTCTGGCCTGCGCGGCCGAGAACGTCCGCGACCGTCGGACGGCGCGAGGACTCTGGTTGATGCTGCCATTCAGTTCTGTGACCGTCAGACACTGCATGCAGGTTCAGAGCATGGCCCCAATATACTTTTATTTAAGTCCATATGTGATACATGTTCCTACCAAATTTCATACATCTAGGTGAAACGTACTGCGAGGGCTGCTTCGTTGAAATTTTGTAGGGGGCGCTATTGAGCCGATTTGCCACTCTGAACCAATAAAATCATATTATACAACTACATTTTGGGCTTTAAATGTGTATGCCAAGTTTGCTTATGTTTCGAGCATTTGTAGCCTCTCAAAATGACCTTCGTTGTTAACGGCGAAGAATGCGTCGCCACGGTAACAGTTTTTCACGAAACAACAAGCTTTGAGTAACTTTTCATCACAAAGGTCTTTAGACTGTACCGACCAAATTTGAAGCTGATCTGATGAATTCCCTAGGAGGAGTTCGTTAAAGTGCAGCGCCTGGAAATGACAAAAACGACATGAGAAATTCATAAAAAATGCAAAATGGCTGACTTCCGGTTGGGTTTAGAGCATAGCCCCAAGAGACTTTTATTGAAGTCCATATGCGATACATGTTCCTACCACATTTCATACATCTAGGTCAAACGTACTGCGAGGGCTGCTTCGTCGGAATTTTGTAGGGGGCGCTATTGAGCTGATTTGCCACTCTGAACCAATAAAATCATATTTTATAACTACATTTCGGCCTTTTAATCTACTTGCCAAATTTGCTTATGTTTCGAGCATTTTTAGCCTCTCAAAATGACCTTCGTTGTTAACGGCGAAGACTGCATCGCCACGGCAACGGCGTTCGACGAAACATCAAAAGCTTCATGATCTGGCATTATGAACTTCTTCTATTTGTGTGGAACAAATTTGATATTGATTTGATTTACCTACTAAGAGAAACAAGCCAAAGTATAAAGACTTTAACTTCCTGTTACCAGTAGGTGGCGCTATGACTATGATTCGAAATTGGCCTGCAGATGTCTTCAGGCCTGGAGTCTAATCAAGCATGTGAAATCTGGTAAAGATCTGATGATGTGGAGTCGAGATACATCAGTTTATTCGTTCATGGCGAAGGATCGAAATTCGCCGAGCCGCCACGTCGCCGCCCTTCAGTAACTTCTTACAATTTTCACAATGAAGCATTATCAAGGTCTTAAGGCTTGTATGACAACATTTGAGAGGGATCTGATTAATCTGTTAGGAGCAGGATGTCAAAGTATGCAGCGTACAACTTCCGGTTGCCACTAGGTGGCGCTATCAGTTTGATTCAAAATGATCATATAGATGTGTTCCGGGTCAGGATGTTATGACATATGAGAGACTTTGAGCAGATTCGACAATGTACGGCCGAGTTACAACAACTTCCTGTTTCGTGGCGAATGGTGTTTCTTTGACGCCACGCCACGGCCACATAGTTCGATAACTTTTTGATCTTTGAGTAACTTTTCACTGCCAAGGTCTCAAGAGCAGACTAGCCGAATCTGAAGTCAATCGGGTCAAATCTCTGGGAGGAGTTCGTTAAAGTATGACGCCTTGAAACGGTCAAAAAACGTCATAAAAGTAAAAATGGCCGACTTCCTGTTTGGTTTAGAGAAAACGTCCAAGAGGATTTTTTGTGCGTCTCATCACGTTCCACATACCTACCAACTTTCATACAGCTGGGTGAAACCTGATGTCGGGGCTACTCAATAGGGGGCGCTAGCGAGCCAATATTTCATACCGCAGCTGGACACCCCAATCAGACTGCAATTTTCGCAAATTCTGGCTTGCGTGCCAAATTTCACAAACTTCCCAATATCCCAAGCACCTCCTTTTTGCGACGAAACACATAAAATAATAAGAATAATAATAATTAAAGCTGCGAGCAGCGATGGGCGGGCCCTCGCAATATGCACGTCGGGGTGCCGGCGGGACTCCGGCCTGCGCGGCCGAGAACGTCAGCGACCGTCGGACGGCGCGAGGACTCTGGTTGATGCTGTCATTCAGTTCCGTGACCGTCAGACACTGCATGCAGGTTCAGAGCATGGCCCCAAGAGACTTTTATTTAAGTCCATATGTGATACATGTTCCTACCAAATTTCATACATCTAGGTGAAACGTACTGCGAGGGCTGCTTCGTTGAAATTTTGTAGGGGGCGCTATTGAGCCGATTTGCCACTCTGAACCAATAAAATCATATTCCATAACTACATTTCGGCCTTGTAATCTACTTGCCAAGTTTGGTTATGTTTCGAGCATTTTTAGCCTCTCAAAATGACCTTCGTTGTTAACGGCGAAGGATGCGTCGCCACGGCAACAGCTTTTCACGAAACAACAAGCTTTGAGTAACTTTTCATCACAAAGGTCTTTAGACTGTACCGACCAAATTTGAAGTTGATCTGATGAATTCCCTAGGAGGAGTTCGTTAAAGTGCAGCGCCTGGAAATGACAAAAACGACATGAGAAATTCATAAAAAATGCAAAATGGCTGACTTCCGGTTGGGTTTAGAGCATAGCCCCAAGAGACTTTTATTGAAGTCCATATGCGATACATGTTCCTACCACATTTCATACATCTAGGTCAAACGTACTGCGAGGGCTGCTTCGTCGAAATTTTGTAGGGGGCGCTATTGAGCCGATTTGGCACTCTGAACCAATAAAATCATATTCCGTAACTACATTTCGGCCTTGTAATCTACTTGCCAAGTTTGCTTATGTTTCGAGCATTTTTAGCCTCTCAAAATGACCTTCGTTGTTAAAGGCGAAGACTGCATCGCCACGGCAACGGCGTTCGACGAAACATCAAAAGCTTCATGATCTGGCATTATGAACTTCTTCTATTTGTGTGGAACAAATTTGATATTGATTTGATTTACCTACTAAGAGAAACAAGCCAAAGTATAAAGACTTTAACTTCCTGTTACCAGTAGGTGGCGCTATGACTATGATTCAAAATTGGCCTGCAGATGTCTTCAGGCCTGGAGTCTAATCAAACACGTGAAATCTGGGAAAGATCTGATGATGTGGAGTCGAGATACATCAGTTTATTCGTTCATGGCGAAGGATCGAAATTCGCCGAGCCGCCACGTCGCCGCCCTTCAGTAACTTCTTACAATCTTCACAACGAAGCATTATCAAGGTCTTAAGGCTTGTTTGACAACATTTGAGAGGGATCTGATTAATCTGTGAGGAGCAGGATGTCAAAGTACGCAGCCTACAACTTCCGGTTGCCACTAGGTGGCGCTATCACTATGATTCTAAATTATCATATAGATGTGTTCCGGGTCAGGATGTTATGACATATGAGAGATTTGGAGCAGATTCGACAATGTACGGCCAAGTTACAACAACTTCCTGTTTCGTGGCGAATGGTGTTTCTTTGACGCCACGCCACGGCCACATAGTTCGATAACTTTTTGATCTTTGAGTAACTTTTCACTGACAAGGTCTCAAGAGCAGACTCGCCGAATCTGAAGTCAATCGGGTCAAATCTCTGGGAGGAGTTCGTTAAAGTATGACGCCTTGAAACGGTCAAAAAACGTCATAAAAGCAAAAATGGCCGACTTCCTGTTTGGTTTAGAGAAAACGGCCAAGAGGATTTTTTGTGCGTCTCATCACGTTCCACATACCTACCAAATTTCATACAGCTGGGTGAATCCTGATGTTGGGGCTACTCAATAGGGGGCGCTAGCGAGCCAATATTTCATACCGCAGCTGGACACCCCAATCAGACTGCAATTTTCGCAAATTCTGGCTTGCGTGCCAAATTTCACAGACTTCCCAATATCCCAAGCACCTCCTTTTTGCCATCAAACTGGTAAAATAATAATAAGAATAAGAATAATAAACATTACGGTTTCAATAGGTCCTCCGCTCCGACTACGTCGGTGCTCGGGCCCTAATAATAAACATAGCGGTTTCAATAGGTCCTCCGCTCCGACTACGTCGGTGCTCGGGCCCTAATTAAAGCTGCGAGCAGCGATGGGCGGGCCCTCGCAATATGCACGTCGGGGTGCCGGCGGGACTCCGGCCTGCGCGGACGAGAACGTCCGCGAGCGTCGGACGGCGCGAGGACTTTGGCTGATGCTGCCATTCAGTTCTGTGACCGTCAGACACTGCATGCAGGTTTAGAGCATGGCCCCAAGATACTTTTATTGAAGTCCATATGTGATACATGTTCCTACCAAATTTCATACATCTAGGTGAAACGTACTGCGAGGGCTGCTTCGTTGAAATTTTGTAAGGGGCGCTATTGAGCCGATTTGCCACTCTGAACCAATAAAATCATATTCCATAACTACATTTCGGCCTTGTAATCTACTTGCCAAGTTTGGTTATGTTTCGAGCATTTTTAGCCTCTCAAAATGACCTTCGTTGTTAACGGCGAAGAATGCGTCGCCACGGCAACAGCTTTTCACGAAACAACAAGCTTTGAGTAACTTTTCATCACAAAGGTCTTTAGACTGTACCGACCAAATTTGAAGTTGATCTGATGAATTCCCTAGGAGGAGTTCGTTAAAGTGCAGCGCCTGGAAATGACAAAAACGACATGAGAAATTCATAAAAAATGCAAAATGGCTGACTTCCGGTTGGGTTTAGAGCATAGCCCCAAGAGACTTTTATTGAAGTCCATATGCGATACATATTCCTACCACATTTCATACATCTAGGTCAAACGTACTGCGAGGGCTGCTTCGTCGAAATTTTGTAGGGGGCGCTATTGAGCCGATTTGCCACTCTGAACCAATAAAATCATATTCCCTAACTACATTTCGGCCTTGTAATCTACTTGCCAAGTTTGCTTATGTTTCGAGCATTTTTAGCCTCTCAAAATGACCTTCGTTGTTAACGGCGAAGACTGCATCGCCACGGCAACGGCATTCGACGAAACATCAAAAGCTTCATGATCTGGCATTATGAACTTCTTGTATTTGTGTGGAACAAATTTGATATTGATTTGATTTACCTACTAAGAGAAACAAGCCAAAGTATAAAGACTATAACTTCCTGTTACCAGTAGGTGGCGCTATGACTATGATTCAAAATTGGCCTGCAGATGTCTTCAGGCCTGGAGTCTAATCAAACACGTGAAATCTGGTAAAGATCTAATGATGTGGAGTCGAGTTACATCAGTTTACTCGTTCATGGCGAAGGATCGAAATTCGCCGAGCCGCCACGTCGCCGCCCTTCAGTAACTTCTTACAATCTTCACAATGAAGCATTATCAAGGTCTTAAGGCTTGTTTGACAAGATTTGAGAGGGATCTGATGAATCTGTGAGGAGCAGGATGTCAAAGTACGCAGCGTACAACTTCCGGTTGCCACTAGGTGGCGCTATCACTATGATTCTAAATTATCATACAGATGTGTTCCGGGTCAGGATGTTATGACATATGAGAGATTTGGAGCAGATTCGACAATGTACGGCCGAGTTACAACAACTTCCTGTTTCGTGGCGAATAGTGTTTCTTTGACGCCACGCCACGGCCACATAGTTCGATAACTTTTTGATCTTTGAGTAACTTTTCACTGCCAAGGTCTCAAGAGCAGACTAGCCGAATCTGAAGTCAATCGGGTTAAATCTCTGGGAGGAGTTCGTTAAAGTATGACGCCTTGAAACGGCCAAAAGACGTCATAAAAGTAAAAATGGCCGACTTCCTGTTTTGTTTAGAGAAAACTTCCAAGAGGATTTTTGGTGCGTCTCATCACGTTCCACATACCTACTAACTTTCATACAGCTGGGTGAAACCTGATGTTGGGGCTACTCAATAGGGGGCGCTAGCGAGCCAATATTTCATACCGCAGCTGGGCACCCCAAGCAGACTGCAATTTTCGCAAATTCTGGCTTGCGTGCCAAATTTCACAAAATTCCCAATATCCCAAGCACCTCCTTTTTGCGACGAAACACATAAAATAAGAATAATAATAATAAACATTCGAAATTCAATAGGTCCTCCGCTCCGACTACGTCGGTGCTCGGGCCCTAATAAGAATAAGAATAATAAACATTCGAAATTCAATAGGTCCTCCGCTCCGACTACGTCGGTGCTCGGGCCCTAATTAAAGCTGCGAGCAGCGATGGGCGGGCCCTCGCAATATGCACGTCGGGGTGCGGGCGGGACTCCGGCCTGCGCGGCCGAGAATGTCCGCGACCGTCGGACGGCGCGAGGACTCTGGCTGATGCTGCCATTTAGTTCTGTGACCGTCAGACACTGCATGCAGGTTTAGAGCATGGCCCCAATATACTTTTATTTAAGTCCATATGTGATACATGTTCCTACCACATTTCATACATCTAGGTCAAACGTACTGCGAGGGCTGCTTCGTCGAAATTTTGTAGGGGGCGCTATTGAGCCGATTTGCCACTCTGAACCAATAAAATCATATTCCCTAACTACATTTCGGCCTTGTAATCTACTTGCCAAGTTTGCTTATGTTTCGAGCATGTTTAGCCTGTCAAAATGACCTTCGTTGTTAACGGCGAAGACTGCATCGCCACGGCAACGGCGTTCGACGAAACATCAAAAACTTCATGATCTGGCATTATGAACTTCTTGTATTTGTGTGGAACAAATTTGATATTGATTTGATTTACCTACTGAGAGAAACAAGCCAAAGTATCAAGACTTTAACTTCCTGTTACCAGTAGGTGGCGCTATGACTATGATTCAAAATTGGCCTGCAGATGTCTTCAGGCCTGGAGTCTAATCAAGCATGTGAAATCTGGTAAAGATCTGATGATGTGGAGTCGAGATACATCAGTTTATTCGTTCATGGCGAAGGATCGAAATTCGCCGAGCCGCCACGTCGCCGCCCTTCAGTAACTTCTTACAATCTTCACAACGAAGCATTATCAAGGTCTTAAGGCTTGTTTGACAACATTTGAGAGGGATCTGATTAATCTGTGAGGAGCAGGATGTCAAAGTACGCAGCGTACAACTTCCGGTTGCCACTAGGTGGCGCTATCACTATGATTCTAAATTATCATATAGATGTGTTCCGGGTCAGGATGTTATGACATATGAGAGATTTTGAGCAGATTCGACAATGTACGGCCGAGTTACAACAACTTCCTGTTTCGTGGCGAGTGGTGTTTCTTTGACGCCACGCCACGGCCACATAGTTCGATAACTTTTTGATCTTTGAGTAACTTTTCACTGCCAAGGTCTCAAGAGCAGACTAGCCGAATCTGAAGTCAATCGGGTCAAATCTCTGGGAGGAGTTCGTTAAAGTATGACGCCTTGAAACGGTCAAAAAACGTCATAAAAGCAAAAATGGCCGACTTCCTGTTTGGTTTAGAGAAAACGGCCAAGAGGATTTTTGGTGCGTCTCATCACGTTCCACATACCTACCAACTTTCATACAGCTGGGTGAATCCTGATGTTGGGGCTACTCAATAGGGGGCGCTAGCGAGCCAATATTTCATACCGCAGCTGGACACCCCAATCAGACTGCAATTTTCGCAAATTCTGGCTTGCGTGCCAAATTTCACAGACTTCCCAATATCCCAAGCACCTCCTTTTTGCGACGAAAGACTAAGAATAAGAATAATTAAAGCTGCGAGCAGCGATGAGCGGGCCCTCGCAATATGCACGACGGGGTGCATGCACGTCGGGGTGCCGGCGGGACTCCGGCCTGCGCGGCCGAGAACGTCAGCGACCGTCGGACGGCGCGAGGACTCTGGTTGATGCTGTCATTCAGTTCCGTGACCGTCAGACACTGCATGCAGGTTCAGAGCATGGCCCCAAGAGACTTTTATTTAAGTCCATATGTGATACATGTTCCTACCAAATTTCATACATCTAGGTGAAACGTACTGCGAGGGCTGCTTCGTTGAAATTTTGTAGGGGGCGCTATTGAGCCGATTTGCCACTCTGAACCAATAAAATCATATTCCATAACTACAGTTCGGCCTTATAATCTACTTGCCAAGTTTGGTTATGCTTCGAGCATTTTTAGCCTCTCAAAATGACCTTCGTTGTTAACGGCGAAGGATGCGTCGCCGCGGCAACAGCTTTTCACGAAACAACAAGCTTTGAGTAACTTTTCATCACAAAGGTCTTTAGACTGTACCGACCAAATTTGAAGTTGATCTGATGAATTCCCTAGGAGGAGTTCGTTAAAGTGCAGCGCCTGGAAATGACAAAAACGACATGAGAAATTCATGAAAAAATGCAAAATGGCTGACTTCCGGTTGGGTTTAGAGCATAGCCCCAAGAGACTTTTATTGAAGTCCATATGCGATACATGTTCCTACCACATTTCATACATCTAGGTCAAACGTACTGCGAGGGCTGCTTCGTCGAAATTTTGTAGGGGGCGCTATTGAGCCGATTTGCCACTCTGAACCAATAAAATCATATTCTGTAACTACATTTCGGCCTTGTAATCTACTTGCCAAGTTTGCTTATGTTTCGAGCATTTTTAGCCTCTCAAAATGACCTTCGTTGTTAACGGCGAAGACTGCATCGCCACGGCAACGGCGTTCGACGAAACATCAAAAGCTTCATGATCTGGCATTATGAACTTCTTGTATTTGTGTGGAACAAATTTGATATTGATTTGATTTACCTACTAAGAGAAACAAGCCAAAGTATAAAGACTTTAACTTCCTGTTACCAGTAGGTGGCGCTATGACTATGATTCAAAATTGGCCTGCAGATGTCTTCAGGCCTGGAGTCTAATCAAGCATGTGAAATCTGGTAAAGATCTGATGATGTGGAGTCGAGATACATCAGTTTATTCGTTCATGGCGAAGGATCGAAATTCGCCGAGCCGCGATGTCGCCGCCCTTCAGTAACTTCTTACAATCTTCACAATGAAGCATTATCAAGGTCTTAAGGCTTGTTTGACAACATTTGAGAGGGATCTGATAAATCTGTGAGGAGCAGGATGTCAAAGTACGCAGCGTACAACTTCCGGTTGCCACTAGGTGGCGCTATCACTATGATTCAAAATTATCATATAGATGTGTTCCGGGTCAGGATGTTATGACATATGAGAGATTTGGAGCAGATTCGACAATGTACGGCCGAGTTACAACAACTTCCTGTTTCGTGGCGAATGGTGTTTCTTTGACGCCACGCCACGGCCACATAGTTCGATAACTTTTTGATCTTTGAGTAACTTTTCACTGTCAAGGTCTCAAGAGCAGACTAGCCGAATCTGAAGTCAATCGGGTCAAATCTCTGGGAGGAGTTCGTTAAAGTATGACGCCTTGAAACGGTCAAAAAACGTCATAAAAGTAAAAATGGCCGACTTCCTGTTTGGTTTAGAGAAAACGGCCAAGAGGATTTTTTGTGCGTCTCATCACGTTCCACATACCGACCAAATTTCATACAGCTGGGTGAAACCTGATGTTGGGGCTACTCAATAGGGGGCGCTAGCGAGCCAATATTTCATACCGCAGCTGGACACCCCAATCAGACTGCAATTTTCGCAAATTCTGGCTTGCGTGCCAAATTTCACAGACTTCCCAATATCCCAAGCACCTCCTTTTTGCGACGAAACACTAAAAATAAGAATAATAAGAAGAATAAACATTACGGTTTCAATAGGTCCTCCGCTCCGACTACGTCGGTGCTCGGGCCCTAATTAAAGCTGCGAGCAGCGATGGGCGGGCCCTCGCAATATGCACGTCGGGGTGCATGCACGTCGGGGTGCCGGCGGGACTCCGGCCTGCGCGGCCGAGAACGTCCGCGACCGTCGGACGTCGCGAGGACTCTGGTTGATGCTGCCATTCAGTTCTGTGACCGTCAGACACTGCATGCAGGTTCAGAGCATGGCCCCAACATACTTTTATTTCAGTCCATATGTGATACATGTTCCTACCACATTTCATACATCTAGGTCAAACATACTGCGAGGGCTGCTTCGTTGAAATTTTGTAGGGGGCGCTATTGAGCCGATTTGCCACTCTGAACCAATACAATCATATTCCCTAACTGCATTTCGGCCTTGTAATCTACTTGCCAAGTTTGCTTATGTTTCGAGCATTTTTAGCCTCTCAAAATGACCTTCGTTGTTAACGGCGAAGAATGTGTCGCCACGGCAACAGCTTTTCACGAAACAACAAGCTTTGAGTAACTTTTCATCACAAAGGTCTTTAGACTGTACCGACCAAATTTGAAGTTGATCTGATTAATTCCCTAGGAGGAGTTCGTTAAAGTGCAGCGCCTGGAAATGACAAAAACGACACTGGAAATTCATATGAAATGCAAAGTAGCTGACTTCCGGTTGGGTTTAGAGCATGGCCCCAAGAGACTTTTATTGAAGTCCATATGTGATACATGTTCCTACCACATTTCATACATCTAGGTCAAACGTACTGCGAGGGCTGCTTCGTCGAAATTATGTAGGGGGCGCTATTGAGCCGATTTGCCACTCTGAACCAATAAAATCATATTCCCTAACTACATTTCGGCCTTGTAATCTACTTGCCAAGTTTGCTTATGTTTCGAGCATTTTTAGCCTCTCAAAATGACCTTCGTTGTTAACGGCGAAGACTGCATCGCCACGGCAACGGCGTTCGATGAAACATCAAAAGCTTCATGATCTGGCATTATGAACTTCTTGTATTTGTGTGGAACAAATTTGATATTGATTTGATTTACCTACTAAGAGAAACAAGCCAAAGTATAAAGACTTTAACTTCCTGTTACCAGTAGGTGGCGCTATGACTATGATTCAAAATTGGCCTGCAGATGTCTTCAGGCCTGGAGTCTAATCAAGCATGTGAAATCTGGTAAAGATCTGATGATGTGGAGTCGAGATACATCAGTTTATTCGTTCATGGCGAAGGATCGAAATTCGCCGAGCCGCCACGTCGCCGCCCTTCAGTAACTTCTTACAATCTTCACAATGAAGCATTATCAAGGTCTTAAGGCTTGTTTGACAAGATTTGAGAGGGATCTGATGAATCTGTGAGGAGCAGGATGTCAAAGTATGCAGCGTACAACTTCCGGTTGCCACTAGGTGGCGCTATCACTATGATTCAAAATTATCATACAGATGTGTTCCGGGTCAGGATGTTATGACATATGAGAGATTTGGAGCAGATTCGACAATGTACGGCCGAGTTACAACAACTTCCTGTTTCGTGGCGAATGGTGTTTCTTTGACGCCACGCCACGGCCACATAGTTCGATAACTTTTTGATCTTTGAGTAACTTTTCACTGCCAAGGTCTCAAGAGCAGACTAGCCGAATCTGAAGTCAATCGGGTCAAATCTCTGGGAGGAGTTCGTTAAAGTATGACGCCTTGAAACGGTCAAAAAACGTCATAAAAGCAAAAATGGCCGACTTCCTGTTTGGTTTAGAGAAACCGTCCAAGAGGATTTTTTGTGCGTCTCATCACGTTCCACATACCTACCAACTTTCATACAGCTGGGTGAAACCTGATGTCGGGGCTACTCAATAGGGGGCGCTAGCGAGCCAATATTTCATACCGCAGCTGGACACCCCAATCAGACTGCAATTTTCGCAAATTCTGGCTTGCGTGCCAAATTTCACAAACTTCCCAATATCCCAAGCACCTCCTTTTTGCGACGAAACACATAAAATAATAATAATAAACATAGCGGTTTCAATAGGTCCTCCGCTCCGACTACGTCGGTGCTCGGGCCCTAATTAAAGCTGCGAGCAGCGATGGGCGGGCCCTCGCAATATGCACGTCGGGGTGCATGCACGTCGGGGTGCCGGCGGGACTCCGGCCTGCGCGGCCGAGTACGTCCGCGACCGTCGGACGGCGCGAGGACTCTGGTTGATGCTGTCATTCAGTTCCGTGACCGTCAGACACTGCATGCAGGTTCAGAGCATGGCCCCAATATACTTTTATTTAAGTCCATATGTGATACATGTTCCTACCAAATTTCATACATCTAGGTGAAACGTACTGCGAGGGCTGCTTCGTTGAAATTTTGTAGGGGGCGCTATTGAGCCGATTTGCCACTCTGAACCAATAACATCATATTATACAACTACATTTTGGGCTTTAAATGTGTATGCCAAGTTTGCTTATGTTTCGAGCATTTTTAGCCTCTCAAAATGACCTTCGTTGTTAACGGCGAAGACTGCATCGCCACGGCAACGGCGTTCGACGAAACATCAAAAGCTTCATGATCTGGCATTATGAACTATTTGTGTGGAACAAATTTGATATTGATTTGATTTACCTACTAAGAGAAACAAGCCAAAGTATCAAGACTTTAACTTCCTGTTACCAGTAGGTGGCGCTATGACTATGATTCAAAATTGGCCTGCATATGTCTTCAGGCCTGGAGTCTAATCAAACACGTGAAATCTGGTAAAGATCTGATGATGTGGAGTCGAGTTACATCAGTTTATTCATTTATGGCGAAGGATCGAAATTCCGTCGCCACGGCAACAGCTTTTCACGAAACAACAAGCTTTGAGTAACTTTTCATCACAAAGGTCTTTAGACTGTACCGACCAAATTTGAAGTTGATCTGATGAATTCCCTAGGAGGAGTTCGTTAAAGTGCAGCGCCTGGAAATGACAAAAACGACATGAGAAATTCATAAAAAATGCAAAATGGCTGACTTCCGGTTGGGTTTAGAGCATAGCCCCAAGAGACTTTTATTGAAGTCCATATGCGATACATGTTCCTACCACATTTCATACATCTAGGTCAAACGTACTGCGAGGGCTGCTTCGTTGAAATTTTGTAGGGGGCGCTATTGAGCCGATTTGCCACTCTGAACCAATAAAATCATATTCTATAACTACATTTCGGCCTTGTAATCTACTTGCCAAGTTTGCTTATGTTTCGAGCATTTTTAGCCTCTCAAAATGACCTTCGTTGTTCACGGCGAAGACTGCATCGCCACGGCAACGGCGTTCGACGAAACATCAAAAGCTTCATGATCTGGTATTATGAACTTCTTATATTTGTGTGGAACAAATTTGATATTGATTTGATTTACCTACTAAGAGAAACAAGCCAAAGTATAAAGACTTTAACTTCCTGTTACCAGTAGGTGGCGCTATGACTATGATTCAAAATTGGCCTGCAGATGTCTTCAGGCCTGGAGTCTAATCAAGCATGTGAAATCTGGTAAAGATCTGATGATGTGGAGTCGAGATACATCAGTTTATTCGTTCATGGCGAAGGATCGAAATTCGCCGAGCCGCCACGTCGCCGCCCTTCAGTAACTTCTTACAATCTTCACAATGAAGCATTATCAAGGTCTTAAGGCTTGTTTGACAAGATTTGAGAGGGATCTGATGAATCTGTGAGGAGCAGGATGTCAAAGTATGCAGCGTACAACTTCCGGTTGCCACTAGGTGGCGCTATCACTATGATTCAAAATTATCATACAGATGTGTTCCGGGTCAGGATGTTATGACATATGAGAGATTTGGAGCAGATTCGACAATGTACGGCCGAGTTACAACAACTTCCTGTTTCGTGGCGAATGGTGTTTCTTTGACGCCACGCCACGGCCACATAGTTCGATAACTTTTTGATCTTTGAGTAACTTTTCACTGCCAAGGTCTCAAGAGCAGACTAGCCGAATCTGAAGTCAATCGGGTCAAATCTCTGGGAGGAGTTCGTTAAAGTATGACGCCTTGAAACGGTCAAAAAACGTCATAAAAGCAAAAATGGCCGACTTCCTGTTTGGTTTAGAGAAACCGTCCAAGAGGATTTTTTGTGCGTCTCATCACGTTCCACATACCTACCAACTTTCATACAGCTGGGTGAAACCTGATGTCGGGGCTACTCAATAGGGGGCGCTAGCGAGCCAATATTTCATACCGCAGCTGGACACCCCAATCAGACTGCAATTTTCGCAAATTCTGGCTTGCGTGCCAAATTTCACAAACTTCCCAATATCCCAAGCACCTCCTTTTTGCGACGAAACACATAAAATAATAATAATAAACATAGCGGTTTCAATAGGTCCTCCGCTCCGACTACGTCGGTGCTCGGGCCCTAATTAAAGCTGCGAGCAGCGATGGGCGGGCCCTCGCAATATGCACGTCGGGGTGCATGCACGTCGGGGTGCCGGCGGGACTCCGGCCTGCGCGGCCGAGTACGTCCGCGACCGTCGGACGGCGCGAGGACTCTGGTTGATGCTGTCATTCAGTTCCGTGACCGTCAGACACTGCATGCAGGTTCAGAGCATGGCCCCAATATACTTTTATTTAAGTCCATATGTGATACATGTTCCTACCAAATTTCATACATCTAGGTGAAACGTACTGCGAGGGCTGCTTCGTTGAAATTTTGTAGGGGGCGCTATTGAGCCGATTTGCCACTCTGAACCAATAACATCATATTATACAACTACATTTTGGGCTTTAAATGTGTATGCCAAGTTTGCTTATGTTTCGAGCATTTTTAGCCTCTCAAAATGACCTTCGTTGTTAACGGCGAAGACTGCATCGCCACGGCAACGGCGTTCGACGAAACATCAAAAGCTTCATGATCTGGCATTATGAACTATTTGTGTGGAACAAATTTGATATTGATTTGATTTACCTACTAAGAGAAACAAGCCAAAGTATCAAGACTTTAACTTCCTGTTACCAGTAGGTGGCGCTATGACTATGATTCAAAATTGGCCTGCATATGTCTTCAGGCCTGGAGTCTAATCAAACACGTGAAATCTGGTAAAGATCTGATGATGTGGAGTCGAGTTACATCAGTTTATTCATTTATGGCGAAGGATCGAAATTCCGTCGCCACGGCAACAGCTTTTCACGAAACAACAAGCTTTGAGTAACTTTTCATCACAAAGGTCTTTAGACTGTACCGACCAAATTTGAAGTTGATCTGATGAATTCCCTAGGAGGAGTTCGTTAAAGTGCAGCGCCTGGAAATGACAAAAACGACATGAGAAATTCATAAAAAATGCAAAATGGCTGACTTCCGGTTGGGTTTAGAGCATAGCCCCAAGAGACTTTTATTGAAGTCCATATGCGATACATGTTCCTACCACATTTCATACATCTAGGTCAAACGTACTGCGAGGGCTGCTTCGTTGAAATTTTGTAGGGGGCGCTATTGAGCCGATTTGCCACTCTGAACCAATAAAATCATATTCTATAACTACATTTCGGCCTTGTAATCTACTTGCCAAGTTTGCTTATGTTTCGAGCATTTTTAGCCTCTCAAAATGACCTTCGTTGTTCACGGCGAAGACTGCATCGCCACGGCAACGGCGTTCGACGAAACATCAAAAGCTTCATGATCTGGTATTATGAACTTCTTATATTTGTGTGGAACAAATTTGATATTGATTTGATTTACCTACTAAGAGAAACAAGCCAAAGTATAAAGACTTTAACTTCCTGTTACCAGTAGGTGGCGCTATGACTATGATTCGAAATTGGCCTGCAGATGTCTTCAGGCCTGGAGTCTAATCAAGCATGTGAAATCTGGTAAAGATCTGATGATGTGGAGTCGAGATACATCAGTTTATTCGTTCATGGCGAAGGATCGAAATTCGCCGAGCCGCCACGTCGCCGCCCTTCAGTAACTTCTTACAATCTTCACAACGAAGCATTATCAAGGTCTTAAGACTTCTCTCACAACATTTGAGAGGGATCTGATGAATCTGTGAGGAGCAGGATGTCAAAGTACGAAGCGTGCAACTTCCGGTTGCCACTAGGTGGCGCTATCAGTTTGATTCAAAATTATCATACAGATGTGTTCCGGGTCAGGATGTTATGACATATGAGAGATTTTGAGCAGATTCGACAATGTACGGCCGAGTTACAACAACTTCCTGTTTCGTGGCGAATGGTGTTTCTTTGACGCCACGCCACGGCCACATAGTTCGATAACTTTTTGATCTTTGAGTAACTTTTCACTGCCAAGGTCTCAAGAGCAGACTAGCCGAATCTGAAGTCAATCGGGTCAAATCTCTGGGAGGAGTTCGTTAAAGTATGACGCCTTGAAACGGTCAAAAAACGTCATAAAAGCAAAAATGGCCGACTTCCTGTTTGGTTTAGAGAAAACGGCCAAGAGGATTTTTGGTGCGTCTCATCACGTTCCACATACCTACCAACTTTCATACAGCTGGGTGAAACCTGATGTTGGGGCTACTCAATAGGGGGCGCTAGCGAGCCAATATTTCATACCGCAGCTGGACACCCCAATCAGACTGCAATTTTCGCAAATTCTGGCTTGCGTGCCAAATTTCACAACATTCCCAATATCCCAAGCACCTCCTTTTTGCGACGAAAGACTAAGAATAATAATAATAATTAAAGCTGCGAGCAGCGATGGGCGGGCCCTCGCAATATGCACGTCGGGGTGCCGGCGGGACTCCGGCCTGCGCGGCCGAGAACGTCCGCGACCGTCGGACGGCGCGAGGACTCTGGCTGATGCTGCCATTTAGTTCTGTGACCGTCAGACACTGCATGCAGGTTTAGAGCATGGCCCCAATATACTTTTATTTAAGTCCATATGTGATACATGTTCCCACCAAATTTCATACATCTAGGTCAAACGTACTGCGAGGGCTCCTTCGTCGAAATTTTGTAGGGGGCGCTATTGAGCCGATTTGCCACTCTGAACCAATAAAATCATATTCCCTAACTACATTTCGGCCTTGTAATCTACTTGCCAAGGTTGCTTATGTTTCGAGCATTTTTAGCCTGTCAAAATGACCTTCGTTGTTAACGGCGAAGACTGCATCGCCACGGCAACGGCGTTCGACGAAACATCAAAAACTTCATGATCTGGCATTATGAACTTCTTGTATTTGTGTGGAACAAATTTGATATTGATTTGATTTACCTACTGAGAGAAACAAGCCAAAGTATCAAGACTTTAACTTCCTGTTACCAGTAGGTGGCGCTATGACTATGATTCAAAATTGGCCTGCAGATGTCTTCAGGCCTGGAGTCTAATCAAGCATGTGAAATCTGGTAAAGATCTGATGATGTGGAGTCGAGATACATCAGTTTATTCGTTCATGGCGAAGGATCGAAATTCGCCGAGCCGCCACGTCGCCGCCCTTCAGTAACTTCTTACAATCTTCACAATGAAGCATTATCAAGGTCTTAAGGCTTGTTTGACAAGATTTGAGAGGGATCTGATGAATCTGTGAGGAGCAGGATGTCAAAGTACGCAGCGTACAACTTCCGGTTGCCACTAGGTGGCGCTATCACTATGATTCTAAATTATCATACAGATGTGTTCCGGGTCAGGATGTTATGACATATGAGAGATTTGGAGCAGATTCGACAATGTACGGCCGAGTTACAACAACTTCCTGTTTCGTGGCGAATGGTGTTTCTTTGACGCCACGCCACGGCCACATAGTTCGATAACTTTTTGATCTTTGAGTAACTTTTCACTGTCAAGGTCTCAAGAGCAGACTCGCCGAATCTGAGGTCAATCGGGTCAAATCTCTGGGAGGAGTTCGTTAAAGTATGACGCCTTGAAACGGTCAAAAAACGTCATAAAAGCAAAAATGGCCGACTTCCTGTTTGGTTTAGAGAAAACGGCCAAGAGGATTTTTGGTGCGTCTCATCAGGTTCCACATAACTACCAACTTTCATACAGCTGGGTGAATCCTGATGTCGGGGCTACTCAATAGGGGGCGCTAGCGAGCCAATATTTCATACTGCAGCTGGACACCCCAATCAGACTGCAATTTTCGCAAATTCTGGCTTGCGTGCCAAATTTCACAACATTCCCAATATCCCAAGCACCTCCTTTTTGCGACGAAAGACTAAGAATAATAATAAGAAGAATTAAAGCTGCGAGCAGCGATGGGCGGGCCCTCGCAATATGCACGTCGGGGTGCCGGCGGGACTCCGGCCTGCGCGGCCGAGAACGTCCGCGACCGTCGGACGGCGCGAGGACTCTGGTTGATGCTGCCATTCAGTTCCGTGACCGTCAGACACTGCATGCAGGTTCAGAGCATGGCCCCAATATACTTTTATTTAAGTCCATATGTGATACATGTTCCTACCAAATTTCATACATCTAGGTGAAACGTACTGCGAGGGCTGCTTCGTTGAAATTTTGTAGGGGGCGCTATTGAGCCGATTTGCCACTCTGAACCAATAAAATCATATTATACAACTACATTTTGGCCTTTAAATGTGTATGCCAAGTTTGCTTATGTTTCGAGCATTTTTAGCCTCCCAAAATGACCTTCGTTGTTAACGGCGAAGACTGCATCGCCACGGCAACGGCGTTCGACGAAACATCAAAGCTTCATGATCTGGCATTATGAACTATTTGTGTGGAACAAATTTGATATTGATTTGATTTACCTACTAAGAGAAACAAGCCAAAGTATCAAGACTTTAACTTCCTGTTACCAGTAGGTGGCGCTATGACTATGATTCAAAATTGGCCTGCATATGTCTTCAGGCCTGGAGTCTAATCAAACACGTGAAATCTGGTAAAGATCTGATGATGTGGAGTCGAGTTACATCAGTTTATTCGTTCATGGCGAAGGATCGAAATTCCGTCGCCACGCCAACAGCTTTTCACGAAACAACAAGCTTTGAGTAACTTTTCATCACAAAGGTCTTTAGACTGTACCGACCAAATTTGAAGTTGATCTGATGAATTCCCTAGGAGGAGTTCGTTAAAGTGCAGGGCCTGGAAATGACAAAAACGACATGAGAAATTCATAAAAAATACAAAATGGCTGACTTCCGGTTGGGTTTAGAGCATAGCCCCAAGAGACTTTTATTGAAGTCCATATGCGATACATGTTCCTACCACATTTCATACATCTAGGTCAAACGTACTGCGAGGGCTGCTTCGTCGAAATTTTGTAGGGGGCGCTATTGAGCCGATTTGCCACTCTGAACCAATAAAATCATATTCTGTAACTACATTTCGGCCTTGTAATCTACTTGCCAAGTTTGCTTATGTTTTGAGCATTTTTAGCCTCTCAAAATGACCTTCGTTGTTAACGGCGAAGACTGCATCGCCACGGCAACGGCGTTCGACGAAACATCAAAAGCTTCATGATCTGGCATTATGAACTTCTTGTATTTGTGTGGAACAAATTTGATATTGATTTGATTTACCTACTAAGAGAAACAAGCCAAAGTATAAAGACTTTAACTTCCTGTTACCAGTAGGTGGCGCTATGACTATGATTCAAAATTGGCCTGCAGATGTCTTCAGGCCTGGAGTCTAATCAAACACATGACATCTGGTAAAGATCTGATGATGTGGAGTCGAGTTACATCAGTTTATTCGTTCATGGCGAAGGATCGAAATTCGCCGAGCCGCCACGTCGCCGCCCTTCAGTAACTTCTTACAATCTTCACAATGAAGCATTATCAAGGTCTTAAGGCTTGTTTGACAACATTTGAGAGGGATCTGATTAATCTGTGAGGAGCAGGATGTCAAAGTACGCAGCGTACAACTTCCGGTTGCCACTAGGTGGCGCTATCACTATGATTCTAAATTATCATACAGATGTGTTCCGGGTCAGGATGTTATGACATATGAGAGATTTGGAGCAGATTCGACAATGTACGGCCGAGTTACAACAACTTCCTGTTTCGTGGCGAATGGTGTTTCTTTGACGCCACGCCACGGCCACATAGTTCGATAACTTTTTGATCTTTGAGTAACTTTTCACTGCCAAGGTCTCAAGAGCAGACTAGCCGAATCTGAAGTCAATCGGGTCAAATCTCTGGGAGGAGTTCGT
Source organism: Melanostigma gelatinosum (assembly GCF_949748355.1). NCBI lineage: Eukaryota > Metazoa > Chordata > Actinopteri > Perciformes > Zoarcidae > Melanostigma > Melanostigma gelatinosum. Next base: position 3,024,678 of record NC_136635.1, on the reverse strand, counting down.
TAAAGTATGACGCCTTGAAACGGTAAAAAAACGTCATAAAAGCAAAAATGGCCGACTTCCTGTTTGGTTTAGAGAAAACGGCCAAGAGGATTTTTTGTGCGTCTCATCACGTTCCACATACCTACCAACTTTCATACAGCTGGGTGAAACCTGATGTTGGGGCTACTCAATAGGGGGCGCTAGCGAGCCAATATTTCATACCGCAGCTGGGCACCCCAATCAGACTGCAATTTTCGCAAATTCTGGCTTGCTTGCCAAATTTCACAAACTTCCCAATATCCCAAGCACCTCCTTTTTGCGACGAAACACATAAAATAATAATAATAAACATAGCGGTTTCAATAGGTCCTCCGCTCCGACTACGTCGGTGCTCGGGCCCTAATAAACATTACGGTTTCAATAGGTCCTCCGCTCCGACTACGTCGGTGCTCGGGCCCTAATAAGAATAAACATTCGAAATTCAATAGGTCCTCCGCTCCGACTACGTCGGTGCTCGGGCCCTAATTAAAGCTGCGAGCAGCGATGGGCGGGCCCTCGCAATATGCACGTCGGGGTGCCGGCGGGACTCCGGCCTGCGCGGCCGAGAACGTCCGCGACCGTCGGACGGCGCGAGGACTCTGGCTGATGCTGCCATTTAGTTCTGTGACCGTCAGACACTGCATGCAGGTTTAGAGCATGGCCCCAATATACTTTTATTTAAGTCCATATGTGATACATGTTCCCACCAAATTTCATACATCTAGGTCAAACGTACTGCGAGGGCTCCTTCGTCGAAATTTTGTAGGGGGCGCTATTGAGCCGATTTGCCACTCTGAACCAATAAAATCATATTCCCTAACTACATTTCGGCCTTGTAATCTACTTGCCAAGTTTGCTTATGTTTCGAGCATTTTTAGCCTCTCAAAATGACCTTCGTTGTTAACGGCGAAGACTGCATCGCCACGGCAACGGCGTTCGACGAAACATCAAAAGCTTCATGATCTGGCATTATGAACTATTTGTGTGGAACAAATTTGATATTGATTTGATTTACCTACTAAGAGAAACAAGCCAAAGTATCAAGACTTTAACTTCCTGTTACCAGTAGGTGGCGCTATGACTATGATTCAAAATTGGCCTGCATATGTCTTCAGGCCTGGAGTCTAATCAAACACGTGAAATCTGGTAAAGATCTGATGATGTGGAGTCGAGTTACATCAGTTCATTCGTTCATGGCGAAGGATCGAAATTCCGTCGCCACGGCAACAGCTTTTCACGAAACAACAAGCTTTGAGTAACTTTTCATCACAAAGGTCTTTATACTGTACCGACCAAATTTGAAGTTGATCTGATGAATTCCCTAGGAGGAGTTCGTTAAAGTGCAGCGCCTGGAAATGACAAAAACGACATGAGAAATTCATAAAAAATACAAAATGGCTGACTTCCGGTTGGGTTTAGAGCATAGCCCCAAGAGACTTTTATTGAAGTCCATATGCGATACATGTTCCTACCACATTTCATACATCTAGGTCAAACGTACTGCGAGGGCTGCTTCGTCGAAATTTTGTAGGGGGCGCTATTGAGCCGATTTGCCACTCTGAACCAATAAAATCATATTCTGTAACTACATTTCGGCCTTGTAATCTACTTGCCAAGTTTGCTTATGTTTCGAGCATTTTTAGCCTCTCAAAATGACCTTCGTTGTTAACGGCGAAGACTGCATCGCCACGGCAACGGCGTTCGACGAAACATCAAAAGCTTCATGATCTGGCATTATGAACTTCTTGTATTTGTGTGGAACAAATTTGATATTGATTTGATTTACCTACTAAGAGAAACAAGCCAAAGTATAACGACTTTAACTTCCTGTTACCAGTAAGTGGCGCTATGACTATGATTCAAAATTGGCCTGCAGATGTCTTCAGGCCTGGAGTCTAATCAAACACGTGAAATCTGGTAAAGATCTGATGATGTGGAGTCGAGTTACATCAGTTTATTCGTTCATGGCGAAGGATCGAAATTCGCCGAGCCGCCACGTCGCCGCCCTTCAGTAACTTCTTACAATCTTCACAATGAAGCATTATCAAGGTCTTAAGGCTTGTTTGACAACATTTGAGAGGGATCTGATTAATCTGTGAGGAGCAGGATGTCAAAGTACGCAGCGTACAACTTCCGGTTGCCACTAGGTGGCGCTATCACTATGATTCTAAATTATCATACAGATGTGTTCCGGGTCAGGATGTTATGACATATGAGAGATTTGGAGCAGATTCGACAATGTACGGCCGAGTTACAACAACTTCCTGTTTCGTGGCGAATGGTGTTTCTTTGACGCCACGCCACGGCCACATAGTTTGATAACTTTTTGATCTTTGAGTAACTTTTCACTGCCAAGGTCTCAAGAGCAGACTAGCCGAATCTGAAGTCAATCGGGTCAAATCTCTGGGAGGAGTTCGTTAAAGTATGACGCCTTGAAACGGTCAAAAAACGTCATAAAAGCAAAAATGGCCGACTTCCTGTTTGGTTTAGAGAAAACGGCCAAGAGGATTTTTTGTGCGTCTCATCACGTTCCACATACCTACCAACTTTCATACAGCTGGGTGAAACCTGATGTTGGGGCTACTCAATAGGGGGCGCTAGCGAGCCAATATTTCATACCGCAGCTGGGCACCCCAATCAGACTGCAATTTTCGCAAATGCTGGCTTGCTTGCCAAATTTCACAAACTTCCCAATATCCCAAGCACCTCCTTTTTGCGACGAAACACATAAAATAATAATAATAATTAAAGCTGCGAGCAGCGATGGGCGGGCCCTCGCAATATGCACGTCGGGGTGCATGCACGTCGGAGTGCCGGCGGGACTCCGGCCTGCGCGGCCGAGAACGTCCGCGACCGTCCGCGACCGTCGGACGGCGCGAGGACTCTGGTTGATGCTGCCATTCAGTTCCGTGACCGTCAGACACTGCATGCAGGTTCAGAGCATGGCCCCAATATACTTTTATTTAAGTCCATATGTGATACATGTTCCTACCAAATTTCATACATCTAGGTGAAACGTACTGCGAGGGCTGCTTCGTTGAAATTTTGTAGGGGGCGCTATTGAGCCGATTTGCCACTCTGAACCAATAAAATCATATTATACAACTACATTTTGGGCTTTAAATGTGTATGCCAAGTTTGCTTATGTTTCGAGCATTTTTAGCCTCTCAAAATGACCTTCGTTGTTAACGGCGAAGACTGCATCGCCACGGCAACGGCGTTCGACGAAACATCAAAAACTTCATGATCTGGCATTATGAACTTCTTGTATTTGTGTGGAACAAATTTGATATTGATTTGATTTACCTACTGAGAGAAACAAGCCAAAGTATCAAGACTTTAACTTCCTGTTACCAGTAGGTGGCGCTATGACTATGATTCAAAATTGGCCTGCAGATGTCTTCAGGCCTGGAGTCTAATCAAACACGTGAAATCTGGTAAAGATCTGATGATGTGGAGTCAAGATACATCAGTTTATTCGTTCATGGCGAAGGATCGAAATTCGCCGAGCCGCCACGTCGCCGCCCTTCAGTAACTTCTTACAATCTTCACAATGAAGCATTATCAAGGTCTTAAGGCTTGTTTGACAAGATTTGAGAGGGATCTGATGAATCTGTGAGGAGCAGGATGTCAAAGTACGCAGCGTACAACTTCCGGTTGCCACTAGGTGGCGCTATCACTATGATTCTAAATTATCATACAGATGTGTTCCGGGTCAGGATGTTATGACATATGAGAGATTTGGAGCAGATTCGACAATGTACGGCCGAGTTACAACAACTTCCTGTTTGGTGGCGAATAGTGTTTCTTTGACGCCACGCCACGGCCACATAGTTCGATAACTTTTTGATCTTTGAGTAACTTTTCACTGCCAAGGTCTCAAGAGCAGACTAGCCGAATCTGAAGTCAATCGGGTCAAATCTCTGGGAGGAGTTCGTTAAAGTATGACGCCTTGAAACGGCCAAAAAACGTCATAAAAGTAAAAATGGCCGACTTCCTGTTTGGTTTAGAGAAAACGGCCAAGAGGATTTTTTGTGCGTCTCATCACGTTCCACATACCTACCAACTTTCATACAGCTGGGTGAATCCTGACATTGGGGCTACTCAATAGGGGGCGCTAGCGAGCCAATATTTCATACCGCAGCTGGACACCCCAATCAGACTGCAATTTTCGCAAATTCTGGCTTGCGTGCCAAATTTCACAACATTCCCAATATCCCAAGCACCTCCTTTTTGCGACGAAACACATAAAATAATAATAAGAATAATAATAATAATAATAATAATAAACATTCGAAATTAATAATAAACATTCGAAATTCAATAGGTCCTCCGCTCCGACTACGTCGGTGCTCGGGCCCTAATTAAAGCTGCGAGCAGCGATGGGCGGGCCCTCGCAATATGCACGTCGGGGTGCCGGCGGGACTCCGGCCTGCGCGGCCGAGAACGTCCGCGACCGTCGGACGGCGCGAGGACTCTGGCTGATGCTGCCATTTAGTTCTGTGACCGTCAGACACTGCATGCAGGTTTAGAGCATGGCCCCAATATACTTTTATTTAAGTCCATATGTGATACATGTTCCCACCAAATTTCATACATCTAGGTCAAACGTACTGCGAGGGCTGCTTCGTCGAAATTTTGTAGGGGGCGCTATTGAGCCGATTTGCCACTCTGAACCAATAAAATCATATTCCCTAACTACATTTCGGCCTTGTAATCTACTTGCCAAGTTTGCTTATGTTTCGAGCATTTTTAGCCTGTCAAAATGACCTTTGTTGTTAACGGCGAAGACTGCATCGCCACGGCAACGGCGTTCGACGAAACATCAAAAACTTCATGATCTGGCATTATGAACTTCTTGTATTTGTGTGGAACAAATTTGATATTGATTTGATTTACCTACTGAGAGAAACAAGCCAAAGTATCAAGACTTTAACTTCCTGTTACCAGTAGGTGGCGCTATGACTATGATTCAAAATTGGCCTGCAGATGTCTTCAGGCCTGGAGTCTAATCAAACACGTGAAATCTGGGAAAGATCTGATGATGTGGAGTCGAGATACATCAGTTTATTCGTTCATGGCGAAGGATCGAAATTCGCCGAGCCGCCACGTCGCCGCCCTTCAGTAACTTCTTACAATCTTCACAACGAAGCATTATCAAGGTCTTAAGGCTTGTTTGACAACATTTGAGAGGGATCTGATTAATCTGTGAGGAGCAGGATGTCAAAGTACGCAGCCTACAACTTCCGGTTGCCACTAGGTGGCGCTATCACTATGATTCTAAATTATCATATAGATGTGTTCCGGGTCAGGATGTTATGACATATGAGAGATTTGGAGCAGATTCGACAATGTACGGCCGAGTTACAACAACTTCCTGTTTCGTGGCGAATGGTGTTTCTTTGACGCCACGCCACGGCCACATAGTTCGATAACTTTTTGATCTTTGAGTAACTTCTCACTGCCAAGGTCTCAAGAGCAGACTAGCCGAATCTGAAGTCAATCGGGTCAAATCTCTGGGAGGAGTTCGTTAAAGTATGACGCCTTGAAACGGTCAAAAAACGTCATAAAAGCAAAAATGGCCGACTTCCTGTTTGGTTTAGAGAAAACGGCCAAGAGGATTTTTGGTGCGTCTCATCACGTTCCACATAACTACCAACTTTCATACAGCTGGGTGAATCCTGATGTTGGGGCTACTCAATAGGGGGCGCTAGCGAGCCAATATTTCATACTGCAGCTGGACACCCCAAGCAGACTGCAATTTTCGCAAATTCTGGCTTGCGTGCCAAATTTCACAACATTCCCAATATCCCAAGCACCTCCTTTTTGCGACGAAACACATAAAATAATAATAATAATAATAATAATAAGAATAATAAACATTCGAAATTCAATAGGTCCTCCGCTCCGACTACGTCGGTGCTCGGGCCCTAATAATAAGAATAAGAATAATAATAAACATTACGGTTTCAATAGGTCCTCCGCTCCGACTACGTCGGTGCTCGGGCCCTAATTAAAGCTGCGAGCAGCGATGAGCGGGCCCTCGCAATATGCACGTCGGGGTGCATGCACGTCGGGGTGCCGGCGGGACTCCGGCCTGCGCGGCCGAGAACGTCCGCGACCGTCGGACGGCGCGAGGACTCTGGTTGATGCTGTCATTCAGTTCCGTGACCGTCAGACACTGCATGCAGGTTCAGAGCATGGCCCCAATATACTTTTATTTAAGTCCATATGTGATACATGTTCCTACCAAATTTCATACCTCTAGGTGAAACGTACTGCGAGGGCTGCTTCGTTGAAATTTTGTAGGGGGCGCTATTGAGCCGATTTGCCACTCTGAACCAATAAAATCATATTATACAACTACATTTTGGGCTTTAAATGTGTATGCCAAGTTTGCTTATGTTTCGAGCATTTTTAGCCTCTCAAAATGACCTTCGTTTTTAACGGCGAAGACTGCATCGCCACGGCAACGGCGTTCGACGAAACATCAAAAGCTTCATGATCTGGCATTATGAACTATTTGTGTGGAACAAATTTGATATTGATTTGATTTACCTACTAAGAGAAACAAGCCAAAGTATCAAGACTTTAACTTCCTGTTACCAGTAGGTGGCGCTATGACTATGATTCAAAATTGGCCTGCATATGTCTTCAGGCCTGGAGTCTAATCAAACATGTGAAATCTGGTAAAGATCTCATGATGTGGAGTCGAGTTACATCAGTTTATTCGTTCATGGCGAAGGATCGAAATTCCGTCGCCACGGCAACAGCTTTTCACGAAACAACAAGCTTTGAGTAACTTTTCATCACAAAGGTCTTTAGACTGTACCGACCAAATTTGAAGTTGATCTGATGAATTCCCTAGGAGGAGTTCGTTAAAGTGCAGCGCCTGGAAATGACAAAAACGACATGAGAAATTCATAAAAAATGCAAAATGGCTGACTTCCGGTTGGGTTTAGAGCATAGCCCCAAGAGACTTTTATTGAAGTCCATATGCGATACATGTTCCTACAACATTTCATACATCTAGGTCAAACGTACTGCGAGGGCTGCTTCGTCGAAATTTTGTAGGGGGCGCTATTGAGCCGATTTGCCACTCTGAACCAATAAAATCATATTATACAACTACATTTTGGGCTTTAAATGTGTATGCCAAGTTTGCTTATGTTTCGAGCATTTTTAGCCTCTCAAAATGACCTTCGTTGTTAACGGCGAAGACTGCATCGCCACGGCAACGGCGTTCGACGAAACATCAAAAGCTTCATGATCTGGCATTATGAACTTCTTCTATTTGTGTGGAACAAATTTGATATTGATTTGATTTACCTACTAAGAGAAACAAGCCAAAGTATAAAGACTTTAACTTCCTGTTACCAGTAGGTGGCGCTATGACTATGATTCAAAATTGGCCTGCAGATGTCTTCATGCCTGGAGTCTAATCAAACACGTGAAATCTGGTAAAGATCTGATGATGTGGAGTCGAGTTACATCAGTTTATTCGTTCATGGCGAAGGATAGAAATTCGCCGAGCCGCCACGTCGCCGCCCTTCAGTAACTTCTTACAATCTTCACAACGAAGCATTATCAAGGTCTTAAGGCGTGTTTGACAACATTTGAGAGGGATCTGATTAATCTGTGAGGAGCAGGATGTCAAAGTACGCAGCGTACAACTTCCGGTTGCCACTAGGTGGCGCTATCAGTTTGATTCACAATTATCATATAGATGTGTTCCGGGTCAGGATGTTATGACATATGAGAGATTTTGAGCAGATTCGACAATGTACGGCCGAGTTACAACAACTTCCTGTTTCGTGGCGAATGGTGTTTCTTTGACGCCACGCCACGGCCACATCGTTCGATAACTTTTTGATCTTTGAGTAACTTTTCACTACCAACGTCTCAAGAGCAGACTAGCTGAATCTGAAGTCAATCGGGTTAAATCTCTGGGAGGAGTTCGTTAAAGTATGACGCCTTGAAACGGTCAAAAAACGTCATAAAAGTAGAAATGGCCGACTTCCTGTTTGGTTTAGGGAAAACTTCCAAGAGGATGTTTGGTGCGTCTCATCACGTTCCACATAACTACCAACTTTCATACAGCTGGGTGAATCCTGATGTTGGGGCTACTCAATAGGGGGCGCTAGCGAGCCAATATTTCATACCGCAGCTGGATACCCCAATCAGACTGCAATTTTCGCAAATTCTGGCTTGCGTGCCAAATTTCTCAGACTTCCCAATATCCCAAGCACCTCCTTTTTGCGCCGAAACACTAAAAATAAGAAGAATAATAAACATTACGGTTTCAATAGGTCCTCCGCTCCGACTACGTCGGTGCTCGGGCCCTAATTAAAGCTGCGAGCAGCGATGAGCGGGCCCTCGCAATATGCACGTCGGGGTGCATGCACGTCGGGGTGGCGGCGGGACTCCGGCCTGCGCGGCCGAGAACGTCCGCGACCGTCGGACGGCGCGAGGACTCTGGTTGATGCTGTCATTCAGTTCCGTGACCGTCAGACACTGCATGCAGGTTCAGAGCATGGCCCCAATATACTTTTATTTAAGTCCATATGTGATACATGTTCCTACCAAATTTCATACATCTAGGTGAAACGTACTGCGAGGGCTGCTTCGTTGAAATTTTGTAGGGGGCGCTATTGAGCCGATTTGCCACTCTGAACCAATAACATCATATTATACAACTACATTTTGGGCTTTAAATGTGTATGCCAAGTTTGCTTATGTTTCGAGCATTTTTAGCCTCTCAAAATGACCTTCGTTGTTAACGGCGAAGACTGCATCGCCACGGCAACGGCGTTCGACGAAACATCAAAAGCTTCATGATCTGGCATTATGAACTATTTGTGTGGAACAAATTTGATATTGATTTGATTTACCTACTAAGAGAAACAAGCCAAAGTATCAAGACTTTAACTTCCTGTTACCAGTAGGTGGCGCTATGACTATGATTCAAAATTGGCCTGCATATGTCTTCAGGCCTGGAGTCTAATCAAACACGTGAAATCTGGTAAAGATCTGATGATGTGGAGTCGAGTTACATCAGTTTATTCATTTATGGCGAAGGATCGAAATTCCGTCGCCACGGCAACAGCTTTTCACGAAACAACAAGCTTTGAGTAACTTTTCATCACAAAGGTCTTTAGACTGTACCGACCAAATTTGAAGTTGATCTGATGAATTCCCTAGGAGGAGTTCGTTAAAGTGCAGCGCCTGGAAATGACAAAAACGACATGAGAAATTCATAAAAAATGCAAAATGGCTGACTTCCGGTTGGGTTTAGAGCATAGCCCCAAGAGACTTTTATTGAAGTCCATATGCGATACATGTTCCTACCACATTTCATACATCTAGGCCAAACGTACTGCGAGGGCTGCTTCGTTGAAATTTTGTAGGGGGCGCTATTGAGCCGATTTGCCACTCTGAACCAATAAAATCATATTCTATAACTACATTTCGGCCTTGTAATCTACTTGCCAAGTTTGCTTATGTTTCGAGCATTTTTAGCCTCTCAAAATGACCTTCGTTGTTCACGGCGAAGACTGCATCGCCACGGCAACGGCGTTCGACGAAACATCAAAAGCTTCATGATCTGGTATTATGAACTTCTTATATTTGTGTGGAACAAATTTGATATTGATTTGATTTACCTACTAAGAGAAACAAGCCAAAGTATAAAGACTTTAACTTCCTGTTACCAGTAGGTGGCGCTATGACTATGATTCGAAATTGGCCTGCAGATGTCTTCAGGCCTGGAGTCTAATCAAGCATGTGAAATCTGGTAAAGATCTGATGATGTGGAGTCGAGATACATCAGTTTATTCGTTCATGGCGAAGGATCGAAATTCGCCGAGCCGCCACGTCGCCGCCCTTCAGTAACTTCTTACAATCTTCACAACGAAGCATTATCAAGGTCTTAAGACTTCTCTCACAACATTTGAGAGGGATCTGATTAATCTGTGAGGAGCAGGATGTCAAAGTACGCAGCGTACAACTTCCGGTTGCCACTAGGTGGCGCTATCACTATGATTCAAAATTATGATATAGATGTGTTCCGGGTCAGGATGTTATGACATATGAGAGATTTGGAGCAGATTCGACAATGTACGGCCGAGTTACAACAACTTCCTGTTTCGTGGCGAATGGTGTTTCTTTGACGCCACGCCACGGCCACATAGTTCGATAACTTTTTGATCTTTGAGTAACTTTTCACTGTCAAGGTCTCAAGAGCAGACTAGCCGAATCTGAAGTCAATCGGGTCAAATCTCTGGGAGGAGTTCGTTAAAGTATGACGCCTTGAAACGGTCAAAAAACGTCATAAAAGTAAAAATTGCCGACTTCCTGTTTGGTTTAGAGAAAACGGCCAAGAGGATTTTTTGTGCGTCTCATCACGTTCCACATACCGACCAAATTTCATACAGCTGGGTGAAACCTGATGTTGGGGCTACTCAATAGGGGGCGCTAGCGAGCCAATATTTCATACCGCAGCTGGACACCCCAATCAGACTGCAATTTTCGCAAATTCTGGCTTGCGTGCCAAATTTCACAGACTTCCCAATATCCCAAGCACCTCCTTTTTGCCATCAAACTGGTAAAATAATAATAATAAGAATAATTAAAGCTGCGAGCAGCGATGGGCGGGCCCTCGCAATATGCACGTCGGGGTGCCGGCGGGACTCCGGCCTGTACGGACGAGAACGTCCGCGAGCGTCGGACGGCGCGAGGACTCTGGCTGATGTTGCCATTCAGTTCTGTGACCGTCAGACACTGCATGCAGGTTTAGAGCATGGCCCCAAGAGACTTTTATTGAAGTCCATATGTGATACATGTTCCTACCAAATTTCATACATCTAGGTGAAACGTACTGCGAGGGCTGCTTCGTTGAAATTTTGTAGGGGGCGCTATTGAGCCGATTTGCCACTCTGAACCAATAAAATCATATTCCATAACTACATTTCGGCCTTGTAATCTACTTGCCAAGTTTGGTTATGTTTCGAGCATTTTTAGCCTCTCAAAATGACCTTCGTTGTTAACGGCGAAGAATGCATCGCCACGGCAACGGCGTTCGACGAAACATCAAAAGCTTCATGATCTGGCATTATAAACTTCTTGTATTTGTGTGGAACAAATTTGATATTGATTTGATTTACCTACTAAGAGAAACAAGCCAAAGTATAAAGACTTTAACTTCCTGTTACCAGTAGGTGGCGCTATGACTATGATTCAAAATTGGCCTGCAGATGTCTTCAGGCCTGGAGTCTAATCAAGCATGTGAAATCTGGTAAAGATCTGATGATGTGGAGTCGAGATACATCAGTTTATTCGTTCATGGCGAAGGATCGAAATTCGCCGAGCCGCCACGTCGCCGCCCTTCAGTAACTTCTTACAATCTTCACAAGGAAGCATTATCAAGGTCTTAAGGCTTGTTTGACAACATTTGAGAGGGATCTGATTAATCTGTGAGGAGCAGGATGTCAAAGTACGCAGCGTACAACTTCCGGTTGCCACTAGGTGGCGCTATCACTATGATTCTAAATTATCATATAGATGTGTTCCGGGTCAGGATCTTATGACATATGAGAGATTTGGAGCAGATTCGACAATGTACGGCCAAGTTACAACAACTTCCTGTTTCGTGGCGAATGGTGTTTCTTTGACGCCACGCCACGGCCACATAGTTCGATAACTTTTTGATCTTTGAGTAACTTTTCACTGTCAAGGTCTCAAGAGCAGACTCGCCGAATCTGAAGTCAATCGGGTCAAATCTCTGGGAGGAGTTCGTTAAAGTATGATGCCTTGAAACGGTCAAAAAACGTCATAAAAGCAAAAATGGCGGACTTCCTGTTTGGTTTAGAGAAAACGGCCAAGAGGATTTTTGGTGCGTCTCATCACGTTCCACATAACTACCAACTTTCATACAGCTGGGTGAATCCTGATGTCGGGGCTACTCAATAGGGGGCGCTAGCGAGCCAATATTTCATACTGCAGCTGGACACCCCAATCAGACTGCAATTTTCGCAAATTCTGGCTTGCGTGCCAAATTTCACAGACTTCCCAATATCCCAAGCACCTCCTTTTTGCGACGAAACACTAAAAATAAGAATAATTAAAGCTGCGAGCAGCGATGAGCGGGCCCTCGCAATATGCAAGTCGGGGTGCATGCACGTCGGGTTGCCGGCGGGACTCCGGCCTGCGCGGCCGAGAATGTCCGCGACCGTCGGACGGCGCGAGGACTCTGGCTGATGCTGCCATTTAGTTCTGTGACCATCAGACACTGCATGCAGGTTTAGAGCATGGCCCCAATATACTTTTATTTAAGTCCATATGTGATACATGTTCCCACCAAATTTCATACATCTAGGTCAAACGTACTGCGAGGGCTGCTTCGTCGAAATTTTGTAGGGGGCGCTATTGAGCCGATTTGCCACTCTGAACCAATAAAATCATATTCCCTAACTACATTTCGGCCTTGTAATCTACTTGCCAAGTTTGCTTATGTTTCGAGCATTTTTAGCCTCTCAAAATGACCTTCGTTGTTAACGGCGAAGACTGCATCGCCACGGCAACGGCGTTCGACGAAACATCAAAAGCTTCATGATCTGGCATTATGAACTATTTGTGTGGAACAAATTTGATATTGATTTGATTTACCTACTAAGAGAAACAAGCCAAAGTATCAAGACTTTAACTTCCTGTTACCAGTAGGTGGCGCTATGACTATGATTCAAAATTGGCCTGCATATGTCTTCAGGCCTGGAGTCTAATCAAACACGTGAAATCTGTTAAAGATCTGATGATGTGGAGTCGAGTTACATCAGTTTATTCGTTCATGGCGAAGGATCGAAATTCGCCGAGCCGCCACGTCGCCGCCCTTCAGTAACTTCTTACAGTCTTCACATTGAAGCATTATCAAGATCTTAAGGCTTGTTTGACAACATTTGAGAGGGATCTGATTAATCTGTGAGGAGCAGGATGTCAAAGTATGCAGCATACAACTTCCGGTTGCCACTAGGTGGCGCTATCACTATGATTCTAAATTATCATACAGATGTGTTCCGGGTCAGGATGTTATGACATATGAGAGATTTTGAGCAGATTCGACAATGTACGGCCGAGTTACAACAACTTCCTGTTTCGTGGCGAATGGTGTTTCTTTGACGCCACGCCACGGCCACATAGTTCGATAACTTTTTGATCTTTGAGTAACTTTTCACTGCCAAGGTCTCAAGAGCAGACTAGCCGAATCTGAAGTCAATCGGGTCAAATCTCTGGGAGGAGTTCGTTAAAGTATGACGCCTTGAAACGGTCAAAAAACGTGATAAAAGTAAAAATGGCCGACTTCCTGTTTGGTTTAGAGAAAACGTCCAAGAGGATTTTTTGTGCGTCTCATCACGTTCCACATACATACCAACTTTCATACAGCTGGGTGAATCCTGATGTTGGGGCTACTCAATAGGGGGCGCTAGCGAGCCAATATTTCATACCGCAGCTGGACACCCCAATCAGACTGCAATTTTCACAAATTCTGGCTTGCGTGCCAAATTTCACAGACTTCCCAATATCCCAAGCACCTCCTTTTTGCGACGAAACACTAAAAATAAGAATAAGAATAATAATAAACATTCGAAATTCAATAGGTCCTCCGCTCCGACTACGTCGGTGCTCGGGCCCTAATAAACATAGCGGTTTCAATAGGTCCTCCGCTCCGACTACGTCGGTGCTCGGGCCCTAATTAAAGCTGCGAGCAGCGATGAGCGGGCCCTCGCAATATGCACGTCGGGGTGCCGGCGGGATTCCGGCCTGCGCGGCCGAGAATGTCCGCGACCGTCGGACGGCGCGAGGACTCTGGCTGATGCTGCCATTCAGTTCTGTGACCGTCAGACACTGCATGCAGGTTTAGAGCATGGCCCCAATATACTTTTATTTAAGTCCATATGTGATACATGTTCCTACCACATTTCATACATCTAGGTCAAACGTACTGCGAGGGCTGCTTCGTCGAAATTTTGTAGGGGGCGCTATTGAGCCAATTTTCCACTCTGAACCAATAAAATCATATTCCCTAACTACATTTCGGCCTTGTAATCTACTTGCCAAGATTGCTTATGTTTCGAGCATTTTTAGCCTCTCAAAATGACCTTCGTTGTTAACGGCGAAGACAGCATCGCCACGGCAACGGCGTTCGACGAAACATCAAAAGCTTCATGATCTGGCATTATGAACTTCTTGTATTTGTGTGGAACTAATTTGATATTGATTTGATTTACCTACTAAGAGAAACAAGCCAAAGTATAAAGACTTTAACTTCCTGATACCAGTAGGTGGCGCTATGACTATGATTCAAAATTGGCCTGCAGATGTCTTCAGGCCTGGAGTCTAATCAAACACGTGAAATCTGTTAAAGATCTGATTATGTGGAGTCGAGATACATCAGTTTATTCGTTCATGGCGAAGGATCGAAATTCGCCGAGCCGCCACGTCGCCGCCCTTCAGTAACTTCTTACAGTCTTCACATTGAAGCATTATCAAGATCTTAAGGCTTGTTTGACAACATTTGAGAGGGATCTGATTAATCTGTGAGGAGCAGGATGTCAAAGTATGCAGCATACAACTTCCGGTTGCCACTAGGTGGCGCTATCACTATGATTCTAAATTATCATACAGATGTGTTCCGGGTCAGGATGTTATGACATATGAGAGATTTGGAGCAGATTCGACAATGTACGGCCGAGTTACAACAACTTCCTGTTTCGTGGCGAATGGTGTTTCTTTGACGCCACGCCACGGCCACATAGTTCGATAACTTTTTGATCTTTGAGTAACTTTTCACTGCCAAGGTCTCAAGAGCAGACTAGCCGAATCTGAAGTCAATCGGGTCAAATCTCTGGGAGGAGTTCGTTAAAGTATGACGCCTTGAAACGGTCAAAAACCGTCATAAAAGTAAAAATGGCCGACTTCCTGTTTGGTTTAGAGAAAACTTTCAAGAGGATTTTTGGTGCGTCTCATCACGTTCCACATAACTACCAACTTTCATACAGCTGGGTGAAACCTGATGTTGGGGCTACTCAATAGGGGGCGCTAGCGAGCCAATATTTCATACCGCAGCTGTACACCCCAATCAGACTGCAATTTTCGCAAATTCTGGCTTGCGTGCCAAATTTCACAGACTTCCCAATATCCCAAGCACCTCCTTTTTGCGACGAAAGACTAAGAATAATTAAAGCTGCGAGCAGCGATGGGCGGGCCCTCGCAATATGCACGTCGGGGTGCCGGCGGGACTCCGGCCTGCGCGGCCGAGAACGTCCACGACCGTCGGACGGCGCGAGGACTCTGGCTGATGCTGCCATTTAGTTCTGTGACCGTCAGACGCTGCATGCAGGTTTAGAGCATGGCCCCAATATACTTTTATTTAAGTCCATATGTGATACATGTTCCCACCAAATTTCATACATCTAGGTCAAACGTACTGCGAGGGCTCCTTCGTCGAAATTTTGTAGGGGGCGCTATTGAGCCGATTTGCCACTCTGAACCAATAAAATCATATTCCCTAACTACATTTCGGCCTTGTAATCTACTTGCCAAGTTTGCTTATGTTTCGAGCATTTTTAGCCTGTCAAAATGACCTTCGTTGTTAACGGCGAAGACTGCATCGCGACGGCAACGGCGTTCGACGAAACATCAAAAGCTTCATGATCTGGCATTATGAACTTCTTGTATTTGTGTGGAACAAATTTGATATTGATTTGATTTACCTACTAAGAGAAACAAGCCAAAGTATAAAGACTTTAACTTCCTGTTACCAGTAGGTGGCGCTATGACTATGATTCAACATTGGCCTGCAGTTGTCTTCAGGCCTGGAGTCTAATCAAGCATGTGAAATCTGGTAAAGATCTGATGATGTGGAGTCGAGATACATCAGTTTATTCGTTCATGGCGAAGGATCGAAATTCGCCGAGCCGCCACGTCGCCGCCCTTCAGTAACTTCTTACAATCTTCACAATGAAGCATTATCAAGGTCTTAAGGCTTGTATGACAACATTTGAGAGGGATCTGATTCATCTGTGAGGAGCAGGATGTCAAAGTACGCAGCGTACAACTTCCGGTTGCCACTAGGTGGCGCTATCACTATGATTCTAAATTATCATATAGATGTGTTCCGGGTCAGGATGTTATGACATATGAGAGATTTCGAGCAGATTCGACAATGTACGGCCGAGTTACAACAACTTCCTGTTTTGTGGCGAATGGTGTTTCTTTGACGCCACGCCACGGCCACATAGTTCGATAACTTTTTGATCTTTGAGTAACTTTCACTGCCAAGGTCTCAAGAGCAGACTAGCCGAATCTGAAGTCAATCGGGTCAAATCTCTGGGAGGAGTTCGTTAAAGTATGACGCCTTGAAACGGTCAAAAAACGTCATAAATGCAAAAATGGCCGACTTCCTGTTTGGTTTAGAGAAAACTTCCAAGAGGATTTTTTGTGCGTCTCATCACGTTCCACATACCTACCAACTTTCATACAGCTGGGTGAAACCTGATGTCGGGGCTACTCAATAGGGGGCGCTAGCGAGCCAATATTTCATACCGCAGCTGGACACCCCAATCAGACTGCAATTTTCGCAAATTCTGGCTTGCGTGCCAAATTTCACAGACTTCCCAATATCCCAAGCACCTCCTTTTTGCGACGAAACACTAAAAATAAGAATAAGAATAAGAAGAATAATTAAAGCTGCGAGCAGCGATGGGCGGGCCCTCGCAATATGCACGTCGGGGTGCATGCACGTCGGGGTGGCGGCGGGACTCCGGCCTGCACGGCCGAGAACGTCCGCGACCGTCGGACGGCGCGAGGACTCTGGTTGATGCTGCCATTCAGTTCCGTGACCGTCAGACACTGCATGCAGGTTCAGAGCATGGCCCCAATATACTTTTATTTAAGTCCATATGTGATACATGTTCCTACCAAATTTCATACATCTAGGTGAAACGTACTGCGAGGGCTGCTTCGTTGAAATTTTGTAGGGGGCGCTATTGAGCCGATTTGCCACTCTGAACCAATAAAATCATATTATACAACTACATTTTGGCCTTTAAATGTGTATGCCAAGTTTGCTTATGTTTCGAGCATTTTTAGCCTCCCAAAATGACCTTCGTTGTTAACGGCGAAGACTGCATCGCCACGGCAACGGCGTTCGACGAAACATCAAAGCTTCATGATCTGGCATTATGAACTATTTGTGTGGAACAAATTTGATATTGATTTGATTTACCTACTAAGAGAAACAAGCCAAAGTATCAAGACTTTAACTTCCTGTTACCAGTAGGTGGCGCTATGACTATGATTCAAAATTGGCCTGCATATGTCTTCAGGCCTGGAGTCTAATCAAACACGTGAAATCTGGTAAAGATCTGATGATGTGGAGTCGAGTTACATCAGTTTATTCGTTCATGGCGAAGGATCGAAATTCCGTCGCCACGGCAACAGCTTTTCACGAAACAACAAGCTTTGAGTAACTTTTCATCACAAAGGTCTTTAGACTGTACCGACCAAATTTGAAGTTGATCTGATGAATTCCCTAGGAGGAGTTCGTTAAAGTGCAGGGCCTGGAAATGACAAAAACGACATGAGAAATTCATAAAAAATACAAAATGGCTGACTTCCGGTTGGGTTTAGAGCATAGCCCCAAGAGACTTTTATTGAAGTCCATATGCGATACATGTTCCTACCACATTTCATACATCTAGGTCAAACGTACTGCGAGGGCTGCTTCGTCGAAATTTTGTAGGGGGCGCTATTGAGCCGATTTGCCACTCTGAACCAATAAAATCATATTCTGTAACTACATTTCGGCCTTGTAATCTACTTGCCAAGTTTGCTTATGTTTCGAGCATTTTTAGCCTCTCAAAATGACCTTCGTTGTTAACGGCGAAGACTGCATCGCCACGGCAACGGCGTTCGACGAAACATCAAAAGCTTCATGATCTGGCATTATGAACTTCTTGTATTTGTGTGGAACAAATTTGATATTGATTTGATTTACCTACTAAGAGAAACAAGCCAAAGTATAACGACTTTAACTTCCTGTTACCAGTAGGTGGCGCTATGACTATGATTCAAAATTGGCCTGCAGATGTCTTCAGGCCTGGAGTCTAATCAAACACGTGAAATCTGGTAAAGATCTGATGATGTGGAGTCGAGTTACATCAGTTTATTCGTTCATGGCGAAGGATCGAAATTCGCCGAGCCGCCACGTCGCCGCCCTTCAGTAACTTCTTACAATCTTCACAATGAAGCATTATCAAGGTCTTAAGGCTTGTTTGACAACATTTGAGAGGGATCTGATTAATCTGTGAGGAGCAGGATGTCAAAGTACGCAGCGTACAACTTCCGGTTGCCACTAGGTGGCGCTATCACTATGATTCTAAATTATCATACAGATGTGTTCCGGGTCAGGATGTTATGACATATGAGAGATTTGGAGCAGATTCGACAATGTACGGCCGAGTTACAACAACTTCCTGTTTCGTGGCGAATGGTGTTTCTTTGACGCCACGCCACGGCCACATAGTTCGATAACTTTTTGATCTTTGAGTAACTTTCACTGCCAAGGTCTCAAGAGCAGACTAGCCGAATCTGAAGTCAATCGGGTCAAATCTCTGGGAGGAGTTCGTTAAAGTATGACGCCTTGAAACGGTCAAAAAACGTCATAAAAGCAAAAATGGCCGACTTCCTGTTTGGTTTAGAGAAAACTTCCAAGAGGATTTTTGGTGCGTCTCATCACGTTCCACATACCTACCAACTTTCATACAGCTGGGTGAAACCTGATGTTGGGGCTACTCAATAGGGGGCGCTAGCGAGCCAATATTTCATACCGCAGCTGGACACCCCAATCAGACTGCAATTTTCGCAAATTCTGGCTTGCGTGCCAAATTTCACAGACTTCCCAATATCCCAAGCACCTCCTTTTTGCGACGAAACACTAAAAATAAGAATAATAAGAATAAGAATAAACATTCGAAATTCAATAGGTCCTCCGCTCCGACTACGTCGGTGCTCGGGCCCTAATAAACATTACGGTTTCAATAGGTCCTCCGCTCCGACTACGTCGGTGCTCGGGCCCTAATAATAAACATTACGGTTTCAATAGGTCCTCCGCTCCGACTACGTCGGTGCTCGGGCCCTAATAATAATAATAATAATAATAATAAACATTGCGGTTTCAATAGGTCCTCCGCTCCGACTACGTCGGTGCTCGGGCCCTAATTAAAGCTGCGAGCAGCGATGAGCGGGCCCTCGCAATATGCACGTCGGGGTGCCGGCGGGACTCCGGCCTGCGCGGCCGAGAATGTCCGCGACCGTCGGACGGCGCGAGGACTCTGGCTGATGCTGCCATTCAGTTCTGTGACCGTCAGACACTGCATGCAGGTTTAGAGCATGGCCCCAATATACTTTTATTTAAGTCCATATGTGATACATGTTCCTACCACATTTCATACATCTAGGTCAAACGTACTGCGAGGGCTGCTTCGTCGAAATTTTGTAGGGGGCGCTATTGAGCCAATTTTCCACTCTGAACCAATAAAATCATATTCCCTAACTACATTTCGGCCTTGTAATCTACTTGCCAAGATTGCTTATGTTTCGAGCATTTTTAGCCTCTCAAAATGACCTTCGTTGTTAACGGCGAAGACAGCATCACCACGGCAACGGCGTTCGACGAAACATCAAAAGCTTCATGATCTGGCATTATGAACTTCTTGTATTTGTGTGGAACAAATTTGATATTGATTTGATTTACCTACTAAGAGAAACAAGCCAAAGTATAAAGACTTTAACTTCCTGATACCAGTAGGTGGCGCTATGACTATGATTCAAAATTGGCCTGCAGATGTCTTCAGGCCTGGAGTCTAATCAAACACGTGAAATCTGGTAAAGATCTGATTATGTGGAGTCGAGATACATCAGTTTATTCGTTCATGGCGAAGGATCGAAATTCGCCGAGCCGCCACATCGCCGCCCTTCAGTAACTTCTTACAGTCTTCACAATGAAGCATTATCAAGGTCTTAAGGCTTGTTTGACAACATTTGAGAGGGATCTGATTAATCTGTGAGGAGCAGGATGTCAAAGTATGCAGCGTACAACTTCCGGTTGCCACTAGGTGGCGCTATCACTATGATTCTAAATTATCATACAGATGTGTTCCGGGTCAGGATGTTATGACATATGAGAGATTTGGAGCAGATTCGACAATGTACGGCCGAGTTACAACAACTTCCTGTTTCGTGGCGAATGGTGTTTCTTTGACGCCACGCCACGGCCACATAGTTCGATAACTTTTTGATCTTTGAGTAACTTTTCACTGCCAAGGTCTCAAGAGCAGACTAGCCGAATCTGAAGTCAATCGGGTCAAATCTCTGGGAGGAGTTCATTAAAGTATGACGCCTTGAAACGGTCAAAAACCGTCATAAAAGTAAAAATGGCCGACTTCCTGTTTGGTTTAGAGAAAACTTTCAAGAGGATTTTTGGTGCGTCTCATCACGTTCCACATAACTACCAACTTTCATACAGCTGCGTGAAACCTGATGTTGGGGCTACTCAATAGGGGGCGCTAGCGAGCCAATATTTCATACCGCAGCTGTACACCCCAATCAGACTGCAATTTTCGCAAATTCTGGCTTGCGTGCCAAATTTCACAGACTTCCCAATATCCCAAGCACCTCCTTTTTGCGACGAAAGACTAAGAATAATTAAAGCTGCGAGCAGCGATGAGCGGGCCCTCGCAATATGCACGTCGGGGTGCCGGCGGGACTCCGGCCTGCGCGGCCGAGAACGTCCGCAACCGTCGGACGCCGCGAGGACTCTGGCCGATGCTGCCATTCAGTTCTGTGACCGTCAGACACTGCATGCAGGTTTAGAGCATGGCCCCAATATACTTTTATTTAAGTCCATATGTGATACATGTTCCTACCAAATGTCATACATCTAGGTGAAACGTACTGCGAGGGCTGCTTCGTTGAAATTTAGTAGGGGGCGCTATTGAGCCGATTTGCCACTCTGAACCAATAAAATCATATTCCATAACTACATTTCGGCCTTGTAATCTACTTGCCAAGTTTGGCTATGTTTCGAGCATTTTTAGCCTCTCAAAATGACCTTCGTTGTTAACGGCGATGAATGCGTCGCCACGGCAACGGCTTTTCACGAAACAACAAGCTTTGAGTAACTTTTCATCACAAAGGTCTTTAGACTGTACCGACCAAATTTGAAGTTGATCTGATGAATTCCCTAGGAGGAGTTCGTTAAAGTGCAGCGCCTGGAAATGACAAAAACGACATGAGAAATTCATAAAAAATGCAAAATGGCTGACTTCCGGTTGGGTTTAGAGCATAGCCCCAAGAGACTTTTATTGAAGTCCATATGCGATACATGTTACTACCACATTTCATACATCTAGGTCAAACGTACTGCGAGGGCTGCTTCGTTGAAATTTTGTAGGGGGCGCTATTGAGCCGATTTGCCACTCTGAACCAATAAAATCATATTCCATAACTACATTTCGGCCTTGTAATCTACTTTCCAAGTTTGCTTATGTTTCGAGCATTTTTAGCCTCTCAAAATGACCTTCGTTGTTAACGGCGAAGACTGCATCGCCACGGCAACGGCGTTCGACGAAACATCAAAAGCTTCATGATCTGGCATTATGAACTTCTTCTATTTGTGTGGAACAAATTTGATATTGATTTGATTTACCTACTAAGAGAAACAAGCCAAAGTATAAAGACTTTAACTTCCTGTTACCAGTAGGTGGCGCTATGACTATGATTCAAAATTGGCCTGCAGATGTCTTCAGGCCTGGAGTCTAATCAAACACGTGAAATCTGGTAAAGATCTGATGATGTGGAGTCGAGTTACATCAGTTTATTCGTTCATGGCGAAGGATCGAAATTCCGTCGCCACGGCAACAGCTTTTCACGAAACAACAAGCTTTGAGTAACTTTTCATCACAAAGGTCTTTAGACTGTACCGACCAAATTTGAAGTTGATCTGATGAATTCCCTAGGAGGAGTTCGTTAAAGTGCAGCGCCTGGAAATGACAAAAACGACATGAGAAATTCATAAAAAATGCAAAATGGCTGACTTCCGGTTGGGTTTAGAGCATAGCCCCAAGAGACTTTTATTGAAGTCCATATGCGATACATGTTCCTACCACATTTCATACATCTAGGTCAAACGTACTGCGAGGGCTGCTTCGTCGAAATTTTGTAGGGGGCGCTATTGAGCCGATTTGCCACTCTGAACCAATAAAATCATATTCCATAACTACATTTCGGCCTTGTAATCTACTTTCCAAGTTTGCTTATGTTTCGAGCATTTTTAGCCTCTCAAAATGACCTTCGTTGTTAACGGCGAAGACTGCATCGCCACGGCAACGGCGTTCGACGAAACATCAAAAGCTTCATGATCTGGCATTATGAACTTCTTCTATTTGTGTGGAACAAATTTGATATTGATTTGATTTACCTACTAAGAGAAACAAGCCAAAGTATAAAGACTTTAACTTCCTGTTACCAGTAGGTGGCGCTATGACTATGATTCAAAATTGGCCTGCAGATGTCTTCAGGCCTGGAGTCTAATCAAGCACGTGAAATCTGGTAAAGATTTGATGATGTGGAGTCGAGATACATCAGTTTATTCGTTCATGGCGAAGGATCGAAATTCGCCGAGCCGCCACGTCGCCGCCCTTCAGTAACTTCTTACAATCATCACAATGAAGCATTATCAAGGTCTTAAGGCTTGTATGACAACATTTGAGAGGGATCTGATTAATCTGTGAGGAGCAGGATGTCAAAGTACGCAGCGTACAACTTCCGGTTGCCACTAGGTGGCGCTATCACTTTGATTCAAAATTATCATATAGATGTGTTCCGGGTCAGGATGGTATGACATCTGAGAGATTTTGAGCAGATTCGACAATGTACGGCCGAGTTACAACAACTTCCTGTTTCGTGGCGAATGGTGTTTCTTTGACGCCACGCCACGGCCACATAGTTAGATTACTTTTTGATCTTTGAGTAACTTTTCACTGCCAAGGTCTCAAGAGCAGACTAGCCGAATCTGAAGTCAATCGGGTCAAATCTCTGGGAGGAGTTCGTTAAAGTATGACGCCTTGAAACGGTCAAAAAACGTCATAAATGCAAAAATGGCCGACTTCCTGTTTGGTTTAGAGAAAACTTCCAAGAGGAGTTTTTGTGCGTCTCATCACGTTCCACATACCGACCAAATTTCATACAGCTGGGTGAATCCTGATGTCGGGGCTACTCAATAGGGGGCGCTAGCGAGCCAATATTTCATACCGCAGCTGAGCACCCCAATCAGACTGCAATTTTCGCAAATTCTGGCTTGCGTGCCAAATTTCACAACATTCCCAATATCCCAAGCACCTCCTTTTTGCGACGAAACACTTAGAATAAGAAGAATAATAAACATTCGAAATTCAATTTAGAATAAGAAGAATAATAAACATTCGAAATTCAATAGGTCCTCCGCTCCGACTACGTCGGTGCTCGGGCCCTAATAATAAACATTACGGTTTCAATAGGTCCTCCGCTCCGACTACGTCGGTGCTCGGGTCCTAATTAAAGCTGCGAGCAGCGATGAGCGGGCCCTCGCAATATGCACGTCGGGGTGCCGGCGGGACTCCGGCCTGTGCGGACGAGAACGTCCGCGAGCGTCGGACGGCGCGAGGACTCTGGCTGATGCTGCCATTCAGTTCTGTGACCGTCAGACACTGCATGCAGGTTTAGAGCATGGCCCCAAGAGACTTTTATTGAAGTCCATATGTGATACATGTTCCTACCACATTTCATACATCTAGGTGAAACGTACTGCGAGGGCTGCTTCGTTGAAATTTTGTAGGGGGCGCTATTGAGCCGATTTGCCACTCTGAACCAATAAAATCATATTCCATAACTACATTTCGGCCTTGTAATCTACTTGCCAAGTTTGCTTATGTTTCGAGCATTTTTAGCCTCTCAAAATGACCTTCGTTGTTAACGGCGAAGACTGCATCGCCACGGCAACGGCGTTCGACGAAACATCAAAAGCTTCATGATCTGGCATTATGAACTATTTGTGTGGAACAAATTTGATATTGATTTGATTTACCTACTAAGAGAAACAAGCCAAAGTATCAAGACTTTAACTTCCTGTTACCAGTAGGTGGCGCTATGACTATGATTCAAAATTGGCCTGCATATGTCTTCAGGCCTGGAGTCTAATCAAACACGTGAAATCTGGTAAAGATCTGATGATGTGGAGTCGAGATACATCAGTTTATTCGTTCATGGCGAAGGATCGAAATTCGCCGAGCCGCCACGTCGCCGCCCTTCAGTAACTTCTTACAATCTTCACAATGAAGCATTATCAAGGTCTTAAGGCTTGTATGACAACATTTGAGAGGGATCTGATTCATCTGTGAGGAGCAGGATGTCAAAGTACGCAGCGTACAACTTCCGGTTGCCACTAGGTGGCGCTATCACTATGATTCTAAATTATCATATAGATGTGTTCCGGGTCAGGATGTTATGACATATGAGAGATTTCGAGCAGATTCGACAATGTACGGCCGAGTTACAACAACTTCCTGTTTTGTGGCGAATGGTGTTTCTTTGACGCCACGCCACGGCCACATAGTTCGATAACTTTTTGATCTTTGAGTAACTTTTCACTGCCAAGGTCTCAAGAGCAGACTAGCCGAATCTGAAGTCAATCGGGTCAAATCTCTGGGAGGAGTTCGTTAAAGTATGACGCCTTGAAACGGTCAAAAAACGTCATAAATGCAAAAATGGCCGACTTCCTGTTTGGTTTAGAGAAAACTTCCAAGAGGATTTTTTGTGCGTCTCATCACGTTCCACATACCTACCAACTTTCATACAGCTGGGTGAAACCTGATGTCGGGGCTACTCAATAGGGGGCGCTAGCGAGCCAATATTTCATACCGCAGCTGGACACCCCAATCAGACTGCAATTTTCGCAAATTCTGGCTTGCGTGCCAAATTTCACAGACTTCCCAATATCCCAAGCACCTCCTTTTTGCGACGAAACACTAAAAATAAGAATAAGAATAAGAAGAATAATAAACATTACGGTTTCAATAGGTCCTCCGCTCCGACTACGTCGGTGCTCGGGCCCTAATAATAAACATTACGGTTTCAATAGGTCCTCCGCTCCGACTACGTCGGTGCTCGGGCCCTAATAATAATAATAATAATTAAAGCTGCGAGCAGCGATGGGCGGGCCCTCGCAATATGCACGTCGGGGTGCATGCACGTCGGGGTGGCGGCGGGACTCCGGCCTGCGCGGCCGAGAACGTCCGCGACCGTCGGACGGCGCGAGGACTCTGGTTGATGCTGCCATTTAGTTCTGTGACCGTCAGACACTGCATGCAGGTTCAGAGCATGGCCCCAACATACTTTTATTTCAGTCCATATGTGATACATGTTCCTACCAAATTTCATACATCTAGGTGAAACGTACTGCGAGGGCTGCTTCGTTGAAATTTTGTAGGGGGCGCTATTGAGCCGATTTGCCACTCTGAACCAATAAAATCATATTCCATGACTCCATTTCAGCCTTGTAATCTACTTGCCAAGTTTGCTTATGTTTCGAGCATTTTTAGCCTCTCAAAATGACCTTCGTTGTTAACGGCGAAGAATGGGTCGCCACGGCAACAGCTTTTCACGAAACAACAAGCTTTGAGTAACTTTTCATCACAAAGGTCTTTAGACTGTACCGACCAAATTTGAAGTTGATCTGATTAATTCCCTAGGAGGAGTTCGTTAAAGTGCAGCGCCTGGAAATGACAAAAACGACACTAGAAATTCATAAGAAATGCAAAATGGCTGACTTCCGGTTGGGTTTAGAGCATAACTCCAAGAGACTTTTATTGAAGTCCATATGTGATACATGTTCCTACCACATTTTAATACATCTAGGTCAAACGTACTGCGAGGGCTGCTTCGTCGAAATTTTGTAGGGGGCGCTATTGAGCCGATTTGCCACTCTGAACCAATAAAATCATATTCTGTAACTACATTTCGGCCTTGTAATCTACTTGCCAAGTTTGCTTATGTTTCGAGCATTTTTAGCCTCTCAAAATGACCTTCATTGTTAACGGCAAAGACTTCATCGCCACGGCAACGGCGTTCGACGAAACATCAAAAGCTTCATGATCTGGCATTATGAACTTCTTCTATTTGTGTGGAACAAATTTGATATTGATTTGATTTACCTACTAAGAGAAACAAGCCAAAGTATAAAGACTTTAACTTCCTGTTACCAGTAGGTGGCGCTATGACTATGATTCAAAATTGGCCTGCAGATGTCTTCAGGCCTGGAGTCTAATCAAACACGTGAAATCTGGTAAAGATCTAATGATGTGGAGTCGAGTTACATCAGTTTATTCGTTCATGGCGAAGGATCGAAATTCGCCGAGCCGCCACGTCGCCGCCCTTCAGTAACTTCTTACAATCTTCACAATGAAGCATTATCAAGGTCTTAAGGCTTGTTTGACAAGATTTGAGAGGGATCTGATGAATCTGTGAGGAGCAGGATGTCAAAGTACGCAGCGTACAACTTCCGGTTGGCACTAGGTGGCGCTATCACTATGATTCTAAATTATCATACAGATGTGTTCCGGGTCAGGATGTTATGACATATGAGAGATTTGGAGCAGATTCGACAATGTACGGCCGAGTTACAACAACTTCCTGTTTCGTGGCGAATGGTGTTTCTTTGACGCCACGCCACGGCCACATAGTTCGATAACTTTTTGATCTTTGAGTAACTTTCACTGCCAAGGTCTCAAGAGCAGACTAGCCGAATCTGAAGTCAATCGGGTCAAATCTCTGGGAGGAGTTCGTTAAAGTATGACGCCTTGAAACGGTCAAAAAACGTCATAAAAGCAAAAATGGCCGACTTCCTGTTTGGTTTAGACAAAACGGCCAAGAGGATTTTTTGTGCGTCTCATCAAGTTCCACATACCGACCAAATTTCATACAGCTGGGTGAATCCTGATGTTGGGGCTACTCAATAGGGGGCGCTAGCGAGCCAATATTTCATACCGCAGCTGGACACCCCAATCAGACTGCAATTTTCGCAAATTCTGGCTTGCGTGCCAAATTTCACAACATTCCCAATATGCCAAGCACCTCCTTTTTGCCATGAAAGCGGAAGAAGAAGAATAATAATAAGAATAAACATTACGGTTTCAATAGGTCCTCCGCTCCGACTACGTCGGTGCTCGGGCCCTAATAATAATAAACATTGCGGTTTCAATAGGTCCTCCGCTCCGACTACGTCGGTGCTCGGGCCCTAATTAAAGCTGCGAGCAGCGATGAGCGGGCCCTCGCAATATGCACGTCGGGGTGCCGGCGGGACTCCGGCCTGCGCGGCCGAGAATGTCCGCGACCGTCCTACGGCGCGAGGACTCTGGCTGATGCTGCCATTCAGTTCTGTGACCGTCAGACACTGCATGCAGGTTTAGAGCATGGCCCCAATATACTTTTATTTAAGTCCATATGTGATACATGTTCCTACCACATTTCATACATCTAGGTCAAACGTACTGCGAGGGCTGCTTCGTCGAAATTTTGTAGGGGGCGCTATTGAGCCAATTTTCCACTCTGAACCAATAAAATCATATTCCCTAACTACATTTCGGCCTTGTAATCTACTTGCCAAGATTGCTTATGTTTCGAGCATTTTTAGCCTCTCAAAATGACCTTCGTTGTTAACGGCGAAGACAGCATCGCCACGGCAACGGCGTTCGACGAAACATCAAAAGCTTCATGATCTGGCATTATGAACTTCTTGTATTTGTGTGGAACAAATTTGATATTGATTTGATTTACCTACTAAGAGAAACAAGCCAAAGTATAAAGACTTTAACTTCCTGATACCAGTAGGTGGCGCTATGACTATGATTCAAAATTGGCCTGCAGATGTCTTCAGGCCTGGAGTCTAATCAAACACGTGAAATCTGGTAAAGATCTGATTATGTGGAGTCGAGATACATCAGTTTATTCGTTCATGGCGAAGGATCGAAATTCGCCGAGCCGCCACATCGCCGCCCTTCAGTAACTTCTTACAGTCTTCACAATGAAGCATTATCAAGGTCTTAAGGCTTGTTTGACAACATTTGAGAGGGATCTGATTAATCTGTGAGGAGCAGGATGTCAAAGTATGCAGCGTACAACTTCCGGTTGCCACTAGGTGGCGCTATCACTATGATTCTAAATTATCATACAGATGTGTTCCGGGTCAGGATGTTATGACATATGAGAGATTTGGAGCAGATTCGACAATGTACGGCCGAGTTACAACAACTTCCTGTTTCGTGGCGAATGGTGTTTCTTTGACGCCACGCCACGGCCACATAGTTCGATAACTTTTTGATCTTTGAGTAACTTTTCACTGCCAAGGTCTCAAGAGCAGACTAGCCGAATCTGAAGTCAATCGGGTCAAATCTCTGGGAGGAGTTCATTAAAGTATGACGCCTTGAAACGGTCAAAAACCGTCATAAAAGTAAAAATGGCCGACTTCCTGTTTGGTTTAGAGAAAACTTTCAAGAGGATTTTTGGTGCGTCTCATCACGTTCCACATAACTACCAACTTTCATACAGCTGCGTGAAACCTGATGTTGGGGCTACTCAATAGGGGGCGCTAGCGAGCCAATATTTCATACCGCAGCTGTACACCCCAATCAGACTGCAATTTTCGCAAATTCTGGCTTGCGTGCCAAATTTCACAGACTTCCCAATATCCCAAGCACCTCCTTTTTGCGACGAAAGACTAAGAATAATAATAAACATTACGGTTTCAATAGGTCCTCCGCTCCGACTACGTCGGTGCTCGGGCCCTAATTAAAGCTGCGAGCAGCGATGAGCGGGCCCTCGCAATATGCACGTCGGGGTGCCGGCGGGACTCCGGCCTGTGCGGACGAGAACGTCCGCGAGCGTCGGACGGCGCGAGGACTCTGGCTGATGCTGCCATTCAGTTCTGTGACCGTCAGACACTGCATGCAGGTTTAGAGCATGGCCCCAAGAGACTTTTATTGAAGTCCATATGTGATACATGTTCCTACCACATTTCATACATCTAGGTGAAACGTACTGCGAGGGCTGCTTCGTTGAAATTTTGTAGGGGGCGCTATTGAGCCGATTTGCCACTCTGAACCAATAAAATCATATTCCATAACTACATTTCGGCCTTGTAATCTACTTGCCAAGTTTGCTTATGTTTCGAGCATTTTTAGCCTCTCAAAATGACCTTCGTTGTTAACGGCGAAGACTGCATCGCCACGGCAACGGCGTTCGACGAAACATCAAAAGCTTCATGATCTGGCATTATGAACTATTTGTGTGGAACAAATTTGATATTGATTTGATTTACCTACTAAGAGAAACAAGCCAAAGTATCAAGACTTTAACTTCCTGTTACCAGTAGGTGGCGCTATGACTATGATTCAAAATTGGCCTGCATATGTCTTCAGGCCTGGAGTCTAATCAAAGACGTGAAATCTGGTAAAGATCTGATGATGTGTAGTCGAGTTACATCAGTTTATTCGTTCATGGCGAAGGATCGAAATTCCGTCGCCACGGCAACAGCTTTTCACGAAACAACAAACTTTGAGTAACTTTTCATCACAAAGGTCTTTAGACTGTACCGACCAAATTTGAAGTTGATCTGATGAATTCCCTAGGAGGAGTTCGTTAAAGTGCAGCGCCTGGAAATGACAAAAACGACATGAGAAATTCATAAAAAATGCAAAATGGCTGACTTCCGGTTGGGTTTAGAGCATAGCCCCAAGAGACTTTTATTGAAGTCCATATGCGATACATGTTCCTACCACATTTCATACATCTAGGTCAAACGTACTGCGAGGGCTGCTTCGTCGAAATTTTGTAGGGGGCGCTATTGAGCCGATTTGGCACTCTGAACCAATAAAATCAGATTCTGTAACTACATTTCGGCCTTTTAATCTACTTGCCAAGTTTGCTTATGTTTCGAGCATTTTTAGCCTCTCAAAATGACCTTCGTTGTTAACGGCGAAGACTGCATCGCCACGGCAACGGCATTCGACGAAACATCAAAAGCTTCATGATCTGGCATTATGAACTTCTTGTATTTGTGTGGAACAAATTTGATATTGATTTGATTTACCTACTAAGAGAAACAAGCCAAAGTATAAAGACTATAACTTCCTGTTACCAGTAGGTGGCGCTATGACTATGATTCGAAATTGGCCTGCAGATGTCTTCAGGCCTGGAGTCTAATCAAGCATGTGAAATCTGGTAAAGATCTGATGATGTGGAGTCGAGATACATCAGTTTATTCGTTCATGGCGAAGGATCGAAATTCGCCGAGCCGCCACGTCGCCGCCCTTCAGTAACTTCTTACAATTTTCACAATGAAGCATTATCAAGGTCTTAAGGCTTGTATGACAACATTTGAGAGGGATCTGATTAATCTGTTAGGAGCAGGATGTCAAAGTACGCAGCGTACAACTTCCGGTTGCCACTAGGTGGCGCTATCACTATGATTCTAAATGATCATATAGATGTGTTCCGGGTCAGGATGTTATGACATATGAGAGATTTTGAGCAGATTCGACAATGTACGGCCGAGTTACAACAACTTCCTGTTTCGTGGCGAATGGTGTTTCTTTGACGCCACGCCACGGCCACATAGTTCGATAACTTTTTGATCTTTGAGTAACTTTTCACTGCCAAGGTCTCAAGAGCAGACTAGCCGAATCTGAAGTCAATCGGGTCAAATCTCTGGGAGGAGTTCGTTAAAGTATGACGCCTTGAAACGGTCAAAAAACGTCATAAAAGTAAAAATGGCCGACTTCCTGTTTGGTTTAGAGAAAACGTCCAAGAGGATTTTTTGTGCGTCTCATCACGTTCCACATACCTACCAACTTTCATACAGCTGGGTGAAACCTGATGTCGGGGCTACTCAATAGGGGGCGCTAGCGAGCCAATATTTCATACCGCAGCTGGACACCCCAATCAGACTGCAATTTTCGCAAATTCTGGCTTGCGTGAAAAATTTCACAGACTTCCCAATATCCCAAGCACCTCCTTTTTGCGACGAAACACTAAAAATAAGAATAATTAAAGCTGCGAGCAGCGATGGGCGGGCCCTCGCAATATGCACGTCGGGGTGCATGCACGTCGGGGTGGCGGCGAGACTCCGGCCTGCGCGGCCGAGAACGTCCGCGACCGTCGGACGGCGCGAGGACTCTGGTTGATGCTGCCATTCAGTTCTGTGACCGTCAGACACTGCATGCAGGTTCAGAGCATGGCCCCAATATACTTTTATTTAAGTCCATATGTGATACATGTTCCTACCAAATTTCATACATCTAGGTGAAACGTACTGCGAGGGCTGCTTCGTTGAAATTTTGTAGGGGGCGCTATTGAGCCGATTTGCCACTCTGAACCAATAAAATCATATTATACAACTACATTTTGGGCTTTAAATGTGTATGCCAAGTTTGCTTATGTTTCGAGCATTTGTAGCCTCTCAAAATGACCTTCGTTGTTAACGGCGAAGAATGCGTCGCCACGGTAACAGTTTTTCACGAAACAACAAGCTTTGAGTAACTTTTCATCACAAAGGTCTTTAGACTGTACCGACCAAATTTGAAGTTGATCTGATGAATTCCCTAGGAGGAGTTCGTTAAAGTGCAGCGCCTGGAAATGACAAAAACGACATGAGAAATTCATAAAAAATGCAAAATGGCTGACTTCCGGTTGGGTTTAGAGCATAGCCCCAAGAGACTTTTATTGAAGTCCATATGCGATACATGTTCCTACCACATTTCATACATCTAGGTCAAACGTACTGCGAGGGCTGCTTCGTCGGAATTTTGTAGGGGGCGCTATTGAGCTGATTTGCCACTCTGAACCAATAAAATCATATTTTATAACTACATTTCGGCCTTTTAATCTACTTGCCAAATTTGCTTATGTTTCGAGCATTTTTAGCCTCTCAAAATGACCTTCGTTGTTAACGGCGAAGACTGCATCGCCACGGCAACGGCGTTCGACGAAACATCAAAAGCTTCATGATCTGGCATTATGAACTATTTGTGTGGAACAAATTTGATATTGATTTGATTTACCTACTAAGAGAAACAAGCCAAAGTATCAAGACTTTAACTTCCTGTTACCAGTAGGTGGCGCTATGACTATGATTCAAAATTGGCCTGCATATGTCTTCAGGCCTGGAGTCTAATCAAACACGTGAAATCTGGTAAAGATCTGATGATGTGGAGTCGAGTTACATCAGTTTATTCGTTCATGGCGAAGGATCGAAATTCCGTTGCCACGGCAACAGCTTTTCACGAAACAACAAGCTTTGAGTAACTTTTCATCACAAAGGTCTTTAGACTGTACCGACCAAATTTGAAGTTGATCTGATTAATTCCCTAGGAGGAGTTCGTTAAAGTGCAGCGCCTGGAAATGACAAAAATGACATGAGAAATTCATAAAAAATGCAAAATGGCTGACTTCCGGTTGGGTTTAGAGCATAGCCCCAAGAGACTTTTATTGAAGTCCATATGTGATACATGTTCCTACCACATTTCATACATCTAGGTCAAACGTACTGCGAGGGCTGCTTCGTTGAAATTTTGTAGGGGGCGCTATTGAGCCGATTTGGCACTCTGAACCAATAAAATCAGATTCTTTAACTACATTTCGGCCTTGTAATCTACTTGCCAAGTTTGCTTATGTTTCGAGCATTTTTAGCCTCTCAAAATGACCTTCGTTGTTAACGGCGAAGACTGCATCGCCACGGCAACGGCGTTCGACGAAACATCAAAAGCTTCATGATCTGGCATTATGAACTTCTTGTATTTGTGTGGAAGAAATTTGATATTGATTTGATTTACCTACTAAGAGAAACAAGCCAAAGTATAAAGACTTTAACTTCCTGTTACCAGTAGGTGGCGCTATGACTATGATTCAAAATTGGCCTGGATATGTCTTCAGGCCTGGAGTCTAATCAAACACGTGAAATCTGGCAAAGATCTGATGATGTGGAGTCGAGTTACATCAGTTTATTCGTTCATGGCGAAGGATCGAAATTCGCCGAGCCGCCACGTCGCCGCCCTTCAGTAACTTCTTACAATCTTCACAACGAAGCATTATCAAGGTCTTAAGGCTTGTTTGACAACATTTGAGAGGGATCTGATTAATCTGTGAGGAGCAGGATGTCAAAGTATGCAGCGTACAACTTCCGGTTGCCACTAGGTGGCGCTATCACTATGATTCTAAATTATCATATAGATGTGTTCCGGGTCAGGATGTTATGACATATGAGAGATTTGGAGCAGATTCGACAATGTACGGCCGAGTTACAACAACTTCCTGTTTTGTGGCGAATGGTGTTTCTTTGACGCCACGCCACGGCCACATAGTTCGATAACTTTTTGATCTTTGAGTAACTTTTCACTGCCAAGGTCTCAAGAGCAGACTAGCCGAATCTGAAGTCAATCGGGTCAAATCTCTGGGAGGAGTTCGTTAAAGTATGACGCCTTGAAACGGTCAAAAAACGTGATAAAAGTAAAAATGGCCGACTTCCTGTTTGGTTTAGAGAAAACGTCCAAGAGGATTTTTTGTGCGTCTCATCACGTTCCACATACATACCAACTTTCATACAGCTGGGTGAATCCTGATGTTGGGGCTACTCAATAGGGGGCGCTAGCGAGCCAATATTTCATACCGCAGCTGGACACCCCAATCAGACTGCAATTTTCACAAATTCTGGCTTGCGTGCCAAATTTCACAGACTTCCCAATATCCCAAGCACCTCCTTTTTGCGACGAAACACTAAAAATAAGAATAAGAATAATAATTAAAGCTGCGAGCAGCGATGGGCGGGCCCTCGCAATATGCACGTCGAGGTGCCGGCGGGACTCCGGCCTGCGCGGCCGAGAACGTCCGCCACCGTCGGACGCCGCGAGGACTCTGGCCGATGCTGCCATTCAGTTCTGTGACCGTCAGACACTGCATGCAGGTTTAGAGCATGGCCCCAATATACTTTTATTTAACTCCATATGTGATACATGTTCCTACCAAATTTCATACATCTAGGTGAAATGTACTGCGAGGGCTGCTTCGTTGAAATTTTGTAGGGGGCGCTATTGAGCCGATGTGCCACTCTGAACCAATAAAATCATATTCCATAACTACATTTCGGCCTTGTAATCTACTTGCCAAGTTTGCTTATGTTTCGAGCATTTTTAGCCTCTCAAAATGACCTTCGTTGTTAACGGCGAAGAATGCGTCGCCACGGCAACAGCTTTTCACGAAACAACAAGCTTTGAGTAACTTTTCATCACAAAGGTCTTTAGACTGTACCGACCAAATTTGAAGTTGATCTGATTAATTCCCTAGGAGGAGTTCGTTAAAGTGCAGCGCCTGGAAATGACAAAAGCGACACTAGAAATACAGAAGAAATGCAAAGTAGCTGACTTCCGGTTGGGTTTAGAGCATGGCGCCAAGAGACTTTTATTGAAGTCCATATGTGATACATGTTCCTACCACATTTCATACATCTAGGTCAAACGTACTGCGAGGGCTGCTTCGTCGAAATTTTGTAGGGGGCGCTATTGAGCCGATTTGCCACTCTGAACCAATAAAATCATATTCCCTAACTACATTTCGGCCTTGTAATCTACTTGCCAAGTTCGCTTATGTTTCGAGCATTTTTAGCCTCTCAAAATGACCTTCGTTGTTAACGGCGAAGACTGCATCGCCACGGCAACGGCGTTCGACGAAACATCAAAAGCTTCATGATCTGGCATTATGAACTTCTTCTATTTGTGTGGAACAAATTTGATATTGATTTGATTTACCTACTAAGAGAAACAAGCCAAAGTATAAAGACTTTAACTTCCTGTTACCAGTAGGTGGCGCTATGACTATGATTCAAAATTGGCCTGCAGATGTCTTCATGCCTGGAGTCTAATCAAACACGTGAAATCTGGTAAAGATCTGATGATGTGGAGTCGAGTTACATCAGTTTATTCGTTCATGGCGAAGGATCGAAATTCGCCGAGCCGCCACGTCGCCGCCCTTCAGTAACTTCTTACAATCTTCACAATGAAGCATTATCAAGGTCTTAAGGCTTGTTTGACAAGATTTGAGAGGGATCTGATTAATCTGTGAGGAGCAGGATGTGAAAGTACGCAGCGTACAACTTCCGGTTGCCACTAGGTGGCGCTATCACTATGATTCAAAATTATCATATAGATGTGTTCCGGGTCAGGATGTTATGACATATGAGAGATATGGAGCAGATTCGACAATGTACGGCCGAGTTACAACAACTTCCTGTTTCGTGGCGAATGGTGTTTCTTTGACGCCACGCCACGGCCACATCGTTCGATAACTTTTTGATCTTTGAGTAACTTTTCACTGCCAAGGTCTCAAGAGCAGACTAGCCGAATCTGAAGTCAATCGGGTCAAATCTCTGGGAGGAGTTCGTTAAAGTATGACGCCTTGAAACGGTCAAAAAACGTCATAAAAGTAAAAATGGCCGACTTCCTGTTTGGTTTAGAGAAAACTTCCAAGAGGATTTTTGGTGCGTGTCATCACGTTCCACATAACTACCAACTTTCATACAGCTGGGTGAATCCTGATGTTGGGGCTACTCAATAGGGGGCGCTAGCGAGCCAATATTTCATACCGCAGCTGGACACCCCAATCAGACTGCAATTTTCGCAAATTCTGGCTTGCGTGCCAAATTTCGCAGACTTCCCAATATCCCAAGCACCTCCTTTTTGCGACGAAACACTTAGAATAAGAATAAGAATAAGAATTAAAGCTGCGAGCAGCGATGGGCGGGCCCTCGCAATATGCACGTCGGGGTGCATGCACGTCGGGGTGGCGGCGGGACTCCGGCCTGCGCGGCCGAGAACGTCCGCGACCGTCGGACGGCACGAGGACTCTGGTTGATGCTGCCATTCAGTTCCGTGACCGTCAGACACTGCATGCAGGTTCAGAGCATGGCCCCAATATACTTTTATTTAAGTCCATATGTGATACATGTTCCTACCAAATTTCATACATCTAGGTGAAACGTACTGCGAGGGCTGCTTCGTTGAAATTTTGTAGGGGGCGCTATTGAGCCGATTTGCCACTCTGAACCAATAAAATCATATTATACAACTACATTTTGGCCTTTAAATGTGTATGCCAAGTTTGCTTATGTTTCGAGCATTTTTAGCCTCCCAAAATGACCTTCGTTGTTAACGGCGAAGACTGCATCGCCACGGCAACGGCGTTCGACGAAACATCAAAGCTTCATGATCTGGCATTATGAACTATTTGTGTGGAACAAATTTGATATTGATTTGATTTACCTACTAAGAGAAACAAGCCAAAGTATCAAGACTTTAACTTCCTGTTACCAGTAGGTGGCGCTATGACTATGATTCAAAATTGGCCTGCATATGTCTTCAGGCCTGGAGTCTAATCAAACACGTGAAATCTGGTAAAGATCTGATGATGTGGAGTCGAGTTACATCAGTTTATTCGTTCATGGCGAAGGATCGAAATTCCGTCGCCACGGCAACAGCTTTTCACGAAACAACAAGCTTTGAGTAACTTTTCATCACAAAGGTCTTTAGACTGTACCGACCAAATTTGAAGTTGATCTGATGAATTCCCTAGGAGGAGTTCGTTAAAGTGCAGCGCCTGGAAATGACAAAAACGACATGAGAAATTCATAACAAATGCAAAATGGCTGACTTCCGGTTGGGTTTAGAGCATAGCCCCAAGAGACTTTTATTGAAGTCCATATGCGATACATGTTCCTACCACATTTCATACATCTAGGTCAAACGTACTGCGAGGGCTGCTTCGTCGAAATTTTGTAGGGGGCGCTATTGAGCCGATTTGCCACTCTGAACCAATAAAATCAGATTCTGTAACTACATTTCGGCCTTGTAATCTACTTGCCAAGTTTGCTTATGTTTCGAGCATTTTTAGCCTCTCAAAATGACCTTCGTTGTTAACGGCGAAGACTGCATCGCCACGGCAACGGCGTTCAACGAAACATAAAAAGCTTCATGATCTGGCATTATGAACTTCTTGTATTTGTGTGGAAGAAATTTGATATTGATTTGATTTACCTACTAAGAGAAACAAGCCAAAGTATAAAGACTTTAACTTCCTGTTACCAGTAGGTGGCGCTATGACTATGATTCGAAATTTGCCTGCAGATGTCTTCAGGCCTGGAGTCTAATCAAGCATGTGAAATCTGGTAAAGATCTGATGATGTGGAGTCGAGATACATCAGTTTATTCGTTCATGGCGAAGGATCGAAATTCGCCGAGCCGCCACGTCGCCGCCCTTCAGTAACTTCTTACAATCATCACAATGAAGCATTATCAAGGTCTTAAGGCTTGTATGACAACATTTGAGAGGGATCTGATTAATCTGTGAGGAGCAGGATGTCAAAGTACGCAGCGTACAACTTCCGGTTGCCACTAGGTGGCGCTATCACTTTGATTCAAAATTATCATATAGATGTGTTCCGGGTCAGGATGGTATGACATCTGAGAGATTTTGAGCAGATTCGACAATGTACGGCCGAGTTACAACAACTTCCTGTTTCGTGGCGAATGGTGTTTCTTTGACGCCACGCCACGGCCACATAGTTCGATAACTTTTTGATCTTTGAGTAACTTTTCACTGCCAAGGTCTCAAGAGCAGACTAGCCGAATCTGAAGTCAATCGGGTCAAATCTCTGGGAGGAGTTCGTTAAAGTATGACGCCTTGAAACGGTCAAAAAACGTCATAAATGCAAAAATGGCCGACTTCCTGTTTGGTTTAGAGAAAACTTCCAAGAGGAGTTTTTGTGCGTCTCATCACGTTCCACATACCGACCAAATTTCATACAGCTGGGTGAATCCTGATGTCGGGGCTACTCAATAGGGGGCGCTAGCGAGCCAATATTTCATACCGCAGCTGAGCACCCCAATCAGACTGCAATTTTCGCAAATTCTGGCTTGCGTGCCAAATTTCACAACATTCCCAATATCCCAAGCACCTCCTTTTTGCGACGAAACACTTAGAATAAGAAGAATAATAAACATTCGAAATTCAATAGGTCCTCCGCTCCGACTACGTCGGTGCTCGGGCCCTAATAAGAATAATAAACATTACGGTTTCAATAGGTCCTCCGCTCCGACTACGTCGGTGCTCGGGCCCTAATAAACATTCGAAATTCAATAGGTCCTCCGCTCCGACTACGTCGGTGCTCGGGCCCTAATTAAAGCTGCGAGCAGCGATGGGCGGGCCCTCGCAATATGCACGTCGGGGTGCATGCACGTCGGGGTGCCGGCGGGACTCCGGCCTGCGCGGCCGAGTACGTCCGCGACCGTCGGACGGCGCGAGGACTCTGGTTGATGCTGTCATTCAGTTCCGTGACCGTCAGACACTGCATGCAGGTTCAGAGCATGGCCCCAATATACTTTTATTTAAGTCCATATGTGATACATGTTCCTACCAAATTTCATACATCTAGGTGAAACGTACTGCGAGGGCTGATTCGTTGTAATTTTGTAGGGGGCGCTATTGAGCCGATTTGCCACTCTGAACCAATAAAATCATATTATACAACTACATTTTGGGCTTTAAATGTGTATGCCAAGTTTGCTTATGTTTCGAGCATTTTTAGCCTCTCAAAATGACCTTCGTTGTTAACGGCGAAGACTGCATCGCCACGGCAACGGCGTTCGACGAAACATCAAAAGCTTCATGATCTGGCATTATGAACTTCTTGTATTTGTGTGGAACAAATTTGATATTGATTTGATTTACCTACTAAGAGAAACAAGCCAAAGTATCAAGACTTTAACTTCCTGTTACCAGTAGGTGGCGCTATGACTATGATTCAAAATTGGCCTGCATATGTCTTCAGGCCTGGAGTCTAATCAAACACGTGAAATCTGGTAAAGATCTGATGATGTGGAGTCGAGTTACATCAGTTTATTCGTTCATGGCGAAGGATCGAAATTCCGTCGCCACGGCAACAGCTTTTCACGAAACAACAAGCTTTGAGTAACTTTTCATCACAAAGGTCTTTAGACTGTACCGACCAAATTTGAAGTTGATCTGATTAATTCCCTAGGAGGAGTTCGTTAAAGTGCAGCGCCTGGAAATGACAAAAACGACACTAGAAATTCATAAGAAATGCAAAATGGCTGACTTCCGGTTGGGTTTAGAGCATGGCCCCAAGAGACTTTTATTGAAGTCCATATGTGATACATATTCCTACCACATTTCATACATCTAGGTCAAACGTACTGCGAGGGCTGCTTCGTCGGAATTTCGTAGGGGGCGCTATTGAGCCGATTTGCCACTCTGAACCAATAAAATCATATTCCGTAACTACATTTCGGCCTTGTAATCTACTTGCCAAGTTTGCTTATGTTTCGAGCATTTTTAGCCTCTCAAAATGACCTTCGTTGTTAACGGCGAAGACTGCATCGCCACGGCAACGGCGTTTGACGAAACATCAAAAGCGTCATGATCTGGCATTATGAACTTCTTGTATTTGTGTGGAACTAATTTGATATTGATTTGATTTACCTACTAAGAGAAACAAGCCAAAGTATAAAGACTTTAACTTCCTGTTACCAGTAGGTGGCGCTATGACTATGATTCAAAATTGGCATGCATATGTCTTCAGGCCTGGAGTCTAATCAAACACATGACATCTGGTAAAGATCTGATGATGTGGAGTCGAGTTACATCAGTTTATTCGTTCATGGCGAAGGATCGAAATTCGCCGAGCCGCCACGTCGCCGCCCTTCAGTAACTTCTTACAATCTTCACAATGAAGCATTATCAAGGTCTTAAGGCTTGTTTGACAAGATTTGAGAGGGATCTGATGAATCTGTGAGGAGCAGGATGTCAAAGTACGAAGCGTACAACTTCCGGTTGCCACTAGGTGGCGCTATCAGTTTGATTCAAAATTATCATACAGATGTGTTCCGGGTCAGGATGTTATGACATATGAGAGATTTTGAGCAGATTCGACAATGTACGGCCGAGTTACAACAACTTCCTGTTTCGTGGCGAATGGTGTTTCTTTGACGCCACGCCACGGCCACATAGTTCGATAACTTTTTGATCTTTGAGTGACTTTTCACTGGCAAGGTCTCAAGAGCAGACTCGCCGAATCTGAAGTCAATCGGGTCAAATCTCTGGGAGGAGTTCGTTAAAGTATGACGCCTTGAAACGGTCAAAAAACGTCATAAAAGCAAAAATGGCCGACTTCCTGTTTGGTTTAGAGAAAACGGCCAAGAGGATTTTTTGTGCGTCTCATCACGTTCCACATACCTACCAACTTTCATACAGCTGGGTGAAACCTGATGTTGGGGCTACTCAATAGGGGGCGCTAGCGAGCCAATATTTCATACCGCAGCTGGGCACCCCAATCAGACTGCAATTTTCGCAAATTCTGGCTTGCTTGCCAAATTTCACAAACTTCCCAATATCCCAAGCACCTCCTTTTTGCGACGAAACACATAAAATAATAAGAATAAGAATAATTAAAGCTGCGAGCAGCGATGGGCGGGCCCTCGCAATATGCACGTCGGGGTGCCGGCGGGACTCCGGCCTGCGCGGCCGAGAACGTCCGCGACCGTCGGACGGCGCGAGGACTCTGGCTGATGCTGCCATTTAGTTCTGTGACCGTCAGACACTGCATGCAGGTTTAGAGCATGGCCCCAATATACTTTTATTTAAGTCCATATGTGATACATGTTCCCACCAAATTTCATACATCTAGGTCAAACGTACTGCGAGGGCTCCTTCGTCGAAATTTTGTAGGGGGCGCTATTGAGCCGATTTGCCACTCTGAACCAATAAAATCATATTCCCTAACTACATTTCGGCCTTGTAATCTACTTGCCAAGTTTGCTTATGTTTCGAGCATTTTTAGCCTCTCAAAATGACCTTCGTTGTTAACGGCGAAGACTGCATCGCCACGGCAACGGCGTTCGACGAAACATCAAAAGCTTCATGATCTGGCATTATGAACTATTTGTGTGGAACAAATTTGATATTGATTTGATTTACCTACTAAGAGAAACAAGCCAAAGTATCAAGACTTTAACTTCCTGTTACCAGTAGGTGGCGCTATGACTATGATTCAAAATTGGCCTGCATATGTCTTCAGGCCTGGAGTCTAATCAAACACGTGAAATCTGGTAAAGATCTGATGATGTGGAGTCGAGTTACATCAGTTCATTCGTTCATGGCGAAGGATCGAAATTCCGTCGCCACGGCAACAGCTTTTCACGAAACAACAAGCTTTGAGTAACTTTTCATCACAAAGGTCTTTAGACTGTACCGACCAAATTTGAAGTTGATCTGATGAATTCCCTAGGAGGAGTTCGTTAAAGTGCAGCGCCTGGAAATGACAAAAACGACATGAGAAATTCATAACAAATACAAAATGGCTGACTTCCGGTTGGGTTTAGAGCATAGCCCCAAGAGACTTTTATTGAAGTCCATATGCGATACATGTTCCTACCACATTTCATACATCTAGGTCAAACGTACTGCGAGGGCTGCTTCGTCGAAATTTTGTAGGGGGCGCTATTGAGCCGATTTGCCACTCTGAACCAATAAAATCATATTCTGTAACTACATTTCGGCCTTGTAATCTACTTGCCAAGTTTGCTTATGTTTCGAGCATTTTTAGCCTCTCAAAATGACCTTCGTTGTTAACGGCGAAGACTGCATCGCCACGGCAACGGCGTTCGACGAAACATCAAAAGCTTCATGATCTGGCATTATGAACTTCTTGTATTTGTGTGGAACAAATTTGATATTGATTTGATTTACCTACTAAGAGAAACAAGCCAAAGTATAACGACTTTAACTTCCTGTTACCAGTAAGTGGCGCTATGACTATGATTCAAAATTGGCCTGCAGATGTCTTCAGGCCTGGAGTCTAATCAAACACGTGAAATCTGGTAAAGATCTGATGATGTGGAGTCGAGTTACATCAGTTTATTCGTTCATGGCGAAGGATCGAAATTCGCCGAGCCGCCACGTCGCCGCCCTTCAGTAACTTCTTACAATCTTCACAATGAAGCATTATCAAGGTCTTAAGGCTTGTTTGACAACATTTGAGAGGGATCTGATTAATCTGTGAGGAGCAGGATGTCAAAGTACGCAGCGTACAACTTCCGGTTGCCACTAGGTGGCGCTATCACTATGATTCTAAATTATCATACAGATGTGTTCCGGGTCAGGATGTTATGACATATGAGAGATTTGGAGCAGATTCGACAATGTACGGCCGAGTTACAACAACTTCCTGTTTCGTGGCGAATGGTGTTTCTTTGACGCCACGCCACGGCCACATAGTTTGATAACTTTTTGATCTTTGAGTAACTTTTCACTGCCAAGGTCTCAAGAGCAGACTAGCCGAATCTGAAGTCAATCGGGTCAAATCTCTGGGAGGAGTTCGTTAAAGTATGACGCCTTGAAACGGTCAAAAAACGTCATAAAAGCAAAAATGGCCGACTTCCTGTTTGGTTTAGAGAAAACGGCCAAGAGGATTTTTTGTGCGTCTCATCACGTTCCACATACCTACCAACTTTCATACAGCTGGGTGAAACCTGATGTTGGGGCTACTCAATAGGGGGCGCTAGCGAGCCAATATTTCATACCGCAGCTGGGCACCCCAATCAGACTGCAATTTTCGCAAATTCTGGCTTGCTTGCCAAATTTCACAAACTTCCCAATATCCCAAGCACCTCCTTTTTGCGACGAAACACATAAAATAATAATAATTAAAGCTGCGAGCAGCGATGAGCGGGCCCTCGCAATATGCACGTCGGGGTGCATGCACGTCGGGGTGCCGGCGGGACTCCGGCCTGCGCGGTCGAGAACGTCCGCGACCGTCGGACGGCGCGAGGACTCTGGTTGATGCTGCCATTCAGTTCTGTGACCGTCGGACACTGCATGCAGGTTCAGAGCATGGCCCCAATATACTTTTATTTCAGTCCATATGTGATACATGTTCCTGCTAAATTTCATACATCTAGGTGAAACGCACTGCGAGGGCTGCTTCGTTGAAATTTTGTAGGGGGCGCTATTGAGCCGATTTGCCACTCTGAACCAATAAAATCATATTCCATAACTACATTTCGGCCTTGTAATCTACTTGCCAAGTTTGCTTATGTTTCGAGCATTTTTAGCCTCTCAAAATGACCTTCGTTGTTAACGGCGAAGAATGCGTCGCCACGGCAACAGCTTTTCACGAAACAACAAGCTTTGAGTAACTTTTCATCATAAAGGTCTTTAGACTGTACCGACCAAATTTGAAGTTGATCTGATTAATCCCCTAGGAGGAGTTCGTTAAAGTGCAGTGCCTGGAAATGACAAAAACGACACTAGAAATTCATAAGAAATGCAAAATGGCTGACTTCCGGTTGGGTTTAGAGCATAGCCCCAAGAGACTTTTATTGAAGTCCATATGTGATACATGTTCCTACCACATTTCATACATCTAGGTCAAACGTACTGCGAGGGCTGCTTCGTCGAAATTTTGTAGGGGGCGCTATTGAGCCTATTTGCCACTCTGAACCAATAAAATCATATTCTGTAACTACATTTCGGCCTTGTAATCTACTTGCCAAGTTTCCTTATGTTTCGAGCATTTTTAGCCTCTCAAAATGACCTTCGTTGTTAACGGCGAAGACTGCATCGCCACGGCAACGGCGTTCGACGAAACATCAAAAGCTTCATGATCTGGCATTATGAACTTCTTCTATTTGTGTGGAACAAATTTGATATTGATTTGATTTACCTACTAAGAGAAACAAGCCAAAGTATAAAGACTTTAACTTCCTGTTACCAGTAGGTGGCGCTATGACAATGTTTCAAAATTGGCCTGCAGATGTCTTCAGGCCTGGAGTCTAATCAAACACGTGAAATCTGGGAAAGATCTGATGATGTGGAGTCGAGATACATCAGTTTATTCGTTCATGGCGAAGGATCGAAATTCGCCGAGCCGCCACGTCGCCGCCCTTCAGTAACTTCTTACAATCTTCACAACGAAGCATTATCCAGGTCTTAAGGCTTGTTTGACAACATTTGAGAGGGATCTGATTAATCTGTGAGGAGCAGGATGTCAAAGTACGCAGCCTACAACTTCCGGTTGCCACTAGGTGGCGCTATCACTATGATTCTAAATTATCATATAGATGTGTTCCGGGTCAGGATGTTATGACATATGAGAGATTTGGAGCAGATTCGACAATGTACGGCCAAGTTACAACAACTTCCTGTTTCGTGGCGAATGGTGTTTCTTTGACGCCACGCCACGGCCACATAGTTCGATAACTTTTTGATCTTTGAGTAACTTTTCACTGCCAAGGTCTCAAGAGCAGACTCGCCGAATCTGAAGTCAATCGGGTCAAATCTCTGGG
The DNA here is from genome assembly GCF_949748355.1 of Melanostigma gelatinosum. Classification (NCBI taxonomy): domain Eukaryota; kingdom Metazoa; phylum Chordata; class Actinopteri; order Perciformes; family Zoarcidae; genus Melanostigma; species Melanostigma gelatinosum. Next base: position 2,980,114 of record NC_136635.1, on the reverse strand, counting down.
AGGAGTTCGTTAAAGTATGACGCCTTGAAACGGTCAAAAAACGTCATAAAAGCAAAAATGGCCGACTTCCTGTTTGGTTTAGAGAAAACGGCCAAGAGGATTTTTTGTGCGTCTCATCACGTTCCACATACCTACCAACTTTCATACAGCTGGGTGAAACCTGATGTCGGGGCTACTCAATAGGGGGCGCTAGCGAGCCAATATTTCATACCGCAGCTGGACACCCCAATCAGACTGCAATTTTCGCAAATTCTGGCTTGCGTGCCAAATTTCACAACATTCCCAATATCCCAAGCACCTCCTTTTTGCGACGAAAGACTAAGAATAAGAATAATAATAATAATTAAAGCTGCGAGCAGCGATGAGCGGGCCCTCGCTATATGCACGTCGGGGTGCATGCACGTCGGAGTGCCGGCGGGACTCCGGCCTGCGCGGCCGAGAACGTCCGCGACCGTCGGACGGCGCGAGGACTCTGGTTGATGCTGCCATTCAGTTCTGTGACCGTCAGAAACTGCATGCAGGTTCAGATCATGGCCCCAATATACTTTTATTTAAGTCCATATGTGATACATGTTCCTACCAAATTTTATACATCTAGGTGAAACGTACTGCGAGGGCTGCTTCGTTGAAATTTTGTAGGGGGCGCTATTGAGCCGATTTGCCACTCTGAACCAATAAAATCATATTATACAACTACATTTTGGGCTTTAAATGTGTATGCCAAGTTTGCTTATGTTTCGAGCATTTTTAGCCTCTCAAAATTACCTTCGTTGTTAACGGCGAAGACTACATCGCCACGGCAACGGCGTTCGACGAAACATCAAAAGCTTCATGATCTGGCATTATGAACTATTTGTGTGGAACAAATTTGATATTGATTTGATTTACCTACTAAGAGAAACAAGCCAAAGTATCAAGACTTTAACTTCCTGTTACCAGTAGGTGGCGCTATGACTATGATTCAAAATTGGCCTGCATATGTCTTCAGGCCTGGAGTCTAATCAAACACGTGAAATCTGGTAAAGATCTGATGATGTGGAGTCGAGTTACATCAGTTCATTCGTTTATGGCGAAGGATCGAAATTCCGTCGCCACGGCAACAGCTTTTCACGAAACAACAAGCTTTGAGTAACTTTTCATCACAAAGGTCTTTAGACTTTACCGACCAAATTTGAAGTTGATCTGATGAATTCCCAAGGAGGAGTTCGTTAAAGTGCAGCGGCTGGAAATGACAAAAACGACATGAGAAATTCATAAAAAATGCAAAATGGCTGACTTCCGGTTGGGTTTAGAGCATAGCCCCAAGAGACTTTTATTGAAGTCCATATGCGATACATGTTCCTACCACATTTCATACATCTAGGTCAAACGTACTGCGAGGGCTGCTTCGTCGAAATTTTGTAGGGGGCGCTATTGAGCCGATTTGGCACTCTGAACCAATAAAATCAGATTCTGTAACTACATTTCGGCCTTGTAATCTACTTGCCAAGTTTGCTTATGTTTCGAGCATTTTTAGCCTCTCAAAATGACCTTCGTTGTTAACGGCGAAGACTGCATCGCCACGGCAACGGCGTTCGACGAAACATCAAAAGCTTCATGATCTGGCATTATGAACTTCTTGTATTTGTGTGGAACAAATTTGATATTGATTTGATTAACCTACTAAGAGAAACAAGCCAAAGTATAAAGACTTTAACTTCCTGTTACCAGTAGGTGGCGCTATGACTATGATTCAAAATTGGCCTGCAGATCTCTTCAGGCCTGGAGTCTAATCAAACACGTGACATCTGGTAAAGATCTGATGATGTGGAGTCGAGTTACATCAGTTTATTCGTTCATGGCGAGGGATCGAAATTCGCCGAGCCGCCACGTCGCCGCCCTTCAGTAACTTCTTACAATCTTCACAACGAAGCATTATCAAGGTCTTAAGGCTTGTATGACAACATTTGAGAGGGATCTGATTAATCTGTGAGGAGCAGGATGTCAAAGTACGCAGCGTACAACTTCCGGTTGCCACTAGGTGGCGCTATCACTATGATTCTAAATTATCATATAGATGTGTTCCGGGTCAGGATGTTATGACATATGAGAGATTTGGAGCAGATTGGACAATGTACGGCCGAGTTACAACAACTTCCTGTTTCGTGGCGAATGGTGTTTCTTTGACGCCACGCCACGGCCACATAGTTCGATAACTTTTTGATCTTTGAGTAACTTTTCACTGTCAAGGTCTCAAGAGCAGACTTGCCGAATCTGAAGTCAATCGGGTCAAATCTCTGGGAGGAGTTCGTTAAAGTATGACGCCTTGAAACGGTCAAAAAACGTCATAAATGCAAAAATGGCCGACTTCCTGTTTGGTTTAGAGAAAACGGCCAAGAGGATTTTTTGTGCGTCTCATCACGTTCCACATACCGACCAAATTTCATACAGCTGGGTGAATCCTGATGTTGGGGCTACTCAATAGGGGGCGCTAGCGAGCCAATATTTCATACCGCAGCTGGGCACCCCAATCAGACTGCAATTTTCGCAAATTCTGGCTTGCGTGCCAAATTTCACAAAATTCCCAATATCCCAAGCACCTCCTTTTTGCGACGAAACACATAAAATAATAATAATTAAAGCTGCGAGCAGCGATGAGCGGGCCCTCGCAATATGCACGTCGGGGTGCATGCACGTCGGGGTGCCGGGGGGACTCCGGCCTGCGCGGCCGAGAACGTCAGCGACCGTCGGACGGCGCGAGGACTCTGGTTGATGCTGTCATTCAGTTCCGTGACCGTCAGACACTGCATGCAGGTTCAGAGCATGGCCCCAAGAGACTTTTATTTAAGTCCATATGTGATACATGTTCCTACCAAATTTCATACATCTAGGTGAAACGTACTGCGAGGGCTGCTTCGTTGAAATTTTGTAGGGGGCGCTATTGAGCCGATTTGCCACTCTGAACCAATAAAATCATATTCCATAACTACATTTCGGCCTTGTAATCTACTTGCCAAGTTTGGTTATGTTTCGAGCATTTTTAGCCTCTCAAAATGACCTTCGTTGTTAACGGCGACGACTGCATCGCCACGGCAACGGCGTTCGACGAAACATCAAAAGCTTCATGATCTGGCATTATGAACTTCTTGTATTTGTGTGGAACTAATTTGATATGGATTTGATTTACCTACTAAGAGAAACAAGCCAAAGTATAAAGACTTTAACTTCCTGTTACCAGTAGGTGGCGCTATGACTATGATTCAAAATTGGCCTGCAGATGTCTTCAGGCCTGGAGTCTAATCAAACACGTGAAATGTGGTAAAGATCTGATGATGTGGAGTCGAGTTACATCAGTTTATTCGTTCATGGCGAAGGATCGAAATTCGCCGAGCCGCCACGTCGCCGTCCTTCAGTAACTTCTTACAATCTTCACGATGAAGCATTATCAAGGTCTTAAGGCTTGTTTGACAAGATTTGAGAGGGATCTGATGAATCTGTGAGGAGCAGGATGTCAAAGTACGCAGCGTACAACTTCCGGTTGCCACTAGGTGGCGCTATCAGTTTGAATCAAAATTATCATACAGATGTGTTCCGGGTCAGGATGTTATGACATATGAGAGATTTGGAGCAGATTCGACAATGTACGGCCAAGTTACAACAACTTCCTGTTTCGTGGCGAATGGTGTTTCTTTGACGCCACGCCACGGCCACATAGTTCGATAACTTTTTGATCTTTGAGTAACTTTTCACTGCCAAGGTCTCAAGAGCAGACTCGCCGAATCGGAAGTCAATCGGGTCAAATCTCTGGGAGGAGTTCGTTAAAGTATGACGCCTTGAAACGGTCAAAAAACGTCATAAAAGCAAAAATGGCCGACTTCCTGTTTGGTTTAGAGAAAACGGCCAAGAGGATTTTTGGTGCGTCTCATCACGTTCCACATAACTACCAACTTTCATACAGCTGGGTGAATCCTGATGTTGGGGCTACTCAATAGGGGGCGCTAGCGAGCCAATATTTCATACTGCAGCTGGACACCCCAATCAGACTGCAATTTTCGCAAATTCTGGCTTGCGTGCCAAATTTCACAACATTCCCAATATCCCAAGCACCTCCTTTTTGCGACGAAACACTAAAAATAAGAATAATTAAAGCTGCGAGCAGCGATGGGCGGGCCCTCGCAATATGCACGTCGGGGTGCATGCACGTCGGGGTGCCGGCGGGACTCCGGCCTGCGCGGCCGAGAACGTCCGCGACCGTCGGACGTCGCGAGGACTCTGGTTGATGCTGCCATTCAGTTCTGTGACCGTCAGACACTGCATGCAGGTTCAGAGCATGGCCCCAACATACTTTTATTTCAGTCCATATGTGATACATGTTCCTACCACATTTCATACATCTAGGTCAAACATACTGCGAGGGCTGCTTCGTTGAAATTTTGTAGGGGGCGCTATTGAGCCGATTTGCCATTCTGAACCAATACAATCATATTCCCTAACTACATTTCGGCCTTGTAATCTACTTGCCAAGTTTGCTTATGTTTCGAGCATTTTTAGCCTCTCAAAATTACCTTCGTTGTTAACGGCGAAGAATGCGTCGCCACGGCAACAGCTTTTCACGAAACAACAAGCTTTGAGTATCTTTTCATCACAAAGGTCTTTAGACTGTACCGACCAAATTTGAAGTTGATCTGATGAATTCCCTAGGAGGAGTTCGTTAAAGTGTAGCGCCTGGAAATGACAAAAACGACATGAGAAATTCATAAAAAATGCAAAATGGCTGACTTCCGGTTGGGTTTAGAGCATAGCCCCAAGAGACTTTTATTGAAGTCCATATGCGATACATGTTCCTACCACATTTCATACATCTAGGTCAAACGTACTGCGAGGGCTGCTTCGTTGAAATTTTGTAGGGGGCGCTATTGAGCCGATTTGCCACTCTGAAGCAATAAAATCATATTATACAACTACATTTTGGGCTTTAAATGTGTATGCCAAGTTTGCTGATGTTTCGAGCATTTGTAGCCTCTCAAAATGACCTTCTTTGTTAACGGCGAAGACTGCATCGCCACGGCAACGGCGTTCGACGAAACATCAAAAGCTTCATGATCTGGCATTATGAACTTCTTGTATTTGTGTGGAACAAATTTGATATTGATTTGATTTACCTACTAAGAGAAACAAGCCAAAGTATAAAGACTTTAACTTCCTGTTACCAGTAGGTGGCGCTATGACTATGATTCGAAATTGGCCTGCAGATGTCTTCAGGCCTGGAGTCTAATCAAGCATGTGAAATCTGGTAAAGATCTGATGATGTGGAGTCGAGATACATCAGTTTATTCGTTCATGGCGAAGGATCGAAATTCGCCGAGCCGCCACGTCGCTGCCCTTCAGTAACTTCTTACAATTTTCACAATGAAGCATTATCAAGGTCTTAAGGCTTGTATGACAACATTTGAGAGGGATCTGATTAATCTGTTAGGAGCAGGATGTCAAAGTACGCAGCGTACAACTTCCGGTTGCCACTAGGTGGCGCTATCAGTTTGATTCAAAATTATCATATAGATGTGTTCCGGGTCAGGATGTTATGACATATGAGAGACTTTGAGCAGATTCGACAATGTACGGCCGAGTTACAACAACTTCCTGTTTCGTGGCGAATGGTGTTTCTTTGACGCCACGCCACGGCCACATAGTTCGATAACTTTTTGATCTTTGAGTAACTTTTCACTGCCAAGGTCTCAAGAGCAGACTAGCCGAATCTGAAGTCAATCGGGTCAAATCTCTGGGAGGAGTTCGTTAAAGTATGACGCCTTGAAACGGTCAAAAAACGTCATAAAAGCAAAAATGGCCGACTTCCTGTTTGGTTTAGAGAAAACGGCCAAGAGGATTTTTTGTGCGTCTCATCACGTTCCACATACCGACCAAATTTCATACAGCTGGGTGAATCCTGATGTTGGGGCTACTCAATAGGGGGCGCTAGCGAGCCAATATTTCATACCGCAGCTGGACACCCCAATCAGACTGCAATTTTCGCAAATTCTGGCTTGCGTGCCAAATTTCACAACATTCCCAATATCCCAAGCACCTCCTTTTTGCGACGAAACACTAAAAATAATAATAATAATAATAAGAAGAATAATAAACATTCGAAATTCAATAGGTCCTCCGCTCCGACTACGTCGGTGCTCGGGCCCTAATAATAATAAGAAGAATAAACATTACGGTTTCAATAGGTCCTCCGCTCCGACTACGTCGGTGCTCGGGCCCTAATAAACATAGCGGTTTCAATAGGTCCTCCGCTCCGACTACGTCGGTGCTCGGGCCCTAATTAAAGCTGCGAGCAGCGATGGGCGGGCCCTCGCAATATGCACGTCGGGGTGCATGCACGTCGGGGTGCCGGCGGGACTCCGGCCTGCGCGGCCGAGAACGTCCGCGACCGTCGGACGGCGCGAGGACTCTGGTTGATGCTGTCATTCAGTTCCGTGACCGTCAGACACTGCATGCAGGTTCAGAGCATGGCCCCAATATACTTTTATTTAAGTCCATATGTGATACATGTTCCTACCAAATTTCATACATCTAGGTGAAACGTACTGCGAGGGCTGCTTCGTTGAAATTTTGTAGGGGGCGCTATTGAGCCGATTTGCCACTCTGAACCAATAAAATCATATTATACAACTACATTTTGGCCTTTAAATGTGTATGCCAAGTTTGCTTATGTTTCGAGCATTTTTAGCCTCCCAAAATGACCTTCGTTGTTAACGGCGAAGACTGCATCGCCACGGCAACGGCGTTCGACGAAACATCAAAGCTTCATGATCTGGCATTATGAACTATTTGTGTGGAACAAATTTGATATTGATTTGATTTACCTACTAAGAGAAACTTTAACTTCCTGTTACCAGTAGGTGGCGCTATGACTATGATTCAAAATTGGCCTGCATATGTCTTCAGGCCTGGAGTCTAATCAAACACGTGAAATCTGGTAAAGATCTGATGATGTGGAGTCGAGTTACATCAGTTTATTCGTTCATGGCGAAGGATCGAAATTCCGTCGCCACGGCAACAGCTTTTCACGAAACAACAAGCTTTGAGTAACTTTTCATCACAAAGGTCTTTAGACTGTACCGACCAAATTTGAAGTTGATCTGATGAATTCCCTAGGAGGAGTTCGTTAAAGTGCAGGGCCTGGAAATGACAAAAACGACATGAGAAATTCATAAAAAATACAAAATGGCTGACTTCCGGTTGGGTTTAGAGCATAGCCCCAAGAGACTTTTATTGAAGTCCATATGCGATACATGTTCCTACCACATTTCATACATCTAGGTCAAACGTACTGCGAGGGCTGCTTCGTCGAAATTTTGTAGGGGGCGCTATTGAGCCGATTTGCCACTCTGAACCAATAAAATCATATTCTGTAACTACATTTCGGCCTTGTAATCTACTTGCCAAGTTTGCTTATGTTTCGAGCATTTTTAGCCTCTCAAAATGACCTTCGTTGTTAACGGCGAAGACTGCATCGCCACGGCAACGGCGTTGGACGAAACATCAAAAGCTTCATGATCTGGCATTATGAACTTCTTGTATTTGTGTGGAACAAATTTGATATTGATTTGATTTACCTACTAAGAGAAACAAGCCAAAGTATAACGACTTTAACTTCCTGTTACCAGTAGGTGGCGCTATGACTATGATTCAAAATTGGCCTGCAGATGTCTTCAGGCCTGGAGTCTAATCAAACACGTGAAATCTGGTAAAGATCTGATGATGTGGAGTCGAGTTACATCAGTTTATTCGTTCATGGCGAAGGATCGAAATTCGCCGAGCCGCCACGTCGCCGCCCTTCAGTAACTTCTTACAATCTTCACAATGAAGCATTATCAAGGTCTTAAGGCTTGTTTGACAACATTTGAGAGGGATCTGATTAATCTGTGAGGAGCAGGATGTCAAAGTACGCAGCGTACAACTTCCGGTTGCCACTAGGTGGCGCTATCACTATGATTCTAAATTATCATACAGATGTGTTCCGGGTCAGGATGTTATGACATATGAGAGATTTGGAGCAGATTCGACAATGTACGGCCGAGTTACAACAACTTCCTGTTTCGTGGCGAATGGTGTTTCTTTGACGCCACGCCACGGCCACATAGTTCGATAACTTTTTGATCTTTGAGTAACTTTTCACTGCCAAGGTCTCAAGAGCAGACTAGCCGAATCTGAAGTCAATCGGGTCAAATCTCTGGGAGGAGTTCGTTAAAGTATGACGCCTTGAAACGGTCAAAAAACGTCATAAAAGCAAAAATGGCCGACTTCCTGTTTGGTTTAGAGAAAACGGCCAAGAGGATTTTTGGTGCGTCTCATCACGTTCCACATACCTACCAACTTTCATACAGCTGGGTGAAACCTGATGTTGGGGCTACTCAATAGGGGGCGCTAGCGAGCCAATATTTCATACCGCAGCTGGACACCCCAATCAGACTGCAATTTTCGCAAATTCTGGCTTGCGTGCCAAATTTCACAACATTCCCAATATCCCAAGCACCTCCTTTTTGCGACGAAAGACTAAGAATAATAATAATTAAAGCTGCGAGCAGCGATGGGCGGGCCCTCGCAATATGCACGTCGGGGTGCATGCACGTCGGGGTGGCGGCGGGACTCCGGCCTGCGCGGCCGAGAACGTCCGCGACCGTCGGACGGCGCGAGGACTCTGGTTGATGCTGCCATTCAGTTCCGTGACCGTCAGACACTGCATGCAGGTTCAGAGCATGGCCCCAATATACTTTTATTTAAGTCCATATGTGATACATGTTCCTACCAAATTTCATACATCTAGGTGAAACGTACTGCGAGGGCTGCTTCGTTGAAATTTTGTAGGGGGCGCTATTGAGTCGATTTGCCACTCTGAACCAATAAAATCATATTATACAACTACATTTTGGCCTTTAAATGTGTATGCCAAGTTTGCTTATGTTTCGAGCATTTTTAGCCTCCCAAAATGACCTTCGTTGTTAACGGCGAAGACTGCATCGCCACGGCAACGGCGTTCGACGAAACATCAAAGCTTCATGATCTGGCATTATGAACTATTTGTGTGGAACAAATTTGATATTGATTTGATTTACCTACTAAGAGAAACAAGCCAAAGTATCAAGACTTTAACTTCCTGTTACCAGTAGGTGGCGCTATGACTATGATTCAAAATTGGCCTGCATATGTCTTCAGGCCTGGAGTCTAATCAAACACGTGAAATCTGGTAAAGATCTGATGATGTGGAGTCGAGTTACATCAGTTTATTCGTTCATGGCGAAGGATCGAAATTCCGTCGCCACGGCAACAGCTTTTCACGAAACAACAAGCTTTGAGTAACTTTTCATCACAAAGGTCTTTAGACTGTACCGACCAAATTTGAAGTTGATCTGATGAATTCCCTAGGAGGAGTTCGTTAAAGTGCAGGGCCTGGAAATGACAAAAACGACATGAGAAATTCATAAAAAATACAAAATGGCTGACTTCCGGTTGGGTTTAGAGCATAGCCCCAAGAGACTTTTATTGAAGTCCATATGCGATACATGTTCCTACCACAGTTCATACATCTAGGTCAAACATACTGCGAGGGCTGCTTCGTCGAAATTTTGTAGGGGGCGCTATTGAGCCGATTTGGCACTCTGAACCAATAAAATCAGATTCTGTAACTACATTTCGGCCTTGTAATCTACTTGCCAAGTTTGCTTATGTTTCGAGCATTTTTAGCCTCTCAAAATGACCTTCGTTGTTAACGGCGAAGACTGCATCGCCACGGCAACGGCGTTCGACGAAACATCAAAAGCTTCATGATCTGGCATTATGAACTTCTTGTATTTGTGTGGAAGAAATTTGATATTGATTTGATTTACCTACTAAGAGAAACAAGCCAAAGTATAAAGACTTTAACTTCCTGTTACCAGTAGGTGGCGCTATGACTATGATTCAAAATTGGCCTGGATATGTCTTCAGGCCTGGAGTCTAATCAAACACGTGAAATCTGGCAAAGATCTGATGATGTGGAGTCGAGTTACATCAGTTTATTCGTTCATGGCGAAGGATCGAAATTCGCCGAGCCGCCACGTCGCCGCCCTTCAGTAACTTCTTACAATCTTCACAACGAAGCATTATCAAGGTCTTAAGGCTTGTTTGACAACATTTGAGAGGGATCTGATTAATCTGTGAGGAGCAGGATGTCAAAGTACGCAGCGTACAACTTCCGGTTGCCACTAGGTGGCGCTATCACTATGATTCTAAATTATCATATAGATGTGTTCCGGGTCAGGATGTTATGACATATGAGAGATTTTGAGCAGATTCGACAATGTACGGCCGAGTTACAACAACTTCCTGTTTCGTGGCGAATGGTGTTTCTTTGACGCCACGCCACGGCCACATAGTTCGATAACTTTTTGATCTTTGAGTAACTTTTCACTGTCAAGGTCTCAAGAGCAGACTCGCCGAATCTGAAGTCAATCGGGTCAAATCTCTGGGAGGAGTTCGTTAAAGTATGACGCCTTGAAACGGTCAAAAAACGTCATAAAAGCAAAAATGGCCGACTTCCTGTTTGGTTTAGAGAAAACGGCCAAGAGGATTTTTGGTGCGTCTCATCACGTTCCACATAACTACCAACTTTCATACAGCTGGGTGAATCCTGATGTCGGGGCTACTCAATAGGGGGCGCTAGCGAGCCAATATTTCATACTGCAGCTGGACACCCCAATCAGACTGCAATTTTCGCAAATTCTGGCTTGCGTGCCAAATTTCACAACATTCCCAATATCCCAAGCACCTCCTTTTTGCGACGAAACACTAAAAATAATAATAATAAGAATAATAATAATAATAAACATTACGGTTTCAATAGGTCCTCCGCTCCGACTACGTCGGTGCTCGGGCCCTAATAATAAGAATTAAAGCTGCGAGCAGCGATGAGCGGGCCCTCGCAATATGCACGTCGGGGTGCATGCACGTCGGGGTGCCGGCGGGACTCCGGCCTGCGCGGCCGAGAACGTACGCGACCGTCGGACGGCGCGAGGACTCTGGTTGATGCTGTCATTCAGTTCCGTGACCATCAGACACTGCATGCAGGTTCAGAGCATGGCCCCAATATACTTTTATTTAAGTCCATATGTGATACATGTTCCTACTAAATTTCATACATCTAGGTGAAACGTACTGCGAGGGCTGCTTCGTTGAAATTTTGTAGGGGGCGCTATTGAGCCGATTTGCCACTCTGAACCAATAAAATCATATTATACAACTACATTTTGGGCTTTAAATGTGTATGCCAAGTTTGCTTATGTTTCGAGCATTTTTAGCCTCTCAAAATGACCTTCGTTGTTAACGGCGAAGACTGCATCGCCACGGCAACGGCGTTCGACGAAACATCAAAAGCTTCATGATCTGGCATTATGAACTATTTGTGTGGAACAAATTTGATATTGATTTGATTTACCTACTAAGAGAAACAAGCCAAAGTATCAAGACTTTAACTTCCTGTTACCAGTAGGTGGCGCTATGACTATGATTCAAAATTGGCCTGCATATGTCTTCAGGCCTGGAGTCTAATCAAACACGTGAAATCTGGTAAAGATCTGATGATGTGGAGTCGAGTTACATCAGTTTATTCGTTCATGGCGAAGGATCGAAATTCCGTCGCCACGGCAACAGCTTTTCACGAAACAACAAGCTTTGAGTAACTTTTCATCACAAAGGTCTTTAGACTGCACCGACCAAATTTGACGTTGATCTGATGAATTCCCTAGGAGGAGTTCGTTAAAGTGCAGCGCCTGGAAATGACAAAAACGACATGAGAAATTCATAAAAATACAAAATGGCTGACTTCCGGTTGGGTTTAGAGCATAGCCCCAAGAGACTTTTATTGAAGTCCATATGCGATACATGTTCCTACCACATTTCATACATCTAGGTCAAACGTACTGCGAGGGCTGCTTCGTTGAAATTTTGTAGGGGGCGCTATTAAGCCGATTTGCCACTCTGAACCAATAAAATCATATTCTATAACTACATTTCGGCCTTGTAATCTACTTGCCAAGTTTGCTTATGTTTCGAGCATTTTTAGCCTCTCAAAATGACCTTCGTTGTTCACGGCGAAGACTGCATCGCCACGGCAACGGCGTTCGACGAAACATCAAAAGCTTCATGATCTGGTATTATGAACTTCTTGTATTTGTGTGGAACAAATTTGATATTGATTTGATTTACCTACTAAGAGAAACAAGCCAAAGTATAAAGACTTTAACTTCCTGTTAGCAGTAGGTGGCGCTATGACTATGATTCAAAATTGGCCTGCAGATGTCTTCAGGCCTGGAGTCTAATCAAACACGTGAAATCTGGTAAAGATCTGATGATGTGGAGTCGAGTTACATCAGTTTATTCGTTCATGGCGAAGGATCGAAATTCGCCGAGCCGCCACGTCGCCGCCCTTCAGTAACTTCTTACAATCTTCACAATGAAGCATTATCAAGGTCTTAAGGCTTGTTTGACAACATTTGAGAGGGATCTGATTAATCTGTGAGGAGCAGGATGTCAAAGTACGCAGCGTACAACTTCCGGTTGCCACTAGGTGGCGCTATCACTATGATTCTAAATTATCATATAGATGTGTTCCGGGTCAGGATCTTATGACATATGAGAGATTTGGAGCAGATTCGACAATGTACGGCCAAGTTACAACAACTTCCTGTTTCGTGGCGAATGGTGTTTCTTTGACGCCACGCCACGGCCACATAGTTCGATAACTTTTTGATCTTTGAGTAACTTTTCACTGTCAAGGTCTCAAGAGCAGACTCGCCGAATCTGAAGTCAATCGGGTCAAATCTCTGGGAGGAGTTCGTTAAAGTATGACGCCTTGAAACGGTCAAAAAACGTCATAAAAGCAAAAATGGCCGACTTCCTGTTTGGTTTAGAGAAAACGGCCAAGAGGATTTTTGGTGCGTCTCATCACGTTCCACATAACTACCAACTTTCATACAGCTGGGTGAATCCTGATGTCGGGGCTACTCAATAGGGGGCGCTAGCGAGCCAATATTTCATACTGCAGCTGGACACCCCAATCAGACTGCAATTTTCGCAAATTCTGGCTTGCGTGCCAAATTTCACAACATTCCCAATATCCCAAGCACCTCCTTTTTGCGACGAAACACTAAAAATAAGAAGAATAAGAATAAGAATAATAATAAACATTCGAAATTCAATAGGTCCTCCGCTCCGACTACGTCGGTGCTCGGGCCCTAATAAACATTCGAAATTCAATAGGTCCTCCGCTCCGACTACGTCGGTGCTCGGGCCCTAATAAACATTACGGTTTCAATAGGTCCTCCGCTCCGACTACGTCGGTGCTCGGGCCCTAATAATAAGAATTAAAGCTGCGAGCAGCGATGGGCGGGCCCTCGCAATATGCACGTCGGGGTGCCGGCGGGACTCCGGCCTGCGCGGCCGAGAACGTCCGCGACCGTCGGACGGCGCGAGGACTCTGGCTGATGCTGCCATTTAGTTCTGTGACCGTCAGACACTGCATGCAGGTTTAGAGCATGGCCCCAATATACTTTTATTTAAGTCCATATGTGATACATGTTCCCACCAAATTTCATACATCTAGGTGAAACGTACTGCGAGGGCTGCTTCGTTGAAATTTTGTAGGGGGCGCTATTGAGCCGATTTGCCACTCTGAACCAATAAAATCATATTCCATAACTACATTTCGGCCTTGTAATCTACTTGCCAAGTTTGGCTATGTTTCGAGCATTTTTAGCCTCTCAAAATGACCTTCGTTGTTAACGGCGATGAATGCGTCGCCACGGCAACGGCTTTTCACGAAACATCAAGCTTTGAGTAACTTTTCATCACAAAGGTCTTTAGACTGTACCGACCAAATTTGAAGTTGATCTGATGAATTCCCTAGGAGGAGTTCGTTAAAGTGCAGCGCCTGGAAATGACAAAAACGACATGAGAAATTCATAAAAAATGCAAAATGGCTAACTTCCGGTTGGGTTTAGAGCATAGCCCCAAGAGACTTTTATTGAAGTCCATATGCGATACATGTTCCTACCACATTTCATACATCTAGGTCAAACATACTGCGAGGGCTGCTTCGTCGAAATTTTGTAGGGGGCGCTATTGAGCCGATTTGCCACTCTGAACCAATAAAATCATATTCTATAACTACATTTCGGCCTTGGAATCTACTTGCCAAGTTTGCTTATGTTTCGAGCATTTTTAGCCTCTCAAAATGACCTTCGTTGTTCACGGCGAAGACTGCATCGCCACGGCAACGGCGTTCGACGAAACATCAAAAGCTTCATGATCTGGCATTATGAACTTATTGTATTTGTGTGGAACAAATTTGATATTGATTTGATTTACCTACTGAGAGAAACAAGCCAAAGTATCAAGACTTTAACTTCCTGTTACCAGTAGATGGCGCTATGACTATGATTCAAAATTGGCCTGCAGATGTCTTCAGGCCTGGAGTCTAATCAAGCATGTGAAATCTGGTAAAGATCTGATGATGTGGAGTCGAGATACATCAGTTTATTCGTTCATGGCGAAGGATCGAAATTCGCCGAGCCGCCACGTCGCCGCCCTTCAGTAACTTCTTACAATCTTCACAACGAAGCATTATCAAGGTCTTAAGGCTTGTTTGACAACATTTGAGAGGGATCTGATTAATCTGTGAGGAGCAGGATGTCAAAGTACGCAGCGTACAACTTCCGGTTGCCACTAGGTGGCGCTATCAGTTTGATTCAAAATTATCATATAGATGTGTTCCGGGTCAGGATGTTATGACATATGAGAGATTTTGAGCAGATTCGACAATGTACGGCCGAGTTACAACAACTTCCTGTTTCGTGGCGAATAGTGTTTCTTTGACGCCACGCCACGGCCACATAGTTCGATAACTTTTTGATCTTTGAGTAACTTTTCACTGCCAAGGTCTCAAGAGCAGACTAGCCGAATCTGAAGTCAATCGGGTCAAATCTCTGGGAGGAGTTCGTTAAAGTATGGCGCCTTGAAACGGTCAAAAAACGTCATAAATGCAAAAATGGCCGACTTCCTGTTTGGTTTAGAGAAAACTTCCAAGAGGATTTTTGGTGCGTCTCATCACGTTCCACATACCTACCAACTTTCATACAGCTGGGTGAAACCTGATGTTGGGGCTACTCAATAGGGGGCGCTAGCGAGCCAATATTTCATAACGCAGCTGGACACCCCAATCAGACTGCAATTTTCGCAAATTCTGGCTTGCGTGCCAAATTTCACAACATTCCCAATATCCCAAGCACCTCCTTTTTGCGACGAAAGACTAAGAATAAGAATAATAAACATTACGGTTTCAATAGGTCCTCCGCTCCGACTACGTCGGTGCTCGGGCCCTAATAATAATAAACATTCGAAATTCAATAGGTCCTCCGCTCCGACTACGTCGGTGCTCGGGCCCTAATAAACATTACGGTTTCAATAGGTCCTCCGCTCCGACTACGTCGGTGCTCGGGCCCTAATTAAAGCTGCGAGCAGCGATGAGCGGGCCCTCGCTATATGCACGTCGGGGTGCATGCACGTCGGAGTGCCGGCGGGACTCCGGCCTGCGCGGCCGAGAACGTCCGCGACCGTCGGACGGCGCGAGGACTCTGGTTGATGCTGCCATTCAGTTCTGTGACCGTCAGACACTGCATGCAGGTTCAGAGCATGGCCCCAATATACTTTTATTTAAGTCCATATGTGATACATGTTCCTACCAAATTTCATACATCTAGGTGAAACGTACTGCGAGGGCTGCTTCGTTGAAATTTTGTAGGGGGCGCTATTGAGCCGATTTGCCACTCTGAACCAATAAAATCATATTATACAACTACATTTTGGGCTTTAAATGTGTATGCCAAGTTTGCTTATGTTTCGAGCATTTTTAGCCTCTCAAAATGACCTTCGTTGTTAACGGCGAAGACTGCATCGCCACGGCAACGGCGTTCGACGACACATCAAAAGCTTCATCATCTGGCATTATGAACTATTTGTGTGGAACAAATTTGATATTGATTTGATTTACCTACTAAGAGAAACAAGCCAAAGTATCAAGACTTTAACTTCCTGTTACCAGTAGGTGGCGCTATGACTATGATTCAAAATTGGCCTGCATATGTCTTCAGGCCTGGAGTCTAATCAAACACGTGAAATCTGGTAAAGATCTGATGATGTGGAGTCGAGTTACATCAGTTTATTCGTTCATGGCGAAGGATCGAAATTCCGTCGCCACGGCAACAGCTTTTCACGAAACAACAAGTTTTGAGTAACTTTTCATCACAAAGGTCTTTAGACTGTACCGACCAAATTTGAAGTTGATCTGATGAATTCCCTAGGAGGAGTTCGTTAAAGTGCAGCGCCTGGAAATGACAAAAACGACATGAGAAATTCATAAAAAATGCAAAATGGCTGACTTCCGGTTGGGTTTAGAGCATAGCCCCAAGAGACTTTTATTGAAGTCCATATGCGATACATGTTCCTACCACATTTCATACATCTAGGTCAAACGTACTGCGAGAGCTGCTTCGTCGAAATTTTGTAGGGGGCGCTATTGAGCCGATTTGCCACTCTGAACCAATAAAATCATATTCCCTAACTACATTTCGGCCTTGTAATCTACTTGCCAAGTTTGCTTATGTTTCGAGCATTTTTAGCCTGTCAAAATTACCTTCGTTGTTAACGGCGAAGACTGCATCGCCACGGCAACGGCGTTCGACGAAACATCAAAAACTTCATGATCTGGCATTATGAACTTCTTGTATTTGTGTGGAACAAATTTGATATTGATTTGATTTACCTACTGAGAGAAACAAGCCAAAGTATCAAGACTTTAACTTCCTGTTACCAGTAGGTGGCGCTATGACTATGATTCAAAATTGGCCTGCAGATGTCTTCAGGCCTGGAGTCTAATCAAACACGTGAAATCTGGGAAAGATCTGATGATGTGGAGTCGAGATACATCAGTTTATTCGTTCATGGCGAAGGATCGAAATTCGCCGAGCCGCCACGTCGCCGCCCTTCAGTAACTTCTTACAATCTTCACAACGAAGCATTATCAAGGTCTTAAGGCTTGTTTGACAACATTTGAGAGGGATCTGATTAATCTGTGAGGAGCAGGATGTCAAAGTACGCAGCCTACAACTTCCGGTTGCCACTAGGTGGCGCTATCACTATGATTCTAAATTATCATACAGATGTGTTCCGGGTCAGGATGTTATGACATATGAGAGATTTGGAGCAGATTCGACAATGTACGGCCGAGTTACAACAACTTCCTGTTTCGTGGCGAATAGTGTTTCTTTGACGCCACGCCACGGCCACATAGTTCGATAACTTTTTGATCTTTGAGTAACTTTTTACTGCCAAGGTCTCAAGAGCAGACTAGCCGAATCTGAAGTCAATCGGGTCAAATCTCTGGGAGGAGTTCGTTAAAGTATGACGCCTTGAAACGGTCAAAAAACGTCATAAAAGCAAAAATGGCCGACTTCCTGTTTGGTTTAGAGAAAACTTCCAAGAGGATTTTTGGTGCGTCTCATCACGTTCCACATACCTACCAACTTACATACAGCTGGGTGAAACCTGATGTTGGGGCTACTCAATAGGGGGCGCTAGCGAGCCAATATTTCATACCGTAGCGGGACACCCCAATCAGACTGCAATTTTCGCAAATTCTGGCTTGCGTGCCAAATTTCACAACATTCCCAATATCCCAAGCACCTCCTTTTTGCGACGAAAGACTAAGAATAATAATAATAATTAAAGCTGCGAGCAGCGATGGGCGGGCCCTCGCAATATGCACGTCGGGGTGCCGGCGGGACTCCGGCCTGCGCGGCCGAGAACGTCTGCGACCGTCGGACGGCGCGAGGACTCTGGCTGATGCTGCCATTCAGTTCTGTGACCGTCAGACACTGCATGCAGGTTTAGAGCATGGCCCCAAGAGACTTTTATTGAAGTCCATATGTGATACATGTTCCTACCAAATTTCATACATCTAGGTGAAACGTACTGCGAGGGCTGCTTCGTTGAAATTTTGTAGGGGGCGCTATTGAGCCGATTTGCCACTCTGAACCAATAAAATCATATTCCTTAACTACATTTCGGCCTTGTAATCTACTTGCCAAGTTAGGTTATGTTTCGAGCATTTTTAGCCTCTCAAAATGACCTTCGTTGTTAACGGCGAAGAATGCGTCGCCACGGCAACAGCTTTTCACGAAACAACAAGCTTTGAGTAACTTTTCATCACAAAGGTCTTTAGACTGTACCGACCAAATTTGAAGTTGATCTGATGAATTCCCTAGGAGGAGTTCGTTAAAGTGCAGCGCCTGGAAATGACAAAAACGACATGAGAAATTCATAAAAAATGCAAAATGGCTGACTTCCGGTTGGGTTTAGAGCATAGCCCCAAGAGACTTTTATTGAAGTCCATATGCGATACATGTTCCTACCACATTTCATACATCTAGGTCAAACGTACTGCGAGGGCTGCTTCGTCGAAATTTTGTAGGGGGCGCTATTGAGCCGATTTGGCACTCTGAACCAATAAAATCAGATTCTGTAACTACATTTCGGCCTTGTAATCTACTTGCCAAGTTTGCTTATGTTTCGAGCATTTTTAGCCTCTCAAAATGACCTTCGTTGTTAACGGCGAAGACTGCATCGCCACGGCAACGGCGTTCGACGAAACATCAAAAGCTTCATGATCTGGCATTATGAACTTCTTCTATTTGTGTGGAACAAATTTGATATTGATTTGATTTACCTACTAAGAGAAACAAGCCAAAGTATAAAGACTTTAACTTCCTGTTACCAGTAGGTGGCGCTATGACTATGATTCAAAATTGGCCTGCAGATGTCTTCAGGCCTGGAGTCTAATCAAACACGTGAAATCTGGTAAAGATCTGATGATGTGGAGTCGAGTTACATCAGTTTATTCGTTCATGGCGAAGGATCGAAATTCGCCGAGCCGCCACGTCGCCGCCCTTCAGTAACTTCTTATAATCTTCACAATGAAGCATTATCAAGGTCTTAAGGCTTGTTTGACAACATTTGAGAGGGATCTGATTAATCTGTGAGGAGCAGGATGTCAAAGTACGCAGCGTACAACTTCCGGTTGCCACTAGGTGGCGCTATCACTATGATTCTAAATTATCATACAGATGTGTTCCGGGTCAGGATGTTATGACATATGAGAGATTTGGAGTAGATTCGACAATGTACGGCCGAGTTACAACAACTTCCTGTTTCGTGGCGAATGGTGTTTCTTTGACGCCACGCCACGGCCACATAGTTCGATAACTTTTTGATCTTTGAGTAACTTTTCACTGCCAAGGTCTCAAGAGCAGACTAGCCGAATCTGAAGTCAATCGGGTCAAATCTCTGGGAGGAGTTCGTTAAAGTATGACGCCTTGAAACGGTCAAAAAACGTCATAAAAGCAAAAATGGCCGACTTCCTGTTTGGTTTAGACAAAACGGCCAAGAGGATTTTTTGTGCGTCTCATCACGTTCCACATACCGACCAAATTTCATACAGCTGGGTGAATCCTGATGTTGGGGCTACTCAATAGGGGGCGCTAGCGAGCCAATATTTCATACCGCAGCTGGACACCCCAATCAGACTGCAATTTTCGCAAATTCTGGCTTGCGTGCCAAATTTCACAACATTCCCAATATCCCAAGCACCTCCTTTTTGCGACGAAACACTTAGAATAAGAAGAATAATAATAAACATTCGAAATTCAATAGGTCCTCCGCTCCGACTACGTCGGTGCTCGGGCCCTAATTAAAGCTGCGAGCAGCGATGGGCGGGCCCTCGCAATATGCACGTCGGGGTGCATGCACGTCGGGGTGCCGGCGGGACTCCGGCCTGCGCGGCCGAGAACGTCAGCGACCGTCGGACGGCGCGAGGACTCTGGTTGATGCTGTCATTCAGTTCCGTGACCATCAGACACTGCATGCAGGTTCAGAGCATGGCACCAAGAGACTTTTATTTAAGTCCATATGTGATACATGTTCCTACCAAATTTCATACATCTAGGTGAAACGTACTGCGAGGGCTGCTTCGTTGAAATTTTGTAGGGGGCGCTATTGAGCCGATTTGCCACTCTGAACCAATAAAATCATATTCCATAACTACATTTCGGCCTTGTAATCTACTTGCCAAGTTTGGTTATGTTTCGAGCATTTTTAGCCTCTCAAAATGACCTTCGTTGTTAACGGCGAAGGATGCGTCGCCACGGCAACAGATTTTCACGAAACAACAAGCTTTGAGTAACTTTTCATCACAAAGGTCTTTAGACTGTACCGACCAAATTTGAAGTTGATCTGATGAATTCCCTAGGAGGAGTTCGTTAAAGTGCAGTGCCTGGAAATGACAAAAACGACATGAGAAATTCATAAAAAATGCAAAATGGCTGACTTCCGGTTGGGTTTAGAGCATAGCCCCAAGAGACTTTTATTGAAGTCCATATGCGATACATGTTCTTACCACATTTCATACATCTAGGTCAAACGTACTGCGAGGGCTGCTTCGTCGAAATTTTGTAGGGGGCGCTATTGAGCCGATTTGCCACTCTGAACCAATAAAATCATATTCTATAACTACATTTCGGCCTTGTAATCTACCTGCCAAGTTTGCTTATGTTTCGAGCATTTTTAGCCTCTCAAAATGACCTTCGTTGTTCACGGCGAAGACTGCATCGCCACGGCAACGGCGTTCGACGAAACATCAAAAGCTTCATGATCTGGCATTATGAACTTCTTCTATTTGTGTGGAACAAATTTGATATTGATTTGATTTACCTACTAAGAGAAACAAGCCAAAGTATAAAGACTTTAACTTCCTGTTACCAGTAGGTGGCGCTATGACTATGATTCAAAATTGGCCTGCAGATGTCTTCATGCCTGGAGTCTAATCAAACATGTGAAATCTGGTAAAGATCTGATGATGTGGAGTCAAGTTACATCAGTTTATTCGTTCATGGCGAAGGATCGAAATTCGCCGAGCCGCCACGTCGCCGCCCTTCAGTAACTTCTTACAATCTTCACAATGAAGCATTATCAAGGTCTTAAGGCTTGTTTGACAACATTTGAGAGGGATCTGATTAATCTGTGAGGAGCAGGATGTCAAAGTACGCAGCGTACAACTTCCGGTTGCCACTAGGTGGCGCTATCAGTTTGATTCAAAATTATCATACAGATGTGTTCCGGGTCAGGATGTTATGACATATGAGAGATTTTGAGCAGATTCGACAATGTACGGCCGAGTTACAACAACTTCCTGTTTCGTGGCGAATGGTGTTTCTTTGACGCCACGCCACGGCCACATAGTTCGATAACTTTTTGATCTTTGAGTAACTTTTCACTGCCAAGGTCTCAAGAGCAGACTAGCCGAATCTGAAGTCAATCGGGTCAAATCTCTGGGAGGAGTTCGTTAAAGTATGACGCCTTGAAACGGTCAAAAAACGTCATAAAAGTAAAAATGGCCGACTTCCTGTTTGGTTTAGAGAAAACTTCCAAGAGGATTTTTTGTGTGTCTCATCACGTTCCACATACCGACCAAATTTCATACAGCTGGGTGAAACCTGATGTTGGGGCTACTCAATAGGGGGCGCTAGCGAGCCAATATTTCATACCGCAGCTGGACACCCCAATCAGACTGCAATTTTCGCAAATTCTGGCTTGCGTGCCAAATTTCACAACATTCCCAATATCCCAAGCACCTCCTTTTTGCGACGAAACACTAAAAATAAGAATAATAATAAACATTCGAAATTCAATAGGTCCTCCGCTCCGACTACGTCGGTGCTCGGGCCCTAATAATAATAATAAGAAGAAGAATAAACATTCGAAATTCAATAGGTCCTCCGCTCCGACTACGTCGGTGCTCGGGCCCTAATAAGAATAAACATTCGAAATTCAATAGGTCCTCCGCTCCGACTACGTCGGTGCTCGGGCCCTAATTAAAGCTGCGAGCAGCGATGGGCGGGCCCTCGCAAGATGCACGTCGGGGTGCCGGCGGGACTCCGGCCTGCGCGGCCGAGAACATCCGCGACCGTCGGACGGCGCGAGGACTCTGGCTGATGCTGCCATTTAGTTCTGTGACCGTCAGACACTGCATGCAGGTTTAGAGCATGGCCCCAATATACTTTTATTTAAGTCCATATGTGATACATGTTCCCACCAAATTTCATACATCTAGGTCAAACGTACTGCGAGGGCTGCTTCGTCGGAATTTTGCAGGGGGCGCTATTGAGCCGATTTGCCACTCTGAACCAATCAAATCATATTCCCTAACTACATTTCGGCCTTGTAATCTACTTGCCAAGTTTGCTTATGTTTCGAGCATTTCTACCCTCTCAAAATGACCTTCGTTGTTAACGGCGAAGACTGCATCGCCACGGCAACGGCGTTCGAGGAAACATCAAAAGCTTCATGATCTGGCATTATGAACTTCTTGTATTTGTGTGGAACAAATTTGATATTGATTTGATTTACCTACTAAGAGAAACAAGCCAAAGTATCAAGACTTTAACTTCCTGTTACCAGTAGGTGGCGCTATGACTATGATTCAAAATTGGCCTGCATATGTCTTCAGGCCTGGAGTCTAATCAAACACGTGAAATCTGGTAAAGATCTGATGATGTGGAGTCGAGTTACATCAGTTTATTCGTTCATGGCGAAGGATCGAAATTCGCCGAGCTGCCACGTCGCCGTCCTTCAGTAACTTCTTACAATCTTCACAATGAAGCATTATCAAGGTCTTAAGGCTTGTTTGACAACATTTGAGAGGGATCTGATTAATCTGTGAGGAGCAGGATGTCAAAGTACGCAGCGTACAACTTCCGGTTGCCACTAGGTGGCGCTATCACTATGATTCTAAATTATCATATAGATGTGTTCCGGGTCAGGATGTTATGACATATGAGAGATTTTGAGCAGATTCGACAATGTACGGCCGAGTTACAACAACTTCCTGTTTCGTGGCGAATGGTGTTTCTTTGACGCCACGCCACGGCCACATAGTTCGATAACTTTTTGATCTTTGAGTAACTTTTCACTGCCAAGGTCTCAAGAGCAGACTAGCCGAATCTGAAGTCAATCGGGTCAAATCTCTGGGAGGAGTTCGTTAAAGTATGACGCCTTGAAACGGTCAAAAAACGTCATAAAAGTAAAAATGGCCGACTTCCTGTTTGGTTTAGAGAAAACTTCCAAGAGGATTTTTGGTGCGGCACATCACGTTCCACATACCGACCAAATTTCATACAGCTGGGTGAAACCTGATGTTGGGGCTACTCAATAGGGGGCGCTAGCGAGCCAATATTTCATACTGCAGCTGGACACCCCAATCAGACTGCAATTTTCGCAAATTCTGGCTTGCGTGCCAAATTTCACAGACTTCCCAATATCCCAAGCACCTCCTTTTTGCGACGAAACACTAAAAATAAGAATAAGAATAAGAATTAAAGCTGCGAGCAGCGATGGGCGGGCCCTCGCAATATGCACGTCGGGGTGCATGCACGTCGGGGTGCCGGCGGGACTCCGGCCTGCTCGGCCGAGTACGTCCGCGACCGTCGGACGGCGCGAGGACTCTGGTTGATGCTGTCATTCAGTTCCGTGACCGTCAGACACTGCATGCAGGTTCAGAGCATGGCCCCAATATACTTTTATTTAAGTCCATATGTGATACATGTTCCTACCAAATTTCATACATCTAGGTGAAACGTACTGCGAGGGCTGATTCGTTGTAATTTTGTAGGGGGCGCTATTGAGCCGATTTGCCACTCTGAACCAATAAAATCATATTATACAACTACATTTTGGGCTTTAAATGTGTATGCCAAGTTTGCTTATGTTTCGAGCATTTTTAGCCTCTCAAAATGACCTTCGTTGTTAACGGCGAAGACTGCATCGCCACGGCAACGGCGTTCGACGAAACATCAAAAGCTTCATGATCTGGCATTATGAACTTCTTGTATTTGTGTGGAACAAATTTGATATTGATTTGATTTACCTACTAAGAGAAACAAGCCAAAGTATCAAGACTTTAACTTCCTGTTACCAGTAGGTGGCGCTATGACTATGATTCAAAATTGGCCTGCATATGTCTTCAGGCCTGGAGTCTAATCAAACATGTGAAATCTGGTAAAGATCTGATGATGTGGAGTCGAGTTACATCAGTTTATTCGTTCATGGCGAAGGATCGAAATTCCGTCGCCACGGCAACAGCTTTTCACGAAACAACAAGCTTTGAGTAAGTTTTCATCACAAAGGTCTTTAGACTGTACCGACCAAATTTGAAGTTGATCTGATTAATTCCCTAGGAGGAGTTCGTTAAAGTGCAGCGCCTGGAAATGACAAAAACGACACTAGAAATTCATAAGAAATGCAAAATGGCTGACTTCCGGTTGGGTTTAGAGCATGGCCCCAAGAGACTTTTATTGAAGTCCATATGTGATACATATTCCTACCACATTTCATACATCTAGGTCAAACGTACTGCGAGGGCTGCTTCGTCGGAATTTCGTAGGGGGCGCTATTGAGCCGATTTGCCACTCTGAACCAATAAAATCATATTCCGTAACTACATTTCGGCCTTGTAATCTACTTGCCAAGTTTGCTTATGTTTCGAGCATTTTTAGCCTCTCAAAATGACCTTCGTTGTTAACGGCGAAGACTGCATCGCCACGGCAACGGCGTTTGACGAAACATCAAAAGCGTCATGATCTGGCATTATGAACTTCTTGTATTTGTGTGGAACTAATTTGATATTGATTTGATTTACCTACTAAGAGAAACAAGCCAAAGTATAAAGACTTTAACTTCCTGTTACCAGTAGGTGGCGCTATGACTATGATTCAAAATTGGCATGCATATGTCTTCAGGCCTGGAGTCTAATCAAACACATGACATCTGGTAAAGATCTGATGATGTGGAGTCGAGTTACATCAGTTTATTCGTTCATGGCGAAGGATCGAAATTCGCCGAGCCGCCACGTCGCCGCCCTTCAGTAACTTCTTACAATCTTCACAATGAAGCATTATCAAGGTCTTAAGGCTTGTTTGACAAGATTTGAGAGGGATCTGATGAATCTGTGAGGAGCAGGATGTCAAAGTACGAAGCGTACAACTTCCGGTTGCCACTAGGTGGCGCTATCAGTTTGATTCAAAATTATCATACAGATGTGTTCCGGGTCAGGATGTTATGACATATGAGAGATTTTGAGCAGATTCGACAATGTACGGCCGAGTTACAACAACTTCCTGTTTCGTGGCGAATGGTGTTTCTTTGACGCCACGCCACGGCCACATAGTTCGATAACTTTTTGATCTTTGAGTGACTTTTCACTGGCAAGGTCTCAAGAGCAGACTCGCCGAATCTGAAGTCAATCGGGTCAAATCTCTGGGAGGAGTTCGTTAAAGTATGACGCCTTGAAACGGTCAAAAAACGTCATAAAAGCAAAAATGGCCGACTTCCTGTTTGGTTTAGAGAAAACGGCCAAGAGGATTTTTTGTGCGTCTCATCACGTTCCACATACCTACCAACTTTCATACAGCTGGGTGAAACCTGATGTTGGGGCTACTCAATAGGGGGCGCTAGCGAGCCAATATTTCATACCGCAGCTGGGCACCCCAATCAGACTGCAATTTTCGCAAATTCTGGCTTGCTTGCCAAATTTCACAAACTTCCCAATATCCCAAGCACCTCCTTTTTGCGACGAAACACATAAAATAATAAGAATAAGAATAATAATAAACATTCGAAATTCAATAGGTCCTCCGCTCCGACTACGTCGGTGCTCGGGCCCTAATAATAAACATTAGGTCCTCCGCTCCGACTACGTCGGTGCTCGGGCCCTAATTAAAGCTGCGAGCAGCGATGAGCGGGCCCTCGCAATATGCACGTCGGGGTGCATGCACGTCGGGGTGCCGGCGGGACTCCGGCCTGCGCGGCCGAGAACGTCCGCGACCGTCGGACGGCGCGAGGACTCTGGTTGATGCTGTCATTCAGTTCCGTGACCGTCAGACACGGCATGCAGGTTCAGAGCATGGCCCCAATATACTTTTATTTAAGTCCATATGTGATACATGTTCCTACCAAATTTCATACATCTAGGTGAAACGTACTGCGAGGGCTGCTTCGTTGAAATTTTGTAGGGGGCGCTATTGAGCCGATTTGCCACTCTGAACCAATAAAATCATATTCCCTAACTGCATTTCGGCCTTGTAATCTACTTGCCAAGTTTGCTTATGTTTCGAGCATTTTTAGCCTCTCAAAATGACCTTCGTTGTTAACGGCGAAGACTGCATCGCCACGGCAACGGCGTTCGACGAAACATCCAAAGCTTCATGATCTGGCATTATGAACTTCTTGTATTTGTGTGGAACAAATTTGATATTGATTTGATTTACCTACTAAGAGAAACAAGCCAAAGTATAAAGACTTTAACTTCCTGTTACCAGTAGGTGGCGCTATGACTATGATTCAAAATTGGCCTGCAGATGTCTTCAGGCCTGGAGTCTAATCAAGCATGTGAAATCTGGTAAAGATCTGATGATGTGGAGTCGAGATACATCAGTTTATTCGTTCATGGCGAAGGATCGAAATTCGCCGAGCCGCCACGTCGCCGCCCTTCAGTAACTTCTTACAATCTTCACAACGAAGCATTATCAAGGTCTTAAGGCTTGTTTGACAAGATTTGACTGCATCGGATTAATCTGTGAGGAGCAGGATGTGAAAGTACGCAGCGTACAACTTCCGGTTGCCACTAGGTGGCGCTATCACTATGATTCAAAATTATCATATAGATGTGTTCCGGGTCAGGATGTTATGACATATGAGAGATTTGGAGCAGTTCGACAATGTACGGCCGAGTTACAACAACTTCCTGTTTCGTGGCGAATGGTGTTTCTTTGACGCCACGCCACGGCCACATCGTTCGATAACTTTTTGATCTTTGAGTAACTTTTCACTGCCAAGGTCTCAAGAGCAGACTAGCCGAATCTGAAGTCAATCGGGTCAAATCTCTGGGAGGAGTTCGTTAAAGTATGACGCCTTGAAACGGTCAAAAAACGTCATAAAAGTAAAAATGGCCGACTTCCTGTTTGGTTTAGAGAAAACTTCCAAGAGGATTTTTGGTGCGTCTCATCACGTTCCACATAACTACCAACTTTCATACAGCTGGGTGAATCCTGATGTTGGGGCTACTCAATAGGGGGCGCTAGCGAGCCAATATTTCATACCGCAGCTGGACACCCCAATCAGACTGCAATTTTCGCAAATTCTGGCTTGCGTGCCAAATTTCACAACATTCCCAATATCCCAAGCACCTCCTTTTTGCCATGAAAGCGGAAGAAGAAGAATAATAATAATAATTAAAGCTGCGAGCAGCGATGGGCGGGCCCTCGCAATATGCACGGCGGGGTGCATGCACGTCGGGGTGGCGGCGGGACTCTGGCCTGCGCGGCCGAGAACGTCCGCGACCGTCGGACGGCGCGAGGACTCTGGTTGATGCTGCCATTCAGTTCTGTGACCGTCAGACACTGCATGCAGGTTCAGAGCATGGCCCCAATATACTTTTATTTAAGTCCATATGTGATACATGTTCCTACCAAATTTCATACATCTAGGTGAAACGTACTGCGAGGGCTGCTTCGTTGAAATTTTGTAGGGGGCGCTATTGAGCCGATTTGCCACTCTGAACCAATAAAATCATATTATACAACTACATTTTGGGCTTTAAATGTGTATGCCAAGTTTGCTTATGTTTCGAGCATTTTTAGCCTCTCAAAATGACCTTCGTTGTTAACGGCGAAGAATGCGTCGCCACGGCAACAGCTTTTCACGAAACAACAAGCTTTGAGTAACTTTGCATCACAAAGGTCTTTAGACTGTACCGACCAAATTTGAAGTTGATCTGATTAATTCCCTAGGAGGAGTTCGTTAAAGTGCAGCGCCTGGAAATGACAAAAACGACACTAGAAATTCAGAAGAAATGCAAAGTTATTGACTTCCGGTTGGGTTTAGAGCATAGCCCCAAGAGACTTTTATTGAAGTCCATATGCGATACATGTTCCTACCACATTTCATACATCTAGGTCAAACGTACTGCGAGGGCTGCTTCGTCGAAATTTTGTAGGGGGCGCTATTGAGCCGATTTGCCACTCTGAACCAATAAAATCATATTCTATAACTACATTTCGGCCTTGGAATCTACTTGCCAAGTTTGCTTATGTTTCGAGCATTTTTAGCCTCTCAAAATGACCTTCGTTGTTCACGGCGAAGACTGCATCGCCACGGCAACGGCGTTCGACAAAACATCAAAAGCTTCATGATCTGGCATTATGAACTTCTTGTATTTGTGTGGAACAAATTTGATATTGATTTGATTTACCTACTAAGAGAAACAAGCCAAAGTATAAAGACTTTAACTTCCTGTTACCAGTAGGTGGCGCTATGACTATGATTCGAAATTGGCCTGCAGATGTCTTCAGGCCTGGAGTCTAATCAAGCATGTGAAATCTGGTAAAGATCTGATGATGTGGAGTCGAGATACATCAGTTTATTCGTTCATGGCGAAGGATCGAAATTCGCCGAGCCGCCACGTCGCCGCCCTTCAGTAACTTCTTACAATTTTCACAATGAAGCATTATCAAGGTCTTAAGGCTTGTATGACAACATTTGAGAGGGATCTGATTAATCTGTTAGGAGCAGGATGTCAAAGTACGCAGCGTACAACTTCCGGTTGCCACTAGGTGGCGCTATCACTATGATTCTAAATTATCATATAGATGTGTTCCGGGTCAGGATCTTATGACATATGAGAGATTTGGAGCAGATTCGACAATGTACGGCCAAGTTACAACAACTTCCTGTTTCGTGGCGAATGGTGTTTCTTTGACGCCACGCCACGGCCACATAGTTCGATAACTTTTTGATCTTTGAGTAACTTTTCACTGCCAAGGTCTCAAGAGCAGACTAGCCGAATCTGAAGTCAATCGGGTCAAATCTCTGGGAGGAGTTCGTTAAAGTATGACGCCTTGAAACGGTCAAAAAACGTCATAAAAGCATAAATGGCCGACTTCCTGTTTGGTTTAGAGAAAACGGCCAAGAGGATTTTTGGTGCGTCTCATCACGTTCCACATAACTACCAACTTTCATACAGCTGGGTGAATCCTGATGTCGGGGCTACTCAATAGGGGGCGCTAGCGAGCCAATATTTCATACTGCAGCTGGACACCCCAATCAGACTGCAATTTTCGCAAATTCTGGCTTGCGTGCCAAATTTCACAACATTCCCAATATCCCAAGCACCTCCTTTTTGCGACGAAACACTAAAAATAAGAATAATAATAATAATAATAATAATAAACATTCGAAATTCAATAGGTCCTCCGCTCCGACTACGTCGGTGCTCGGGCCCTAATTAAAGCTGCGAGCAGCGATGAGCGGGCCCTCGCAATATGCACGTCGGGGTGCACGCACGTCGGGGTGCCGGCGGGACTCCGGCCAGCGTGGCCGAGAATGTCCGCAGAAAGTACTTTGGAGGAGGAAGATCAGAGATGCTGTCGATTCATTCTGGCTGGGGAGGGAGACGCCACAATGACACCATCTTCATAAGGTTGCGCACAGGAAAGGAGCCTGGCCAGAGACCCGTGGATTCCAGCTCTGTCTTCATCCAGATCCTCTGCTGCTGTGAACAGGTCCACTGGCTGACTTCATGCTCGTAGCCAGGGAGCTGTGGAGGAGGACGGGTGGGGACAGCTAAAGGCCTGGGTGATGGCTCACCTAGTCAGACAAGAATAAACGGAGCAAATTAGTACGATTCTGGTTGCGTCTTGATTTAATCTTTTGACATGAAAAACCTTCTAATACTAACTTTGATCTCTCTGTGCTGGTGACAGTTGAGCGGGCTCTGCAGACGTCTCAGGAGAAATCAGGGGGGCCTCTGACACTATCGAGAATATTAAACATGTTGTCATTATTATTGACAGTAGGATGAAGCAAGGATGTAACATGACAGCTACACTGATTGAGTATGACTAAATACAAAGTAGATGATTTGCATAAAGAGAAAATGAAACTATTGAGTAAGACTAAGTACAAAGTAGATGATTTGCATAAAGATAAAAAGAAACTATTGAGTAAGACTAAATACAAAGTAGATGATTTGCACCGTGATACGGTTAAAACGAGCAGTAAAGAGAAATACCATCACAATCCTAAATTCAAGGAAAGTGTCATTAAAGGTATTGCATTGAAGAGGCAAAAGAAAAAAGAGAAGTCGAAGGACTTTGACTTTGTGATGGAGCAGTTTACATCCCATGTTAGAAATGGCCCAGATTTTGTGTGTAGTGTTTGCCATAGATTACTGTTTGAACGTCAGGTTTTGCATTGTAAGAGAGATGCTTATAGAAAGAACAAAAAAATATTGCTTAATGCAGACAAATGCATCAGCTATGATTTTGTTCACAAATGTAATGATCACTGTGCACCACCTTGCCAACTTTTGGAGATCGCTATGGGACACCCGTGGATATGCTTCACTTGCCATTCTAAACTTAAAAAAGGTGAAGTACCAGCTCAATGTAATGTTAACAATTTGACAATAGATCCAATTCCCACAGAATTAGCTTGTCTAAACAATTTAGAACAACATCTAATAGCACTTCAGATTCCATTTATGAAAGTCTTGGCATTACCCAAAGGTGGACAAAATGGTGTACATGGACCAGTAACATGTGTTCCAGCCAACGTAGTTCAAACCACTAACTTGCTTCCTCACTCAGATGATGGATCGCTGTTACGTGTCAAATTGAAACGTAAGCTAACATATAAAGGACATTATGAGTATAAATTTGTTGATACCATGCATGTAAGACAAGCCTTGCGTTTTTTGATAAAAAGTAACATTCATTATAAAGATGTTAAATTTAACGAGGAGTGGCTGAATGCATTTTGCAAGGAAGAAAATGCTGATGTAGAAGCTAAAGAGAGTGCTTCAAATACAGAAACTGGTGACACTGCAGATGGTAATGACGATGAGCTCTATGATGGACAACGGTATGGTATTCATTCCGACACTTGTCTTATGCCAATTGATATTGGTCAAGAAATGCTAGATCAATATTTGGATAATATCTTAAATATTGCTCCAGCTGAAGGCAATAATCCTGTAAAATTGCTTACAGATCCCTCAAATGAAGCAAAATGCTTCCCAGTGTTGTTTCCACAAGGAAATAATACATATCATAAAGATAGGATAACGAAATTGACATTGGCTAAGTATTTTAACGCAAGAATATTACATGCAGATGGTAGGTTTGCCCGAAGTTGTGAGTACATCTTTTATGCTCAGTATGTATCAGAAGTCTATCAGGTTTTATCAAGTGTATCCATAGCTTTACGCAAGGGCAAAGGGGGTTGTAATTCACAAAAAGTATCGAATGATGTGTTTAAAGATCAGGACTCTTTGAGAAAACTATTGCAGTTTGATGAAGGGTATCGATTCCTTAGACCTATTCGTGGTACTCCAGCATTTTGGCAGGGAGCTCAAAAAGATTTGGTGGCATGTGTTCGACAAATAGGTCTCCCAACGTGGTTTGGTTCATTTTCATCCGCAGATATGCGATGGCCAAATCTCATTTCTAGTTTATTGAAACAACAGGGTAGAACGCAAACTGCAGAAGATTTACAGTGGGCCGACAAGTGTGAGCTCTTGCGTTGTAATCCTGTTACTGCAGCACGGATGTTTGATTATCGCTGGCATATCTATTTGAAGGAAGTACTTAGGTCTCCATTACATCCAATAGGAAAGATGACAGACTATTTTTATCGTGTTGAATTTCAACAACGTGGTTCACCACATGTGCATTGTTTATTCTGGATCGAGAATGCGCCTCAAATAGATAAAAACACAGATGAAGAGGTGATTCAGTTTATTGACAAGTATATCACATGTGGATTACCATCAGATGATGACGTCTTGTTAGACATTGTAACATCTGTGCAGCAGCATTCCAAAAGACATTCCAAAACGTGTCGAAAAAAGAATACTGCTTGTCGATTTGCTTTTCCAAGACCACCTTCTAATCGCACGTTCATATCTCGCATTTCACCTAAAGATGATGGCTCAACAGCATGCAACTGTGATGAAATGAATGCAAATGACTTGACACAGTGTCAGTGTGTCAAAAGGGTTGATGCGAAAGAGTTGATGTCAAAATTAAAAACTGCTCTCTCAGATGAGTCAGTGAAACATGATGATGTGAATAAATTGTTTGACAGTCTAGGTTTGAATCAGGATACTTTTGAAGCTGCCTACAAATGTATGGGGAAAAATACACATGTTGTGCTGAAGAGGGCAGTTGATGAGATATGGATCAATCAATATAATAAGTCGCTCTTAAAATGTTGGAATGCAAATTTGGACTTACAATATGTTTGTGATCCATACGCATGCCTTGTGTATATTATTTCATACATTTCTAAATCTGAACGAGAAGTTGGACTATTGTTGGGAAATGCGCAAAAAGAAGCCTCCACACAAGGGAATGTTGATGCTAAAGAAGCATTGACTAAATTAGGCCGTGTATACTTGTATAATAGAGATGTTTGTGCTCAAGAGGCAGCCTATAGAGTTATGAATTTGCATCTTAAAGAATGTTCCAGAAAAGTTGTGTTTGTCCCAACAGGTGATAATGTGGTTAAAATGAGTTTGCCATTAAATGTGTTGAAGGAAAAGGCGCAACACCAAGAGCTGACATCAGAAGATATGTGGATGCCTGGTATAGGTGACCGATATAAGAATCGGCCAAAAGATGACACCTTTAATAACATGTGTTTGGCAACATTTGCATCAGAATATAGACCGTTGTCTAAAAACGAAAACTCTCAAACAAAAATTGGTTTGAGCAACAACTTAGGATACATAACCAAAAGAACACGATCACCAGCTGCAGTTATACATTTTGCGCATTTTTCTGAAACAAAGTCTCCAGAACAGTTTTATCAGAGTAGACTTCAGTTATTTGTACCACATCGAGTTGACGCCCAGCTAAAACCCACAACATTTGAAACATTTGAACAGTTTTATATGACTGGTAACATCAAATATACTGATGGCTCCAAACTTTCTGTGAAAACAATTGTTGAGAGGAATAGCAGTGCCTTTGAAATTGATGCTGATGTGTTAGATAGAGTCCAAGCCACGATTGAAAATGAAGGTATCTTAGAGGATGCCTGGTGTCAGATGTGCCCCGAACAAGAGCTTGAGCGCTTAGAATGTGAGGAAGAAATGAAAGCGCAGGAACAGGTAGCCGAAGAAGAACCAGAACATATTCCAGATCTATCAATGAGTCAACAAGCAGGTGCACGTCTAGAAAAAAACAACACACTGAGTAGAGAAGAAGGTTTAGCATTGATTCGATCATTGAATGAACTACAAATGGCAATATTTAATGATGTAAGGAACTGGTGTTTAAAGAAAGTCAAGGGAGAGAATCCACCACCGCTTACCGTTTTCATTACAGGGGGCGCAGGAACAGGCAAAAGTCATGTAATCAAGGCTATCCAATACGAAGCAACACGCTTACTGTCACCAACCTGTGAACATCCTGATGACGTTTGTGTATTGTTAACTGCTCCAACTGGGATTGCTGCATACAATTTACATGCAGCAACCATTCACAGTACATTTAGCATTGGAACTAATATTCAGTTACCATACACACCTTTAGGGGAGGAGAAACTGAACACATTACGAGTAAAATATCGTTCTCTGCAGATAGTAATTATAGATGAGATTTCCATGGTTGACAACAAACTACTCACATACGTTCATGGTCGACTGCGTCAAATCAAACAAACTGGAGACTTCTCCACATTTGGAAAAGTTTGTGTAATAGCTGTTGGTGATTTCTTCCAACTGCCGCCTGTGAAAGGGAAACCACTTTGTATTGATTTTGCATCTGATAACTTATGGTCCAACAATTTCAAAATTGTGGAGTTAAAAACAATTGTGAGGCAAAAAGATCAAGCTTTTGCACAGCTATTAAACCGCTTAAGAACACGATCAAAAGACAGCCCAATGTCACCAGGGGACCTTACGGTCCTAAAACAATGTGAAACAGGTGAGGATTCCCAAGATTTACACATTTTCCCGACAAATATGCAAGTGAATGAGCACAATGTGAAACAGTTATTCAAATTCTGTCCAGATTATATTGAAATAAATGCCCAGGATTATGAAAATAATAAAAAAACCGGCAAACGACAGTTGAAAAGAGAACATCATGCTAAAGTATATCATACATGTTTAACTGAAAAACTGCTTTTGGGGAAAAATGCTCGAGTAATGCTTACAAAGAATGTTGATGTTATGGATGGTCTTGTTAACGGTGTATGTGGCACCATAACTGATATAATAACTTCAAGTAACAGCACTTTTCCTCAAATGATCTATGTTGAATTTGATGATAAACTAGTTGGCGCACAGTGCAGAAAACAAAGTGCATCATTCTCAACACAATCCACGACTTCCACAGGTATCAAACCTGAAGAAGATAAGGTCAGTAGTAATGGAGGATTGCGACGACAATTTCCACTAAAACTGGCTTGGGCGTGTACAGTGCATAAGGTACAGGGTATTACAGTTGATAAAGCTGTGGTTTCCCTGAAGAAAATCTTTGCCGCTGGACAAGCATATGTGGCACTGAGTCGTGTGAGAAATCTGTCAGGGTTAGTTATTCAAGATTTCGAGGAGAAAGCTATTTATTGTAAGGAAAATATTCAACATGCACTTCAACGCATGGAACCATATTTAACTGACAATATGACACAGCAGAAATTACCTGATCGTGCTTTTAATGTGTTTTTGATGAACGTGCAAAGCTTGCCTCGCCATGTGGCAGATTTAAAAGTATTTACACAACGTTTGAACCTTCACTGTATTGCTGTTACAGAAACATGGCTACCTGCTGCTCCCTCTACACAGGCAATCACCATTGATGGTTTTCATTTTGATAGCTGTCCTCGAAGTGCATCATATACTAGTGACAATCCGTCATTGATTGCCTTGCAAAACCAGCATCATGGCGGTGTTGGCATGTATAGTGCAGACAAGTTGACATACAACATTATTAATCTACCACATGTCAATTTAGAATGTCTGGTATACAACTGTGTTACTTACAACATATTGATAGCAGTCATCTATCGCCCGCCATCATATCCCATGCCATTGTTTAAAGCACATTTAAACAATCTACTTGAGTCCTTGGATCCACTTAGTGATACAATTGCTGTAATGGGAGATTTCAATGACAACATTTTGAAATCCTCAATCATTTATGATTTTATGACGGATAAAGGGTACATTCAAGTTGTCTCTCAGCCCACTACTGGGAAAGGCACATTAATTGACCATGTGTACATTAAAACAACACAGTATGATACACAAACTATAGTACTGCCAGCATATTTCAGTGATCACGATGCAATTGTATGCTCTTTTTCACATAAAGCTGCTCACTAAGAAAAAATGAAGACATTCTAACTGTTTCAGTCTGGGGGGGCAGACACACTCACCATATTTAAGAGTAGCCTTAAGGCGTTCCTTTGTGATAGTGCTTATAGTTTGGGCTGGCTCAGGTTTGCCTTGGACCAGCCCCTAAATAATCTGCTATAGGCTTAGACTACTGGGGGACTTCCTAGGATACACTGAGCTTCTCTTCTCTCTCGCATTCTGTATGAATTCATGTCTCATTCATGCACATTACTGACTTTGCTTCTTCCCCGGAGTCTTTGTGCTTTTTCGCCTCACAGGTTCCATGGATCGTAGTTTTATGTGGACCCTGGTCCTTCCTCCCACCATGGCCCTGTTGACTCCCACTGCTGATATCATTTTTATTATTCACTCTATTACCGATACCATGAACGCACATTACTGACTTTGCTTCTTCCCCGGAGTCTTTGTGCTTTCTCGCCTCACAGGTTTCAAAGGATCGTGGTTATATCTGGACCCTGGACCTGCCATGGTTCTGTCATATACATTGAATGCGTTATAACTCTGTTATGATGTTCATTCTGTCTGTATCTGCCTCGCAGATACTGTGACTACATTTAAAAACCAGCTCAAAACCCACCTGTTTAGGCTGGCGTTTGTGTACAAAGTAAACCCATGTCCTAGACCTGCTCTTAAAATATGTTTTACATTTTTATTTCTTTCATTTTTTAGTTTTTACTTTTCTGTGTATATACTTTATTGACATTGTTTTTTTTATGCTTTTAAATGTCTGCTCTGTTAAGCGCTTTGTGATATTATTGTCTGTGAAAAGCACTATATATAAAATTCATTCATATATAATCTCTGGTTTCTTTTCCTGCATTAAAACAGCATTTTGAAACGGATACAGTATGTTCTTGAACATTTAAACCATGACTATAACTGAGTTAAATTAAACATGTTAAACATTACGCTCATTTATAAAACCGAATCTATGCTGCATAGCATTTAAAATATAACACATTAACATGTGCTTTGCTCTTTAAGCACTTAATCAAAAATGCGATTACTTATGAGCATTTAAAATCCAAGTGATTGACAAGAATTCTGTAATATTAAATATTGCCACTCATATGCTGTTGTTAATGTAGGTTTTGCTTGACCTTCTGTCTAGACCAAAAAAGCAAAAGGCACTGGTAAGTGGTACTCTCAGTTTACTGGGATGGGGTTCAACTCCCTGCAGTGTCCTGCTGATTGTATTTGGACTGACATGAAAGTTAACAAAACAGTAGTGCCATATACTTTTACTTGAACACTTTAATTTAAAACTGTTTTCATTTTAAGCTCATCTGTAACTTTAGATTGTAGTGTGACTCATTCATTATAACGTTCAACCTGATTCTCACGAAGAAGCTCTGGACAGATCATTTATACTAATGCCCACTGACAGTGGCTTGACAACCACTTTCATCTAATTTCTGCTCTCCAAGCATCTTAGTTTGCACATTCAGATCAGAAAAGTATTTTTCTCATGGTGTGCCCACAAACCCTTTCAATAAGTTCAGTGTTTGGGCCGCTGTAATTATAGAATCCTGCTTACGTCCGTGCTTATCAGTAGGTGGCGCTATGACTGAGTTAATATTGGCATGCAGAAGTCCTAAAGCCATGACAGTCAACAAGTATGTCAAGTTTGGGACAGTTTTGACAAAGTACAGTCGAGTTACAACAGCTTGATGGATGATGGCGAGCCATGTAAAATGGCCATCACACCATATCCACGTCGTTTGATGAAACCTAAAGCTGTTAGTAACTTTTAATCGCTAAGGTGTTTAGATTGTTCTGACCAAATTCTAAGTTGATCTGTTTAATTCCCAAGGAGGAGTTCGTTAAAGTGCAGCACCTGGAAATGACAGAAACGACACTAGAAATTCATAAAAAATAAAAAATGGCTGACTTCCGGTTGGGTTTAGAGCATGGCGCCAAGAGACTTTTATTTACGTCCATATGTGATACATGTTCCTACCACATTTCATACATCTAGGTCAAACGTACTGCGAGGGCTGCTTCGTCGGAATTTTGCAGGGGGCGCTATTGAGCCGATTTGCCACTCTGAACCAATCAAATCATATTCCCTAACTACATTTTGGCCTTGTAATCTACTTGCCAAGTTTGCTTATGTTTCGAGCATTTCTAGCCTCTCAAAATGACCTTCGTTGTTAACGGCGAAGACTGCATCGCCACGGCAACGGCATTCGAGGAAACATCAAAAGCTTCATGATCTGGCATTATGAACTTCTTGTATTTGTGTGGAACAAATTTGATATTGATTTGATTTACCTACTAAGAGAAACAAGCCAAAGTATCAAGACTTTAACTTCCTGTTACCAGTAGGTGGCGCTATGACTATGATTCAAAATTGGCCTGCAGATGTCTTCAGGCCTGGAGTCTAATCAAGCATGTGAAATCTGGTAAAGATCTGATGATGTGGAGTCGAGATACATCAGTTTATTCGTTCATGGCGAAGGATCGAAATTCCGTCGCCACGGCAACAGCTTTTCACGAAACAACAAGCTTTGAGTAACTTTTCATCACAAAGGTCTTTAGACTGTACCGACCAAATTTGAAGTTGATCTGATGAATTCCCTAGGAGGAGTTCGTTAAAGTGCAGCGCCTGGAAATGACAAAAACGACATGAGAAATTCATAAAAAATGCAAAATGGCTGACTTCCGGTTGGGTTTAGAGCATAGCCCCAAGAGACTTTTATTGAAGTCCATATGCGATACATGTTCCTACCACAGTTCATACATCTAGGTCAAACATACTGCGAGGGCTGCTTCGTCGAAATTTTGTAGGGGGCGCTATTGAGCCGATTTGGCACTCTGAACCAATAAAATCAGATTCTGTAACTACATTTCGGCCTTGTAATCTACTTGCCAAGTTTGCTTATGTTTCGAGCATTTTTAGCCTCTCAAAATGACCTTCGTTGTTAACGGCGAAGACTGCATCGCCACGGCAACGGCGTTCGACGAAACATCAAAAGCTTCATGATCTGGCATTATGAACTTCTTGTATTTGTGTGGAAGAAATTTGATATTGATTTGATTTACCTACTAAGAGAAACAAGCCAAAGTATAAAGACTTTAACTTCCTGTTACCAGTAGGTGGCGCTATGACTATGATTCAAAATTGGCCTGGATATGTCTTCAGGCCTGGAGTCTAATCAAACACGTGAAATCTGGCAAAGATCTGATGATGTGGAGTCGAGTTACATCAGTTTATTCGTTCATGGCGAAGGATCGAAATTCGCCGAGCCGCCACGTCGCCGCCCTTCAGTAACTTCTTACAATCTTCACAACGAAGCATTATCAAGGTCTTAAGGCTTGTTTGACAACATTTGAGAGGGATCTGATTAATCTGTGAGGAGCAGGATGTCAAAGTACGCAGCGTACAACTTCCGGTTGCCACTAGGTGGCGCTATCACTATGATTCTAAATTATCATATAGATGTGTTCCGGGTCAGGATGTTATGACATATGAGAGATTTTGAGCAGATTCGACAATGTACGGCCGAGTTACAACAACTTCCTGTTTCGTGGCGAATGGTGTTTCTTTGACGCCACGCCACGGCCACATAGTTCGATAACTTTTTGATCTTTGAGTAACTTTTCACTGTCAAGGTCTCAAGAGCAGACTCGCCGAATCTGAAGTCAATCGG
Organism: Melanostigma gelatinosum; assembly: GCF_949748355.1. Classification (NCBI taxonomy): domain Eukaryota; kingdom Metazoa; phylum Chordata; class Actinopteri; order Perciformes; family Zoarcidae; genus Melanostigma; species Melanostigma gelatinosum. The sequence goes on along the minus strand of NC_136635.1, from coordinate 2,940,856 downwards.
GTCAAATCTCTGGGAGGAGTTCGTTAAAGTATGACGCCTTGAAACGGTCAAAAAACGTCATAAAAGCAAAAATGGCCGACTTCCTGTTTGGTTTAGAGAAAACGGCCAAGAGGATTTTTGGTGCGTCTCATCACGTTCCACATAACTACCAACTTTCATACAGCTGGGTGAATCCTGATGTCGGGGCTACTCAATAGGGGGCGCTAGCGAGCCAATATTTCATACTGCAGCTGGACACCCCAATCAGACTGCAATTTTCGCAAATTCTGGCTTGCGTGCCAAATTTCACAACATTCCCAATATCCCAAGCACCTCCTTTTTGCGACGAAACACATAAAATAATAATAATAATAAGAATTAAAGCTGCGAGCAGCGATGGGCGGGCCCTCGCAATATGCACGTCGGGGTGCATGCACGTCGGGGTGGCGGCGGGACTCCGGCCTGCGCGGCCGAGAACGTCCGCGACCGTCGGACGGCGCGAGGACTCTGGTTGATGCTGCCATTCAGTTCCGTGACCGTCAGACACGGCATGCAGGTTCAGAGCATGGCCCAAATATACTTTTATTTAAGTCCATATGTGATACATGTTCCTACCAAATTTCATACATCTAGGTGAAACGTACTGCGAGGGCTGCTTCGGTGAAATTTTGTAGGGGGCGCTATTGAGCCGATTTGCCACTCTGAACCAATAAAATCATATTATACAACTACATTTTGGCCTTTAAATGTGTATGCCAAGTTTGCTTATGTTTCGAGCATTTTTAGCCTCCCAAAATGACCTTCGTTGTTAACGGCGAAGACTGCATCGCCACGGCAACGGCGTTCGACGAAACATCAAAGCTTCATGATCTGGCATTATGAACTATTTGTGTGGAACAAATTTGATATTGATTTGATTTACCTACTAAGAGAAACAAGCCAAAGTATCAAGACTTTAACTTCCTGTTACCAGTAGGTGGCGCTATGACTATGATTCAAAATTGGCCTGCATATGTCTTCAGGCCTGGAGTCTAATCAAACACGTGAAATCTGGTAAAGATCTGATGATGTGGAGTCGAGTTACATCAGTTTATTCGTTCATGGCGAAGGATCGAAATTCCGTCGCCACGGCAACAGCTTTTCACGAAACAACAAGCTTTGAGTAACTTTTCATCACAAAGGTCTTTAGACTGTACCGACCAAATTTGAAGTTGATCTGATGAATTCCCTAGGAGGAGTTCGTTAAAGTGCAGCGCCTGGAAATGACAAAAACGACATGAGAAATTCATAAAAAATGCAAAATGGCTGACTTCCGGTTGGGTTTAGAGCATAGCCCCAAGAGACTTTTATTGAAGTCCATATGCGATACATGTTCCTACCACATTTCATACATCTAGGTCAAACGTACTGCGAGGGCTGCTTCGTTGAAATTTTGTAGGGGGCGCTATTGAGCCGATTTGCCACTCTGAACCAATAAAATCATATTCTATAACTACATTTCGGCCTTCTAATCTACTTGCCAAGTTTGCTTATGTTTCGAGCATTTTTAGCCTCTCAAAATGACCTTCGTTGTTCACGGCGAAGACTGCATCGCCACGGCAACAGCGTTCGACGAAACATCAAAAGCTTCATGATCTGGTATTATGAACTTCTTATATTTGTGTGGAACAAATTTGATATTGATTTGATTTACCTACTAAGAGAAACAAGCCAAAGTATAAAGACTTTAACTTCCTGTTACCAGTAGGTGGCGCTATGACTATGATTCGAAATTGGCCTGCAGATGTCTTCAGGCCTGGAGTCTAATCAAGCATGTGAAATCTGGTAAAGATCTGATGATGTGGAGTCGAGATACATCAGTTTATTCGTTCATGGCGAAGGATCGAAATTCGCCGAGCCGCCACGTCGCCGCCCTTCAGTAACTTCTTACAATCTTCACAACGAAGCATTATCAAGGTCTTAAGACTTCTCTCACAACATTTGAGAGGGATCTGATTAATCTGTGAGGAGCAGGATGTCAAAGTATGCAGCGTACAACTTCCGGTTGCCACTAGGTGGCGCTATCACTATGATTCTAAATTATCATATAGATGTGTTCCGGGTCAGGATGTTATGACATATGAGAGATTTTGAGCAGATTCGACAATGTACGGCCGAGTTACAACAACTTCCTGTTTCGTGGCGAATGGTGTTTCTTTGACGCCACGCCACGGCCACATAGTTCGATAACTTTTTGATCTTTGAGTAACTTTTCACTGTCAAGGTCTCAAGAGCAGACTAGCCGAATCTGAAGTCAATCGGGTGAAATCTCTGGGAGGAGTTCGTTAAAGTATGACGCCTTGAAACGGGCAAAAAACGTCATAAAAGTAAAAATGGCCGACTTCCTGTTTGGTTTAGAGAAAACGGCCAAGAGGATTTTTTGTGCGTCTCATCACGTTCCACATACCGACCAAATTTCATACAGCTGGGTGAAACCTGATGTTGGGGCTACTCAATAGGGGGCGCTAGCGAGCCAATATTTCATACCGCAGCTGGACACCCCAATCAGACTGCAATTTTCGCAAATTCTGGCTTGCGTGCCAAATTTCACAGACTTCCCAATATCCCAAGCACCTCCTTTTTGCCATGAAAGCGGAAGAAGAATAATAATAATAATAAACATTACGGTTTCAATAGGTCCTCCGCTCCGACTACGTCGGTGCTCGGGCCCTAATTAAAGCTGCGAGCAGCGATGGGCGGGCCCTCGCAATGTGCACGTCGGGGTGCCGTTGGGACTCCGGCCTGCGCGGACGAGAATGTCCGCGAGCGTCGGACGGCGCGAGGACTCTGGCTGATGCTGCCATTCAGTTCTGTGACCGTCAGACACTGCATGCAGGTTTAGAGCATGGCCCCAAGAGACTTTTATTGAAGTCCATATGCGATACATGTTCCTACCACATTTCATACATCTAGGTCAAACGTACTGCGAGGGCTGCTTCGTCGAAATTTTGTAGGGGGCGCTATTGAGCCGATTTGGCACTCTGAACCAATAAAATCAGATTCTGTAACTACATTTCGGCCTTGTAATCTACTTGCCAAGTTTGCTTATGTTTCGAGCATTTTTAGCCTCTCAAAATGACCTTCGTTGTTAACGGCGAAGACTGCATCGCCACGGCAACGGCGTTCGACGAAACATCAAAAGCTTCATGATCTGGCATTATGAACTTCTTCTATTTGTGTGGAACAAATTTGATATTGATTTGATTTACCTACTCAGAGAAACAAGCCAAAGTATCAAGACTTTAACTTCCTGTTACCAGTAGGTGGCACTATGACTATGATTCAAAATTGGCCTGCATATGTCTTCAGGCCTGGAGTCTAATCAAGCATGTGAAATCTGGTAAAGATCTGATGATGTGGAGTCGAGATACATCAGTTTATTCGTTCATGGCGAAGGATCGAAATTCGCCGAGCTGCCACGTCGCCGCCCTTCAGTAACTTCTTACAATCTTCACAACGAAGCATTATCAAGGTCCTAAGGCTTGTTTGACAACATTTGAGAGGGATCTGATTAATCTGTGAGGAGCAGGATGTCAAAGTACGCAGCCTACAACTTCCGGTTGCCACTAGGTGGCGCTATCACTATGATTCTAAATTATCATATAGATGTGTTCCGGGTCAGGATGTTATGACATATGAGAGATTTGGAGCAGATTCGACAATGTACGGCCAAGTTACAACAACTTCCTGTTTCGTGGCGAATGGTGTTTCTTTGACGCCACGCCACGGCCACATAGTTCGATAACTTTTTGATCTTTGAGTAACTTTTCACTGCCAAGGTCTCAAGAGCAGACTCGCCGAATCTGAAGTCAATCGGGTCAAATCTCTGGGAGGAGTTCGTTAAAGTATGACGCCTTGAAACGGTCAAAAAACGTCATAAAAGCAAAAATGGCCGACTTCCTGTTTGGTTTAGAGAAAACGGCCAAGAGGATTTTTGGTGCGTCTCATCACGTTCCACATAACTACCAACTTTCATACAGCTGGGTGAATCCTGATGTTGGGGCTACTCAATAGGGGGCGCTAGCGAGCCAATATTTCATACTGCAGCTGGACACCCCAATCAGACTGCAATTTTCGCAAATTCTGGCTTGCGTGCCAAATTTCACAACATTCCCAATATCCCAAGCACCTCCTTTTTGCGACGAAACACTAAAAATAAGAATAATTAAAGCTGCGAGCAGCGATGGGCGGGCCCTCGCAATATGCACGTCGGGGTGCCGGCGGGACTCCGGCCTGCGCGGACGAGAACGGCCGCGAGCGTCGGACGGCGCGAGGACTCTGGCTGATGCTGCCATTCAGTTCTGTGACCGTCAGACACTGCATGCAGGTTTAGAGCATGGCCCCAAGAGACTTTTATTGAAGTCCATATGTGATACATGTTCCTACCAAATTTCATACATCTAGGTGAAACGTACTGCGAGGGCTGCTTCGTCGAAATTTTGTAGGGGGCGCTATTGAGCCGATTTGCCACTCTGAACCAATAAAATCATATTCCGTAACTACATTTCGGCCTTGTAATCTACTTGTCAAGTTTGCTTATGTTTCGAGCACTTTTAGCCTCTCAAAATGACCTTCGTTGTTAACGGCGAAGACTGCATCGCCACGGCAACGGTGTTTGACGAAACATCAAAAGCTTCATGATCTGGCATTCGGAACTTCTTGTATTTGTGTGGAACAAATTTGATATTGATTTGATTTACCTACTAAGAGAAACAAGCCAAAGTATAAAGACTTTAACTTCCTGTTACCAGTAGGTGGCGCTATGACTATGATTCAAAATTGGCCTGCAGATGTCTTCAGGCCTGGAGTCTAATCAAACACGTGAAATCTGGTAAGGATCTGATGATGTGGAGTCGAGTTACATCAGTTCATTCGTTCATGGCGAAGGATCGAAATTCGCCCAGCCGCCACGTCGCCGCCCTTCAGTAACTTCTTACAATCTTCACAATGAAGCATTATCAAGGTCTTAAGGCTTGTTTGACAACATTTGAGAGGGATCTGATTAATCTGTGAGGAGCAGGATGTCAAAGTATGCAGCGTACAACTTCCGGTTGCCACTAGGTGGCGCTATCACTATGATTCTAAGTTATCATATAGATGTGTTCCGGGTCAGGATGTTATGACATATGAGAGATTTTGAACAGATTCGACAATGTACGGCCGAGTTACAACAACTTCCTGTTTCGTGGCGAATGGTGTTTCTTTGACGCCACGCCACGGCCACATCGTTCGATAACTTTTTGATCTTTGAGTAACTTTTCACTGCCAAGGTCTCAAGAGCAGACTAGCCGAATCTGAAGTCAATCGGGTCAAATCTCTGGGAGGAGTTCGTTAAAGTATGACGCCTTGAAACGGACAAAAAACGTCATAAAAGTAAAAATGGCCGACTTCCTGTTTGGTTTAGAGAAAACTTCCAAGAGGATTTTTGGTGCGTCTCATCACGTTCCACATACCTACCAACTTTCATACAGCTGGGTGAAACCTGATGTTGGGGCTACTCAATAGGGGGCGCTAGCGAGCCAATATTTCATACTGCAGCTGGACACCCCAATCAGACTGCAATTTTCGCAAATTCTGGCTTGCGTGCCAAATTTCACAGACTTCCCAATATCCCAAGCACCTCCTTTTTGCGACGAAACACTAAAAATAAGAATAATTAAAGCTGCGAGCAGCGATGGGCGGGCCCTCGCAATATGCACGGCGGGGTGCATGCACGTCGGGGTGGCGGCGGGACTCTGGCCTGCGCGGCCGAGAACGTCCGCGACCGTCGGACGGCGCGAGGACTCTGGTTGATGCTGCCATTCAGTTCTGTGACCGTCAGACACTGCATGCAGGTTCAGAGCATGGCCCCAATATACTTTTATTTAAGTCCATATGTGATACATGTTCCTACCAAATTTCATACATCTAGGTGAAACGTACTGCGAGGGCTGCTTCGTTGAAATTTTGTAGGGGGCGCTATTGAGCCGATTTGCCACTCTGAACCAATAAAATCATATTATACAACTACATTTTGGGCTTTAAATGTGTATGCCAAGTTTGCTTATGTTTCGAGCATTTTTAGCCTCTCAAAATGACCTTCGTTGTTAACGGCGAAGAATGCGTCGCCACGGCAACAGCTTTTCACGAAACAACAAGCTTTGAGTAACTTTGCATCACAAAGGTCTTTAGACTGTACCGACCAAATTTGAAGTTGATCTGATTAATTCCCTAGGAGGAGTTCGTTAAAGTGCAGCGCCTGGAAATGACAAAAACGACACTAGAAATTCAGAAGAAATGCAAAGTTATTGACTTCCGGTTGGGTTTAGAGCATAGCCCCAAGAGACTTTTATTGAAGTCCATATGCGATACATGTTCCTACCACATTTCATACATCTAGGTCAAACGTACTGCGAGGGCTGCTTCGTCGAAATTTTGTAGGGGGCGCTATTGAGCCGATTTGCCACTCTGAACCAATAAAATCATATTCTATAACTACATTTCGGCCTTGGAATCTACTTGCCAAGTTTGCTTATGTTTCGAGCATTTTTAGCCTCTCAAAATGACCTTCGTTGTTCACGGCGAAGACTGCATCGCCACGGCAACGGCGTTCGACAAAACATCAAAAGCTTCATGATCTGGCATTATGAACTTCTTGTATTTGTGTGGAACAAATTTGATATTGATTTGATTTACCTACTAAGAGAAACAAGCCAAAGTATAAAGACTTTAACTTCCTGTTACCAGTAGGTGGCGCTATGACTATGATTCGAAATTGGCCTGCAGATGTCTTCAGGCCTGGAGTCTAATCAAGCATGTGAAATCTGGTAAAGATCTGATGATGTGGAGTCGAGATACATCAGTTTATTCGTTCATGGCGAAGGATCGAAATTCGCCGAGCCGCCACGTCGCCGCCCTTCAGTAACTTCTTACAATTTTCACAATGAAGCATTATCAAGGTCTTAAGGCTTGTATGACAACATTTGAGAGGGATCTGATTAATCTGTTAGGAGCAGGATGTCAAAGTACGCAGCGTACAACTTCCGGTTGCCACTAGGTGGCGCTATCACTATGATTCTAAATTATCATATAGATGTGTTCCGGGTCAGGATCTTATGACATATGAGAGATTTGGAGCAGATTCGACAATGTACGGCCAAGTTACAACAACTTCCTGTTTCGTGGCGAATGGTGTTTCTTTGACGCCACGCCACGGCCACATAGTTCGATAACTTTTTGATCTTTGAGTAACTTTTCACTGCCAAGGTCTCAAGAGCAGACTAGCCGAATCTGAAGTCAATCGGGTCAAATCTCTGGGAGGAGTTCGTTAAAGTATGACGCCTTGAAACGGTCAAAAAACGTCATAAAAGCATAAATGGCCGACTTCCTGTTTGGTTTAGAGAAAACGGCCAAGAGGATTTTTGGTGCGTCTCATCACGTTCCACATAACTACCAACTTTCATACAGCTGGGTGAATCCTGATGTCGGGGCTACTCAATAGGGGGCGCTAGCGAGCCAATATTTCATACTGCAGCTGGACACCCCAATCAGACTGCAATTTTCGCAAATTCTGGCTTGCGTGCCAAATTTCACAACATTCCCAATATCCCAAGCACCTCCTTTTTGCGACGAAACACTAAAAATAAGAATAATAATAATAATAATAATAATAAACATTCGAAATTCAATAGGTCCTCCGCTCCGACTACGTCGGTGCTCGGGCCCTAATAAGAATAAGAATAATAAACATTCGAAATTCAATAGGTCCTCCGCTCCGACTACGTCGGTGCTCGGGCCCTAATAAGAATAATAAGAATAAACATTACGGTTTCAATAGGTCCTCCGCTCCGACTACGTCGGTGCTCGGGCCCTAATAAGAATAATAAACATTCGACATTCAATAGGTCCTCCGCTCCGACTACGTCGGTGCTCGGGCCCTAATAATAAACATTCGAAATTCAATAGGTCCTCCGCTCCGACTACGTCGGTGCTCGGGCCCTAATAATAAGAAGAAGAATAAACATTACAGTTTCAATAGGTCCTCCGCTCCGACTACGTCGGTGCTCGGGCCCTAATAATAAACATTACGGTTTCAATAGGTCCTCCGCTCCGACTACGTCGGTGCTCGGGCCCTAATAATAATAAACATTCGAAATTCAATAGGTCCTCCGCTCCGACTGTGGAAGCGTAAAATGAGGATGGAGTCAGGACGAATCGGAGTTTGCAATCCAGCGGGAATCGTTTAATGCACAGTCGAACATGCGAGGTGGCATATGGAGACAGATTCCAAATCTAACTGTCTGACCAACTCTTTTATAAACCTAACACACGCCTTTTTCAGCTGTGGTTCATCAATCAAACCTGTCTGTTCAATTCAAACAGGACACATCTGGGCTTCTAATCTGGGAGGGTTCCATTTCGTTTTTACAGAAAACAACTCTATTTATGGTGTTGTTTTGGTCCTTTTGAGAGATTAATCACACTTTATCTGTCCAGAGGAAAGCAGTTCCCGTAAGTTACCAGAGGCAGGCCCATTTCCCGATATCTCCGTCGAATTCACAATAACACATTACGTAACTTGTTTTTAGTTCAAATCCAGTTCAGTTCAGTTATAATGTTGAATTTCTTCAACACATCCCTCCTCTGAGGGTTTCTTAACCCTCATCCTAACTTTTTATAACTTTTGTCAATTTTGCGAAACCTAAAATTTTGATCCCTGCCTTCATTGCAACAACACAAGTGATTTTTGTAAATTATATGTGATTGATTATATACCAATACAGTAACAATACAATACAGAACATTTGAGTTCGTAAGATAATTCAAATAACATCATTCAATGCTCAGATTCACCTTCATATAAGGGCGAAAAAACCAGCAGATTGCAATGCAGGAAAAACTCCCTTATGGTCCTTTCCCGCCAAGCGACCACCTTTTTGGTATGAAGTGAATCTGTTCTTGCTTACAACCATGTATTAACAGATACATCACACATTTAATTTCTGCTAACTATTGAACAATATATCAGTATTCATTAGATGCAACGTCTGTGATAAACCTATATGCTATAATACTTGTGCACTGATTATATAAATCATGACTATGAATATACGTGAATATAGAAATATCTGATTACAATACATTCAAATTTATAGTGAAACAGTTTGAACAGATGATAAAACATGTGACGTGGTGTTTCTTGGACGTGTGTACTTTCAACAAAGTTCGGGCTCTCGTTCTTATGGTGAGTTGCCCCCAAGTCCTGTTTCCCCCATGTCCTCTGAGTCCTCCAGATAATCCGGAATGGGAAACAGGTCCGGAAACAGGTCCGGTCGTCCAACCACCATTTGAGCGAACTGGGCCTTTGTCCCTTGCTCCATCGTCATCATGTTCATCATCTGAGCCAGTTGGAGATTTGCCATGACACCCATCTGTTTGTCCATGCTCCTCTGGCACTGTCTCCTCAGGATGGGTACGATGCAACATGCCAATAGAAAAGCCACAATTAAAACTATTAGTGCGCCAATTCCTGCTTTTACCAACACAGACCCCCATTGTCCCAAAATTTGGTCTAACCAATCCCATGACCACCCCCCCTTGCCAGCGTTGTCCTTAACTTCCTGTCTCAAACCCCGAATTTTCCCCATTGCAACAGCAAATGTCCCATCAGGTGCAGTGTTATTGGGAATGAATGTACAACACTGTTTCCCAAACATTTGACATACCCCACCTTTTTCAGCTAGAATCCAATCTAATGCTTGTCTGTTTTGCCATGCCATTGTACTGGTCTGGTGTAACTGCTCACCCAACCCCTTAAAGGCCTCATTACTGTAATTCAGGTACCTCTGCTGATTGTAGTAGATATAATTGATCCAGTTAACGTTTTTGTTGATAGTGATCCAGGGTAATATAGATTCAAATCCTGCCTTAATCTCATCTTGTGCTTTAAATTCCTTTGGAATCCCTTTAGGCTGTCCTATAGCGTCTAACTGGATACTTTGGTCCAGCGTGGATTGTCTCTTATACCTACGCTTCTCGTCGGGCACTTCCATCATTTTAATTGTTTCCCCTGCCCCGTTATATATTACCACTACCGGTAATCTCATTCGAACTAACGCGCACAGCCCTACCCATCTGGGCGGCAGAATATTTAGTAAAACATTTTCCCCACACATCCAATAGCTGTCGGCTATTCCTGTTGTCTGTTCACTCAACAAATGAAGAGTGGGAATGGTCATAGTTATGTTATCACAGTTTTGGTCAAGTGGTATTGGGTTCTCATACCATACTGGTCTCCTGATGAACAAAGAAGTCATATTAGCCTGTGGGAACCAGGACACCACCCAAGTTACTTTACAGTACACGGTAGTATTACCTAAGTCAACCCTTCTTTTGTCTGACGCGAATCCACCACTGGCAAAACATTCATATTCTTGTAATTGATCTACTTTATAATTAGTGGGAGGCTCGTTCTGCGTTGTGGAAATCATAAATTCTGCACATGCATTTCGTAGTTGATATTCAGGATACAGATCTAAATAGTTGTGCTTCTTTTGGGATCCATACAAGAGTCTACATTGAACACCACACATAGGAAGTCTGAAGATTGACGCCAACCCTTCTCTGGGGATGAATCTTCCGTCTCTGCATTCATGCTGTTGTGTCTTTGCGCACTCTTTGAAAGTATGTTTTTCTGCGACTACTACAGGCAAGGTTGTTGGAGCTTCTGAGCACATTATGCATTCAATCGAGGTCATCTCTTTTACTGAGTACCATGCCCATCTATACCACCCATTCTGATTAGCATACTCCCAGTCTTCATCTTCTGTTATTCTAACACTTCTCTGCATTGGCTTGAATTTTCTCCCTGAGTCTTCTACATCATCTACCATTCTGTTCCATCCCTCCTCTTGGTCATGACTGTCATAATTATCATAATCATAACTCATGTTTTTACCTATTTTTGTAGCTCCTTCGGCTTTCTTTACCGTTGGAATGATAGTCGAGTTCGTTACCACTACATTAGGAATTACTGTCGTGTTCATCGTGTCTACTTGTTTTCTAGTTGTTGTTACTAACGAATGGCTTGGTTTTGTGCTAACCTCACTTGGCACTGTCACGTGCACAGGAGTGCTTGGAACTTTGATTGGCCATGGTTTTGGAGTAGTTGTAACGGCGGTTGTACCGCTGCTCAAATTAACTCTTAAGGTTGTAGTGATAACGGTTGTTACCTTTATCTCACTCTCAGACTTAACTGGCTTGGGGGTAACTGTATGGTTATCATTATTGTCGATAGGGTTCATCAATGGTATAACTGTTGGATTGGTTTTGGTTATTTTAGCAGATGGAGTTGTACCTTTTGTTTCCTTATTTATCAATTTGGCAGTTACATTTTGGTCTTCTATCACCTCTTCCCATCCCCACATGGGGTGAAGTTGTCTCTTTCTACGTATTTTAGCATGCAACTGTCTAAACACTTGATGTGCTGGTTTGAGCTTTAATGACAATGCTGGCATAGGTCTCGGTCTAACATGGGATGGAATATATGTGGTTGCATCGTACTCAACTGATTCATGGTATCTGGCTCTCTTCCAGGATGGCTGAGTCATCATTTGGCCGCTGTCCTGCATGCTCTTTGACGTCATCGCAGGTTTCTCCATCGTCAGCGCCTCCTGTCCCATGCTTCCCGACAGCATCCATATCAGAAAGCTGATTAGTTTCAACATTTGTTCCAGGCTCACCTTGTTTGTCATTTTCTTCTGACTTTACACCGTCCTTATTTTTGTCTTGGACTTTCGTGCAATGACTCAGGTGATACCACGTTGTACTTCCCTCGACTTGGACAGCTGTTGGCGTCGCTCGCACCACTCTGTAGGGACCTTCTCGTCTTGGCTCGTGCCACTTTCGTCTGAAGACTTTAATGTACACGTGGTCCCCTGGAACCACTGGTTTCTCTGGTTTCTGGTCAGCCCCCGGCTCCTTTCCTTTCTCCTGTAAATAGATGGATCTATGTATGGCAGTTAGTTGCTTCATATAGTCCTTTAACTCTATTTGCAGTTGCTCAAGTGGGGGCCCCTTGTAGGGTCCCCTCAGTTGAGGTGCTGGCATAGGTCTGCCTGTTAGCATTTCATGCGGCGTTAAGTGCGTGCTTCTGTGAGTTTGCATGCGATAGCTCATTAGCGCAAGTGGCAATGCATCTACCCAGTTTAGCGTAGTACTAGCACAGATCTTATTCAACTTTGCCTTTAGCGTTCCGTTAATCCGTTCCACTAACCCTTGGCTTTGTGGATGATACACGGCGCCCAATCTCTGTTTGATTCTCAACTGTTGTAAAATCCCCTTGGCTACTTTCTGCACAAATGCTGAACCATTATCTGAGCTTATTTCTGATGGTATGCCAAATCGTGGTATGACTTCCTTAGTCAGAAATTTAATAACTGTGTCAGCTCCTAGGTTCTTTGATGGAGTTGCTTCCACCCAGCGACTGAATCGGTCAATTACCACTAGCATATATCTCTTTCCATATGCTGATTTTATCATGTCCACATAGTCTATGACTAAGTGTTTAAATGGCCCTTCTGGGACAGGGATGTGTCCCACAGGTGTTTTTATGCTTTTGCGCACATTATTTTGGGCACAGATTTCACATTGGTTCAACACTTCATCCACCATTGCTTGCATAAATGGTGACCAATATCCTTGTCTCCTCAATCTTTTCAGGACTTCCCCCCTCGAACAGTGATCATCACTGTGCGATTCTGAAATGAGAATGGTCAACAATGCAACAGGTGCTACCAACAATCCTTGATGTGTTCTCCACAACCCCTTATCATCAATTGTTGCCCCCCTTTGCATCCACATGTTATGTTCACTTTGGTCTGCTTTTTGTTGTATCTGGATAATGTCTTCGGGCGTGACTACAGGCTCTAGTGACACCACTGGTGATAGAATAGCTACTTTACACTTGGAAGCTGCTTTTGCAGCCTCATCTGCAGCATTATTTCCTGTTATAATGTCATCATTCCCTTTCCGGTGTGCCTGACATTTAATGATCGCAAGCCTCGTCGGGCCCATCATTGCTGATATCAGGTCCATTATCTGTTTTTCATGCTGTATTGGACTTCCGTCTGTTTTTCTGAAACCTCTTTGTTTCCACAATGCTCCAAAGAGTTGTGTGACGCCTAGTGCATACTGGCTGTCAGTGTAAATGTTTGCGACTCTGCCTTTAGCGAGTCTGCACGCCTCAGTCAATGCTTTTAATTCAGCTAGCTGTGCTGAACATGGCTGATCACAACCTTCAGCTTTCACTGTCACAAAGTCACTGCCTATTTGCTCAATCACGGCAAATCCGGCATGATTACCTAAGTAGTCCCTGTAGCAGGACCCATCCACAAAGTACGTCACATCTGCGTTTATTAACGGAGTAGACTCTAGGTCAGGTCGCAACTTGGTATACTTTATTGTCTCTGCCACACACTCATGTGGCTCTCCTTCAAATTCAAATGGAATAACATTTGCTGGATTTGTAGTTATACATTTCTTTATTGTCACATCTGGATATGTCAAGAGCGGCATGTACTGCAAACACCTTGCTTGTGTCACCACAAACTTTCCTTGGTTTATCAACTCAGTGATTTTGTGATGTGTGTGTATGACTACAGGATACCCCATCGTTACCGTTGCTGCTTTCTCATATGCATAATGCACTGCTGCCAGCCCTTGATAACATGGAGGCCACCCTTGTGCTACATTGTCCAGTTTTGTACTGTAATATGCAATCGGTTGTTTTGGACGACCACTACACGTCTCCTGCATCAATACTGCTGAAACGTACATGTCCTGTCGATTAGATACATAAAGCAGAAATGGTTTGTCATAATCAGGTGTTGCAAGAGCCGGAGCTCTCTGCATCTCTTGTTTGATTGTTTCAAATGCTACCAAGGACTTGTCTGTCCATTGTAACGGAGCTCTTAACGTCTGGGTTCCTGCCTCCTTCATGATTTCCCTTAGTGGAGCAGTTTTTTCAGCATAGCTTTCAATCCACTCGGAACAAAATCCAGTCATTCCTAGAAATGTCATTAACTGGCCAACTGTTCGAGGACGTGGCGCTTTACTCACTCCCTCTAGCTGGGAGGGTGACATTGCAATGGCTCCATGGGAGATCATTCTCCCCAGATACTCCACTTGCGGTTGGCAGTACTGTAGTTTTGTCTGAGAGGCTTTATGTCCTCCTTCTGCTAACCTCTGGAGTACTTTGATTGAGTCTCGATGACAATCATCGATTGTAGATGAGCAGATCAACAAATCATCAACATACTGTATTAATGTGCTATTAATAACAATATTTTCAAGATCCTGTCTCAAAATCTGATTAAACACGTGAGGGCTATGCTTGAAGCCCTGTGGAATACGTGTGTAACTGAGTTTTCGTCCTCTGTATGTAAAGGCAAACAGATGTCGAGAGTCTTCAGCCAATGGAATGCTGAAGAATGCTGAGCACAAATCAATTACTGTAAAAAATTTAGCATTATGTGGCACATTCGTGAGGAGTGTATGTGGATTTGGCACCTCTGCTGGCCAATCTTGTACCACATCATTTACTGCTCGCAAGTCATGCACAAGTCGATATTTTGATTTGTCATTTTTTGACACTGGTAGTATGGGAGTGTTGCAGTTGCTGTATGTCTCAACCAACACTCCTGCGTTTATCAGACCTTCAATTGTCTTACTTATACCTTCTTCAGCTTCAGGCTTTAAAGGATATTGTGGGCGATACGGCAGTTTCACGTTTGGTTTTAATTCAATTTTTACAGGATTGGCAGACTTTACCAACCCTACATCACTGTCATGTTTTGACCACACTTGATCTGGCACGTGCGTCAACATGTCTTCCATAAAAGTGTTTCTGCTTTCTTCACTTTTAGTTGCTGTTTTTAGTATTTTTCGCGTTGGTATTGTTACTACCTGCGGTTTTGCCATCATTGATGTTCCACAAAGGATTTTGATCATCTTTTTATCTTGTGATGAAAAAATGAGTGGGTTGTCTGTTTCTTGCCACTCAATCTGTGTAGCAACATGCATCATTGGACCGAGGTCTTTTGATTCAAACGGTTCATTCACCAATAGGGTGATATGTGGAACCGACTCTGGTACAGCGTACCACTCTGAAATGAATGAATTTGGTTGCATGCTCAGTGCTGCTCCCTGTTGGCCTACTACAATATCCTGTGTTACCAACTCAACAGTCACATTTTTCGTTTTCTCATCCCATTTCTTCTCAAATACCGAACTGCATGATGCATCATAGAACATTGTGCAATGATAGTCAGATAATGGTTGCTTTGCTTCTGGGATTTGGGCTCGAATTAGTTTTTCCCATTGGCTGAATACCTTTGTTATAGGTTCCATAACATCACCTAGCCAATAAACTTTTGCACATTCAGATTGTGTGTACATTTGAAAATCCAATCCGGATCTATCAACAAATACTCCATCAGGTGAACACCAGACTTTTATTTGTAATTTACACAGTGCATCCCTTCCTAACAAGTTGATTGGAGTTTGATCAGATACTAAAATTGGAATTTTAGTTTCACCACCTTCAGTTGTTAATCTCACTGGAGCTGTTATTGGAATCATTTGTGTCATTCCCGAGAATCCTACTGTTTTAACAAATTTTCCTGACAAGGGGAGGTGTGTGGCATATTCTGGACTTACACATGTATAAGTAGCTCCAGTGTCAACCATCATCGGTGTTGGCTTGCCTTCTAATTGAACCTGTAGCATGGGTTCTTTATCAGCTCCTATGGTGATAATTGGATGCTGACCCTCCCCGTTAGGATTCTCTGGGCACCCCTAGTAACCATATTTCGGACCTGCCCATGGATTGACAGGACCTCTACCTCCACGTTGCATGGACTGAGACCCGCGACCCCCCTCTCTCCACTCTGTGCCTGGCTGTGGTCTCGGACAGTTGGCTCGGAAATGGCCTGTGTCTCCACACCCCCAGCACTCCCTCTGTGGCGGACGTCGTTGTCCATTCTGGAAAGAAGGTGGTCCTCTTTGACCTTCCCAGCGAGGGCGAGTGAACGGAGGTCTCATTGCTCCATTTCGTTGTTGTGGATTTGGCTGTTGTGAATAAACATTGACAACAGCGGGTGGCTGCACAGGTGATGGTTGTGCCTCAGGTGCAGTTGGCATTGCATGGTTAGTAGTGTCATTTACCATTGGAGCTTGCGTCTTTATTTTACTTTTATTTTGCAAGTCAGTGAGTTGCAGCTGTGTTAACTTTCGCTGCAAATTCCTCTCTTGTTCTTTAGTTTTCTCCTCATCCTTCCTGTATTTTTCAATCGCGTGTACCACGTGGTCACGGAATTGTCTGTGAGGCATTGAAGTCAGTCCCACCACATCCTCCAGTCTGCTCTGCACCGGAGTTGGCAGGGCTTCAATAACTGCATTCCTGAACAAAGTCATTAGGACGGGGCTGCTCTCAGCCTCTTCCTCTGTCTCCTGCTTCCATCTTTTCAGCTGTTTGTTAATATATCCAGCTGCATTCTCAGTCTCTGCCAGAGGTTCCCCCTTTAATGATTTGGGATCTATTTTGGTAGGGTATTCCCCCCTCAGGGCCATCCATAACTCAGCTCTGTATGCATTGAGCTCAGTTCCATCTGCCATCGGATTGGCCATCCAAGTATTTCCGCTATTGCGCAAAATATTCTCCATCGTGGATACTCCAAGACTTTGTGCCCACACTGCCTTAATGTCTCCCAAGGCTAACATTTTACCGACTGTTTCCTCCTCAAAAGCCTTGATCCACTTACCAGCCCCCTCATGAATGTCAGGCAGCCTGGAAATCAGTCCTGCAAGGTCGAGTGTTTGCCAAGGTGTATAATGCCCCTGAGTTCCTCTTATCAAAATTGGCCATTGCCCATACCTGTCTGGTGGGTGTATGCCAGGTCTGTATCTCAGATCATAAGGTCTGTCCTTTGTTACCCCTCCCCTTTTGTTTAACCCTGGTTGTCCTCTTAACGCTCCTTCCACTCCTTCTTCTTCCCCCTGTTCCCCGCATATCAGCCTGTGGCTTTTGTCTATCTCTCTCTCTAGTTCTCCAATCGTGGCGTGTGCCTGTTTGCGACAGTGCTCTGCGTCCTCCTCCATTTCTTGAATTACGGTCCGAATTACATCGCCTCTCGAGTCTCTCTCTCTTCCTCTTACATGTTGTTCCATACCCAGCCAGTAAGACTCTCCTCTATCTCTCCCTACGGTCTCATTTCGTTCTGCATAGCAATCTAGTATTTCTGATCCTTTCGCTTCTCTTTGTTTTCGGCCAGTGCTGCAGTATTTTGGGGGTTTATCTCCTATTTGTGATGCTGGGGTCGCATCGAGTCTGGGGCTGGTTGACCTGCTCGGGTCATCCTGTGGGGGAGTTTGGTGCGTCATTAAAGATCTGTTGTTGTTTTCAACTTCGAAGTCTCCTTTAATGTTAACAGTTCCTGCAATTGATGGATAGATTCCTGCAGTTTTCGAAAAGTCCTGCAGCTGTTCCTTTTGATCTGCTTTTGCTTTTCTTTCTTTCAGTTCAACGAACCCGTCTCTTACATTTTTCCTGTAGCGATGACCTTCAACTTTAAACAATTTAATTGTTTCTAGTTCTAGTTCTCTTTTCGTCAAACGTTTCTTGCTTTTATCTTTTGGTTTGTAATCCTTGATTCTCAGTTCCATATCCTCACACAAACCCACATCAAATGTGCCCTCTTTAGGCCAAGATGGATCGAGTCCTTTAGTGCGTTTTGCCCATTTCTCTGAAAGTCTCTGGACATCTTTTGCATGCTCTAAGTTTTTGATCGCCACGAGAGCTACTGGTGTCACACTCATGTTTAGTTTATTTTATTTAAACTCACAACCTCGCAAAATTTCAAATCAAGAAGTCAAAACTAGTTCTGGTTTAAATGATTATGCTACTGATACATTTATACCGGTTACATTTGTAATGTATATTGTGACAAATAATAAGATTGCTTTTATTAACTCGAAATATTATTGTTCGATACTGTAGAATATTAAGATTCTTTACTTTAGGTTATTTAGACACCTACTCTGATCAATGTTTGTATCATGCAGTTACTTCTCCTCTTGCAGCCTGTGTCACTCAACTATTTCTGGGCGTCCGATCAAGCCTTTCACTCAACTATTTCTGGGCGTTCTGCCAAGACACAGCAGACGGAGCAAGAAAGGGAGGGCTATTTTCGACACAGAGAGAAAAAGGAAGAATAGAGAGGGATAGCCTTAATCTATACAACTACACAACACTATGACACTAATACTATAAACTTTATACGCTTTAAGTGACAAATTTAACTACAATGTTTAGACGCTTGTGTACTGCCAAGATTCTCTTTGTACTAGAACAAATTAATAAACTCACAAAGAAACTGCCAAAATCACAACTCACTTATTTGCTATACGCACTTATACAATGATGTATATTTCTTATGAGGGGTATCACAGAGGCTCGATTGAACATTTGCAAAAGCGTTATCACTGGGAGAGCATGCCAAAAAACATACAAAGCCAATACTTCATATACATGCAAAGCCACCCAGGTGTTTATCACATCAAAAGTCAGCGGTCACAGTCTGTCAGTCCGTTTTTTGTCCAGGTATTTTTTATTTCTCTTTCTAATGTCAGACTTTGACTATGTGGGAGTTTTTTAACAGTATTGCTTGTACTCAAGGCTTTGTTAAGGAGAGATTCTTATTGTTGGGCTGTTTCACAGTTTACAAATGTCCTCTTTATTTCACCAGAGGCTCATATTGTTTTATCTTCTTGGGGGTTTAACAGGGAGTATTGTCTCTTCCCTTTATTCGTCTATGAATCACTCCTTTATAGTATTACTTTATCAGTAATGTCAATAAGTTACAGTCGTGTGCACACCTTTTCAAACCGTACTATTAATCTTATTGTCTAGTTAGATATTACTTTTCCTGCTCATTTAGATTTCTGCACAAAATTTCTGAGTCTCGTCAGCGCAGTGTCCTGCCTTAAACAGCGCTCACTCGTGACAGACCCACATTATAGGATTATTATTTAAATCTAAGCCAGTCTTTTCGTCTCTTCCTTCTCGAGAAAGGATATGTTTCCAGACCTGCGTATCTCACACTGGAACTCACAATGGAGCTCCTTACACTTATTTGCAGAAATTGCTTTATCAATAGCACCCAGTCGCTTTGTCATCAGCGTACAAAAAGTCTCTTGAGCTTGAGAGATCACGGAGCGCTCCGCATTTGAGTTTATCTTGGCCACAACCAGGCGTCACGCCAACAGAATGCTGCGTACGCCTGCACACGAGAGAGCTCTCTTTTTACAGCTGGAGATCAAATTGAATCATATCAACATCTTTTTTGCATTTTTCCAGCACACACCAATCCGCCTCTCTCCTCCTCCCGCTAAACAGCGCGGATCCTGTCGAGGGGACCCCAAACACTCCCTCTCTATCACTCAAGCGAGAATCACGCTGTACAGAAATATACTATGGTGAGATATGAAGATCTCACCTGTCGGCGCCTGAAGCGTGATTGTCGGTTGGCTGGCGTAGAGGAGATGTCGAAGGTCTCGACCCGAACCACGTTGAGGCGCCAATTATGTGGAAGCGTAAAATGAGGATGGAGTCAGGACGAATCGGAGTTTGCAATCCAGCGGGAATCGTTTAATGCACAGTCGAACATGCGAGGTGGCATATGGAGACAGATTCCAAATCTAACTGTCTGACCAACTCTTTTATAAACCTAACACACGCCTTTTTCAGCTGTGGTTCATCAATCAAACCTGTCTGTTCAATTCAAACAGGACACATCTGGGCTTCTAATCTGGGAGGGTTCCATTTCGTTTTTACAGAAAACAACTCTATTTATGGTGTTGTTTTGGTCCTTTTGAGAGATTAATCACACTTTATCTGTCCAGAGGAAAGCAGTTCCCGTAAGTTACCAGAGGCAGGCCCATTTCCCGATATCTCCGTCGAATTCACAATAACACATTACGTAACTTGTTTTTAGTTCAAATCCAGTTCAGTTCAGTTATAATGTTGAATTTCTTCAACACGACTACGTCGGTGCTCGGGCCCTAATAATAATTAAAGCTGCGAGCAGCGATGGGCGGGCCCTCGCAATATGCACGTCGGGGTGCATGCACGTCGGGGTGCCGGCGGGACTCCGGCCTGCACGGCCGAGAACGTCCGCGACCGTCGGACGGCGCGAGGACTCTGGTTGATGCTGTCATTCAGTTCCGTGACCGTCAGACACTGCATGCAGGTTCAGAGCATGGCCCCAATATACTTTTATTTAAGTCCATATGTGATACATGTTCCTACCAAATTTCATACATCTAGGTGAAACGTACTGCGAGGGCTGCTTCGTTGAAATTTTGTAGGGGGCGCTATTGAGCCGATTTGCCACTCTGAACCAATAAAATCATATTATACAACTACATTTTGGGCTTTAAATGTGTATGCCAAGTTTGCTTATGTTTCGAGCATTTTTAGCCTCTCAAAATGACCTTCGTTGTTAACGGCGAAGACTGCATCGCCACGGCAACGGCGTTCGACGAAACATCAAAAGCTTCATGATCTGGCATTATGAACTATTTGTGTGGAAGAAATTTGATATTGATTTGATTTACCTACTAAGAGAAACAAGCCAAAGTATCACGACTTTAACTTCCTGTTACCAGTAGGTGGCGCTATGACTATGATTCAAAATTGGCCTGCATATGTCTTCAGGCCTGGAGTCTAATCAAACACGTGAAATCTGGTAAAGATCTGATGATGTGGAGTCGAGTTACATCAGTTTATTCGTTCATGGCGAAGGATCGAAATTCGCTGAGCCGCCACGTCGCCGCCCTTCAGTAACTTCTTACAATCTTCACAACGAAGCATTATCAAGGTCCTAAGGCTTGTTTGACAACATTTGAGAGGGATCTGATTAATCTGTGAGGAGCAGGATGTCAAAGTACGCAGCCTACAACTTCCGGTTGCCACTAGGTGGCGCTATCACTATGATTCTAAATTATCATATAGATGTGTTCCGGGTCAGGATGTTATGACATATGAGAGATTTGGAGCAGATTCGACAATGTACGGCCGAGTTACAACAACTTCCTGTTTCGTGGCGAATGGTGTTTCTTTGACGCCACGCCACGGCCACATAGTTCGATAACTTTTTGATCTTTGAGTAACTTTTCACTGCCAAGGTCTCAAGAGCAGACTAGCCGAATCTGAAGTCAATCGGGTCAAATCTCTGGGAGGAGTTCGTTAAAGTATGACGCCTTGAAACGGTCAAAAAACGTCATAAAAGCAAAAATGGCCGACTTCCTGTTTGGTTTAGAGAAAACGGCCAAGAGGATTTTTGGTGCGTCTCATCACGTTCCACATAACTACCAACTTTCATACAGCTGGGTGAATCCTGATGTTGGGGCTACTCAATAGGGGGCGCTAGCGAGCCAATATTTCATACTGCAGCTGGACACCCCAATCAGACTGCAATTTTCGCAAATTCTGGCTTGCGTGCCAAATTTCACAACATTCCCAATATCCCAAGCACCTCCTTTTTGCCATGAAAGCGGAAGAAGAAGAATAATAATAATTAAAGCTGCGAGCAGCGATGGGCGGGCCCTCGCTATATGCACGTCGGGGTGCATGCACGTCGGGTGG
This sequence comes from Melanostigma gelatinosum, assembly GCF_949748355.1. Lineage (NCBI taxonomy): Eukaryota > Metazoa > Chordata > Actinopteri > Perciformes > Zoarcidae > Melanostigma > Melanostigma gelatinosum. Next base: position 2,919,156 of record NC_136635.1, on the reverse strand, counting down.
CGGCGGGACTCCGGCCTGCGCGGCCGAGAACGTCCGCGACCGTCGGACGGCGCGAGGACTCTGGTTGATGCTGTCATTCAGTTCCGTGACCGTCAGACACTGCATGCAGGTTCAGAGCATGGCCCCAATATACTTTTATTTAAGTCCATATGTGATACATGTTCCTACCAAATTTCATACATCTAGGTGAAACGTACTGCGAGGGCTGCTTCGTTGAAATTTTGTAGGGGGCGCTATTGAGCCGATTTGCCACTCTGAACCAATAACATCATATTATACAACTACATTTTGGGCTTTAAATGTGTATGCCAAGTTTGCTTATGTTTCGAGCATTTTTAGCCTCTCAAAATGACCTTCGTTGTTAACGGCGAAGACTGCATCGCCACGGCAACGGCGTTCGACGAAACATCAAAAGCTTCATGATCTGGCATTATGAACTATTTGTGTGGAACAAATTTGATATTGATTTGATTTACCTACTAAGAGAAACAAGCCAAAGTATCAAGACTTTAACTTCCTGTTACCAGTAGGTGGCGCTATGACTATGATTCAAAATTGGCCTGCATATGTCTTCAGGCCTGGAGTCTAATCAAACACGTGAAATCTGGTAAAGATCTGATGATGTGGAGTCGAGTTACATCAGTTTATTCATTTATGGCGAAGGATCGAAATTCCGTCGCCACGGCAACAGCTTTTCACGAAACAACAAGCTTTGAGTAACTTTTCATCACAAAGGTCTTTAGACTGTACCGACCAAATTTGAAGTTGATCTGATGAATTCCCTAGGAGGAGTTCGTTAAAGTGCAGCGCCTGGAAATGACAAAAACGACATGAGAAATTCATAAAAAATGCAAAATGGCTGACTTCCGGTTGGGTTTAGAGCATAGCCCCAAGAGACTTTTATTGAAGTCCATATGCGATACATGTTCCTACAACATTTCATACATCTAGGTCAAACGTACTGCGAGGGCTGCTTCGTCGAAATTTTGTAGGGGGCGCTATTGAGCCGATTTGCCACTCTGAACCAATAAAATCATATTATACAACTACATTTTGGGCTTTAAATGTGTATGCCAAGTTTGCTTATGTTTCGAGCATTTTTAGCCTCTCAAAATGACCTTCGTTGTTCACGGCGAAGACTGCATCGCCACGGCAACGGCGTTGGACGAAACATCAAAATCTTCATGATCTGGCATTATGAACTTCTTGTATTTGTGTGGAAGAAATTCGATATTGATTTGATTTACCTACTAAGAGAAACAAGCCAAAGTATAAAGACTTTAACTTCCTGTTACCAGTAGGTGGCGCTATGACTATGATTCAAAATTGGCCTGCAGATGTCTTCAGGCCTGGAGTCTAATCAAGCATGTGCAATCTGGTAAAGATCTGATGATGTGGAGTCGAGATACATCAGTTTATTCGTTCATGGCGAAGGATCGAAATTCGCCGAGCCGCCACGTCGCCGCCCTTCAGTAACTTCTTGCAATCTTCACAACGAAGCATTATCAAGGTCTTAAGGCTTGTTTGACAACATTTGAGAGGGATCTGATTAATCTGTGAGGAGCAGGATGTCAAAGTACGCAGCGTACAACTTCCGGTTGCCACTAGGTGGCGCTATCACTATGATTCTAAATTATCATATAGATGTGTTCCGGGTCAGGATGTTATGACATATGAGAGATTTTGAGCAGATTCGACAATGTACAGCCGAGTTACAACAACTTCCTGTTTCGTGGCGAATGGTGTTTCTTTGACGCCACGCCACGGCCACATAGTTCTATAACTTTTTGATCTTTAAGTAACTTTTCACTGCCAAGGTCTCAAGAGCAGACTAGCCGAATCTGAAGTCAATCGGGTCAAATCTCTGGGAGGAGTTCGTTAAAGTATGACGCCTTGAAACGGTCAAAAAACGTCATAAAAGCAAAAATGGCCGACTTCCTGTTTGGTTTAGACAAAACGGCCAAGAGGATTTTTTGTGCGTCTCATCACGTTCCACATACCGACCAAATTTCATACAGCTGGGTGAATCCTGATGTTGGGGCTACTCAATAGGGGGCGCTAGCGAGCCAATATTTCATACCGCAGCTGGACACCCCAATCAGACTGCAATTTTCGCAAATTCTGGCTTGCGTGCCAAATTTCACAACATTCCCAATATCCCAAGCACCTCCTTTTTGCGACGAAACACTAAAAATAAGAATAATAAGAATAATTAAAGCTGCGAGCAGCGATGGGCGGGCCCTCGCAATATGCACGTCGGGGTGCCGGCGGGACTCCGGCCTGCGCGGCCGAGAACGTCCGCGACCGTCGGACGGCGCGAGGACTCTGGCTGATGCTGCCATTTAGTTCTGTGACCGTCAGACACTGCATGCAGGTTTAGAGCATGGCCCCAATATACTTTTATTTAAGTCCATACGTGATACATGTTCCCACCAAATTTCATACATCTAGGTCAAACGTACTGCGAGGGGTCCTTCGGCGAAATTTTGTAGGGGGCGCTATTGAGCCGATTTGCCACTCTGAACCAATAAAATCATATTCCCTAACTACATTTCGGCCTTGTAATCTACTTGCCAAGTTTGCTTATGTTTCGAGCATTTTTAGCCTGTCAAAATGACCTTCGTTGTTAACGGCGAAGAATGCGTCGCCACGGCAACAGCTTTTCACGAAACAACAAGCTTTGAGTAACTTTTCATCACAAAGGTCTTTAGACTGTACCGACCAAATTTGAAGTTGATCTGATTAATTACCTAGGAGGAGTTCGTTAAAGTGCAGCGCCTGGAAATGACAAAAACAACACTAGAAATACAGAAGAAATGCAAAGTAGCTGACTTCCGGTTGGGTTTAGAGCATTGCCCCAAGAGACTTTTATTGAAGTCCATATGCGATACATGTTCCTACCACATTTCATACATCTAGGTCAAACGTACTGCGAGGGCTGCTTCGTCGAAATTTTGTAGGGGGCGCTATTGAGCCGATTTGCCACTCTGAACCAATAAAATCATATTCCCTAACTACATTTCGGCCTTGTAATCTACTTGCCAAGTTTGCTTATGTTTCGAGCATGTTTAGCCTGTCAAAATGACCTTCGTTGTTAACGGCGAAGACTGCATCGCCACGGCAACGGCGTTCGACGAAACATCAAAAACTTCATGATCTGGCATTATGAACTTCTTGTATTTGTGTGGAACAAATTTGATATTGATTTGATTTACCTACTGAGAGAAACAAGCCAAAGTATCAAGACTTTAACTTCCTGTTACCAGTAGGTGGCGCTATGACTATGATTCAAAATTGGCCTGCAGATGTCTTCAGGCCTGGAGTCTAATCAAACACGTGAAATCTGGGAAAGATCTGATGATGTGGAGTCGAGATACATCAGTTTATTCGTTCATGGCGAAGGATCGAAATTCGCCGAGCCGCCACGTCGCCGCCCTTCAGTAACTTCTTACAATCTTCACAACGAAGCATTATCAAGGTCCTAAGGCTTGTTTGACAACATTTGAGAGGGATCTGATTAATCTGTGAGGAGCAGGATGTCAAAGTACGCAGCCTACAACTTCCGGTTGCCACTAGGTGGCGCTATCACTATGATTCTAAATTATCATATAGATGTGTTCCGGGTCAGGATGTTATGACATATGAGAGATTTGGAGCAGATTCGACAATGTACGGCCAAGTTACAACAACTTCCTGTTTCGTGGCGAATGGTGTTTCTTTGACGCCACGCCACGGCCACATAGTTCGATAACTTTTTGATCTTTGAGTAACTTTTCACTGCCAAGGTCTCAAGAGCAGACTCGCCGAATCTGAAGTCAATCGGGTCAAATCTCTGGGAGGAGTTCGTTAAAGTATGACGCCTTGAAACGGTCAAAAAACGTCATAAAAGCAAAAATGGCCGACTTCCTGTTTGGTTTAGAGAAAACGGCCAAGAGGATTTTTGGTGCGTCTCATCACGTTCCACATAACTACCAACTTTCATACAGCTGGGTGAATCCTGATGTTGGGGCTACTCAATAGGGGGCGCTAGCGAGCCAATATTTCATACTGCAGCTGGACACCCCAATCAGACTGCAATTTTCGCAAATTCTGGCTTGCGTGCCAAATTTCACAACATTCCCAATATCCCAAGCACCTCCTTTTTGCGACGAAACACTTAGAATAAGAAGAATAATAATAAACATTCGAAATTCAATAGGTCCTCCGCTCCGACTACGTCGGTGCTCGGGCCCTAATAAGAATAATTAAAGCTGCGAGCAGCGATGGGCGGGCCCTCGCAATATGCACGTCGGGGTGCCGGCGGGACTCCGGCCTGCGCGGCCGAGAACGTCCGCGACCGTCGGACGGCGCGAGGACTCTGGCTGATGCTGCCATTTAGTTCTGTGACCGTCAGACACTGCATGCAGGTTTAGAGCATGGCCCCAATATACTTTTATTTAAGTCCATATGTGATACATGTTCCCACCAAATTTCATACATCTAGGTCAAACGTACTGCGAGGGCTGCTTCGTCGAAATTTTGTAGGGGGCGCTATTGAGCCGATTTGGCACTCTGAACCAATAAAATCATATTCCGTAACTACATTTCGGCCTTGTAATCTACTTGCCAAGTTTGCTTATGTTTCGAGCATTTTTAGCCTCTCAAAATGACCTTCGTTGTTAAAGGCGAAGACTGCATCGCCACGGCAACGGCGTTCGACGAAACATCAAAAGCTTCATGATCTGGCATTATGAACTTCTTCTATTTGTGTGGAACAAATTTGATATTGATTTGATTTACCTACTAAGAGAAACAAGCCAAAGTATAAAGACTTTAACTTCCTGTTACCAGTAGGTGGCGCTATGACTATGATTCAAAATTGGCCTGCAGATGTCTTCAGGCCTGGAGTCTAATCAAACACGTGAAATCTGGGAAAGATCTGATGATGTGGAGTCGAGATACATCAGTTTATTCGTTCATGGCGAAGGATCGAAATTCGCCGAGCCGCCACGTCGCCGCCCTTCAGTAACTTCTTACAATCTTCACAACGAAGCATTATCAAGGTCTTAAGGCTTGTTTGACAACATTTGAGAGGGATCTGATTAATCTGTGAGGAGCAGGATGTCAAAGTACGCAGCCTACAACTTCCGGTTGCCACTAGGTGGCGCTATCACTATGATTCTAAATTATCATATAGATGTGTTCCGGGTCAGGATGTTATGACATATGAGAGATTTGGAGCAGATTCGACAATGTACGGCCAAGTTACAACAACTTCCTGTTTCGTGGCGAATGGTGTTTCTTTGACGCCACGCCACGGCCACATAGTTCGATAACTTTTTGATCTTTGAGTACCTTTTCACTGCCAAGGTCTCAAGAGCAGACTCGCCGAATCTGAAGTCAATCGGGTCAAATCTCTGGGAGGAGTTCGTTAAAGTATGACGCCTTGAAACGGTCAAAAAACGTCATAAAAGCAAAAATGGCCGACTTCCTGTTTGGTTTAGAGAAAACGGCCAAGAGGATTTTTTGTGCGTCTCATCACGTTCCACATACCTACCAAATTTCATACAGCTGGGTGAATCCTGATGTTGGGGCTACTCAATAGGGGGCGCTAGCGAGCCAATATTTCATACCGCAGCTGGACACCCCAATCAGACTGCAATTTTCGCAAATTCTGGCTTGCGTGCCACATTTCACAACATTCCCAATATCCCAAGCACCTCCTTTTTGCGACGAAACACTAAAAATAAGAATAATAAGAATAATTAAAGCTGCGAGCAGCGATGAGCGGGCCCTCGCAATATGCACGTCGGGGTGCCGGCGGGACTCCGGCCTGCGCGGCCGAGAACGTCCGCGACCGTCGGACGGCGCGAGGACTCTGGCTGATGCTGCCATTCAGTTCCGTGACCGTCAGACACTGCATGCAGGTTCAGAGCATGGCCCCAATATACTTTTATTTAAGTCCATATGTGATACATGTTCCTACCAAATTTCATACATCTAGGTGAAACGTACTGCGAGGGCTGCTTCGTTGAAATTTTGTAGGGTGCGCTATTGAGCCGATTTGCCACTCTGAACCAATAAAATCATATTATACAACTACATTTTGGGCTTTAAATGTGTATGCCAAGTTTGCTTATGTTTCGAGCATTTTTAGCCTCTCAAAATGACCTTCGTTGTTAACGGCGAAGACTGCATCGCCACGGCAACGGCGTTCGACGAAACATCAAAAGCTTCATGATCTGGCATTATGAACTATTTGTGTGGAACAAATTTGATATTGATTTGATTTACCTACTAAGAGAAACAAGCCAAAGTATCAAGACTTTAACTTCCTGTTACCAGTAGGTGGCGCTATGACTATGAGTCAAAATTGGCCTGCATATGTCTTCAGGCCTGGAGTCTAATCAAACACGTGAAATCTGGTAAAGATCTGATGATGTGGAGTAGAGTTACATCAGTTTATTCGTTCATGGCGAAGGATCGAAATGCCGTCGCCACGGCAACAGCTTTTCACTAAATAACAAGCTTTGAGTAACTTTTCATCACAAAGGTCTTTAGACTGTACCGACCAAATTTGAAGTTGATCTGATTGATTCCCTAGGAGGAGTTCGTTAAAGTGCAGCGCCTGGAAATGACAAAAACGACACTAGAAATTCATAAGAAATGCAAAATGGCTGACTTCCGGTTGGGTTTAGCGCATGGCACCAAGAGACTTTTATTTAAGTCCATATGTGATACATGTTCCTACCAAATGTCATACATCTAGGTCAAACATACTGCGAGGGCTGCTTCTTCAAAATTTTGTAGGGGGCGCTATTGAGCCGATTTGCCACTCTGAACCAATAAAATCATATTCCATAACTACATTTCGGCCTTGTAATCTACTTTCCAAGTTTGCTTATGTTTCGAGCATTTTTAGCCTCTCAAAATGACCTTCGTTGTTAACGGCGAAGAATGCGTCGCCACGGCAACAGCTTTTCACGAAACAACAAGCTTTGAGTAACTTTCATCACAAAGGTCTTTAGACTGTACCGACCAAATTTGAAGTTGATCTGATTAATTCCCTAGGAGGAGTACGTTAAAGTGCAGCGCCTGGAAATGACAAAAACGACACTAGAAATACAGAAGAAATGCAAAGTAGCTGACTTCCGGTTGGGTTTAGAGAATAGCCCCAAGAGACTTTTATTGAAGTCCATATGCGATACATGTTCCTACCACATTTCATACATCTAGGTCAAACGTACTGCGAGGGCTGCTTCGTCGAAATTTTGTAGGGGGCGCTATTGAGCCGATTTGCCACTCTGAACCAAGAAAATCATATTATACAACTACATTTTGGGCTTTAAATGTGTATGCCAAGTTTGCTTATGTTTCGAGCATTTTTAGCCTCTCAAAATGACCTTCGTTGTTAACGGCGAAGACTGCATCGCCACGGCAACGGCGTTCGACGAAACATCAAAAGCTTCATGATCTGGCATTATGAACTTCTTCTATTGGTGTGGAACAAATTTGATATTGATTTGATTTATCTACTAAGAGAAACAAGCCAAAGTATAAAGACTTTAACTTCCTGTTACCAGTAGGTGGCGCTATGACTATGATTCAAAATTGGCCTGCAGATGTCTTCATGCCTGGAGTCTAATCAAACACGTGAAATCTGGTAAAGATCTGATGATGTGGAGTCGAGTTACATCAGTTTATTCGTTCATGGCGAAGGATCGAAATTCGCCGAGCCGCAACGTCGCCGCCCTTCAGTAACTTCTTACAATCTTCACAACGAAGCATTATCAAGGTCTTAAGGCTTGTTTGACAACATTTGAGAGGGATCTGATTAATCTGTGAGGAGCAGGATGTCAAAGTACGCAGCGTACAACTTCCGGTTGCCACTAGGTGGCGCTATCAGTTTGATTCACAATTATCATATAGATGTGTTCCGGGTCAGGATGTTATGACATATGAGAAATTTTGAGCAGATTCGACAATGTACGGCCGAGTTACAACAACTTCCTGTTTCGTGGCGAATGGTGTTTCTTTGACGCCACGCCACGGCCACATCGTTCGATAACTTTTTGATCTTTGAGTAACTTTTCACTACCAAGGTCTCAAGAGCAGACTAGCTGAATCTGAAGTCAATCGGGTTAAATCTCTGGGAGGAGTTCGTTAAAGTATGACGCCTTGAAACGGTCAAAAAACGTCATAAAAGTAGAAATGGCCGACTTCCTGTTTGGTTTAGAGAAAACTTCCAAGAGGATGTTTGGTGCGTCTCATCACGTTCCACATAACTACCAACTTTCATACAGCTGGGTGAATCCTGATGTTGGGGCTACTCAATAGGGGGCGCTAGCGAGCCAATATTTCATACCGCAGCTGGATACCCCAATCAGACTGCAATTTTCGCAAATTCTGGCTTGCGTGCCAAATTTCTCAGACTTCCCAATATCCCAAGCACCTCCTTTTTGCGCCGAAACACTAAAAATAAGAAGAAGAAGAATAATTAAAGCTGCGAGCAGCGATGGGCGGGCCCTCGCAATATGCACGTCGGGGTGCATGCACGTCGGGGTGCCGGCGGCACTCCGGCCTGCGCGGCCGAGAACGTCAGCGACCGTCGGACGGCGCGAGGACTCTGGTTGATGCTGTCATTCAGTTCCGTGACCGTCAGACACTGCATGCAGGTTCAGAGCATGGCCCCAAGAGACTTTTATTTAAGTCCATATGTGATACATGTTCCTACCAAATTTCATACATCTAGGTGAAACGTACTGCGAGGGCTGCTTCGTTGAAATTTTGTAGGGGGCGCTATTGAGCCGATTTGCCACTCTGAACCAATAAAATCATATTCCATAACTACATTTCGGCCTTGTAATCTACTTGCCAAGTTTGGTTATGTTTCGAGCATTTTTAGCCTCTCAAAATGACCTTCGTTGTTAACGGCGAAGGATGCGTCGCCACGGCAACAGCTTTTCACGAAACAACAAGCTTTGAGTAACTTTTCATCACAAAGGTCTTTAGACTGTACCGACCAAATTTGAAGTTGATCTGATGAATTCCCTAGGAGGAGTTCGTTAAAGTGCAGCGCCTGGAAATGACAAAAACGACATGAGAAATTCATAAAAAATGCAAAATGGCTGACTTCCGGTTGGGTTTAGAGCATAGCCCCAAGAGACTTTTATTGAAGTCCATATGCGATACATGTTCCTACCACAGTTCATACATCTAGGTCAAACGTACTGCGAGGGCTGCTTCGTCGAAATTTTGTAGGGGGCGCTATTGAGCCGATTTGCCACTCTGAACCAATAAAATCATATTCCCTAACTACATTTCGGCCTTGTAATCTACTTGCCAAGTTTGCTTATGTTTCGAGCATTTTTAGCCTCTCAAAATGACCTTCGTTGTTCACGGCGAAGACTGCATCGCCACGGCAACGGCGTTCGACGAAACATCAAAAGCTTCATGATCTGGTATTATGAACTTCTTATATTTGTGTGGAACAAATTTGATATTGATTTGATTTACCTACTAAGAGAAACAAGCCAAAGTATAAAGACTTTAACTTCCTGTTACCAGTAGGTGGCGCTATGACTATGATTCGAAATTGGCCTGCAGATGTCTTCAGGCCTGGAGTCTAATCAAGCATGTGAAATCTGGTAAAGATCTGATGATGTGGAGTCGAGATACATCAGTTTATTCGTTCATGGCGAAGGATCGAAATTCGCCGAGCCGCCACGTCGCCGCCCTTCAGTAACTTCTTACAATCTTCACAACGAAGCATTATCAAGGTCTTACGACTTCTCTCACAACATTTGAGAGGGATCTGATTAATCTGTGAGGAGCAGGATGTCAAAGTACGCAGCGTACAACTTCCGGTTGCCACTAGGTGGCGCTATCACTATGATTCTAAATTATCATATAGATGTGTTCCGGGTCAGGATGTTATGACATATGAGAGATTTTGAGCAGATTCGACAATGTACGGCCGAGTTACAACAACTTCCTGTTTCGTGGCGAATGGTGTTTCTTTGACGCCACGCCACGGCCACATAGTTCGATAACTTTTTGATCTTTGAGTAACTTTTCACTGCCAAGGTCTCAAGAGCAGACTAGCCGAATCTGAAGTCAATCGGGTCAAATCTCTGGGAGGAGTTCGTTAAAGTATGACGCCTTGAAACGGTCAAAAAACGTCATAAAAGCAAAAATGGCCGACTTCCTGTTTGGTTTAGAGAAAACGGCCAAGAGGATTTTTGGTGCGTCTCATCACGTTCCACATAACTACCAACTTTCATACAGCTGGGTGAATCCTGATGTTGGGGCTACTCAATAGGGGGCGCTAGCGAGCCAATATTTCATACTGCAGCTGGACACCCCAATCAGACTGCAATTTTCGCAAATTCTGGCTTGCGTGCCAAATTTCACAACATTCCCAATATCCCAAGCACCTCCTTTTTGCGACGAAACACATAAAATAATAATAATAATTAAAGCTGCGAGCAGCGATGAGCGGGCCCTCGCAATATGCACGTCGGGGTGCATGCACGTCGGGGTGCCGGCGGGACTCCGGCCTGCGCGGCCGAGAACGTCCGCGACCGTCGGACGGCACGAGGACTCTGGTTGATGCTGCCATTTAGTTCTGTGTCCGTCAGACACTGCATGCAGGTTCAGAGCATGGCCCCAACATACTTTTATTTCAGTCCATATGCGATACATGTTCCTACCAAATTTCATACATCTAGGTGAAACGTACTGCGAGGGCTGCTTCGTTGAAATTTTGTAGGGGGCGCTATTGAGCCGATTTGCCACTCTGAACCAATAAAATCATATTCCATGACTCCATTTCGGCCTTGTAATCTACTTGCCAAGTTTGCTTATGTTTCGAGCATTTTTAGCCTCTCAAAATGACCTTCGTTGTTAACGGCGAAGAATGCGTCGCCACGGTAACAGTTTTTCACGAAACAACAAGCTTTGAGTAACATTTCATCACAAAGGTCTTTAGACTGTACTGACCAAATTTGAAGTTGATCTGATTAATTCCCTAGGAGGAGTTCGTTAAAGTGCAGCGCCTGGAAATGACAAAAACGACACTAGAAATTCAGAAGAAATGCAAAGTTATTGACTTCCGGTTGGGTTTAGAGCATAGCCCCAAGAGACTTTTATTGAAGTCCATATGTGATACATGTTCCTACCACATTTCATACATCTAGGTCAAACGTACTGCGAGGGCTGCTTCGTTGAAATTTTGTAGGGGGCGCTATTGAGCCGATTTGCCACTCTGAACCAATAAAATCATATTCCCTAACTACATTTCGGCCTTGTAATCTACTTGCCAAGTTTGCTTATGTTTCGAGCATATTTAGCCTCTCAAAATGACCTTCGTTGTTAACGGCGAAGACTGCATCGCCACGGCAACGGCGTTCGACGAAACATCAAAAGCTTCATGATCTGGCATTATGAACTTCTTGTATTTGTGTGGAACAAATTTGATATTGAGTTGATTTACCTACTAAGAGAAACAAGCCAAAGTATAAAGACTTTAACTTCCTGTTACCAGTAGGTGGCGCTATGACTATGATTCAAAATTGGCCTGCAGATGTCTTCAGGCCTGGAGTCTAATCAAGCATGTGAAATCTGGTAAAGATCTGATGATGTGGAGTCGAGATACATCAGTTTATTCGTTCATGGCGAAGGATCGAAATTCGCCAAGCCGCCACGTCGCCGCCCTTCAGTAACTTCTTACAATCTTCACAATGAAGCATTATCAAGGTCTTAAGGCTTGTTTGACAACATTTGAGAGGGATCTGATTCATCTGTGAGGAGCAGGATGTCAAAGTACGCAGCCTACAACTTCCGGTTGCCACTAGGTGGCGCTATCACTATGATTCTAAATTATCATATAGATGTGTTCCGGGTCAGGATGTTATGACATATGAGAGATTTGGAGCAGATTCGACAATGTACGGCCGAGTTACAACAACTTCCTGTTTCGTGGCGAATGGTGTTTCTTTGACGCCACGCCACGGCCACATAGTTCAATAACTTTTTGATCTTTGAGTAACTTTTCACTGCCAAGGTCTCAAGAGCAGACTAGCCGAATCTGAAGTCAATCGGGTCAAATCTCTGGGAGGAGTTCGTTAAAGTATGACGCCTTGAAACGGTAAAAAAACGTCATAAAAGCAAAAATGGCCGACTTCCTGTTTGGTTTAGAGAAAACTTCCAAGAGGATTTTTTGTGCGTCTCATCACGTTCCACATAACTACCAACTTTCATACAGCTGGGTGAAACCTGATGTCGGGGCTACTCAATAGGGGGCGCTAGCGAGCCAATATTTCATACCGCAGCTGGACACCCCAATCAGACTGCAATTTTCGCAAATTCTGGCTTGCGTGCCAAATTTCACAGACTTCCCAATATCCCAAGCACCTCCTTTTTGCGACGAAACACATAAAATAATAAGAATAAGAATAATTAAAGCTGCGAGCAGCGATGGGCGGGCCCTCGCAATATGCACGTCGGGGTGCCGGCGGGACTCCGGCCTGCGCGGCCGAGAACGTCCGCGACCGTCGGACGGCGCGAGGACTCTGGCTGATGCTGCCATTTAGTTCTGTGACCGTCAGACACTGCATGCAGGTTTAGAGCATGGCCCCAATATACTTTTATTTAAGTCCATATGTGATACATGTTCCCACCAAATTTCATACATCTAGGTCAAACGTACTGCGAGGGCTCCTTCGTCGAAATTTTGTAGGGGGCGCTATTGAGCCGATTTGCCACTCAGAACCAATAAAATCATATTCCCTAACTACATTTCGGCCTTGTAATCTACTTGCCAAGTTTGCTTATGTTTCGAGCATTTTTAGCCTCTCAAAATGACCTTCGTTGTTAATGGCGAAGACTGCATCGCCACGGCAACGGCGTTCGACGAAACATCAAAAGCTTCATGATCTGGCATTATGACCTTCTTGTATTTGTGTGGAACAAATTTGATATTGATTTGATTTACCTACTAAGAGAAACAAGCCAAAGTATCAAGACTTTAACTTCCTGTTACCAGTAGGTGGCGCTATGACTATGATTCAAAATTGGCCTGCAGATGTCTTCAGGCCTGGAGTCTAATCAAACACGTGAAATCTGGTAAAGATCTGATGATGTGGAGTCGAGTTACATCAGTTTATTCGTTCATGGCGAAGGATCGAAATTCGCCGAGCCGCCACGTCGCCGCCCTTCAGTAACTTCTTACAATCTTCACAATGAAGCATTATCAAGATGTTAAGGCTTGTTTGACAATATTTGAGAGGGATCTGATTAATCTGTGAGGAGCAGGATGTCAAAGTACGCAGCGTACAACTTCCGGTTGCCACTAGGTGGCGCTATCACTATGATTCTAAATTATCATATAGATGTGTTCCGGGTCAGGATGTTATGACATATGAGAGATTTAGAGCAGATTCGACAATGTACGGCCGAGTTACAACAACTTCCTGTTTCGTGGTGAATGGTGTTTCTTTGACGCCACGCCACGGCCACATAGTTCGATAACTTTTTGATCTTTGAGTAACTTTTCACTGCCAAGGTCTCAAGAGCAGACTAGCCAAATCTGAAGTCAATCGGGTCAAATCTCTGGGAGGAGTTCGTTAAAGTATGACGCCTTGAAACGGTCAAAAACCGTCATAAAAGTAAAGATGGCCGACTTCCTGTTTGGTTTAGAGAAAACGTCCAAGAGGATTTTTGGTGCGTCTCATCACGTTCCACATAACTACCAACTTTCATACAGCTGGGTGAAACCTGATGTTGGGGCTACTCAATAGGGGGCGCTAGCGAGCCAATATTTCATACCGCAGCTGGACACCCCAATCAGACTGCAATTTTCGCAAATTCTGGCTTGCGTGCCAAATTTCACAAACGTCCCAATATCCCAAGCACCTCCTTTTTGCGACGAAACACTAAAAATAATAATAATTAAAGCTGCGAGCAGCGATGAGCGGGCCCTCGCAATATGCACGTCGGGGTGCCGGCGGGACTCTGGCCTGCGCGGCCGAGAACGTCCGCGACCGTCGGACGGCGCGAGGACTCTGGTTGATGCTGCTATTCAGTTCTGTGACCGTCAGACACTGCATGCAGGTTCAGAGCATGGCCCCAATATACTTTTATTTCAGTCCATATGTGATACATGTTCCTACCAAATTGCATACATCTAGGTGAAACGTACTGCGAGGGCTGCTTCGTCGAAATTTTGTAGGGGGCGCTATTGAGCCAATTTGCCACTCTGAACCAATAAAATCATATTCTATAACTACATTTCGGGCTTGTAATCTACTTGCCAAGTTTGCTTATGTTTCGAGCATTTTTAGCCTCTCAAAATGACCTTCGTTGTTAACGGCGAAGACTGCATCGCCACGGCAACGGCGTTCGACGAAAAATCAAAAGCTTCATGATCTGGCATTATGAACTTCTTGTATTTGTGTGGAACAAATTTGATATTGATTTGATTTACCTACTAAGAGAAACAAGCCAAAGTATCAAGACTTTAACTTCCTGTTACCAGTAGGTGGCGCTATGACTATTATTCAAAATTGGCCTGCAGATGTCTTCAGGCCTGGAGTCTAATCAAACACGTGAAATCTGGTAAAGATCTGATGATGTGGAGTCGAGTTACATCAGTTTATTCGTTCATGGCGAAGGATCGAAATTCCGTTGCCACGGCAGCAGCTTTTCACGAAACAACAAGCTTTGAGTAACTTTTCATCACAAAGGTCTTTAGACTGTACCGACCAAATTTGAAGTTGATCTGATTAATTCCCTAGGAGGAGTTCGTTAAAGTGCAGCGCCTGGAAATGACAAAAACGACACTAGAAATTCATAAGAAATGCTAAATGGCTGACTTCCGGTTGGGTTTAGAGCATAGCCCCAAGAGACTTTTATTGAAGTCCATATGCGATACATGTTCCTACCACATTTCATACATCTAGGTCAAACGTACTGCGAGGGCTGCTTCGTCGAAATTTTGTAGGGGGCGCTATTGAGCCGATTTGCCACTCTGAACCAATAAAATCAGATTCTGTAACTACATTTCGGCCTTGTAATCTACTTGCCAAGTTTGCTTATGTTTCGAGCATTTTTAGCCTCTCAAAATGACCTTCGTTGTTCACGGCGAAGACTGCATCGCCACGGCAACGGCGTTCGACGAAACATCAAAAGCTTCATGATCTGGCATTATGAACTTCTTGTATTTGTGTGGAACAAATTTGATATTGATTTGATTTACCTACTAAGAGAAACAAGCCAAAGTATAAAGACTTTAACTTCCTGTTACCAGTAGGTGGCGCTATGACTATGATTCGAAATTGGCCTGCAGATGTCTTCAGGCCTGGAGTCTAATCAAGCATGTGAAATCTGGTAAAGATCTGATGATGTGGAGTCGAGATACATCAGTTTATTCGTTCATGGCGAAGGATCGAAATTCGCCGAGCCGCCACGTCGCCGCCCTTCAGTAACTTCTTACAATTTTCACAATGAAGCATTATCAAGGTCTTAAGGCTTGTATGACAACATTTGAGAGGGATCTGATTAATCTGTTAGGAGCAGGATGTCAAAGTACGCAGCGTACAACTTCCGGTTGCCACTAGGTGGCGCTATCAGTTTGATTCAAAATTATCATATAGATGTGTTCCGGGTCAGGATGTTATGACATATAAGAGACTTTGAGCAGATTCGACAATGTACGGCTGAGTTACAACAACTTCCTGTTTCGTGGCGAATGGTGTTTCTTTGACGCCACGCCACGGCCACATAGTTCGATAACTTTTTGATCTTTGAGTAACTTTTCACTGCCAAGGTCTCAAGAGCAGACTAGCCGAATCTGAAGTCAATCGGGTCAAATCTCTGGGAGGAGTTCGTTAAAGTATGACGCCTTGAAACGGTCAAAAAACGTCATAAAAGCAAAAATGGCCGACTTCCTGTTTGGTTTAGAGAAAACGGCCAAGAGGATTTTTTGTGCGTCTCATCACGTTCCACATACCGACCAAATTTCATACAGCTGGGTGAATCCTGATGTTGGGGCTACTCAATAGGGGGCGCTAGCGAGCCAATATTTCATACCGCAGCTGGACACCCCAATCAGACTGCAATTTTCGCAAATTCTGGCTTGCGTGCCAAATTTCACAACATTCCCAATATCCCAAGCACCTCCTTTTTGCGACGAAACACTAAAAATAAGAATAAGAATAATAATAATAAACATTCGAAATTCAATAGGTCCTCCGCTCCGACTACGTCGGTGCTCGGGCCCTAATAAGAAGAATAATAAACATTCGAAATTCAATAGGTCCTCCGCTCCGACTACGTCGGTGCTCGGGCCCTAATAATAAACATTCGAAATTCAATAGGTCCTCCGCTCCGACTACGTCGGTGCTCGGGCCCTAATTACGGTTTCAATAGGTCCTCCGCTCCGACTACGTCGGTGCTCGGGCCCTAATTAAAGCTGCGAGCAGCGATGAGCGGGCCCTCGCAATATGCACGTCGGGGTGCATGCACGTCGGGGTGCCGGCGGGACTCCGGCCTGCGCGGCCGAGAACGTCCGCGACCGTCGGACGGCGCGAGGACTCTGGTTGATGCTGTCATTCAGTTCCGTGACCGTCAGACACTGCATGCAGGTTCAGAGCATGGCCCCAATATACTTTTATTTAAGTCCATATGTGATACATGTTCCTACCAAATTTCATACATCTAGGTGAAACGTACTGCGAGGGCTGCTTCGTTGAAATTTTGTAGGGGGCGCTATTGAGCCGATTTGACACTCTGAACCAATAAAATCATATTATACAACTACATTTTGGGCTTTAAATGTGTATGCCAAGTTTGCTTATGTTTCGAGCATTTTTAGCATCTCAAAATGACCTTCGTTGTTAACGGCGAAGACTGCATCGCCACGGCAACGGCGTTCGACGAAACATCAAAAGCTTCATGATCTGGCATTATGAACTATTTGTGTGGAACAAATTTGATATTGATTTGATTTACCTACTAAGAGAAACAAGCCAAAGTATCAAGACTTTAACTTCCTGTTACCAGTAGGTGGCGCTATGACTATTATTCAAAATTGGCCTGCATATGTCTTCAGGCCTGGAGTCTAATCAAACACGTGAAATCTGGTAAAGATCTGATGATGTGGAGTCGAGTTACATAAGTTTATTCGTTCATGGCAGTAGGTGGCGCTATGACTATGATTCAAAATTGGCCTGCATATGTCTTCAGGCCTGGAGTCTAATCAAACACGTGAAATCTGGTAAAGATCTGATGATGTGGAGTCGAGTTACATCAGTTTATTCGTTCATGGCGAAGGATCGAAATTCGCCGAGCCGCCACGTCGCCGTCCTTCAGTAACTTCTTACAATCTTCACAATGAAGCATTATCAAGGTCTTAAGGCTTGTTTGACAACATTTGAGAGGGATCTGATTAATCTGTGAGGAGCAGGATGTCAAAGTACGCAGCGTACAACTTCCGGTTGCCACTAGGTGGCGCTATCACTATGATTCTAAATTATCATATAGATGTGTTCCGGGTCAGGATGTTATGACATATGAGAGATTTTGAGCAGATTCGACAATGTACGGCCGAGTTACAACAACTTCCTGTTTCGTGGCAAATGGTGTTTCTTTGACGCCACGCCACGGCCACATAGTTCGATAACTTTTTGATCTTTGAGTAACTTTTCACTGCCAAGGTCTCAAGAGCAGACTAGCCGAATCTGAAGTCAATCGGGTCAAATCTCTGGGAGGAGTTCGTTAAAGTATGACGCCTTGAAACGGTCAAAAAACGTCATAAAAGCAAAAATGGCCGACTTCCTGTTTGGTTTAGACAAAACGGCCAAGAGGATTTTTTGTGCGTCTCATCAAGTTCCACATACCGACCAAATTTCATACAGCTGGGTGAATCCTGATGTTGGGGCTACTCAATAGGGGGCGCTAGCGAGCCAATATTTAATACCGCAGCTGGACACCCCAATCAGACTGCAATTTTCGCAAATTCTGGCTTGCGTGCCAAATTTCACAACATTCCCAATATGCCAAGCACCTCCTTTTTGCCATGAAAGCGGAAGAAGAAGAATAATAATAATAATTAAAGCTGCGAGCAGCGATGAGCGGGCCCTCGCTATATGCACGTCGGGGTGCATGCACGTCGGAGTGCCGGCGGGACTCCGGCCTGCGCGGCCGAGAACGTCCGCGACCGTCGGACGGCGCGAGGACTCTGGTTGATGCTGCCATTCAGTTCTGTGACCGTCAGACACTGCATGCAGGTTCAGATCATGGCCCCAATATACTTTTATTTCAGTCCATATGTGATACATGTTCCTACCAAATTTCATACATCTAGGTGAAACGTACTGCGAGGGCTGCTTCGTTGAAATATTGTAGGGGGCGCTATTGAGCCGATTTGCCACTCTGAACCAATAAAATCATATTCTATAACTACATTTCGGGCTTGTAATCTGCTTGCCAAGTTTGCTTATGTTTCGAGCATTTGTAGCCTCTCAAAATGACCTTCGTTGTTAACGGCGAAGACTGTATCGCCACGGCAACGGCGTTCGATGAAACATCAAAAGCTTCATGATCTGGCATTCTGAACTTCTTGTATTTGTGTTGGACAAATTTGATATTGATTTGATTGACCTACTAAGAGAAACAAGCCAAAGTATCAAGACTTTAACTTCCTGTTACCAGTAGGTGGCGCTATGACTATTATTCAAAATTGGCCTGCAGATGTCTTCAGGCCTGGAGTCTAATCAAACACGTGAAATCTGGTAAAGATCTGATGATGTGGAGTCGAGTTACATCAGTTTCTTTGTTCATGGCGAAGGATCGAAATTCCGTCGCCACGGCAACAGCTTTTCACGAAACAACAAGCTTTGAGTAACTTTTCATCACAAAGGTCTTTAGACTGTACCGACCAAATTTGAAGTTGATCTGATTAATTCCCTAGGAGGAGTTCGTTAAAGTGCAGCGCCTGGAAATGACAAAAACGACACTAGAAATTCAGAAGAAATGCAAAGTAGCTGACTTCCGGTTGGGTTTAGAGCATAGCTCCAAGAGACTTTTATTGAAGTCCATATGTGATACATGTTCCTACCACATTTCATACATCTAGGTCAAACGTACTGCGAGGGCTGCTTCGTTGAAATATTGTAGGGGGCGCTATTGAGCCGATTTGCCACTCTGAACCAATAAAATCATATTCTATAACTACATTTCGGGCTTGTAATCTGCTTGCCAAGTTTGCTTATGTTTCGAGCATTTGTAGCCTCTCAAAATGACCTTCGTTGTTAACGGCGAAGACTGTATCGCCACGGCAACGGCGTTCGATGAAACATCAAAAGCTTCATGATCTGGCATTCTGAACTTCTTGTATTTGTGTTGGACAAATTTGATATTGATTTGATTGACCTACTAAGAGAAACAAGCCAAAGTATAAAGACTTTAACTTCCTGTTACCAGTAGGTGGCGCTATGACTATGATTCAAAATTGGCCTGCAGATGTCTTCAGGCCTGGAGTCTAATCAAGCATGTGAAATCTGGTAAAGATCTGATGATGTGGAGTCGAGATACATCAGTTTATTCGTTCATGGCGAAGGATCGAAATTCGCCGAGCCGCCACGTCGCCGCCCTTCAGTAACTTCTTACAATCTTCACAACGAAGCATTATCAAGGTCTTAAGGCTTGTTTGACAAGATTTGAGAGGGATCTGATGAATCTGTGAGGAGCAGGATGTCAAAGTACGCAGCGTACAACTTCCGGTTGCCACTAGGTGGCGCTATCACTATGATTCTAAATTATCATATAGATGTGTTCCGGGTCAGGATGTTATGACATATGAGAGATTTTGAGCAGATTCGACAATGTACGGCCGAGTTACAACAACTTCCTGTTTCGTGGCGAATGGTGTTTCTTTGACGCCATGCCACGGCCACATAGTTCGATAACTTTTTGATCTTTGAGTAACTTTTCACTGTCAAGGTCTCAAGAGCAGACTCGCCGAATCTGAAGTCAATCGGGTCAAATCTCTGGGAGGAGTTCGTTAAAGTATGACGCCTTGAAACGGTCAAAAAACGTCATAAAAGCAAAAATGGCCGACTTCCTGTTTGGTTTAGAGAAAACGGCCAAGAGGATTTTTGGTGCGTCTCATCACGTTCCACATAACTACCAACTTTCATACAGCTGGGTGAATCCTGATGTCGGGGCTACTCAATAGGGGGCGCTAGCGAGCCAATATTTCATACTGCAGCTGGACACCCCAATCAGACTGCAATTTTCGCAAATTCTGGCTTGCGTGCCAAATTTCACAACATTCCCAATATCCCAAGCACCTCCTTTTTGCGACGAAACACATAAAATAATAATAATAATAAGAATTAAAGCTGCGAGCAGCGATGAGCGGGCCCTCGCAATATGCACGTCGGGGTGCATGCACGTCGGGGTGCCGGCGGGACTCCGGCCTGCACGGCCGAGAACGTCCGCGACCGTCGGAGGCCGCGAGGACTCTGGCCGATGCTGTCATTCAGTTCTGTGACCGTCAGACACTGCATGCAGGTTTAGAGCATGGCCCCAATATACTTTTATTTAAGTCCATATGTGATACATGTTCCTACCAAATTTCATACATCTAGGTGAAATGTACTGCGAGGGCTGCTGCGTTGAAATTTTGTAGGGGGCGCTATTGAGCCGATGTGCCACTCTGAACCAATAAAATCATATTCTATAACTACATTTCGGGCTTGTAATCTGCATGCCAAGTTTGCTTATGTTTCGAGCATTTGTAGCCTCTCAAAATGACCTTCGTTGTTAACGGCGAAGACTGCATCGCCACGGCAACGGCGTTCAATGAAACAACAAGCTTTGAGTAACTTTTCATCACAAAGGTCTTTAGACTGTACCGACCAAATTTGAAGTTGATCTGATTAATTCCCTAATGAGGAGTTCGTTAAAGTGCAGTGCCTGGAAATGACAAAAACGACACTAGAAATTCATAAGAAATGCAAAATGGCTGACTTCCGGTTGGGTTTAGAGCATGGCCCCAAGAGACTTTTATTGAAGTCCATATGTGATACATGTTCCTACCACATTTCATACATCTAGGTCAAACGTACTGCGAGGGCTGCTTCGTCGAAATTTTGTAGGGGGCGCTATTGAGCCGATTTGCCACTCTGAACCAATAAAATCATATTCCCTAACTACATTTCGGCCTTGTAATCTACTTGCCAAGTTTGCTTATGTTTCGAGCATTTTTAGCCTCTCAAAATGACCTTCGTTGTTAACGGCGAAGACTGCATCGCCACGGCAACGGCGTTCGACGAAACATCAAAAGCTTCATGATCTGGCATTATGAACTTCTTGTATTTGTGTGGAACAAATTTGATATTGATTTGATTTACCTACTAAGAGAAACAAGCCAAAGTATAAAGACTTTAACTTCCTGTTACCAGTAGGTGGCGCTATGACTATGATTCAAAATGGGCCTGCAGATGTCTTCAGGCCTGGAGTCTAATCAAGCATGTGAAATCTGGTAAAGATCTGATGATGTGGAGTCGAGTTACATCAGTTCATTCGTTCATGGCGAAGGATCGAAATTCCGTCGCCACGGCAACAGCTTTTCACGAAACAACAAGCTTTGAGTAACTTTTCATCACAAAGGTCTTTAGACTGTACCGACCAAATTTGAAGTTGATCTGATGAATTCCCTAGGAGGAGTTCGTTAAAGTGCAGCGCCTGGAAATGACAAAAACGACATGAGAAATTCATAAAAAATGCGAAATGGCTGACTTCCGGTTGGGTTTAGAGCATAGCCCCAAGAGACTTTTATTGACGTCCATATGCGATACATGTTCCTACCACATTTCATACATCTAGGTCAAACGTACTGCGAGGGCTGCTTCGTCGAAATTTTGTAGGGGGCGCTATTGAGCCGATTTGCCACTCTGAACCAATAAAATCATATTCCCTAACTACATTTCGGCCTTGTAATCTACTTGCCAAGTTTGCTTATGTTTCGAGCATTTTTAGCCTCTCAAAATGACCTTCGTTGTTAACGGCGAAGACTGCATCGCCACGGCAACGGCGTTCGACGAAACATCAAAAGCTTCATGATCTGGCATTATGAACTTCTTGTATTTGTGTGGAAGAAATTTGATATTGATTTGATTTACCTACTAAGAGAAACAAGCCAAAGTATAAAGACTTTAACTTCCTGTTACCAGTAGGTGGCGCTATGACTATGATTCAAAATTGGCCTTCAGATGTCTTCAGGCCTGGAGTCTAATCAAGCATGTGAAATCTGGTAAAGATCTGATGATGTGGAGTCGAGATACATCAGTTTATTCGTTCATGGCGAAGGATCGAAATTCGCCGAGCCGCCACGTCGCCGCCCTTCAGTAACTTCTTACAATCTTCACAACGAAGCATTATCAAGGTCTTAAGGCTTGTTTGACAACATTTGAGAGGGATCTGATTAATCTGTGAGGAGCAGGATGTCAAAGTACGCAGCGTACAACTTCCGGTTGCCACTAGGTGGCGCTATCACTATGATTCAAAATGATCATATAGATGTGTTCCGGGTCAGGATGTTATGACATATGAGAGATTTGGAGCAGATTCGACAATGTACGGCCGAGTTACAACAACTTCCTGTTTCGTGGCGAATGGTGTTTCTTTGACGCCACGCCACGGCCACATAGTTCGATAACTTTTTGATCTTTGAGTAACTTTTCACTGCCAAGGTCTCAAGAGCAGACTAGCCGAATCTGAAATCAATCGGGTCAAATCTCTGGGAGGAGTTCGTTAAAGTATGACGCCTTGAAACGGTCAAAAAACGTCATAAAAGCAAAAATGGCCGACTTCCCGTTTGGTTTAGACAAAACGGCCAAGAGGATTTTTTGTGCGTCTCATCACGTTCCACATACCGACCAAATTTCATACAGCTGGGTGAATCCTGATGTTGGGGCTACTCAATAGGGGGCGCTAGCGAGCCAATATTTCATACCGCAGCTGGACACCCCAATCAGACTGCAATTTTCGCAAATTCTGGCTTGCGTGCCAAATTTCACAACATTCCCAATATCCCAAGCACCTCCTTTTTGCGACGGAACACTAAAAATAAGAATAATAAGAATAATAAACATTCGAAATTCAATAGGTCCTCCGCTCCGACTACGTCGGTGCTCGGGCCCTAATTAAAGCTGCGAGCAGCGATGGGCGGGCCCTCGCAATATGCACGTCGGGGTGCATGCACGTCGGGGTGCCGGCGGGACTCCGGCCTGCGCGGCCGAGTACGTCCGCGACTGTCGGACGGCGCGAGGACTCTGGTTGATGCTGTCATTCAGTTCCGTGACCGTCAGACACTGCATGCAGGTTCAGAGCATGGCCCCAATATACTTTTATTTAAGTCCATATGTGATACATGTTCCTACCAAATGTCATACATCTAGGTGAAACGTACTGCGAGGGCTGCTTCGTTGTAATTTTGTAGGGGGCGCTATTGAGCCGATTTGCCACTCTGAACCAATAAAATCATATTATACAACTACATTTTGGGCTTTAAATGTGTATGCCAAGTTTGCTTATGTTTCGAGCATTTTTAGCCTCTCAAAATGACCTTCGTTGTTAACGGCGAAGACTGCATCGCCACGGCAACGGCGTTCGACGAAACATCAAAAACTTCATGATCTGGCATTATGAACTTCTTGTATTTGTGTGGAACAAATTTTATATTGATTTGATTTACCTACTGAGAGAAACAAGCCAAAGTATCAAGACTTTAACTTCCTGTTACCATTAGGTGGCGCTATGACTATGATTCAAAATTGGCCTGCAGATGTCTTCAGGCCTGGAGTCTAATCAAGCATGTGAAATCTGGTAAGGATCTGATGATGTGGAGTCGAGATACATCAGTTTATTCGTTCATGACGAAGGATCGAAATTCGCCGAGCCGCCACGTCGCCGCCCTTCAGTAACTTCTTACAATCTTCACAATGAAGCATTATCAAGGTCTTAAGGCTTGTTTGACAACATTTGAGAGGGATCTGATTAATCTGTGAGGAGCAGGATGTCAAAGTACGCAGCGTACAACTTCCGGTTGCCACTAGGTGGCGCTATCACTATCATTCTAAATTATCATACAGATGTGTTCCGGGTCAGGATGTTATGACATATGAGAGATTTGGAGCAGATTCGACAATGTACGGCCGAGTTACAACAACTTCCTGTTTCGTGGCGAATGGTGTTTCTTTGACGCCACGCCACGGCCACATAGTTCGATAACTTTTTGATCTTTGAGTAACTTTTCACTGCCAAGGTCTCAAGAGCAGACTCGCCGAATCTGAAGTCAATCGGGTCAAATCTCTGGGAGGAGTTCGTTAAAGTATGACGCCTTGAAACGGTCAAAAAACGTCATAAAAGTAAAAATGGCCGACTTCCTGTTTGGTTTAGAGAAAACTTCCAAGAGGATTTTTGGTGCGTCTCATCACGTTCCACATACCTACCAACTTACATACAGCTGGGTGAAACCTGATGTTGGGGCTACTCAATAGGGGGCGCTAGCGAGCCAATATTTCATACCGTAGCTCGACACCCCAATCAGACTGCAATTTTCGCAAATTCTGGCTTGCGTGCCAAATTTCACAGACTTCCCAATATCCCAAGCACCTCCTTTTTGCGACGAAACACTAAAAATAAGAATAATAATAAGAATTAAAGCTGCGAGCAGCGATGGGCGGGCCCTCGCAATATGCACGTCGGGGTGCATGCACGTCGGGGTGGCGGCGGGACTCCGGCCTGCGCGGCCGAGAACGTCCGCGACCGTCGGACGGCGCGAGGACTCTGGTTGATGCTGCCATTCAGTTCCGTGACCGTCAGACACTGCATGCAGGTTCAGAGCATGGCCCCAATATACTTTTATTTAAGTCCATATGTGATACATGTTCCTACCAAATTTCATACATCTAGGTGAAACGTACTGCGAGGGCTGCTTCGTTGAAATTTTGTAGGGGGCGCTATTGAGCCGATTTGCCACTCTGAACCAATAAAATCATATTATACAACTACATTTTGGCCTTTAAATGTGTATGCCAAGTTTGCTTATGTTTCGAGCATTTTTAGCCTCCCAAAATGACCTTCGTTGTTAACGGCGAAGACTGCATCGCCACGGCAACGGCGTTCGACGAAACATCAAAGCTTCATGATCTGGCATTATGAACTATTTGTGTGGAACAAATTTGATATTGATTTGATTTACCTACTAAGAGAAACAAGCCAAAGTATCAAGACTTTAACTTCCTGTTACCAGTAGGTGGCGCTATGACTATGATTCAAAATTGGCCTGCATATGTCTTCAGGCCTGGAGTCTAATCAAACACGTGAAATCTGGTAAAGATCTGATGATGTGGAGTCGAGTTACATCAGTTTATTCGTTCATGGCGAAGGATCGAAATTCCGTCGCCACGCCAACAGCTTTTCACGAAACAACAAGCTTTGAGTAACTTTTCATCACAAAGGTCTTTAGACTGTACCGACCAAATTTGAAGTTGATCTGATGAATTCCCTAGGAGGAGTTCGTTAAAGTGCAGGGCCTGGAAATGACAAAAACGACATGAGAAATTCATAAAAAATACAAAATGGCTGACTTCCGGTTGGGTTTAGAGCATAGCCCCAAGAGACTTTTATTGAAGTCCATATGCGATACATGTTCCTACCACATTTCATACATCTAGGTCAAACGTACTGCGAGGGCTGCTTCGTCGAAATTTTGTAGGGGGCGCTATTGAGCCGATTTGCCACTCTGAACCAATAAAATCATATTCTGTAACTACATTTCGGCCTTGTAATCTACTTGCCAAGTTTGCTTATGTTTCGAGCATTTTTAGCCTCTCAAAATGACCTTCGTTGTTAACGGCGAAGACTGCATCGCCACGGCAACGGCGTTCGACGAAACATCAAAAGCTTCATGATCTGGCATTATGAACTTCTTGTATTTGTGTGGAACAAATTTGATATTGATTTGATTTACCTACTAAGAGAAACAAGCCAAAGTATAAAGACTTTAACTTCCTGTTACCAGTAGGTGGCGCTATGACTATGATTCAAAATTGGCCTGCAGATGTCTTCAGGCCTGGAGTCTAATCAAACACATGACATCTGGTAAAGATCTGATGATGTGGAGTCGAGTTACATCAGTTTATTCGTTCATGGCGAAGGATCGAAATTCGCCGAGCCGCCACGTCGCCGCCCTTCAGTAACTTCTTACAATCTTCACAATGAAGCATTATCAAGGTCTTAAGGCTTGTTTGACAACATTTGAGAGGGATCTGATTAATCTGTGAGGAGCAGGATGTCAAAGTACGCAGCGTACAACTTCCGGTTGCCACTAGGTGGCGCTATCACTATGATTCTAAATTATCATACAGATGTGTTCCGGGTCAGGATGTTATGACATATGAGAGATTTGGAGCAGATTCGACAATGTACGGCCGAGTTACAACAACTTCCTGTTTCGTGGCGAATGGTGTTTCTTTGACGCCACGCCACGGCCACATAGTTCGATAACTTTTTGATCTTTGAGTAACTTTTCACTGCCAAGGTCTCAAGAGCAGACTAGCCGAATCTGAAGTCAATCGGGTCAAATCTCTGGGAGGAGTTCGTTAAAGTATGACGCCTTGAAACGGTAAAAAAACGTCATAAAAGCAAAAATGGCCGACTTCCTGTTTGGTTTAGAGAAAACGGCCAAGAGGATTTTTTGTGCGTCTCATCACGTTCCACATACCTACCAACTTTCATACAGCTGGGTGAAACCTGATGTTGGGGCTACTCAATAGGGGGCGCTAGCGAGCCAATATTTCATACCGCAGCTGGGCACCCCAATCAGACTGCAATTTTCGCAAATTCTGGCTTGCTTGCCAAATTTCACAAACTTCCCAATATCCCAAGCACCTCCTTTTTGCGACGAAACACATAAAATAATAATAATAAACATAGCGGTTTCAATAGGTCCTCCGCTCCGACTACGTCGGTGCTCGGGCCCTAATAATAATAAACATTACGGTTTCAATAGGTCCTCCGCTCCGACTACGTCGGTGCTCGGGCCCTAATTAAAGCTGCGAGCAGCGATGGGCGGGCCCTCGCAATATGCACGTCGGGGTGCATGCACGTCGGGGTGCCGGCGGGACTCCGGCCTGCGCGGCCGAGAACGTCCGCGACCGTCGGACGGCGCGAGGACTCTGGTTGATGCTGCCATTCAGTTCCGTGACCGTCAGACACTGCATGCAGGTTCAGAGCATGGCCCCAATATACTTTTATTTAAGTCCATATGTGATACATGTTCCTACCAAATTTCATACATCTAGGTGAAACGTACTGCGAGGGCTGCTTCGTTGAAAGTTTGTAGGGGGCGCTATTGAGCCGATTTGCCACTCTGAACCAATAAAATCATATTATACAACTACATTTTGGCCTTTAAATGTGTATGCCAAGTTTGCTTATGTTTCGAGCATTTTTAGCCTCCCAAAATGACCTTCGTTGTTAACGGCGAAGACTGCATCGCCACGGCAACGGCGTTCGACGAAACATCAAAGCTTCATGATCTGGCATTATGAACTATTTGTGTGGAACAAATTTGATATTGATTTGATTGACCTACTAAGAGAAACAAGCCAAAGTATCAAGACTTTAACTTCCTGTTACCAGTAGGTGGCGCTATGACTATTATTCAAAATTGGCCTGCAGATGTCTTCAGGCCTGGAGTCTAATCAAACACGTGAAATCTGGTAAAGATCTGATGATGTGGAGTCGAGTTACATCAGTTTATTCGTTCATGGCGAAGGATCGAAATTCCGTTGCCACGGCAACAGCTTTTCACGAAACAACAAGCTTTGAGTAACTTTTCATCACAAAGGTCTTTAGACTGTACCGACCAAATTTGAAGTTGATCTGATTAATTCCCTAGGAGGAGTTCGTTAAAGTGCAGCGCCTGGAAATGACAAAAACGACATGAGAAATTCATAAAAAATGCAAAATGGCTGACTTCCGGTTGGGTTTAGAGCATAGCCCCAAGAGACTTTTATTGAAGTCCATATGCGATACATGTTCCTACCACATTTCATACATCTAGGTCAAACGTACTGCGAGGGCTGCTTCGTCGAAATTTTGTAGGGGGCGCTATTGAGCCGATTTGCCACTCTGAACCAATGAAATCATATTCTATAACTACATTTCGGGCTTGTAATCTGCTTGCCAAGTTTGCTTATGTTTGAGCATTTTTAGCCCCTCAAAACACCTTAATATTTCATGGTGAAGAATGCATCGCTATGGCAACAGCTTTTCACGAAACAACAAGCTTTGAGTAACTTTTCATCACAAAGGTCTTTAGACTGTACCGACCAAATTTGAAGTTGATCTGATGAATTCCCTAGGAGGAGTTCGTTAAAGTGCAGCGCCTGGAAATGACAAAAACGACATGAGAAATTCATAAAAAATGCAAAATGGCTGACTTCCGGTTGGGTTTAGAGCATAGCCCCAAGAGACTTTTATTGAAGTCCATATGCGATACATGTTCCTACCACATTTCATACATCTAGGTCAAACGTACTGGGAGGGCTGCTTCGTCGAAATTTTGTAGGGGGCGCTATTGAGCCGATTTGCCACTCTGAACCAATAAAATCATATTCTATAACTACATTTCGGCATTTTAATCTACTTGCCAAATTTGCTTATGTTTCGAGCATTTTTAGCCTCTCAAAATGACCTTCGTTGTTCACGGCGAAGACTGCATCGCCACGGCAACGGCGTTCGACGAAACATCAAAAGCTTCATGATCTGGCATTATGAACTTCTTGTATTTGTGTGGAACAAATTTGATATTGATTTGATTTACCTACTAAGAGAAACAAGCCAAAGTATAAAGACTTTAACTTCCTGTTACCAGTAGGTGGCGCTATGACTATGATTCAAAATTGGCCTGCAGATGTCTTCAGGCCTGGAGTCTAATCAAGCATGTGAAATCTGGTAAAGATCTGATGATGTGGAGTCGAGATACATCAGTTTATTCGTTCATGGCGAGGGATCGAAATTCGCCGAGCCGCCACGTCGCCGCCCTTCAGTAACTTCTTACAATCTTCACAATGAAGCATTATCAAGGTCTTAAGGCTTGTTTGACAACATTTGAGAGGGATCTGATTAATCTGTGAGGAGCAGGATGTCAAAGTACGCAGCGTACAACTTCCGGTGGCCACTAGGTGGCGCTATCACTATGATTCTAAATTATCATATAGATGTGTTCCGGGTCAGGATGTTATGACATATGAGAGATTTGGAGCAGATTCGACAATGTACGGCCGAGTTACAACAACTTCCTGTTTCGTGGCGAATGGTGTTTCTTTGACGCCACGCCACGGCCACATAGTTCGATAACTTTTTGATCTTTGAGTAACTTTTCACTGCCAAGGTCTCAAGAGCAGACTAGCCGAATCTGAAGTCAATCGGGTCAAATCTCTGGGAGGAGTTCGTTAAAGTATGACGCCTTGAAACGGTCAAAAAACGTCATAAAAGCAAAAATGGCCGACTTCCTGTTTGGTTTAGAGAAAACGGCCAAGAGGATTTTTGGTGCGACTCATCACGTTCCACATAACTACCAACTTTCATACAGCTGGGTGAATCCTGATGTTGGGGCTACTCAATAGGGGGCGCTAGCGAGCCAATATTTCATACCGCAGCTGGACACCCCAATCAGACTGCAATTTTCGCAAATTCTGGCTTGCGTGCCAAATTTCACAGACTTCCCAATATCCCAAGCACCTCCTTTTTGCGACGAAACACTAAAAATAAGAATAATAATAAGAATTAAAGCTGCGAGCAGCGATGGGCGGGCCCTCGCAATATGCACGTCGGGGTGCGGGCGGGACTCCGGCCTGCGCGGCCGAGAACGTCCGCGACCGTCGGACGGCGCGAGGACTCTGGCTGATGCTGCCATTTAGTTCTGTGACCGTCAGACACTGCATGCAGGTTTAGAGCATGGCCCCAATATACTTTTATTTAAGTCCATATGTGATACATGTTCCTACCACATTTCATACATCTAGGTCAAACGTACTGCGAGGGCTGCTTCGTCAACATTTTGTAGGGGGCGCTATTGAGCCGATTTGCCACTCTGAACCAATAAAATCATATTCCCTAACTACATTTCGGCCTTGTAATCTACTTGCCAAGTTTGCTTATGTTTCGAGCATGTTTAGCCTGTCAAAATGACCTTCGTTGTTAACGGCGAAGACTGCATCGTCACGGCAACGGCGTTCGACGAAACATCAAAAACTTCATGATCTGGCATTATGAACTTCTTGTATTTGTGTGGAACAAATTTGATATTGATTTGATTTACCTACTGAGAGAAACAAGCCAAAGTATCAAGACTTTAACTTCCTGTTACCAGTAGGTGGCGCTATGACTATGATTCAAAATTGGACTGCAGATGTCTTCAGGCCTGGAGTCTAATCAAGCATGTGAAATCTGGTAAAGATCTGATGATGTGGAGTCGAGATACATCAGTTTATTCGTTCATGGCGAAGGATCGAAATTCGCCGAGCCGCCACGTCGCCGCCCTTCAGTAACTTCTTACAATCTTCACAACGAAGCATTATCAAGGTCTTAAGGCTTGTTTGACAACATTTGAGAGGGATCTGATTAATCTGTGAGGAGCAGGATGTCAAAGTACGCAGCGTACAACTTCCGGTTGCCACTAGGTGGCGCTATCACTATGATTCTAAATTATCATATAGATGTGTTCCGGGTCAGGATGTTATGACATATGAGAGATTTTGAGCAGATTCGACAATGTACGGCCGAGTTACAACAACTTCCTGTTTCGTGGCGAATGGTGTTTCTTTGACGCCACGCCACGGCCACATAGTTCGATAACTTTTTGATCTTTGAGTAACTTTTCACTGCCAAGGTCTCAAGAGCAGACTAGCCGAATCTGAAGTCAATCGGGTCAAATCTCTGGGAGGAGTTCGTTAAAGTATGACGCCTTGAAACGGTCAAAAAACATCATAAAAGCAAAAATGGCCGACTTCCTGTTTGGTTTAGAGAAAACGGCCAAGAGGATTTTTGGTGCGTCTCATCACGTTCCACATACCTACCAACTTTCATACAGCTGGGTGAATCCTGATGTTGGGGCTACTCAATAGGGGGCGCTAGCGAGCCAATATTTCATACCGCAGCTGGACACCCCAATCAGACTGCAATTTTCGCAAATTCTGGCTTGCGTGCCAAATTTCACAGACTTCCCAATATCCCAAGCACCTCCTTTTTGCGACGAAAGACTAAGAATAAGAATAATTAAAGCTGCGAGCAGCGATGGGCGGGCCCTCGCAATATGCACGTCGGGGTGCCGGCGGGACTCCGGCCTGCGCGGCCGAGAACGTCCGCGACCGTCGGAC
This sequence comes from Melanostigma gelatinosum, assembly GCF_949748355.1. NCBI lineage: Eukaryota > Metazoa > Chordata > Actinopteri > Perciformes > Zoarcidae > Melanostigma > Melanostigma gelatinosum. The sequence goes on along the minus strand of NC_136635.1, from coordinate 2,887,720 downwards.
GGCGCGAGGACTCTGGCTGATGCTGCCATTTAGTTCTGTGACCGTCAGACACTGCATGCAGGTTTAGAGCATGGCCCCAATATACTTTTATTTAAGTCCATATGTGATACATGTTCCCACCAAATTTCATACAGCTAGGTCAAACGTACTGCGAGGGCTCCTTCGTCGAAATTTTGTAGGGGGCGCTATTGAGCCGATTTGCCACTCTGAACCAATAAAATCATATTCCCTAACTACATTTCGGCCTTGTAATCTACTTGCCAAGTTTGCTTATGTTTCGAGCATGTTTAGCCTGTCAAAATGACCTTCGTTGTTAACGGCGAAGACTGCATCGCCACGGCAACGGCGTTCGACGAAACATCAAAAACTTCATGATCTGGCATTATGAACTTCTTGTATTTGTGTGGAACAAATTTGATATTGATTTGATTTACCTACTGAGAGAAACAAGCCAAAGTATCAAGACTTTAACTTCCTGTTACCAGTAGGTGGCGCTATGACTATGATTCAGAATTGGCCTGCAGATGTCTTCAGGCCTGGAGTCTAATCAAGCATGTGAAATCTGGTAAAGATCTGATGATGTGGAGTCGAGATACATCAGTTTATTCGTTCATGGCGAAGGATCGAAATTCGCCGAGCCGCCACGTCGCCGCCCTTCAGTAACTTCTTACAATCTTCACAATGAAGCATTATCAAGGTCTTAAGGCTTGTTTGACAACATTTGAGAGGGATCTGATTAATCTGTGAGCAGCAGGATGTCAAAGTACGCAGCGTACAACTTCCGGTTGCCACTAGGTGGCGCTATCACTATGATTCTAAATTATCATATAGATGTGTTCCGGGTCAGGATCTTATGACATATGAGAGATTTGGAGCAGATTCGACAATGTACGGCCAAGTTACAACAACTTCCTGTTTCGTGGCGAATGGTGTTTCTTTGACGCCACGCCACGGCCACATAGTTCGATAACTTTTTGATCTTTGAGTAACTTTTCACTGTCAAGGTCTCAAGAGCAGACTCGCCGAATCTGAAGTCAATCGGGTCAAATCTCTGGGAGGAGTTCGTTAAAGTATGACGCCTTGAAACGGTCAAAAAACGTCATAAAAGCAAAAATGGCCGACTTCCTGTTTGGTTTAGAGAAAACGGCCAAGAGGATTTTTGGTGCGTCTCATCACGTTCCACATAACTACCAACTTTCATACAGCTGGGTGAATCCTGATGTCGGGGCTACTCAATAGGGGGCGCTAGCGAGCCAATATTTCATACTGCAGCTGGACACCCCAATCAGACTGCAATTTTCGCAAATTCTGGCTTGCGTGCCAAATTTCACAACATTCCCAATATCCCAAGCACCTCCTTTTTGCGACGAAAGACTAAGAATAATAATAATAAGAAGAAGAATAAACATTCGAAATTCAATAGGTCCTCCGCTCCGACTACGTCGGTGCTCGGGCCCTAATTAAAGCTGCGAGCAGCGATGAGCGGGCCCTCGCTATATGCACGTCGGGGTGCATGCACGTCGGGGTGCCGGCGGGACTCCGGCCTGCGCGGCCGAGAACGTCCGCGACCGTCGGACGCCGCGAGGACTCTGGCCGATGCTGCCATTCAGTTCTGTGACCGTCAGACACTGCATGCAGGTTTAGAGCATGGCCCCAATATACTTTTATTTCAGTCCATATGTGATACATGTTCCTACCAAATTTCATACATCTAGGTGAAACGTACTGCGAGGGCTGCTTCGTTGAAATATTGTAGGGGGCGCTATTGAGCCGATTTGCCACTCTGAACCAATAAAATCATATTCTATAACTACATTTCGGGCTTGTAATCTGCTTGCCAAGTTTGCTTATGTTTCGAGCATTTGTAGCCTCTCAAAATGACCTTCGTTGTTAACGGCGAAGACTGTATCGCCACGGCAACGGCGTTCGATGAAACATCAAAAGCTTCATGATCTGGCATTCTGAACTTCTTGTATTTGTGTTGGACAAATTTGATATTGATTTGATTGACCTACTAAGAGAAACAAGCCAAAGTATCAAGACTTTAACTTCCTGTTACCAGTAGGTGGCGCTATGACTATGATTCAAAATTGGCCTGCATATGTCTTCAGGCCTGGAGTCTAATCAAACACGTGAAATCTGGTAAAGATCTGATGATGTGGAGTCGAGTTACATCAGTTCATTCGTTCATGGCGAAGGATCGAAATTCCGTCGCCACGGCAACAGCTTTTCACGAAACAACAAGCTTTGAGTAACTTTTCATCACAAAGGTCTTTAGACTGTACCGACCAAATTTGAAGTTGATCTGATGAATTCCCTAGGAGGAGTTCGTTAAAGTGCAGCGCCTGGAAATGACAAAAACGACACTAGAAATACAGAAAAAATGCAAAATGGCTGACTTCCGGTTGGGTTTAGAGCATAGCCCCAAGAGACTTTTATTGAAGTCCATATGCGATACATGTTCCTACCACATTTCATACATCTAGGTCAAACGTACTGCGAGGGCTGCTTCGTCGAAATTTTGTAGGGGGCGCTATTGAGCCGATTTGCCACTCTGAACCAATAAAATCATATTCTATTACTACATTTCGGGCTTATAATCTGCTTGCCAAGTTTGCTTATGTTTCGAGCATTTTTAGCCTCTCAAAATGACCTTCGTTGTTAACGGCGAAGACTGCATCGCCACAGCAACGGCGTTCGACGAAACATCAAAAGCTTCATGATCTGGTATTAGGAACTTCTTGTATTTGTGTGGAACAAATTTGATATTGATTTGATTTACCTACTAAGAGAAACAAGCCAAAGTATAAAGACTTTAACTTCCTGTTAGCAGTAGGTGGCGCTATGACTATGATTCAAAATTGGCCTCCAGATGTCTTCAGGCCTGGAGTCTAATCAAACACGTGAAATCTGGTAAAGATCTGATGATGTGGAGTCGAGTTACATCAGTTTATTCGTTCATGGCGAAGGATCGAAATTCGCCGAGCCGCCACGTCGCCGCCCTTCAGTAACTTCTTACAATCTTCACAATGAAGCATTATCAAGGTCTTAAGGCTTGTTTGACAACATTTGAGAGGGATCTGATTCATCTGTGAGGAGCAGGATGTCAAAGTACGCAGCGTACAACTTCCGGTTGCCACTAGGTGGCGCTATCACTATGATTCTAAATTATCATATAGATGTGTTCCGGGTCAGGATCTTATGACATATGAGAGATTTGGAGCAGATTCGACAATGTACGGCCAAGTTACAACAACTTCCTGTTTCGTGGCGAATGGTGTTTCTTTGACGCCACGCCACGGCCACATAGTTCGATAACTTTTTGATCTTTGAGTAACTTTTCACTGCCAAGGTCTCAAGAGCAGACTAGCCGAATCTGAAGTCAATCGGGTCAAATCTCTGGGAGGAGTTCGTTAAAGTATGACGCCTTGAAACGGTCAAAAAACGTCATAAAAGCAAAAATGGCCGACTTCCTGTTTGGTTTAGAGAAAACGGCCAAGAGGATTTTTGGTGCGTCTCATCACGTTCCACATAACTACCAACTTTCATACAGCTGGGTGAATCCTGATGTTGGGGCTACTCAATAGGGGGCGCTAGCGAGCCAATATTTCATACCGCAGCTGGACACCCCAATCAGACTGCAATTTTCGCAAATTCTGGCTTGCGTGCCAAATTTCACAGACTTCCCAATATCCCAAGCACCTCCTTTTTGCGACGAAAGACTAAGAATAAGAATAATTAAAGCTGCGAGCAGCGATGGGCGGGCCCTCGCAATATGCACGTCGGGGTGCCGGCGGGACTCCGGCCTGCGCGGCCGAGAACGTCCGCGACCGTCGGACGGCGCGAGGACTCTGGCTGATGCTGCCATTTAGTTCTGTGACCGTCAGACACTGCATGCAGGTTTAGAGCATGGCCCCAATATACTTTTATTTAAGTCCATATGTGATACATGTTCCCACCAAATTTCATACAGCTAGGTCAAACGTACTGCGAGGGCTCCTTCGTCGAAATTTTGTAGGGGGCGCTATTGAGCCGATTTGCCACTCTGAACCAATAAAATCATATTCCCTAACTACATTTCGGCCTTGTAATCTACTTGCCAAGTTTGCTTATGTTTCGAGCATGTTTAGCCTGTCAAAATGACCTTCGTTGTTAACGGCGAAGACTGCATCGCCACGGCAACGGCGTTCGACGAAACATCAAAAACTTCATGATCTGGCATTATGAACTTCTTGTATTTGTGTGGAACAAATTTGATATTGATTTGATTTACCTACTGAGAGAAACAAGCCAAAGTATCAAGACTTTAACTTCCTGTTACCAGTAGGTGGCGCTATGACTATGATTCAGAATTGGCCTGCAGATGTCTTCAGGCCTGGAGTCTAATCAAGCATGTGAAATCTGGTAAAGATCTGATGATGTGGAGTCGAGATACATCAGTTTATTCGTTCATGGCGAAGGATCGAAATTCGCCGAGCCGCCACGTCGCCGCCCTTCAGTAACTTCTTACAATCTTCACAATGAAGCATTATCAAGGTCTTAAGGCTTGTTTGACAACATTTGAGAGGGATCTGATTAATCTGTGAGCAGCAGGATGTCAAAGTACGCAGCGTACAACTTCCGGTTGCCACTAGGTGGCGCTATCACTATGATTCTAAATTATCATATAGATGTGTTCCGGGTCAGGATCTTATGACATATGAGAGATTTGGAGCAGATTCGACAATGTACGGCCAAGTTACAACAACTTCCTGTTTCGTGGCGAATGGTGTTTCTTTGACGCCACGCCACGGCCACATAGTTCGATAACTTTTTGATCTTTGAGTAACTTTTCACTGTCAAGGTCTCAAGAGCAGACTCGCCGAATCTGAAGTCAATCGGGTCAAATCTCTGGGAGGAGTTCGTTAAAGTATGACGCCTTGAAACGGTCAAAAAACGTCATAAAAGCAAAAATGGCCGACTTCCTGTTTGGTTTAGAGAAAACGGCCAAGAGGATTTTTGGTGCGTCTCATCACGTTCCACATAACTACCAACTTTCATACAGCTGGGTGAATCCTGATGTCGGGGCTACTCAATAGGGGGCGCTAGCGAGCCAATATTTCATACTGCAGCTGGACACCCCAATCAGACTGCAATTTTCGCAAATTCTGGCTTGCGTGCCAAATTTCACAACATTCCCAATATCCCAAGCACCTCCTTTTTGCGACGAAAGACTAAGAATAATAATAATAAGAAGAAGAATAAACATTCGAAATTCAATAGGTCCTCCGCTCCGACTACGTCGGTGCTCGGGCCCTAATTAAAGCTGCGAGCAGCGATGAGCGGGCCCTCGCTATATGCACGTCGGGGTGCATGCACGTCGGGGTGCCGGCGGGACTCCGGCCTGCGCGGCCGAGAACGTCCGCGACCGTCGGACGCCGCGAGGACTCTGGCCGATGCTGCCATTCAGTTCTGTGACCGTCAGACACTGCATGCAGGTTTAGAGCATGGCCCCAATATACTTTTATTTCAGTCCATATGTGATACATGTTCCTACCAAATTTCATACATCTAGGTGAAACGTACTGCGAGGGCTGCTTCGTTGAAATATTGTAGGGGGCGCTATTGAGCCGATTTGCCACTCTGAACCAATACAATCATATTCTATAACTACATTTCGGGCTTGTAATCTGCTTGCCAAGTTTGCTTATGTTTCGAGCATTTGTAGCCTCTCAAAATGACCTTCGTTGTTAACGGCGAAGACTGTATCGCCACGGCAACGGCGTTCGATGAAACATCAAAAGCTTCATGATCTGGCATTCTGAACTTCTTGTATTTGTGTTGGACAAATTTGATATTGATTTGATTGACCTACTAAGAGAAACAAGCCAAAGTATCAAGACTTTAACTTCCTGTTACCAGTAGGTGGCGCTATGACTATGATTCAAAATTGGCCTGCATATGTCTTCAGGCCTGGAGTCTAATCAAACACGTGAAATCTGGTAAAGATCTGATGATGTGGAGTCGAGTTACATCAGTTCATTCGTTCATGGCGAAGGATCGAAATTCCGTCGCCACGGCAACAGCTTTTCACGAAACAACAAGCTTTGAGTAACTTTTCATCACAAAGGTCTTTAGACTGTACCGACCAAATTTGAAGTTGATCTGATGAATTCCCTAGGAGGAGTTCGTTAAAGTGCAGCGCCTGGAAATGACAAAAACGACACTAGAAATACAGAAAAAATGCAAAATGGCTGACTTCCGGTTGGGTTTAGAGCATAGCCCCAAGAGACTTTTATTGAAGTCCATATGCGATACATGTTCCTACCACATTTCATACATCTAGGTCAAACGTACTGCGAGGGCTGCTTCGTCGAAATTTTGTAGGGGGCGCTATTGAGCCGATTTGCCACTCTGAACCAATAAAATCATATTCTATTACTACATTTCGGGCTTATAATCTGCTTGCCAAGTTTGCTTATGTTTCGAGCATTTTTAGCCTCTCAAAATGACCTTCGTTGTTAACGGCGAAGACTGCATCGCCACAGCAACGGCGTTCGACGAAACATCAAAAGCTTCATGATCTGGTATTAGGAACTTCTTGTATTTGTGTGGAACAAATTTGATATTGATTTGATTTACCTACTAAGAGAAACAAGCCAAAGTATAAAGACTTTAACTTCCTGTTAGCAGTAGGTGGCGCTATGACTATGATTCAAAATTGGCCTCCAGATGTCTTCAGGCCTGGAGTCTAATCAAACACGTGAAATCTGGTAAAGATCTGATGATGTGGAGTCGAGTTACATCAGTTTATTCGTTCATGGCGAAGGATCGAAATTCGCCGAGCCGCCACGTCGCCGCCCTTCAGTAACTTCTTACAATCTTCACAATGAAGCATTATCAAGGTCTTAAGGCTTGTTTGACAACATTTGAGAGGGATCTGATTCATCTGTGAGGAGCAGGATGTCAAAGTACGCAGCGTACAACTTCCGGTTGCCACTAGGTGGCGCTATCACTATGATTCTAAATTATCATATAGATGTGTTCCGGGTCAGGATCTTATGACATATGAGAGATTTGGAGCAGATTCGACAATGTACGGCCAAGTTACAACAACTTCCTGTTTCGTGGCGAATGGTGTTTCTTTGACGCCACGCCACGGCCACATAGTTCGATAACTTTTTGATCTTTGAGTAACTTTTCACTGTCAAGGTCTCAAGAGCAGACTCGCCGAATCTGAAGTCAATCGGGTCAAATCTCTGGGAGGAGTTCGTTAAAGTATGACGCCTTGAAACGGTCAAAAAACGTCATAAAAGCAAAAATGGCCGACTTCCTGTTTGGTTTAGAGAAAACGGCCAAGAGGATTTTTGGTGCGTCTCATCACGTTCCACATAACTACCAACTTTCATACAGCTGGGTGAATCCTGATGTCGGGGCTACTCAATAGGGGGCGCTAGCGAGGCAATATTTCATACTGCAGCTGGACACCCCAATCAGACTGCAATTTTCGCAAATTCTGGCTTGCGTGCCAAATTTCACAACATTCCCAATATCCCAAGCACCTCCTTTTTGCGACGAAACACATAAAATAATAATAATAAGAATAATAAACATTCGAAATTCAATAGGTCCTCCGCTCCGACTACGTCGGTGCTCGGGCCCTAATAAGAATAAGAATAAACATTACGGTTTCAATAGGTCCTCCGCTCCGACTACGTCGGTGCTCGGGCCCTAATAATAAACATTCGAAATTCAATAGGTCCTCCGCTCCGACTACGTCGGTGCTCGGGCCCTAATTAAAGCTGCGAGCAGCGATGGGCGGGCCCTCGCAATATGCACGTCGGGGTGCCGGCGGGACTCCGGCCTGCGCGGCCGAGAACGTCCGCGACCGTCGGACGGCGCGAGGACTCTGGCTGATGCTGCCATTTAGTTCTGTGACCGTCAGACACTGCATGCAGGTTTAGAGCATGGCCCCAATATACTTTTATTTAAGTCCATATGTGATACATGTTCCCACCAAATTTCATACATCTAGGTCAAACGTACTGCGAGGGCTCCTTCGTCGAAATTTTGTAGGGGGCGCTATTGAGCCGATTTGCCACTCTGAACCAATAAAATCATATTCCCTAACTACATTTCGGCCTTGTAATCTACTTGCCAAGTTTGCTTATGTTTCGAGCATTTTTAGCCTGTCAAAATGACCTTCGTTGTTAACGGCGAAGACTGCATCGCCACGGCAACGGCGTTCGACGAAACATCAAAAACTTCATGATCTGGCATTATGAACTTCTTGTATTTGTGTGGAACAAATTTGATATTGATTTGATTTACCTACTGAGAGAAACAAGCCAAAGTATCAAGACTTTAACTTCCTGTTACCAGTAGGTGGCGCTATGACTATGATTCAAAATTGGCCTGCAGATGTCTTCAGGCCTGGAGTCTAATCAAGCATGTGAAATCTGGTAAAGATCTGATGATGTGGAGTCGAGATACATCAGTTTATTCGTTCATGGCGAAGGATCGAAATTCGCCGAGCCGCCACGTCGCCGCCCTTCAGTAACTTCTTACAATCTTCACAACGAAGCATTATCAAGGTCTTAAGGCTTGTTTGACAACATTTGAGAGGGATCTGATTAATCTGTGAGGAGCAGGATGTCAAAGTACGCAGCGTACAACTTCCGGTTGCCACTAGGTGGCGCTATCACTATGATTCTAAATTATCATATAGATGTGTTCCGGGTCAGGATGTTATGACATATGAGAGATTTTGAGCAGATTCGACAATGTACGGCCGAGTTACAACAACTTCCTGTTTCGTGGCGAATGGTGTTTCTTTGACGCCACGCCACGGCCACATAGTTTGATAACTTTTTGATCTTTGAGTAACTTTTCACTGCCAAGGTCTCAAGAGCAGACGAGCCGAATCTGAAGTCAATCGGGTCAACTCTCTGGGAGGAGTTCGTTAAAGTATGACGCCTTGAAACGGTCAAAAAACGTCATAAAAGCAAAAATGGCCGACTTCCTGTTTGGTTTAGAGAAAACGTCCAAGAGGATTTTTTGTGCGTCTCATCACGTTCCACATGCCGACCAAATTTCATACAGCTGGGTGAATCCTGATGTTGGGGCTACTCAATAGGGGGCGCTAGCGAGCCAATATTTCATACCGCAGCTGGACACCCCAATCAGACTGCAATTTTCGCAAATTCTGGCTTGCGTGCCAAATTTCACAACATTCCCAATATCCCAAGCACCTCCTTTTTGCGACGAAACACATAAAATAATAATAAGAATTAAAGCTGCGAGCAGCGATGGGCGGGCCCTCGCAATATGCACGTCGGGGTGCCGGCGGGACTCCGGCCTGCGCGGCCGAGAACGTCCGCGACCGTCGGACGGCGCGAGGACTCTGGCTGATGCTGCCATTTAGTTCTGTGACCGTCAGACACTGCATGCAGGTTTAGAGCATAGCCCCAAGAGACTTTTATTGAAGTCCATATGCGATACATGTTCCTACCACATTTCATACATCTAGGTCAAACGTACTGCGAGGGCTGCTTCGGCGAAATTTTGTAGGGGGCGCTATTGAGCCGATTTGCCACTCTGAACCAATAAAATCATATTCTATAACCACATTTCGGCCTTGTAATCTACTTGCCAAGTTTGCTTATGTTTCGAGCATTTTTAGCCTCTCAAAATGACCTTCGTTGTTCACGGCGAAGAATGCGTCGCCACGGCAACAGCTTTTCACAAAACAACAAGCTTTGAGTAATGTTTCATCACAAAGGTCTTTAGACTGTACCGACCAAATTTGAGGTTGATCTGATTAATTCCCTAGGAGGAGTTCGTTAAAGTGCAGCGCCTGGAAATGACAAAAACGACACTAGAAATTCAGAAGAAATGCAAAGTAGCTGACTTCCGGTTGGGTTTAGAGCATAGCCCCAAGAGACTTTTATTGAAGTCCATATGTGATACATGTTCCTACCACATTTCATACATCTAGGTCAAACGTACTGCGAGGGCTGCTTCGTTGAAATTTTGTAGGAGGCGCTATTGAGCCGATTTGCCACTCTGAACCAATAAAATCATATTCCATAACTACATTTCGGCCTTCTAATCTACTTGCCAAGTTTGCTTATGTTTCGAGCATTTTTAGCCTCTCAAAATGACCTTCGTTGTTAACGGCGAAGACTGCATCGCCACGGCAACGGCCTTCGACGTAACATCAAAAGCTTCGTGATCTGGCATTATGAACTTCTTGTATGTGTGTGGAAGAAATTTGATATTGATTTGATTTACCTACTAAGAGAAACAAGCCAAAGTATAAAGACTTTAACTTCCTGTTACCAGTAGGTGGCGCTATGACTAAGATTCAAAATTGGCCTGCAGATGTCTTCAGGCCTGGAGTCTAATCAAACACGTGAAATCTGGTAAAGATCTGATGATGTGGAGTCGAGTTACATCAGTTTATTCGTTCATGGCGAAGGATCGAAATTCGCCGAGCCGCCACGTCGCCGCCCTTCAGTAACTTCTTACAATCTTCACAATGAAGCATTATCAAGGTCTTAAGGCTTGTTTGACAACATTTGAGAGGGATCTGATTAATCTGTGAGGAGCAGGATGTCAAAGTACGCAGCGTACAACTTCCGGTTGCCACTAGGTGGCGCTATCACTATGATTCTAAATTATCATACAGATGTGTTCCGGGTCAGGATGTTATGACATATGAGAGATTTGGAGCAGATTCGACAATGTACGGCCGAGTTACAACAACTTCCTGTTTCGTGGCGAATGGTGTTTCTTTGACGCCACGCCACGGCCACATAGTTCGATAACTTTTTGATCTTTGAGTAACTTTTCACTGCCAAGGTCTCAAGAGCAGACTAGCCGAATCTGAAGTCAATCGGGTCAAATCTCTGGGAGGAGTTCGTTAAAGTATGACGCCTTGAAACGGTAAAAAAACGTCATAAAAGCAGAAATGGCCGACTTCCTGTTTGGTTTAGAGAAAACTTCCAGGAGGATTTTTTGTGCGTCTCATCACGTTCCACATAACTACCAACTTTCATACAGCTGGGTGAAACCTGATGTCGGGGCTACTCAATAGGGGGCGCTAGCGAGCCAATATTTCATACCGCAGCTGGACACCCCAATCAGACTGCAATTTTCGCAAATTCTGGCTTGCGTGCCAAATTTCACAAACGTCCCAATATCCCAAGCACCTCCTTTTTGCCATCAAACTGGTAAAATAATAATAATTAAAGCTGCGAGCAGCGATGGGCGGGCCCTCGCAATATGCACGTCGGGGTGCATGCACGTCGGGGTGGCGGCGGGACTCCGGCCTGCGCGGCCGAGAACGTCCGCGACCGTCGGACGGCGCGAGGACTCTGGTTGATGCTGTCATTCAGTTCCGTGACCGTCAGACACTGCATGCAGGTTCGGAGCATGGCCCCAATATACTTTTATTTAAGTCCATATGTGATACATGTTCCTACCAAATTTCATACATCTAGGTGAAACGTACTGCGAGGGCTGCTTCGTTGAAATTTTGTAGGGGGCGCTATTGAGCCGATTTGCCACTCTGAACCAATAAAATCATATTATACAACTACATTTTGGGCTTTAAATGTGTATGCCAAGTTTGCTTATGTTTCGAGCATTTTTAGCCTCTCAAAATGACCTTCGTTGTTAACGGCGAAGACTGCATCGCCACGGCAACGGCGTTCGACGAAACATCAAAAGCTTCATGATCTGGCATTATGAACTATTTGTGTGGAACAAATTTGATATTGATTTGATTTACCTACTAAGAGAAACAAGCCAAAGTATCAAGACTTTAACTTCCTGTTACCAGTAGGTGGCGCTATGACTATGATTCAAAATTGGCCTGCATATGTCTTCAGGCCTGGAGTCTAATCAAACATGTGAAATCTGGTAAAGATCTGATGATGTGGAGTCGAGTTACATCAGTTTATTCGTTCATGGCGAAGGATCGAAATTCCGTTGCCACGGCAACAGCTTTTCACGAAACAACAAGCTTTGAGTAACTTTTCATCACAAAGGTCTTTAGACTGGACCGACCAGATTTGAAGTTGATCTGATTAATTCCCTAGGAGGAGTTCGTTAAAGTGCAGCGCCTGGAAATGACAAAAACGACATGAGAAATTCATAAAAAATGCAAAATGGCTGACTTCCGGTTGGGTTTAGAGCATAGCCCCAAGAGACTTTTATTGAAGTCCATATGCGATACATGTTCCTACCACATTTCATACATCTAGGTCAAACGTACTGCGAGGGCTGCTTCGTCGAAATTTTGTAGGGGGCGCTATTGAGCCGATTTGCCACTCTGAACCAATAAAATCATATTCTATAACTACATTTCGGCCTTGGAATCTACTTGCCAAGTTTGCTTATGTTTCGAGCATGTTTAGCCTCTCAAAATGACCTTCGTTGTTAACGGCGAACACTGCATCGCCACGGCAACGGCGTTCGACGGAACATCAAAAGCTTCATGATCTGGCATTATGAACTTCTTGTATTTGTGTGGAAGAAATTTGATATTGATTTGATTTACCTACTGAGAGAAACAAGCCAAAGTATCAAGACTTTAACTTCCTGTTACCAGTAGGTGGCGCTATGACTATGATTCAAAATTGGCCTGTAGATGTCTTCAGGCCTGGAGTCTAATCAAGCATGTGAAATCTGGTAAAGATCTGATGATGTGGAGTCGAGTTACATCAGTTTATTCGTTCATGGCGAAGGATCGAAATTCGCCGAGCCGCCACGTCGCCGTCCTTCAGTAACTTCTTACAATCTTCACAGTGAAGCATTATCAAGGTCTTAAGGCTTGTTTGACAACATTTGAGAGGGATCTGATTAATCTGTGAGGAGCAGGATGTCAAAGTACGCAGCGTACAACTTCCGGTTGCCACTAGGTGGCGCTATCACTATGATTCTAAATTATCATATAGATGTGTTCCGGGTCAGGATGTTATGACATATGAGAGATTTTGAGCAGATTCGACAATGTACGGCCGAGTTACAACAACTTCCTGTTTCGTGGCGAATGGTGTTTCTTTGACGCCACGCCACGGCCACATAGTTCGATAACTTTTTGATCTTTGAGTAACTTTTCACTGCCAAGGTCTCAAGAGCAGACTAGCCGAATCTGAAGTCAATCGGGTCAAATCTCTGGGAGGAGTTCGTTAAAGTATGACGCCTTGAAACGGTCAAAAACCGTCATAAAAGTAAAAATGGCCGACTTCCTGTTTGGTTTAGAGAAAACTTCCAAGAGGATTTTTGGTGCGTCTCATCACGTTCCACATAACTACCAACTTTCATACAGCTGGGTGAAACCTGATGTTGGGGCTACTCAATAGGGGGCGCTAGCGAGCCAATATTTCATACCGCAGCTGGACACCCCAATCAGACTGCAATTTTCGCAAATTCTGGCTTGCGTGCCAAATTTCACAAACGTCCCAATATCCCAAGCACCTCCTTTTTGCGACGAAACACTAAAAATAATAATAATAATAATAAGAAGAATAATAAACATTCGAAATTCAATAGGTCCTCCGCTCCGACTACGTCGGTGCTCGGGCCCTAATAATAATAAACATTACGGTTTCAATAGGTCCTCCGCTCCGACTACGTCGGTGCTCGGGCCCTAATAATAAACATTCGAAATTCAATAGGTCCTCCGCTCCGACTACGTCGGTGCTCGGGCCCTAATTAAAGCTGCGAGCAGCGATGAGCGGGCCCTCGCAATATGCACGTCGGGGTGCCGGCGGGACTCCGGCCTGCGCGGCCGAGAACGTCTACGACCGTCGGACGGCGCGAGGACTCTGGTTGATGCTGCCATTCAGTTCTGTGACCGTCAGACACTGCATGCAGGTTCAGAGCATGGCCCCAATATACTTTTATTTCAGTCCATATGTGATACATGTTCCTACCAAATTTCATACATCTAGGTGAAACGTACTGCGAGGGCTGCTTCGTTGAAATTTTGTAGGGGGCGCTATTGAGCCGATTTGCCACTCTGAACCAATACAATCATATTCCATAACTACATTTCGGCCTTGTAATCTACTTGCCAAGTTTGCTTATGTTTCGAGCATTTTTAGCCTCTCAAAATGACCTTCGTTGTTAACGGCGAAGACTGCATCGCCACGGCAACGGCGTTGGACGAAACATCAAAAGCTTCATGATCTGGCATTATGAACTTCTTGTATTTGTGTGGAAGAAATTTGATATTGATTTGATTTACCTACTAAGAGAAACAAGCCAAAGTATAAAGACTTTAACTTCCTGTTACCAGTAGGTGGCGCTATGACTATGATTCGAAATTGGCCTGCAGATGTCTTCAGGCCTGGAGTCTAATCAAGCATGTGAAATCTGGTAAAGATCTGATGATGTGGAGTCGAGATACATCAGTTTATTCGTTCATGGCGAAGGATCGAAATTCGCCGAGCCGCCACGTCGCCGCCCTTCAGTAACTTCTTACAATCTTCACAACGAAGCATTATCAAGGTCTTAAGGCTTGTTTGACAACATTTGAGAGGGATCTGATTAATCTGTGAGGAGCAGGATGTCAAAGTACGCAGCGTACAACTTCCGGTTGCCACTAGGTGGCGCTATCAGTTTGATTCACAATTATCATATAGATGTGTTCCGGGTCAGGATGTTATGACATATGAGAGATTTTGAGCAGATTCGACAATGTACGGCCGAGTTACAACAACTTCCTGTTTCGTGGCGAATGGTGTTTCTTTGACGCCACGCCACGGCCACATAGTTCAATAACTTTTTGATCTTTGAGTAAGTTTTCACTGCCAAGGTCTCAAGAGCAGACTAGCCGAATCTGAAGTCAATCGGGTCAAATCTCTGGGAGGAGTTCGTTAAAGTATGACGCCTTGAAACGGTCAAAAAACGTCATAAAAGCAAAAATGGCCGACTTCCTGTTTGGTTTAGAGAAAACGGCCAAGAGGATTTTTGGTGCGTCTCATCACGTTCCACATAACTACCAACTTTCATACAGCTGGGTGAATCCTGATGTTGGGGCTACTCAATAGGGGGCGCTAGCGAGCCAATATTTCATACTGCAGCTGGACACCCCAATCAGACTGCAATTTTCGCAAATTCTGGCTTGCGTGCCAAATTTCACAGACTTCCCAATATCCCAAGCACCTCCTTTTTGCGACGAAAGACTAAGAATAAGAATAATAATTAAAGCTGCGAGCAGCGATGGGCGGGCCCTCGCAATATGCACGTCGGGGTGCATGCACGTCGGGGTGCCGGCGGGACTCCGGCCTGCGCGGCCGAGAACGTCCGCGACCGTCGGACGCCGCGAGGACTCTGGCCGATGCTGCCATTCAGTTCTGTGACCGTCAGACACTGCATGCAGGTTTAGAGCATGGCCCCAAAATACTTTTATTTAAGTCCATATGTGATACATGTTCCTACCAAATTTCATACATCTAGGTGAAACGTACTGCGAGGGCTGCTTCGTTGAAATTTTGTAGGGGGCGCTATTGAGCCGATTTGCCACTCTGAACCAATAAAATCATATTATACAACTACATTTTGGGCTTTAAATGTGTATGCCAAGTTTGCTTATGTTTCGAGCATTTTTAGCCTCTCAAAATGACCTTCGTTGTTAACGGCGAAGAATGCGTCGCCACGGCAACAGCTTTTCACGAAACAACAAGCTTTGAGTAACTTTTCATCACAAAGGTCTTTAGACTGTACCGACCAAATTTGAAGTTGATCTGATGAATTCCCTAGGAGGAGTTCGTTAAAGTGCAGCGCCTGGAAATGACAAAAACGACATGAGAAATTCATAAAAAATGCAAAATGGCTGACTTCCGGTTGGGTTTAGAGCATAGCCCCAAGAGACTTTTATTGAAGTCCATATGCGATACATGTTCCTACCACATTTCATACATCTAGGTCAAACGTACTGCGAGGGCTGCTTCGTTGAAATTTTGTAGGGGGCGCTATTGAGCCGATTTGCCACTCTGAACCAATAAAATCATATTCTATAACTACATTTCGGCCTTGTAATCTACTTGCCAAGTTTGCTTATGTTTCGAGCATTTTTAGCCTCTCAAAATGACCTTCGTTGTTCACGGCGAAGACTGCATCGCCACGGCAACGGCGTTCGACGAAACATCAAAAGCTTCATGATCTGGTATTATGAACTTCTTATATTTGTGTGGAACAAATTTGATATTGATTTGATTTACCTACTAAGAGAAACAAGCCAAAGTATAAAGACTTTAACTTCCTGTTACCAGTAGGTGGCGCTATGACTATGATTCGAAATTGGCCTGCAGATGTCTTCAGGCCTGGAGTCTAATCAAGCATGTGAAATCTGGTAAAGATCTGATGATGTGGAGTCGAGATACATCAGTTTATTCGTTCATGGCGAAGGATCGAAATTCGCCGAGCCGCCACGTCGCCGCCCTTCAGTAACTTCTTACAATCTTCACAACGAAGCATTATCAAGGTCTTAAGGCTTGTTTGACAACATTTGAGAGGGATCTGATTAATCTGTGAGGAGCAGGATGTCAAAGTACGCAGCGTACAACTTCCGGTTGCCACTAGGTGGCGCTATCAGTTTGATTCACAATTATCATATAGATGTGTTCCGGGTCAGGATGTTATGACATATGAGAGATTTTGAGCAGATTCGACAATGTACGGCCGAGTTACAACAACTTCCTGTTTCGTGGCGAATGGTGTTTCTTTGACGCCACGCCACGGCCACATAGTTCAATAACTTTTTGATCTTTGAGTAAGTTTTCACTGCCAAGGTCTCAAGAGCAGACTAGCCGAATCTGAAGTCAATCGGGTCAAATCTCTGGGAGGAGTTCGTTAAAGTATGACGCCTTGAAACGGTCAAAAAACGTCATAAAAGCAAAAATGGCCGACTTCCTGTTTGGTTTAGAGAAAACGGCCAAGAGGATTTTTGGTGCGTCTCATCACGTTCCACATAACTACCAACTTTCATACAGCTGGGTGAATCCTGATGTTGGGGCTACTCAATAGGGGGCGCTAGCGAGCCAATATTTCATACTGCAGCTGGACACCCCAATCAGACTGCAATTTTCGCAAATTCTGGCTTGCGTGCCAAATTTCACAGACTTCCCAATATCCCAAGCACCTCCTTTTTGCGACGAAACACTAAAAATAAGAATAAGAATAATAATAATAAACATTCGAAATTCAATAGGTCCTCCGCTCCGACTACGTCGGTGCTCGGGCCCTAATAAGAATAATAAACATTCGAAATTCAATAGGTCCTCCGCTCCGACTACGTCGGTGCTCGGGCCCTAATAATAATAATAAACATTACGGTTTCAATAGGTCCTCCGCTCCGACTACGTCGGTGCTCGGGCCCTAATAATAATAAACATTACGGTTTCAATAGGTCCTCCGCTCCGACTACGTCGGTGCTCGGGCCCTAATAAACATTACGGTTTCAATAGGTCCTCCGCTCCGACTACGTCGGTGCTCGGGCCCTAATAATAAACATAGCGGTTTCAATAGGTCCTCCGCTCCGACTACGTCGGTGCTCGGGCCCTAATAAACATAGCGGTTTCAATAGGTCCTCCGCTCCGACTACGTCGGTGCTCGGGCCCTAATTAAAGCTGCGAGCAGCGATGGGCGGGCCCTCGCAATATGCACGTCGGGGTGCATGCACGTCGGGGTGCCGGCGGGACTCCGGCCTGCGCGGCCGAGAACGTCCGCGACCGTCGGACGGCGCGAGGACTCTGGTTGATGCTGCCATTCAGTTCCGTGACCGTCAGACACTGCATGCAGGTTCAGAGCATGGCCCCAATATACTTTTATTTAAGTCCATATGTGATACATGTTCCTACCAAATTTCATACATCTAGGTGAAACGTACTGCGAGGGCTGCTTCGTTGAAAGTTTGTAGGGGGCGCTATTGAGCCGATTTGCCACTCTGAACCAATAAAATCATATTATACAACTACATTTTGGCCTTTAAATGTGTATGCCAAGTTTGCTTATGTTTCGAGCATTTTTAGCCTCCCAAAATGACCTTCGTTGTTAACGGCGAAGACTGCATCGCCACGGCAACGGCGTTCGACGAAACATCAAAGCTTCATGATCTGGCATTATGAACTATTTGTGTGGAACAAATTTGATATTGATTTGATTGACCTACTAAGAGAAACAAGCCAAAGTATCAAGACTTTAACTTCCTGTTACCAGTAGGTGGCGCTATGACTATTATTCAAAATTGGCCTGCAGATGTCTTCAGGCCTGGAGTCTAATCAAACACGTGAAATCTGGTAAAGATCTGATGATGTGGAGTCGAGTTACATCAGTTTATTCGTTCATGGCGAAGGATCGAAATTCCGTTGCCACGGCAACAGCTTTTCACGAAACAACAAGCTTTGAGTAACTTTTCATCACAAAGGTCTTTAGACTGTACCGACCAAATTTGAAGTTGATCTGATTAATTCCCTAGGAGGAGTTCGTTAAAGTGCAGCGCCTGGAAATGACAAAAACGACATGAGAAATTCATAAAAAATGCAAAATGGCTGACTTCCGGTTGGGTTTAGAGCATAGCCCCAAGAGACTTTTATTGAAGTCCATATGCGATACATGTTCCTACCACATTTCATACATCTAGGTCAAACGTACTGCGAGGGCTGCTTCGTCGAAATTTTGTAGGGGGCGCTATTGAGCCGATTTGCCACTCTGAACCAATGAAATCATATTCTATAACTACATTTCGGGCTTGTAATCTGCTTGCCAAGTTTGCTTATGTTTGAGCATTTTTAGCCCCTCAAAACACCTTAATATTTCATGGTGAAGAATGCATCGCTATGGCAACAGCTTTTCACGAAACAACAAGCTTTGAGTAACTTTTCATCACAAAGGTCTTTAGACTGTACCGACCAAATTTGAAGTTGATCTGATGAATTCCCTAGGAGGAGTTCGTTAAAGTGCAGCGCCTGGAAATGACAAAAACGACATGAGAAATTCATAAAAAATGCAAAATGGCTGACTTCCGGTTGGGTTTAGAGCATAGCCCCAAGAGACTTTTATTGAAGTCCATATGCGATACATGTTCCTACCACATTTCATACATCTAGGTCAAACGTACTGGGAGGGCTGCTTCGTCGAAATTTTGTAGGGGGCGCTATTGAGCCGATTTGCCACTCTGAACCAATAAAATCATATTCTATAACTACATTTCGGCCTTTTAATCTACTTGCCAAATTTGCTTATGTTTCGAGCATTTTTAGCCTCTCAAAATGACCTTCGTTGTTCACGGCGAAGACTGCATCGCCACGGCAACGGCGTTCGACGAAACATCAAAAGCTTCATGATCTGGCATTATGAACTTCTTGTATTTGTGTGGAACAAATTTGATATTGATTTGATTTACCTACTAAGAGAAACAAGCCAAAGTATAAAGACTTTAACTTCCTGTTACCAGTAGGTGGCGCTATGACTATGATTCAAAATTGGCCTGCAGATGTCTTCAGGCCTGGAGTCTAATCAAGCATGTGAAATCTGGTAAAGATCTGATGATGTGGAGTCGAGATACATCAATTTATTCGTTCATGGCGAGGGATCGAAATTCGCCGAGCCGCCACGTCGCCGCCCTTCAGTAACTTCTTACAATCTTCACAATGAAGCATTATCAAGGTCTTAAGGCTTGTTTGACAACATTTGAGAGGGATCTGATTAATCTGTGAGGAGCAGGATGTCAAAGTACGCAGCGTACAACTTCCGGTGGCCACTAGGTGGCGCTATCACTATGATTCTAAATTATCATATAGATGTGTTCCGGGTCAGGATGTTATGACATATGAGAGATTTGGAGCAGATTCGACAATGTACGGCCGAGTTACAACAACTTCCTGTTTCGTGGCGAATGGTGTTTCTTTGACGCCACGCCACGGCCACATAGTTCGATAACTTTTTGATCTTTGAGTAACTTTTCACTGCCAAGGTCTCAAGAGCAGACTAGCCGAATCTGAAGTCAATCGGGTCAAATCTCTGGGAGGAGTTCGTTAAAGTATGACGCCTTGAAACGGTCAAAAAACGTCATAAAAGCAAAAATGGCCGACTTCCTGTTTGGTTTAGAGAAAACGGCCAAGAGGATTTTTGGTGCGTCTCATCACGTTCCACATAACTACCAACTTTCATACAGCTGGGTGAATCCTGATGTTGGGGCTACTCAATAGGGGGCGCTAGCGAGCCAATATTTCATACCGCAGCTGGACACCCCAATCAGACTGCAATTTTCGCAAATTCTGGCTTGCGTGCCAAATTTCACAGACTTCCCAATATCCCAAGCACCTCCTTTTTGCGACGAAACACTAAAAATAAGAATAATTAAAGCTGCGAGCAGCGATGGGCGGGCCCTCGCAATATGCACGTCGGGGTGCATGCACGTCGGGGTGGCGGCGGGACTCCGGCCTGCGCGGCCGAGAACGTCCGCGACCGTCGGACGCCGCGAGGACTCTGGTTGATGCTGTCATTCAGTTCCGTGACCGTCAGACACTGCATGCAGGTTCAGAGCATGGCCCCAATATACTTGTATTTAAGTCCATATGTGATACATGTTCCTACCAAATTTCATACATCTAGGTGAAACGTACTGCGAGGGCTGCTTCGTTGAAATTTTGTAGGGGGCGCTATTGAGCCGATTTGCCACTCTGAACCAATAAAATCATATTATACAACTACATTTTGGGCTTTAAATGTGTATGCCAAGTTTGCTTATGTTTCGAGTATTTGTAGCCTCTCAAAATGACCTTCGTTGTTAACGGCGAAGACTGCATCGCCACGGCAACGGCGTTCGACGAAACATCAAAAGCTTCATGATCTGGCATTATGAACTATTTGTGTGGAACAAATTTGATATTGATTTGATTTACCTACTAAGAGAAACAAGCCAAAGTATCAAGACTTTAACTTCCTGTTACCAGTAGGTGGCGCTATGACTATGATTCAAAATTGGCCTGCATATGTCTTCAGGCCTGGAGTCTAATCAAACACGTGAAATCTGGTAAAGATCTGATGATGTGGAGTCGAGTTACATCAGTTTATTCGTTTATGGCGAAGGATCGAAATTCCGTCGCCACGGCAACAGCTTTTCACGAAACAACAAGCTTTGAGTAACTTTTCATCACAAAGGTCTTTAGACTGTACCGACAAAATTTGAAGTTGATCTGATGAATTCCCTAGGAGGAGTTCGTTAAAGTGCAGCGCCTGGAAATGACAAAAACGACATGAGAAATTCATAAAAAATGCAAAATGGCTGACTTCCGGTTGGGTTTAGAGCATAGCCCCAAGAGACTTTTATTGAAGTCCATATGCGATACATGTTCCTACCACATTTCATACATCTAGGTCAAACGTACTGCGAGGGCTGCTTCGTTGAAATTTTGTAGGGGGCGCTATTAAGCCGATTTGCCACTCTGAACCAATAAAATCATATTCTATAACTACATTTCGGCCTTGTAATCTACTTGCCAAGTTTGCTTATGTTTCGAGCATTTTTAGCCTCTCAAAATGACCTTCGTTGTTCACGGCGAAGACTGCATCGCCACGGCAACGGCGTTCGACGAAACATCAAAAGCTTCATGATCTGGTATTATGAACTTCTTGTATTTGTGTGGAAGAAATTTGATATTGATTTGATTTACCTACTAAGAGAAACAAGCCAAAGTATCAAGACTTTAACTTCCTGTTACCAGTAGGTGGCGCTATGACTATGAGTCAAAATTGGCCTGCAGATGCCTTCAGGCCTGGAGTCTAATCAAACACGTGAAATCTGGTAAAGATCTGATGATGTGGAGTCGAGTTACATCAGTTTATTCGTTCATGGCGAAGGATCGAAATGCCGTCGCCACGGCAACAGCTTTTCACGAAACAACAAGCTTTGAGTAACTTTTCATCACAAAGGTCTTTAGACTGTACCGACCAAATTTGAAGTTGATCTGATTAATTCCCTAGGAGGAGTTCGTTAAAGTGCAGCGCCTGGAAATGACAAAAACGACACTAGAAATTCATAAAAAATGCAAAATGGCTGACTTCCGGTTGGGTTTAGAGCATAGCCCCAAGAGACTTTTATTGAAGTCCATATGCGATACATGTTCCTACCACATTTCATACATCTAGGTCAAACGTACTGCGAGGGCTGCTTCGTCGAAATTTTGTAGGGGGCGCTATTGAGCCGATTTGACACTCTGAACCAATAAAATCATATTCCGTAACTACATTTCGGCCTTGTAATCTACTTGTCAAGTTTGCTTATGTTTCGAGCATTTTTAGCCTCTCAAAATGACCTTCGTTGTTAACGGCGAAGACTGCATCGCCACGGCAACGGCGTTCGACGAAACATCAAAAACTTCATGATCTGGCATTATGAACTTCTTGTATTTGTGTGGAACAAATTTTATATTGATTTGATTTACCTACTGAGAGAAACAAGCCAAAGTATCAAGACTTTAACTTCCTGTTACCAGTAGGTGGCGCTATGACTATGATTCAAAATTGGCCTGCAGATGTCTTCAGGCCTGGAGTCTAATCAAGCATGTGAAATCTGGTAAGGATCTGATGATGTGGAGTCGAGATACATCAGTTTATTCGTTCATGACGAAGGATCGAAATTCGCCGAGCCGCCACGTCGCCGCCCTTCAGTAACTTCTTACAATCTTCACAATGAAGCATTATCAAGGTCTTAAGGCTTGTTTGACAACATTTGAGAGGGATCTGATTAATCTGAGGAGCAGGATGTCAAAGTACGCAGCGTACAACTTCCGGTTGCCACTAGGTGGCGCTATCACTATCATTCTAAATTATCATACAGATGTGTTCCGGGTCAGGATGTTATGACATATGAGAGATTTGGAGCAGATTCGACAATGTACGGCCGAGTTACAACAACTTCCTGTTTCGTGGCGAATGGTGTTTCTTTGACGCCACGCCACGGCCACATAGTTCGATAACTTTTTGATCTTTGAGTAACTTTTCACTGCCAAGGTCTCAAGAGCAGACTCGCCGAATCTGAAGTCAATCGGGTCAAATCTCTGGGAGGAGTTCGTTAAAGTATGACGCCTTGAAACGGTCAAAAAACGTCATAAAAGTAAAAATGGCCGACTTCCTGTTTGGTTTAGAGAAAACTTCCAAGAGGATTTTTGGTGCGTCTCATCACGTTCCACATACCTACCAACTTACATACAGCTGGGTGAAACCTGATGTTGGGGCTACTCAATAGGGGGCGCTAGCGAGCCAATATTTCATACCGTAGCTCGACACCCCAATCAGACTGCAATTTTCGCAAATTCTGGCTTGCGTGCCAAATTTCACAGACTTCCCAATATCCCAAGCACCTCCTTTTTGCGACGAAACACTAAAAATAAGAATAATAATAAGAATTAAAGCTGCGAGCAGCGATGAGCGGGCCCTCGCAATATGCACGTCGGGGTGCATGCACGTCGGGGTGCCGGCGGGACTCCGGCCTGCGCGGCCGAGAACGTCCGCGACCGTCGGACGGCGCGAGGACTCTGGTTGATGCTGTCATTCAGTTCCGTGACCGTCAGACACTGCATGCAGGTTCAGAGGATGGCCCCAATATACTTCTATTTAAGTCCATATGTGATACATGTTCCTACCAAATTTCATACATCTAGGTGAAACGTACTGCGAGGGCTGCTTCGTTGAAATTTTGTAGGGGGCGCTATTGAGCCGATTTGGCACTCTGAACCAATAAAATCATATTCCGTAACTACATTTCGGCCTTGTAATCTACTTGCCAAGTTTGCTTATGTTTCGAGCATTTTTAGCCTCTCAAAATGACCTTCGTTGTTAACGGCGAAGACTGCATCGCCACGGCAACGGCGTTCAACGAAACATCAAAAGCTTCATGATCTGGCATTATGAACTTCTTGTATTTGTGTGGAACAAATTTGATATTGATTTGATTTACCTACTAAGAGAAACAAGCCAAAGTATAAAGACTTTAACTTCCTGTTACCAGTAGGTGGCGCTATGACTATGATTCAAAATTGGCCTGCAGATGTCTTCAGGCCTGGAGTCTAATCAAACACGTGAAATCTGGGAAAGATCTGATGATGTGGAGTCGAGATACATCAGTTTATTCGTTCATGGCGAAGGATCGAAATTCGCCGAGCCGCCACGTCGCCGCCCTTCAGTAACTTCTTACAATCTTCACA
The DNA here is from genome assembly GCF_949748355.1 of Melanostigma gelatinosum. Taxonomy (NCBI): domain Eukaryota; kingdom Metazoa; phylum Chordata; class Actinopteri; order Perciformes; family Zoarcidae; genus Melanostigma; species Melanostigma gelatinosum. The sequence goes on along the minus strand of NC_136635.1, from coordinate 2,863,520 downwards.
ACGAAGCATTATCAAGGTCCTAAGGCTTGTTTGACAACATTTGAGAGGGATCTGATTAATCTGTGAGGAGCAGGATGTCAAAGTACGCAGCCTACAACTTCCGGTTGCCACTAGGTGGCGCTATCACTATGATTCTAAATTATCATATAGATGTGTTCCGGGTCAGGATGTTATGACATATGAGAGATTTGGAGCAGATTCGACAATGTACGGCCGAGTTACAACAACTTCCTGTTTCGTGGCGAATGGTGTTTCTTTGACGCCACGCCACGGCCACATAGTTCGATAACTTTTTGATCTTTGAGTAACTTTTCACTGCCAAGGTCTCAAGAGCAGACTAGCCGAATCTGAAGTCAATCGGGGCAAATCTCTGGGAGGAGTTCGTTAAAGTATGACGCCTTGAAACGGTCAAAAAACGTCATAAAAGCAAAAATGGCCGACTTCCTGTTTGGTTTAGAGAAAACTTCCAAGAGGATTTTTGGTGCGTCTCATCACGTTCCACATACCTACCAACTTTCATACAGCTGGGTGAAACCTGATGTTGGGGCTACTCAATAGGGGGCGCTAGCGAGCCAATATTTCATACCGCAGCTGGACACCCCAATCAGACTGCAATTTTCGCAAATTCTGGCTTGCGTGCCAAATTTCACAGACTTCCCAATATCCCAAGCACCTCCTTTTTGCGACGAAACACTAAAAATAAGAATAATTAAAGCTGCGAGCAGCGATGGGCGGGCCCTCGCAATATGCACGTCGGGGTGCATGCACGTCGGGGTGCCGGCGGGACTCCGGCCTGCGCGGCCGAGAACGTCCGCGACCGTCGGACGCCGCGAGGACTCTGGCCGATGCTGCCATTCAGTTCTGTGACCGTCAGACACTGCATGCAGGTTTAGAGCATGGCCCCAAAATACTTTTATTTAAGTCCATATGTGATACATGTTCCTACCAAATTTCATACATCTAGGTGAAACGTACTGCGAGGGCTGCTTCGTTGAAATTTTGTAGGGGGCGCTATTGAGCCGATTTGCCACTCTGAACCAATAAAATCATATTATACAACTACATTTTGGGCTTTAAATGTGTATGCCAAGTTTGCTTATGTTTCGAGCATTTTTAGCCTCTCAAAATGACCTTCGTTGTTAACGGCGAAGAATGCGTCGCCACGGCAACAGCTTTTCACGAAACAACAAGCTTTGAGTAACTTTTCATCACAAAGGTCTTTAGACTGTACCGACCAAATTTGAAGTTGATCTGATGAATTCCCTAGGAGGAGTTCGTTAAAGTGCAGCGCCTGGAAATGACAAAAACGACATGAGAAATTCATAAAAAATGCAAAATGGCTGACTTCCGGTTGGGTTTAGAGCATAGCCCCAAGAGACTTTTATTGAAGTCCATATGCGATACATGTTCCTACCACATTTCATACATCTAGGTCAAACGTACTGCGAGGGCTGCTTCGTCGAAATTTTGTAGGGGGCGCTATTGAGCCGATTTGCCACTCTGAACCAATAAAATCAGATTCTGTAACTACATTTCGGCCTTGTAATCTACTTGCCAAGTTTGCTTATGTTTCGAGCATTTTTAGCCTCTCAAAATGACCTTCGTTGTTCACGGCGAAGACTGCATCGCCACGGCAACGGCGTTCGACGAAACATCAAAAGCTTCATGATCTGGCATTATGAACTTCTTGTATTTGTGTGGAACAAATTTGATATTGATTTGATTTACCTACTAAGAGAAACAAGCCAAAGTATAAAGACTTTAACTTCCTGTTACCAGTAGGTGGCGCTATGACTATGATTCGAAATTGGCCTGCAGATGTCTTCAGGCCTGGAGTCTAATCAAGCATGTGAAATCTGGTAAAGATCTGATGATGTGGAGTCGAGATACATCAGTTTATTCGTTCATGGCGAAGGATCGAAATTCGCCGAGCCGCCACGTCGCCGCCCTTCAGTAACTTCTTACAATTTTCACAATGAAGCATTATCAAGGTCTTAAGGCTTGTATGACAACATTTGAGAGGGATCTGATTAATCTGTTAGGAGCAGGATGTCAAAGTACGCAGCGTACAACTTCCGGTTGCCACTAGGTGGCGCTATCAGTTTGATTCAAAATTATCATACAGATGTGTTCCGGGTCAGGATGTTATGACATATGAGAGACTTTGAGCAGATTCGACAATGTACGGCCGAGTTACAACAACTTCCTGTTTCGTGGCGAATGGTGTTTCTTTGACGCCACGCCACGGCCACATAGTTCGATAACTTTTTGATCTTTGAGTAACTTTTCACTGTCAAGGTCTCAAGAGCAGACTCGCCGAATCTGAAGTCAATCGGGTCAAATCTCTGGGAGGAGTTCGTTAAAGTATGACGCCTTGAAACGGTCAAAAAACGTCATAAAAGCAAAAATGGCCGACTTCCTGTTTGGTTTAGAGAAAACGGCCAAGAGGATTTTTGGTGCGTCTCATCACGTTCCACATAACTACCAACTTTCATACAGCTGGGTGAATCCTGATGTCGGGGCTACTCAATAGGGGGCGCTAGCGAGCCAATATTTCATACTGCAGCTGGACACCCCAATCAGACTGCAATTTTCGCAAATTCTGGCTTGCGTGCCAAATTTCACAACATTCCCAATATCCCAAGCACCTCCTTTTTGCGACGAAACACATAAAATAATAAGAATAATAATAAACATTCGAAATTCAATAGGTCCTCCGCTCCGACTACGTCGGTGCTCGGGCCCTAATTAAAGCTGCGAGCAGCGATGAGCGGGCCCTCGCAATATGCACGTCGGGGTGCCGGCGGGATTCCGGCCTGCGCGGCCGAGAATGTCCGCGACCGTCGGACGGCGCGAGGACTCTGGCTGATGCTGCCATTCAGTTCTGTGACCGTCAGACACTGCATGCAGGTTTAGAGCATGGCCCCAATATACTTTTATTTAAGTCCATATGTGATACATGTTCCTACCACATTTCATACATCTAGGTCAAACGTACTGCGAGGGCTGCTTCGTCGAAATTTTGTAGGGGGCGCTATTAAGCCAATTTTCCACTCTGAACCAATAAAATCATATTCCCTAACTACATTTCGGCCTTGTAATCTACTTGCCAAGATTGCTTATGTTTCGAGCATTTTTAGCCTCTCAAAATGACCTTCGTTGTTAACGGCGAAGACAGCATCGCCACGGCAACGGCGTTCGACGAAACATCAAAAGCTTCATGATCTGGCATTATGAACTTCTTGTATTTGTGTGGAACAAATTTGATATTGATTTGATTTACCTACTAAGAGAAACAAGCCAAAGTATAAAGACTTTAACTTCCTGATACCAGTAGGTGGCGCTATGACTATGATTCAAAATTGGCCTGCAGATGTCTTCAGGCCTGGAGTCTAATCAAACACGTGAAATCTGTTAAAGATCTGATTATGTGGAGTCGAGATACATCAGTTTATTCGTTCATGGCGAAGGATCGAAATTCGCCGAGCCGCCACGTCGCCGCCCTTCAGTAACTTCTTACAGTCTTCACAATGAAGCATTATCAAGATCTTAAGGCTTGTTTGACAACATTTGAGAGGGATCTGATTAATCTGTGAGGAGCAGGATGTCAAAGTATGCAGCGTACAACTTCCGGTTGCCACTAGGTGGCGCTATCACTATGATTCTAAATTATCATACAGATGTGTTCCGGGTCAGGATGTTATGACATATGAGAGATTTGGAGCAGATTCGACAATGTACGGCCGAGTTACAACAACTTCCTGTTTCGTGGCGAATGGTGTTTCTTTGACGCCACGCCACGGCCACATAGTTCGATAACTTTTTGATCTTTGAGTAACTTTTCACTGCCAAGGTCTCAAGAGCAGACTAGCCGAATCTGAAGTCAATCGGGTCAAATCTCTGGGAGGAGTTCGTTAAAGTATGACGCCTTGAAACGGTCAAAAACCGTCATAAAAGTAAAAATGGCCGACTTCCTGTTTGGTTTAGAGAAAACTTTCAAGAGGATTTTTGGTGCGTCTCATCACGTTCCACATAACTACCAACTTTCATACAGCTGGGTGAAACCTGATGTTGGGGCTACTCAATAGGGGGCGCTAGCGAGCCAATATTTCATACCGCAGCTGTACACCCCAATCAGACTGCAATTTTCGCAAATTCTGGCTTGCGTGCCAAATTTCACAGACTTCCCAATATCCCAAGCACCTCCTTTTTGCGACGAAAGACTAAGAATAATAATAAACATTACGGTTTCAATAGGTCCTCCGCTCCGACTACGTCGGTGCTCGGGCCCTAATAATAATAAACATTACGGTTTCAATAGGTCCTCCGCTCCGACTACGTCGGTGCTCGGGCCCTAATAATAAGAATAAGAATAAGAATAAACATTACGGTTTCAATAGGTCCTCCGCTCCGACTACGTCGGTGCTCGGGCCCTAATTAAAGCTGCGAGCAGCGATGGGCGGGCCCTCGCAATATGCACGTCGGGGTGCATGCACGTCGGGGTGCCGGCGGGACTCCGGCCTGCGCGGCCGAGTATGTCCGCGACCGTCGGACGGCGCGAGGACTCTGGTTGATGCTGTCATTCAGTTCCGTGACCGTCAGACACTGCATGCAGGTTCAGAGCATGGCCCCAATATACTTTTATTTAAGTCCATATGTGATACATGTTCCTACCAAATTTCATACATTTAGGTGAAACGTACTGCGAGGGCTGCTTCGTTGAAATGTTGTAGGGGGCGCTATTGAGCCGATTTGCCACTCTGAACCAATAAAATCATATTATACAACTACATTTTGGGCTTTAAATGTGTATGCCAAGTTTGCTTATGTTTCGAGCATTTTTAGCCTCTCAAAATTACCTTCGTTGTTAACGGCGAAGACTGCATCGCCACGGCAACGGCGTTCGACGAAACATCAAAAGCTTCATGATCTGGCATTATGAACTATTTGTGTGGAACAAATTTGATATTGATTTGATTTACCTACTAAGAGAAACAAGCCAAAGTATCAAGACTTTAACTTCCTGTTACCAGTAGGTGGCGCTATGACTATGATTCAAAATTGGCCTACAGATGTCTTCAGGCCTGGAGTCTAATCAAACACGTGAAATCTGGTAAAGATCTGATGATGTGGAGTCGAGTTACATCAGTTTATTCGTTCATGGCGAAGGATCGAAATTCCGTCGCCACGGCAACAGCTTTTCACGAAACAACAAGCTTTGAGTAACTTTTCATCACAAAGGTCTTTAGACTGTACCGACCAAATTTGAAGTTGATCTGATGAATTCCCTAGGAGGAGTTCGTTAAAGTGCAGCGCCTGGAAATGACAAAAACGACATGAGAAATTCATAAAAAATGCAAAATGGCTGACTTCCGGTTGGGTTTAGAGCATAGCCCCAAGAGACTTTTATTGAAGTCCATATGCGATACATGTTCCTACCACATTTCATACATCTAGGTCAAACGTACTGCGAGGGCTGCTTCGTCGAAATTTTGTAGGGGGCGCTATTGAGCCGATTTGCCACTCTGAACCAATAAAATCAGATTCTGTAACTACATTTCGGCCTTGTAATCTACTTGCCAAGTTTGCTTATGTTTCGAGCATTTTTAGCCTCTCAAAATGACCTTCGTTGTTAACGGCGAAGACTGCATCGCCACGGCAACGGCGTTCGACGAAACATCAAAAGCTTCATGATCTGGCATTATGAACTTCTTGTATTTGTGTGGAACAAATTTGATATTGATTTGATTTACCTACTAAGAGAAACAAGCCAAAGTATAAAGACTTTAACTTCCTGTTACCAGTAGGTGGCGCTATGACTATGATTCAAAATTGGCCTGCAGATGTCTTCAGGCCTGGAGTCTAATCAAACACGTGAAATCTGGTAAAGATCTGATGATGTGGAGTCGAGTTACATCAGTTTATTCGTTCATGGCGAAGGATCGAAATTCGCCGAGCCGCCACGTCGCCGTCCTTCAGTAACTTCTTACAATCTTCACAATGAAGCATTATCAAGGTCTTAAGGCTTGTTTGACAACATTTGAGAGGGATCTGATTAATCTGTGAGGAGCAGGATGTCAAAGTACGCAGCGTACAACTTCCGGTTGCCACTAGGTGGCGCTATCACTATGATTCTAAATTATCATATAGATGTGTTCCGGGTCAGGATGTTATGACATATGAGAGATTTTGAGCAGATTCGACAATGTACAGCCGAGTTACAACAACTTCCTGTTTCGTGGCGAATGGTGTTTCTTTGACGCCACGCCATGGCCACATAGTTCGATAACTTTTTGATCTTTGAGTAACTTTTCACTGCCAAGGTCTCAAGAGCAGACTAGCCGAATCTGAAGTCAATCGGGTCAAATCTCTGGGAGGAGTTCGTTAAAGTATGATGCCTTGAAACGGTCAAAAAGCGTCATAAAAGCATAAATGGCCGACTTCCTGTTTGGTTTAGAGAAAACGGCCAAGAGGATTTTTTGTGCGTCTCATCACGTTCCACATACCTACCAACTTTCATACAGCTGGGTGAATCCTGATGTTGGGGCTACTCAATAGGGGGCGCTAGCGAGCCAATATTTCATACCGCAGCTGGGCACCCCAAGCAGACTGCAATTTTCGCAAATTCTGGCTTGCGTGCCAAATTTCACAAAATTCCCAATATCCCAAGCACCTCCTTTTTGCGACGAAACACATAAAATAAGAATAAGAATAATAAACATTACGGTTTCAATAGGTCCTCCGCTCCGACTACGTCGGTGCTCGGGCCCTAATAATAAACATTCGAAATTCAATAGGTCCTCCGCTCCGACTACGTCGGTGCTCGGGCCCTAATTAAAGCTGCGAGCAGCGATGAGCGGGCCCTCGCTATATGCACGTCGGGGTGCATGCACGTCGGAGTGCCGGCGGGACTCCGGCCTGCGTTGCCGAGAACGTCCGCGACCGTCGGACGGCGCGAGGACTCTGGTTGATGCTGTCATTCAGTTCCGTGACCGTCAGACACTGCATGCAGGTTCAGAGCATGGCCCCAATATACTTTTATTTAAGTCCATATGTGATACATGTTCCTACCAAATTTCATACATCTAGGTGAAACGTACTGCGAGGGCTGCTTCGTTGAAATTTTGTAGGGGGCGCTATTGAGCCGATTTGGCACTCTGAACCAATAAAATCTGATTCTGTAACTACATTTCGGCCTTGTAATCTACTTGCCAAGTTTGCTTATGTTTCGAGCATTTTTAGCCTCTCAAAATGACCTTCGTTGTTAACGGCGAAGACTGCATCGCCACGGCAACGGCATTCTACGAAACATCAAAAGCTTCATGATCTGGCATTATGAACTTCTTGTATTTGTGTGGAAGAAATTTGATATTGATTTGATTTACCTACTAACAGAAACAAGCCAAAGTATAAAGACTTTAACTTCCTGTTACCAGTAGGTGGCGCTATGACTATGATTCAAAATTGGCCTGCAGATGTCTTCAGGCCTGGAGTCTAATCAAACACGTGAAATCTGGCAAAGATCTGATGATGTGGAGTCGAGTTACATCAGTTTATTCGTTCATGGCGAAGGATCGAAATTCGCCGAGCCGCCACGTCGCCGCCCTTCAGTAACTTCTTACAATCTTCACAACGAAGCATTATCAAGGTCTTAAGGCTTGTTTGACAACATTTGAAAGGGATCTGATTAATCTGTGAGGAGCAGGATGTCAAAGTACGCAGCGTACAACTTCCGGTTGCCACTAGGTGGCGCTATCACTATGATTCTAAATTATCATATAGATGTGTTCCGGGTCAGGATGTTATGACATATGAGAGATTTGGAGCAGATTCGACAATGTACGGCCGAGTTACAACAACTTCCTGTTTCGTGGTGAATGGTGTTTCTTTGACGCCACGCCACGGCCACATAGTTCGATAACTTTTTGATCTTTGAGTAACTTTTCACTGCCAAGGTCTCAAGAGCAGACTCGCCGAATCTGAAGTCAATCGGGTCAAATCTCTGGGAGGAGTTCGTTAAAGTATGACGCCTTGAAACGGTCAAAAAACGTCATAAATGCAAAAATGGCCGACTTCCTGTTTGGTTTAGAGAAAACGGCCAAGAGGATTTTTTGTGCGTCTCATCACGTTCCACATACCTACCAACTTTCATACAGCTGGGTTAAACCTGATGTTGGGGCTACTCAATAGGGGGCGCTAGCGAGCCAATATTTCATACCGCAGCTGGGCACCCCAATCAGACTGCAATTTTCGCAAATTCTGGCTTGCTTGCCAAATTTCACAAACTTCCCAATATCCCAAGCACCTCCTTTTTGCGACGAAACACATAAAATAATAATAATAATTAAAGCTGCGAGCAGCGATGAGCGGGCCCTCGCTATATGCACGTCGGGGTGCATGCACGTCGGAGTGCCGGCGGGACTCCGGCCTGCGCGGCCGAGAACGTCCGCGACCGTCGGACGGCGCGAGGACTCTGGTTGATGCTGCCATTCAGTTCTGTGACCGTCAGACACTGCATGCAGGTTCAGAGCATGGCCCCAACATACTTTTATTTCAGTCCATATGTGATACATGTTCCTACCAAATTTCATACATCTAGGTGAAACGTACTGCGAGGGCTGCTTCGTTGAAATTTTGTAGGGGGCGCTATTGAGCCGATTTGCCACTCTGAACCAAGAAAATCATATTCTATTACTACATTTCGGGCTTGTAATCTGCTTGCCAAGTTTGCTTATGATTTCGAGCATTTGTAGCCTCTCAAAATGACCTTCGTTGTTAACGGCGATGAATGCGTCGCCACGGCAACGGCTTTTCACGAAACAACAAGCTTTGAGTAACTTTTCATCACAAAGGTCTTTAGACTGTACCGACCAAATTTGAAGTTGATCTGATGAATTCCCTAGGAGGAGTTCGTTAAAGTGCAGCGCCTGGAAATGACAAAAACGACATGAGAAATTCATAAAAAATGCAAAATGGCTGACTTCCGGTTGGGTTTAGAGCATAGCCCCAAGAGACTTTTATTGAAGTCCATATGCGATACATGTTCCTACCACATTTCATACATCTAGGTCAAACGTACTGCGAGGGCTGCTTCGTCGAAATTTTGTAGGGGGCGCTATTGAGCCGATTTGCCACTCTGAACCAATAAAATCATATTCTATAACTACATTTCGGCCTTGGAATCTACTTGCCAAGTTTGCTTATGTTTCGAGCATTTGTAGCCTCTCAAAATGACCTTCGTTGTTCACGGCGAAGACTGCATCGCCACGGCAACGGCGTTCGACGAAACATCAAAAGCTTCATGATCTGGCATTATGAACTTCTTGTATTTGTGTGGAACAAATTTGATATTGATTTGATTTACCTACTAAGAGAAACAAGCCAAAGTATAAAGACTTTAACTTCCTGTTACCAGTAGGTGGCGCTATGACTATGATTCAAAATTGGCCTGCAGATGTCTTCAGGCCTGGAGTCTAATCAAACACGTGAAATCTGGTAAAGATCTGATGATGTGGAGTCGAGTTACATCAGTTTATTCGTTCATGGCGAAGGATCGAAATTCGCCGAGCCGCCACGTCGCCGCCCTTCAGTAACTTCTTACAATCTTCACAACGAAGCATTATCAAGGTCTTAAGGCTTGTATGACAACATTTGAGAGGGATCTGATTAATCTGTGAGGAGCAGGATGTCAAAGTACGCAGCGTACAACTTCCGGTTGCCACTAGGTGGCGCTATCACTTTGATTCAAAAGTATCATATAGATGTGTTCCGGGTCAGGATGTTATGACATATGAGAGATTTTGAGCAGATTCGACAATGTATGGCCGAGTTACAACAACTTCCTGTTTCGTGGCGAATGGTGTTTCTTTGACGCCACGCCACGGCCACATCGTTCGATAACTTTTTGATCTTTGAGTAACTTTTCACTGCCAAGGTCTCAAGAGCAGACTAGCCGAATCTGAAGTCAATCGGGTCAAATCTCTGGGAGGAGTTCGTTAAAGTATGACGCCTTGAAACGGTCAAAAAACGTCATAAAAGCAAAAATGGCCGACTTCCTGTTTGGTTTAGACAAAACGGCCAAGAGCATTTTTTGTGCGTCTCATCACGTTCCACATACCGACCAAATTTCATACAGCTGGGTGAATCCTGATGTTGGGGCTACTCAATAGGGGGCGCTAGCGAGCCAATATTTCATACCGTAGCTGGACACCCCAATCAGACTGCAATTTTCGCAAATTCTGGCTTGCGTGAAAAATTTCACAGACTTCCCAATATCCCAAGCACCTCCTTTTTGCGACGAAACACTAAAAATAAGAAGAATAATAATAATAATAAACATTCGAAATTCAATAGGTCCTCCGCTCCGACTACGTCGGTGCTCGGGCCCTAATAATTAAAGCTGCGAGCAGCGATGAGCGGGCCCTCGCAATATGCACGTCGGGGTGCCGGCGGGACTCCGGCCTGCGCGGCCGAGAATGTCCGAGAACGTCCGAGAACGTCCGCGACTGTCGGACGGCGCGAGGACTCTGGCTGATGCTGCCATTCAGTTCTGTGACCGTCAGACACTGCATGCAGGTTCAGAGCATGGCCCCAATATACTTTTATTGAAGTCCATATCTGATACATGTTCCTACCAAATTTCATACATCTAGGTGAAACGTACTGCGAGGGCTGCTTCGTTGAAATTTTGTAGGGGGCGCTATTGAGCCGATTTGCCACTCTGAACCAATAAAATCATATTATACAACTACATTTTGGGCTTTAAATGTGTATGCCAAGTTTGCTTATGTTTCGAGCATTTTTAGCCTCTCAAAATGACCTTCGTTGTTAACGGCGAAGACTGCATCGCCACAGCAACGGCATTCGACGAAACATCAAAAGCTTCATGATCTGGCATTATGAACTATTTCTGTGGAACAAATTTGATATTGATTTGATTTACCTACTAAGAGAAACAAGCCAAAGTATCAAGACTTTAACTTCCTGTTACCAGTAGGTGGCGCTATGACTATGATTCAAAATTGGCCTGCATATGTCTTCAGGCCTGGAGTCTAATCAAACACGTGAAATCTGGTAAAGATCTGATGATGTGGAGTCGAGTTACATCAGTTTATTCGTTTATGGCGAAGGATCGAAATTCCGTCGCCACGGCAACAGCTTTTCACGAAACAACAAGCTTTGAGTAACTTTTCATCACAAAGGTCTTTAGACTGTACCGACCAAATTTGAAGTTGATCTGATGAATTCCCTAGGAGGAGTTCGTTAAAGTGCAGCGGCTGGAAATGACAAAAACGACATGAGAAATTCATAAAAAATGCAAAATGGCTGACTTCCGGTTGGGTTTAGAGCATAGCCCCAAGAGACTTTTATTGAAGTCCATATGCGATACATGTTCCTACCACATTTCATACATCTAGGTCAAACGTACTGCGAGGGCTGCTTCGTCGAAATTTTGTAGGGGGCGCTATTGAGCCGATTTGGCACTCTGAACCAATAAAATCATATTCCGTAACTACATTTCGGCCTTGGAATCTACTTGCCAAGTTTGCTTATGTTTCGAGCATTTTTAGCCTCTCAAAATGACCTTCGTTGTTAAAGGCGAAGACTGCATCGCCACGGCAACGGCGTTCGACGAAACATCAAAAGCTTCATGATCTGGCATTATGAACTTCTTCTATTTGTGTGGAACAAATTTGATATTGATTTGATTTACCTACTAAGAGAAACAAGCCAAAGTATAAAGACGTTAACTTCCTGTTACCAGTAGGTGGCGCTATGACTATGATTCAAAATTGGCCTGCAGATGTCTTCAGGCCTGGAGTCTAATCAAACACGTGAAATCTGGGAAAGATCTGATGATGTGGAGTCGAGATACATCAGTTTATTCGTTCATGGCGAAGGATCGAAATTCGCCGAGCCGCCACGTCGCCGCCCTTCAGTAACTTCTTACAATCTTCACAACGAAGCATTATCAAGGTCTTAAGGCTTGTTTGACAACATTTGAGAGGGATCTGATTAATCTGTGAGGAGCAGGATGTCAAAGTACGCAGCCTACAACTTCCGGTTGCCACTAGGTGGCGCTATCACTATGATTCTAAATTATCATATAGATGTGTTCCGGGTCAGGATGTTATGACATATGAGAGATTTGGAGCAGATTCGACAATGTACGGCCAAGTTACAACAACTTCCTGTTTCGTGGCGAATGGTGTTTCTTTGACGCCACGCCACGGCCACATAGTTCGATAACTTTTTGATCTTTGAGTAACTTTTCACTGCCAAGGTCTCAAGAGCAGACTCGCCGAATCTGAAGTCAATCGGGTCAAATCTCTGGGAGGAGTTCGTTAAAGTATGACGCCTTGAAACGGTCAAAAAACGTCATAAAAGCAAAAATGGCCGACTTCCTGTTTGGTTTAGAGAAAACGGCCAAGAGGATTTTTTGTGCGTCTCATCACGTTCCACATACCTACCAAATTTCATACAGCTGGGTGAATCCTGATGTTGGGGCTAGTCAATAGGGGGCGCTAGCGAGCCAATATTTCATACCGCAGCTGGACACCCCAATCAGACTGCAATTTTCGCAAATTCTGGCTTGCGTGCCAAATTTCACAGACTTCCCAATATCCCAAGCACCTCCTTTTTGCCATCAAACTGGTAAAATAATAATAATAAGAATAAGAATAAGAATAATAAACATTCGAAATTCAATAGGTCCTCCGCTCCGACTACGTCGGTGCTCGGGCCCTAATAATAATAATAATAATAAACATAGCGGTTTCAATAGGTCCTCCGCTCCGACTACGTCGGTGCTCGGGCCCTAATAAACATTACGGTTTCAATAGGTCCTCCGCTCCGACTACGTCGGTGCTCGGGCCCTAATTAAAGCTGCGAGCAGCGATGAGCGGGCCCTCGCAATATGCACGTCGGGGTGCCGGCGGGATTCCGGCCTGCGCGGCCGAGAATGTCCGCGACCGTCGGACGGCGCGAGGACTCTGGCTGATGCTGCCATTCAGTTCTGTGACCGTCAGACACTGCATGCAGGTTTAGAGCATGGCCCCAATATACTTTTATTTAAGTCCATATGTGATACATGTTCCTACCACATTTCATACATCTAGGTCAAACGTACTGCGAGGGCTGCTTCGTCGAAATTTTGTAGGGGGCGCTATTAAGCCAATTTTCCACTCTGAACCAATAAAATCATATTCCCTAACTACATTTCGGCCTTGTAATCTACTTGCCAAGATTGCTTATGTTTCGAGCATTTTTAGCCTCTCAAAATGACCTTCGTTGTTAACGGCGAAGACAGCATCGCCACGGCAACGGCGTTCGACGAAACATCAAAAGCTTCATGATCTGGCATTATGAACTTCTTGTATTTGTGTGGAACAAATTTGATATTGATTTGATTTACCTACTAAGAGAAACAAGCCAAAGTATAAAGACTTTAACTTCCTGATACCAGTAGGTGGCGCTATGACTATGATTCAAAATTGGCCTGCAGATGTCTTCAGGCCTGGAGTCTAATCAAACACGTGAAATCTGTTAAAGATCTGATTATGTGGAGTCGAGATACATCAGTTTATTCGTTCATGGCGAAGGATCGAAATTCGCCGAGCCGCCACGTCGCCGCCCTTCAGTAACTTCTTACAGTCTTCACAATGAAGCATTATCAAGATCTTAAGGCTTGTTTGACAACATTTGAGAGGGATCTGATTAATCTGTGAGGAGCAGGATGTCAAAGTATGCAGCGTACAACTTCCGGTTGCCACTAGGTGGCGCTATCACTATGATTCTAAATTATCATACAGATGTGTTCCGGGTCAGGATGTTATGACATATGAGAGATTTGGAGCAGATTCGACAATGTACGGCCGAGTTACAACAACTTCCTGTTTCGTGGCGAATGGTGTTTCTTTGACGCCACGCCACGGCCACATAGTTCGATAACTTTTTGATCTTTGAGCAACTTTTCACTGCCAAGGTCTCAAGAGCAGACTAGCCGAATCTGAAGTCAATCGGGTCAAATCTCTGGGAGGAGTTCGTTAAAGTATGACGCCTTGAAACGGTCAAAAACCGTCATAAAAGTAAAAATGGCCGACTTCCTGTTTGGTTTAGAGAAAACTTTCAAGAGGATTTTTGGTGCGTCTCATCACGTTCCACATAACTACCAACTTTCATACAGCTGGGTGAAACCTGATGTTGGGGCTACTCAATAGGGGGCGCTAGCGAGCCAATATTTCATACCGCAGCTGTACACCCCAATCAGACTGCAATTTTCGCAAATTCTGGCTTGCGTGCCAAATTTCACAGACTTCCCAATATCCCAAGCACCTCCTTTTTGCGACGAAAGACTAAGAATAATAATAAACATTACGGTTTCAATAGGTCCTCCGCTCCGACTACGTCGGTGCTCGGGCCCTAATAAACATTCGAAATTCAATAGGTCCTCCGCTCCGACTACGTCGGTGCTCGGGCCCTAATTAAAGCTGCGAGCAGCGATGAGCGGGCCCTCGCAATATGCACATCGGGGTGCCGGCGGGACTCCGGCCTGCGCGGCCGAGAATGTCCGCGACCGTCGAGCGTCGGACGGCGCGAGGACTCTGGCTGATGCTGCCATTCAGTTCTGTGACCGTCAGACACTGCATGCAGGTTTAGAGCATGGCCCCAAGAGACGTTTATTGAAGTCCATATGTGATACATGTTCCTACAAAATTTCATACATCTAGGTGAAACGTACTGCGAGGGCTGCTTCGTTGAAATTTTGTAGGGGGCGCTATTGAGCCGATTTGCCACTCTGAACCAATAAAATCATATTCCATAACTACATTTCGGCCTTGTAATCTACTTGGCAAGTTTGCTTATGTTTCAAGCATTTTTAGCCCTCAAAATGACCTTCGTTGTAAACGGCGAAGAATGTGTCGCCACGGCAACAGCTTTTCACGAAACAACAAGCTTCGAGTAACTTTTCATCACAAAGGTCTTTAGACTGTACCGACCAAATTTGAAGTTGATCTGATTAATTCCCTAGGAGGAGTTCGTTAAAGTGCAGCGCCTGGAAATGACAAAAACGACACTAGAAATTCATAAGAAATGCAAAATGGCTGACTTCCGGTTGGGTTTAGAGCATGGCCCCAAGAGACTTTTATTGAAGTCCATATGTGATACATGTTCCTACCACATTTCATACATCTAGGTCAAACGTACTGCGAGGGCTGCTTCGTCAACATTTTGTAGGGGGCGCTATTGAGCGGATTTGCCACTCTGAACCAATAAAATCATATTCCGTAACTACATTTCGGCCTTGTAATCTACTTGCCAAGTTTGCTTATGTTTCAAGCATTTTTAGCCTCTCAAAATGACCTTCGTTGTTAACGGCGAAGACTGCATCGCCACGGCAACGGCGTTCGACGAAACATCAAAAGCTTCATGATCTGGCATTATGAACTCCTATTTGTGTGGAACAAATTTGGTATTGATTTGATTTACCTACTAAGAGAAACAAGCCACAGTATAAAGACTTTAACTTCCTGTTACCAGTAGGTGGCGCTATGACTATGATTCAAAAGTGGCCTGCAGATGTCTTCAGGCCTGGAGTCTAATCAAGCATGTGAAATATGGTAAAGATCTGATGATGTGGAGTCGAGATACATCAGTTTATTCGTTCATGGCGAAGGATCGAAATTCGCAGAGCCGCCACGTCGCCGCCCTTCAGTAACTTCTTACAATCTTCACAATGAAGCATTATCAAGGTCTTAAGGCTTGTTTGACAACATTTGAGAGGGATCTGATTCATCTGTGAGGAGCAGGATGTCAAAGTACGCATCGTACAACTTCCGGTTGCCACTAGGTGGCGCTATCACTATGATTCTAAATTATCATATAGATGTGTTCCGGGTCAGGATGTTATGACATATGAGAGATTTGGAGCAGATTCGACAATGTACGGCCGAGTTACAACAACTTCCTGTTTCGTGGCGAATGGTGTTTCTTTGACGCCACGCCACGGCCACATAGTTCGATAACTTTTTGATCTTTGAGTAACTTTTCACTGCCAAGGTCTCAAGAGCAGACTAGCCGAATCTGAAGTCAATCGGGTCAAATCTCTGGGAGGAGTTCGTTAAAGTATGACGCCTTGAAACGGTCAAAAAACGTCATAAAAGCAAAAATGGCCGACTTCCCGTTTGGTTTAGAGAAAACTTCCAAGAGGATTTTTGGTGCGTCTCATCACGTTCCACATACCTACCAACTTTCATACAGCTGGGTGAAACCTGATGTTGGGGCTACTCAATAGGGGGCGCTAGCGAGCCAATATTTCATACCGCAGCTGGACACCCCAATCAGACTGCAATTTTCGCAAATTCTGGCTTGCGTGCCAAATTTCACAGACTTCCCAATATCCCAAGCACCTCCTTTTTGCGACGAAACACTTAGAATAATAATAAACATTCGAAATTCAATAGGTCCTCCGCTCCGACTACGTCGGTGCTCGGGCCCTAATTAAAGCTGCGAGCAGCGATGAGCGGGCCCTCGCTATATGCACGTCGGGGTGCATGCACGTCGGAGTGCCGGCGGGACTCCGGCCTGCGCGGCCGAGAACGTCCGCGACCGTCGGACGGCGCGAGGACTCTGGTTGATGCTGCCATTCAGTTCTGTGACCGTCAGACACTGCATGCAGGTTCAGAGCATGGCCCCAATATACTTTTATTTAAGTCCATATGTGATACATGTTCCTACCAAATTTCATACATCTAGGTGAAACGTACTGCGAGGGCTGCTTCGTTGAAATTTTGTAGGGGGCGCTATTGAGCCGATTTGCCACTCTGAACCAATAAAATCATATTATACAACTACATTTTGGGCTTTAAATGTGTATGCCAAGTTTGCTTATGTTTCGAGCATTTTTAGCCTCTCAAAATGACCTTCGTTGTTAACGGCGAAGACTGCATCGCCACGGCAACGGCGTTCGACGACACATCAAAAGCTTCATCATCTGGCATTATGAACTATTTGTGTGGAACAAATTTGATATTGATTTGATTTACCTACTAAGAGAAACAAGCCAAAGTATCAAGACTTTAACTTCCTGTTACCAGTAGGTGGCGCTATGACTATGATTCAAAATTGGCCTGCATATGTCTTCAGGCCTGGAGTCTAATCAAACACGTGAAATCTGGTAAAGATCTGATGATGTGGAGTCGAGTTACATCAGTTTATTCGTTCATGGCGAAGGATCGAAATTCCGTCGCCACGGCAACAGCTTTTCACGAAACAACAAGCTTTGAGTAACTTTTCATCACAAAGGTCTTTAGACTGTACCGACCAAATTTGAAGTTGATCTGATGAATTCCCTAGGAGGAGTTCGTTAAAGTGCAGCGCCTGGAAATGACAAAAACGACATGAGAAATTCATAAAAAATGCGAAATGACTGACTTCCGGTTGGGTTTAGAGCATAGCCCCAAGAGACTTTTATTGACGTCCATATGCGATACATGTTCCTACCACATTTCATACATCTAGGTCAAACGTACTGCGAGGGCTGCTTCGTCGAAACTTTGTAGGGGGCGCTATTGAGCCGATTTGCCACTCTGAACCAATAAAATCATATTCCCTAACTACATTTCGGCCTTGTAATCTACTTGCCAAGTTTGCTTATGTTTCGAGCATTTATAGCCTCTCAAAATGACCTTCGTTGTTAACGGCGAAGACTGCATCGCCACGGCAACGGCATTCGACGAAACATCAAAAGCTTCATGATCTGGCATTATGAACTTCTTGTATTTGTGTGGAACAAATTTGATATTGATTTGATTTACCTACTAAGAGAAACAAGCCAAAGTATAAAGACTATAACTTCCTGTTACCAGTAGGTGGCGCTATGACTATGATTCAAAATTGGCCTGCAGATGTCTTCAGGCCTGGAGTCTAATCAAACACGTGAAATCTGGTAAAGATCTAATGATGTGGAGTCGAGTTACATCAGTTTATTCGTTCATGGCGAAGGATCGAAATTCGCAGAGCCGCCACGTCGCCGCCCTTCAGTAACTTCTTACAATCTTCACAATGAAGCATTATCAAGGTCTTAAGGCTTGTTTGACAAGATTTGAGAGGGATCTGATGAATCTGTGAGGAGCAGGATGTCAAAGTACGCAGCGTACAACTTCCGGTTGCCACTAGGTGGCGCTATCACTATGATTCTAAATTATCATACAGTTGTGTTCCTGGTCAGGATGTTATGACATATGAGAGATTTGGAGCAGATTCGACAATGTACGGCCGAGTTACAACAACTTCCTGTTTCGTGGCGAATAGTGTTTCTTTGACGCCACGCCACGGCCACATAGTTCGATAACTTTTTGATCTTTGAGTAACTTTTCACTGCCAAGGTCTCAAGAGCAGACTAGCCGAATCTGAAGTCAATCGGGTCAAATCTCTGGGAGGAGTTCGTTAAAGTATGGCGCCTTGAAACGGTCAAAAAACGTCATAAATGCAAAAATGGCCGACTTCCTGTTTGGTTTAGAGAAAACTTCCAAGAGGATTTTTGGTGCGTCTCATCACGTTCCACATACCTACCAACTTTCATACAGCTGGGTGAAACCTGATGTTGGGGCTACTCAATAGGGGGCGCTAGCGAGCCAATATTTCATAACGCAGCTGGACACCCCAATCAGACTGCAATTTTCGCAAATTCTGGCTTGCGTGCCAAATTTCACAACATTCCCAATATCCCAAGCACCTCCTTTTTGCGACGAAAGACTAAGAATAAGAATAATTAAAGCTGCGAGCAGCGATGGGCGGGCCCTCGCAATATGCACGTCGGGGTGCATTCACGTCGGGGTGCCGGCGGGACTCCGGCCTGCGCGGCCGAGAACGTCCGCGACCGTCGGACGCCGCGAGGACTCTGGCCGATGCTGCCATTCAGTTCTGTGACCGTCAGACACTGCATGCAGGTTTAGAGCATGGCCCCAAAATACTTTTATTTAAGTCCATATGTGATACATGTTCCTACCAAATTTCATACATCTAGGTGAAACGTACTGCGAGGGCTGCTTCGTTGAAATTTTGTAGGGGGCGCTATTGAGCCGATTTGCCACTCTGAACCAATAAAATCATATTATACAACTACATTTTGGGCTTTAAATGTGTATGCCAAGTTTGCTTATGTTTCGAGCATTTTTAGCCTCTCAAAATGACCTTCGTTGTTAACGGCGAAGAATGCGTCGCCACGGCAACAGCTTTTCACGAAACAACAAGGTTTGAGTAACTTTTCATCACAAAGGTCTTTAGACTGTACCGACCAAATTTGAAGTTGATCTGATGAATTCCCTAGGAGGAGTTCGTTAAAGTGCAGCGCCTGGAAATGACAAAAACGACATGAGAAATTCATAAAAAATGCAAAATGGCTGACTTCCGGTTGGGTTTAGAGCATAGCCCCAAGAGACTTTTATTGAAGTCCATATGCGATACATGTTCCTACCACATTTCATACATCTAGGTCAAACGTACTGCGAGGGCTGCTTCGTCGAAATTTTGTAGGGGGCGCTATTGAGCCGATTTGCCACTCTGAACCAATAAAATCATATTATACAACTACATTTTGGGCTTTAAATGTGTATGCCAAGTTTGCTTATGTTTCGAGCATTTTTAGCCTCTCAAAATGACCTTCGTTGTTAACGGCGAAGACTGCATCGCCACGGCAACGGCGTTCGATGAAACATCAAAAGCTTCATGATCTGGCATTATGAACTTCTTCTATTTGTGTGGAACAAATTTGATATTGATTTGATTTACCTACTAAGAGAAACAAGCCAAAGTATCAAGACTTTAACTTCCTGTTACCAGTAGGTGGCGCTATGACTATGATTCAAAATTGGCCTGCAGATGTCTTCATGCCTGGAGTCTAATCAAACACGTGAAATCTGGTAAAGATCTGATGATGTGGAGTTGAGTTACATCAGTTTATTCGTTCATGGCGAAGGATCGAAATTCGCCGAGCCGCCACGTCGCCGCCCTTCAGTAACTTCTTACAATCTTCACAATGAAGCATTATCAAGGTCTTAAGGCTTGTTTGACAACATTAGCGAGGGATCTGATTAATCTGTGAGGAGCAGGATGTCAAAGTATGCAGCGTACAACTTCCGGTTGCCACTAGGTGGCGCTATCACTATGATTCTAAATTATCATATAGATGTGTTCCGGGTCAGGATGTTATGACATATGAGAGATTTTGAACAGATTCGACAATGTACGGCCGAGTTACAACAACTTCCTGTTTCGTGGCGAATGGTGTTTCTTTGACGCCACGCCACGGCCACATCGTTCGATAACTTTTTGATCTTTGAGTAACTTTTCACTGCCAAGGTCTCAAGAGCAGACTAGCCGAATCTGAAGTCAATCGGGTCAAATCTCTGGGAGGAGTTCGTTAAAGTATGACGCCTTGAAACTGACAAAAAACGTCATAAAAGTAAAAATGGCCGACTTCCTGTTTGGTTTAGAGAAAACTTCCAAGAGGATTTTTGGTGCGTCTCATCACGTTCCACATACCTACCAACTTTCATACAGCTGGGTGAAACCTGATGTTGGGGCTACTCAATAGGGGGCGCTAGCGAGCCAATATTTCATACTGCAGCTGGACACCCCAATCAGACTGCAATTTTCGCAAATTCTGGCTTGCGTGCCAAATTTCACAGACTTCCCAATATCCCAAGCACCTCCTTTTTGCGACGAAAGACTAAGAATAATAATAATAATTAAAGCTGCGAGCAGCGATGGGCGGGCCCTCGCAATATGCACGTCGGGGTGCCGGCGGGACTCCGGCGTGCGCGGCCGAGAACGTCCGCGAACGTCGGACGGCGCGAGGACTCTGGTTGATGCTGTCATTCAGTTCCGTGACCGTCAGACACTGCATGCAGGTTCAGAGCATGGCCCCAATATACTTTTATTTAAGTCCATATGTGATACATGTTCCTACCAAATTTCATACATCTAGGTGAAACGTACTGCGAGGGCTGCTTCGTTGAAATTTTGTAGGGGGCGCTATTGAGCCGATTTGCCACTCTGAACCAATAAAATCATATTATACAACTACATTTTGGGCTTTAAATGTGTATGCCAAGTTTGCTTATGTTTCGAGCATTTTTAGCCTCTCAAAATGACCTTCGTTGTTAACGGCGAAGACTGCATCGCCACGGCAACGGCGTTCGACGAAACATCAAAAGCTTCATGATCTGGCATTATGAACTTCTTGTATTTGTGTGGAAGAAATTTGATATTGATTTGATTTACCTACTAAGAGAAACAAGCCAAAGTATAAAGACTTTAACTTCCTGTTACCAGTAGGTGGCGCTATGACTATGATTCAAAATTGGCCTTCAGATGTCTTCAGGCCTGGAGTCTAATCAAGCATGTGAAATCTGGTAAAGATCTGATGATGTGGAGTCGAGATACATCAGTTTATTCGTTCATGGCGAAGGATCGAAATTCGCCGAGCCGCCACGTCGCCGCCCTTCAGTAACTTCTTACAATCTTCACAACGAAGCATTATCAAGGTCTTAAGGCTTGTTTGACAACATTTGAGAGGGATCTGATTAATCTGTGAGGAGCAGGATGTCAAAGTACGCAGCGTACAACTTCCGGTTGCCACTAGGTGGCGCTATCACTATGATTCAAAATGATCATATAGATGTGTTCCGGGTCAGGATGTTATGACATATGAGAGATTTGGAGCAGATTCGACAATGTACGGCCGAGTTACAACAACTTCCTGTTTCGTGGCGAATGGTGTTTCTTTGACGCCACGCCACGGCCACATAGTTCGATAACTTTTTGATCTTTGAGTAACTTTTCACTGCCAAGGTCTCAAGAGCAGAGTAGCCGAATCTGAAGTCAATCGGGTCAAATCTCTGGGAGGAGTTCGTTAAAGTATGACGCCTTGAAACGGTCAAAAAACGTCATAAAAGTAAAAATGGCCGACTTCCTGTTTGGTTTAGAGAAAACGTCCAAGAGGATTTTTTGTGCGTCTCATCACGTTCCACATACCTACCAACTTTCATACAGCTGGGTGAAACCTGATGTCGGGGCTACTCAATAGGGGGCGCTAGCGAGCCAATATTTCATACTGCAGCTGGACACCCCAATCAGACTGCAATTTTCGCAAATTCTGGCTTGCGTGCCAAATTTCACAAACTTCCCAATATCCCAAGCACCTCCTTTTTGCGACGAAACACATAAAATAATAAGAATAATAATAATAATAAACATAGCGGTTTCAATAGGTCCTCCGCTCCGACTACGTCGGTGCTCGGGCCCTAATAATAAGAAGAAGAATAAACATTCGAAATTCAATAGGTCCTCCGCTCCGACTACGTCGGTGCTCGGGCCCTAATTAAAGCTGCGAGCAGCGATGGGCGGGCCCTCGCAATATGCACGTCGGGGTGCCGGCGGGACTCCGGCCTGCGCGGCCGAGAACGTCCGCGACCGTCGGACGCCGCGAGGACTCTGGTTGATGCTGCCATTCAGTTCTGTGACCGTCAGACACTGCATGCAGGTTCGGAGCATGGCCCCAATATACTTTTATTTAAGTCCATATGTGATACATGTTCCTACCAAATTTCATACATCTAGGTGAAACGTACTGCGAGGGCTGCTTCGTTGAAATTTTGTAGGGGGCGCTATTGAGCCGATTTGGCACTCTGAACCAATAAAATCTGATTCTGTAACTACATTTCGGCCTTGTAATCTACTTGCCAAGTTTGCTTATGTTTCGAGCATTTTTAGCCTCTCAAAATGACCTTCGTTGTTAACGGCGAAGACTGCATCGCCACGGCAACGGCATTCTACGAAACATCAAAAGCTTCATGATCTGGCATTATGAACTTCTTGTATTTGTGTGGAAGAAATTTGATATTGATTTGATTTATCTACTAAGAGAAACAAGCCAAAGTATCAAGACTTTAACTTCCTGTTACCAGTAGGTGGCGCTATGACTATGATTCAAAATTGGCCTGCAGATGTCTTCAGGCCTGGAGTCTAATCAAACACGTGAAATCTGGCAAAGATCTGATGATGTGGAGTCGAGTTA
The DNA here is from genome assembly GCF_949748355.1 of Melanostigma gelatinosum. Taxonomy (NCBI): domain Eukaryota; kingdom Metazoa; phylum Chordata; class Actinopteri; order Perciformes; family Zoarcidae; genus Melanostigma; species Melanostigma gelatinosum. The sequence continues at coordinate 2,840,440 of NC_136635.1, read as the reverse complement.
CATCAGTTTATTCGTTCATGGCGAAGGATCGAAATTCGCCGAGCCGCCACGTCGCCGCCCTTCAGTAACTTCTTACAATCTTCACAACGAAGCATTATCAAGGTCTTAAGGCTTGTTTGACAACATTTGAAAGGGATCTGATTAATCTGTGAGGAGCAGGATGTCAAAGTACGCAGCGTACAACTTCCGGTTGCCACTAGGTGGCGCTATCACTATGATTCTAAATTATCATATAGATGTGTTCCGGGTCAGGATGTTATGACATATGAGAGATTTGGAGCAGATTCGACAATGTACGGCCGAGTTACAACAACTTCCTGTTTCGTGGCGAATGGTGTTTCTTTGACGCCACGCCATGGCCACATAGTTCGATAACTTTTTGATCTTTGAGTAACTTTTCACTGCCAAGGTCTCAAGAGCAGACTAGCCGAATCTGAAGTCAATCGGGTCAAATCTCTGGGAGGAGTTCGTTAAAGTATGACGCCTTGAAACGGTCAAAAAACGTCATAAATGCAAAAATGGCCGACTTCCTGTTTGGTTTAGAGAAAACGGCCAAGAGGATTTTTTGTGCGTCTCATCACGTTCCACATACCTACCAAATTTCATACAGCTGGGTGAATCCTGATGTTGGGGCTACTCAATAGGGGGCGCTAGCGAGCCAATATTTCATACCGCAGCTGGACACCCCAATCAGACTGCAATTTTCGCAAATTCTGGCTTGCGTGCCAAATTTCACAGACTTCCCAATATCCCAAGCACCTCCTTTTTGCCATCAAACTGGTAAAATAATAATAAGAATTAAAGCTGCGAGCAGCGATGGGCGGGCCCTCGCTATATGCACGTCGGGGTGCATGCACGTCGGGGTGCCGGCGGGACTCCGGCCTGCGCGGCCGAGAACGTCCGCGACCGTCGGACGGCGCGAGGACTCTGGTTGATGCTGCCATTCAGTTCTGTGACCGTCAGACACTGCATGCAGGTTCAGAGCATGGCCCCAATATACTTTTATTTAAGTCCATATGTGATACATCTTCCTAACAAATTTCATACATCTAGGTGAAACGTACTGCGAGGGCTGCTTCGTTGAAATTTTGTAGGGGGCGCTATTGAGCCGATTTGCCACTCTGAACCAATAAAATCATATTCCATAACTACATTTCGGCCTTGTAATCTACTTGCCAAGTTTGCTTATGTTTCGAGCATTTTTAGCCTCTCAAAATGACCTTCGTTGTTAACGGCGAAGAATGCGTCGCCACGGCAACAGCTTTTCACGAAACAACAAGCTTTGAGTAACTTTTCATCACAAAGGTCTTTAGACTGTACCGACCAAATTGGAAGTTGATCTGATTAATTCCCTAGGAGGAGTTCGTTAAAGTGCAGCGCCTGGAAAAGACAATAACGACACTAGAAATTCATAAGAAATGCAAAATGGCTGACTTCCGGTTGGGTTTAGAGCATAGCCCCAAGAGACTTTTATTGAAGTCCATATGTGATACATGTTCCTACCACATTTCATACATCTAGGTCAAACGTACTGCGAGGGCTGCTTCGTTGAAATTTTGTAGGGGGCGCTATTGAGCCGATTTGCCACTCTGAACCAATAAAATCATATTATACAACTACATTTTGGCCTTTAAATGTGTATGCCAAGTTTGCTTATGTTTCGAGCATTTTTAGCCTGTCAAAATTACCTTCGTTGTTAACGGCGAAGACTGCATCGCCACGGCAACGGCGTTCGACGAAACATCAAAAGCTTCATGATCTGGCATTATGAACTTCTTGTATTTGTGTGGAACAAATTTGATATTGATTTGATTTACCTACTAAGAGAAACAAGCCAAAGTATAAAGACTTTAACTTCCTGTTACCAGTAGGTGGCGCTATGACTATGATTCGAAATTGGCCTGCAGATGTCTTCAGGCCTGGAGTCTAATCAAACACGTGAAATCTGGCAAAGATCTGATGATGTGGAGTCGAGTTACATCAGTTTATTCGTTCATGGCGAAGGATCGAAATTCGCCGAGCCGCCACGTCGCCGCCCTTCAGTAACTTCTTACAATCTTCACAACGAAGCATTATCAAGGTCTTAAGGCTTGTTTGACAACATTTGAGAGGGATCTGATTAATCTGTGAGGAGCAGGATGTCAAAGTACGCAGCGTACAACTTCCGGTTGCCACTAGGTGGCGCTATCACTATGATTCTAAATGATCATATAGATGTGTTCCGGGTCAGGATGTTATGACATATGAGAGATTTGGAGCAGATTCGACAATGTACGGCCGAGTTATAACAACTTCCTGTTTCGTGGCGAATGGTGTTTCTTTGACGCCACGCCACGGCCACATAGTTCGATAACTTTTTGATCTTTGAGTAACTTTTCACTGCCAAGGTCTCAAGAGCAGACTCGCCGAATCTGAAGTCAATCGGGTCAAATCTCTGGGAGGAGTTCGTTAAAGTATGACGCCTTGAAACGGTCAAAAAACGTCATAAATGCAAAAATGGCCGACTTCCTGTTTGGTTTAGAGAAAACTTCCAAGAGGATTTTTGGTGCGTCTCATCACGTTCCACATACCTACCAACTTTCATACAGCTGGGTGAAACCTGATGTTGGGGCTACTCAATAGGGGGCGCTAGCGAGCCAATATTTCATACCGCAGCTGGGCACCCCAATCAGACTGCAATTTTCGCAAATTCTGGCTTGCGTGCCAAATTTCACAAACGTCCCAATATCCCAAGCACCTCCTTTTTGCCATCAAACTGGTAAAATAATAATAATTAAAGCTGCGAGCAGCGATGGGCGGGCCCTCGCAATATGCACGTCGGGGTGCATGCACGTCGGGGTGGCGGCGGGACTCCAGCCTGCGCGGCCGAGAACGTCCGCGACCGTCGGACGGCGCGAGGACTCTGGCTGATGCTGCCATTTAGTTCTGTGACCGTCAGACACTGCATGCAGGTTTAGAGCATGGCCCCAATATACTTTTATTTAAGTCCATATGTGATACATGTTCCCACCAAATTTCATACATCTAGGTCAAACGTACTGCGAGGGCTGCTTCGTCGAAATTTTGTAGGGGGCGCTATTGAGCCGATTTGCCACTCTGAACCAATAAAATCATATTCCCTAACTACATTTCGGCCTTGTAATCTACTTGCCAAGTTTGCTTATGTTTCGAGCATTTTTAGCCTGTCAAAATGACCTTCGTTGTTAACGGCGAAGACTGCATCGCCACGGCAACGGCGTTCGATGAAACATCAAAAACTTCATGATCTGGCATTATGAAGTTCTTGTATTTGTGTGGAACAAATTTGATATTGATTTGATTTACCTACTGAGAGAAACAAGCCAAAGTATCAAGACTTTAACTTCCTGTTACCAGTAGGTGGCGCTATGACTATGATTCAAAATTGGCCTGCAGATGTCTTCAGGCCTGGAGTCTAATCAAGCATGTGAAATCTGGTAAAGATCTGATGATGTGGAGTCGAGATACATCAGTTTATTCGTTCATGGCGAAGGATCGAAATTCGCCGAGCCGCCACGTCGCCGCCCTTCAGTAACTTCTTACAATCTTCACAACGAAGCATTATCAAGGTCTTAAGGCTTGTTTGACAACATTTGAGAGGGATCTGATTAATCTGTGAGGAGCAGGATGTCAAAGTACGCAGCGTACAACTTCCGGTTGCCACTAGGTGGCGCTATCAGTTTGATTCAAAATTATCATATAGATGTGTTCCGGGTCAGGATGTTATGACATATGAGAGATTTTGAGCAGATTCGACAATGTACGGCCGAGTTACAACAACTTCCTGTTTCGTGGCGAATGGTGTTTCTTTGACGCCATGCCACGGCCACATAGTTCGATAACTTTTTGATCTTTGAGTAACTTTTCACTGCCAAGGTCTCAAGAGCAGACTAGCCGAATCTGAAGTCAATCGGGTCAAATCTCTGGGAGGAGTTCGTTAAAGTATGACGCCTTGAAACGGTCAAAAAACGTCATAAAAGCAAAAATGGCCGACTTCCTGTTTGGTTTAGAGAAAACGGCCAAGAGGATTTTTGGTGCGTCTCATCACGTTCCACATAACTACCAACTTTCATACAGCTGGGTGAATCCTGATGTTGGGGCTACTCAATAGGGGGCGCTAGCGAGCCAATATTTCATACCGCAGCTGGACACCCCAATCAGACTGCAATTTTCGCAAATTCTGGCTTGCGTGCCAAATTTCACAACATTCCCAATATCCCAAGCACCTCCTTTTTGACATCAAACTGGTAAAATAATAATAATAATTAAAGCTGCGAGCAGCGATGGGCGGGCCCTCGCAATATGCACGTCGGGGTGCCGGCGGGACTCCGGCCTGCGCGGCCGAGAACGTCCGCGACCGTCGGACGGCGCGAGGACTCTGGCTGATGCTGCCATTTAGTTCTGTGACCGTCAGACACTGCATGCAGGTTTAGAGCATGGCCCCAATATACTTTTATTTAAGTCCATATGTGATACATGTTCCCACCAAATTTCATACATCTAGGTCAAACTTACTGCGAGGGCTCCTTCGTCGAAATTTTGTAGGGGGCGCTATTGAGCCGATTTGCCACTCTGAACCAATGAAATCATATTCCATAACTACATTTCGGGCTTGTAATCTGCTTGCCAAGTTTGCTTATGTTTCGAGCATTTTTAGCCTCTCAAAATGACCTTCGTTGTTAACGGCGAAGACTGCATCGCCACGGCAACGTCGTTCGACGAAACATCAAAAACTTCATGATCTGGCATTATGAACTTCTTGTATTTGTGTGGAACAAATTTGATATTGATTTGATTTACCTACTGAGAGAAACAAGCCAAAGTATCAAGACTTTAACTTCCTGTTACCAGTAGGTGGCGCTATGACTATGATTCAAAATTGGCCTGCAGATGTCTTCAGGCCTGGAGTCTAATCAAGCATGTGAAATCTGGTAAAGATCTGATGATGTGGAGTCGAGATACATCAGTTTATTCGTTCATGGCGAAGGATCGAAATTCGCCGAGCCGCCACGTCGCCGCCCTTCAGTAACTTCTTACAATCTTCACAACGAAGCATTATCAAGGTCTTAAGGCTTGTTTGACAACATTTGAGAGGGATCTGATTAATCTGTGAGGAGCAGGATGTCAAAGTACGCAGCGTACAACTTCCGGTTGCCACTAGGTGGCGCTATCAGTTTGATTCAAAATGATCATATAGATGTGTTCCGGGTCAGGATGTTATGACATATGAGAGATTTTGAGCAGATTCGACAATGTACAGCCGAGTTACAACAACTTCCTGTTTCGTGGCGAATGGTGTTTCTTTGACGCCACGCCACGGCCACATAGTTCGATAACTTTTTGATCTTTGAGTAACTTTTCACTGCCAAGGTCTCAAGAGCAGACTAGCCGAATCTGAAGTCAATCGGGTCAAATCTCTGGGAGGAGTTCGTTAAAGTATGACGCCTTGAAACGGTCAAAAAACGTCATAAAAGCATAAATGGCCGACTTCCTGTTTGGTTTAGAGAAAACGGCCAAGAGGATTTTTTGTGCGTCTCATCACGTTCCACATACCTACCAAATTTCATACAGCTGGGTGAATCCTGACGTTGGGGCTACTCAATAGGGGGCGCTAGCGAGCCAATATTTCATACCGCAGCTGGACACCCCAATCAGACTGCAATTTTCGCAAATTCTGGCTTGCGTGCCAAATTTCACAGACTTCCCAATATCCCAAGCACCTCCTTTTTGCCATCAAACTGGTAAAATAATAATAATTAAAGCTGCGAGCAGCGATGAGCGGGCCCTCGCTATATGCACGTCGGGGTGCATGCACGTCGGAGTGCCGGCGGGACTCCGGCCTGCGCGGCCGAGAACGTCCGCGACCGTCGGACGGCGCGAGGACTCTGGTTGATGCTGCCATTCAGTTCTGTGACCGTCAGACACTGCATGCAGGTTCAGAGCATGGCCCCAATATACTTTTATTTAAGTCCATATGTGATACATGTTCCTACCAAATTTCATACATCTAGGTGAAACGTACTGCGAGGGCTGCTTCGTAGGGGGCGCTATTGAGCCGATTTGCCACTCTGAACCAATAAAATCATATTATACAACTACATTTTGGGCTTTAAATGTGTATGCCAAGTTTGCTTATGTTTCGAGCATTTTTAGCCTCTCAAAATGACCTTCGTTGTTAACGGCGAAGACTGCATCGCCACGGCAACGGCGTTCGACGAAACATCAAAAGCTTCATGATCTGGCATTATGAACTATTTGTGTGGAACAAATTTGATATTGATTTGATTTACCTACTAAGAGAAACAAGCCAAAGTATCAAGACTTTAACTTCCTGTTACCAGTAGGTGGCGCTATGACTATGATTCAAAATTGGCCTGCATATGTCTTCAGGCCTGGAGTCTAATCAAACACGTGAAATCTGGTAAAGATCTGATGATGTGGAGTCGAGTTACATCAGTTTATTCGTTTATGGCGAAGGATCGAAATTCCGTCGCCACGGCAACAGCTTTTCACGAAACAACAAGCTTTGAGTAACTTTTCATCACAAAGGTCTTTAGACTGTACCGACCAAATTTGAAGTTGATCTGATGAATTCCCTAGGAGGAGTTCGTTAAAGTGCAGCGCCTGGAAATGACAAAAACGACATGAGAAATTCATAAAAAATGCAAAATGGCTGACTTCCGGTTGGGTTTAGAGCATAGCCCCAAGAGACTTTTATTGAAGTCCATATGCGATACATGTTCCTACCACATTTCATACATCTAGGTCAAACGTACTGCGAGGGCTGCTTCGTTGAAATTTTGTAGGGGGCGCTATTAAGCCGATTTGCCACTCTGAACCAATAAAATCATATTCTATAACTACATTTCGGCCTTGTAATCTACTTGCCAAGTTTGCTTATGTTTCGAGCATTTTTAGCCTCTCAAAATGACCTTCGTTGTTCACGGCGAAGACTGCATCGCCACGGCAACGGCGTTCGACGAAACATCAAAAGCTTCATGATCTGGTATTATGAACTTCTTGTATTTGTGTGGAACAAATTTGATATTGATTTGATTTACCTACTAAGAGAAACAAGCCAAAGTATAAAGACTTTAACTTCCTGTTAGCAGTAGGTGGCGCTATGACTATGATTCAAAATTGGCCTGCAGATGTCTTCAGGCCTGGAGTCTAATCAAACACGTGAAATCTGGTAAAGATCTGATGATGTGGAGTCGAGTTACATCAGTTTATTCGTTCATGGCGAAGGATCGAAATTCGCCGAGCCGCCACGTCGCCGCCCTTCAGTAACTTCTTACAATCTTCACAATGAAGCATTATCAAGGTCTTAAGGCTTGTTTGACAACATTTGAGAGGGATCTGATTAATCTGTGAGGAGCAGGATGTCAAAGTATGCAGCGTACAACTTCCGGTTGCCACTAGGTGGCGCTATCACTATGATTCTAAATTATCATATAGATGTGTTCCGGGTCAGGATCTTATGACATATGAGAGATTTGGAGCATATTCGACAATGTACGGCCAAGTTACAACAACTTCCTATTTCGTGGCGAATGGTGTTTCTTTGACGCCACGCCACGGCCACATAGTTCGATAACTTTTTGATCTTTGAGTAACTTTTCACTGTCAAGGTCTCAAGAGCAGACTCGCCGAATCTGAAGTCAATCGGGTCAAATCTCTGGGAGGAGTTCGTTAAAGTATGACGCCTTGAAACGGTCAAAAAACGTCATAAAAGCAAAAATGGCCGACTTCCTGTTTGGTTTAGAGAAAACGGCCAAGAGGATTTTTGGTGCGTCTCATCACGGTCCACATAACTACCAACTTTCATACAGCTGGGTGAATCCTGATGTTGGGGCTACTCAATAGGGGGCGCTAGCGAGCCAATATTTCATACCGCAGCTGGACACCCCGATCAGACTGCAATTTTCGCAAATTCTGGCTTGCGTGCCAAATTTCACAACATTCCCAATATCCCAAGCACCTCCTTTTTGCCATCAAACTGGTAAAATAATAATAATTAAAGCTGCGAGCAGCGATGGGCGGGCCCTCGCAATATGCACGTCGGGGTGCATGTACGTCGGGGTGCCGGCGGGACTCCGGCCTGCGCGGCCGAGAACGTCCGCGACCGTCGGACGCCGCGAGGACTCTGGCCGATGCTGCCATTCAGTTCTGTGACCGTCAGACACTGCATGCAGGTTTAGAGCATGGCGCCAAGAGACTTTTATTTACGTCCATATGTGATACATGTTCCTACCACATTTCATACATCTAGGTCAAACGTACTGCGAGGGCTGCTTCGTCGGAATTTTGCAGGGGGCGCTATTGAGCCGATTTGCCACTCTGAACCAATCAAATCATATTCCCTAACTACATTTCGGCCTTGTAATCTACTTGCCAAGTTTGCTTATGTTTCGAGCATTTTTAGCCTCTCAAAATGACCTTCGTTGTTAACGGCGAAGACTGCATCGCCACGGCAACGGCGTTCGACGAAACATCAAAAGCTTCATGATCTGGCATTATGAACTATTTGTGTGGAACAAATTTGATATTGATTTGATTTACCTACTAAGAGAAACAAGCCAAAGTATCAAGACTTTAACTTCCTGTTACCAGTAGGTGGCGCTATGACTATGATTCAAAATTGGCCTGCAGATGTCTTCAGGCCTGGAGTCTAATCAAACACGTGAAATCTGGTAAAGATCTGATGATGTGGAGTCGAGTTACATCAGTTTATTCGTTCATGGCGAAGGATCGAAATTCCGTCGCCACGGCAACAGCTTTTCACGAAACAACAAGCTTTGAGTAACTTTTCATCACAAAGGTCTTTAGACTGTACCGACCAAATTTGAAGTTGATCTGATGAATTCCCTAGGAGGAGTTCGTTAAAGTGCAGCGCCTGGAAATGACAAAAACGACATGAGAAATTCATAAAAAATGCAAAATGGCTGACTTCCGGTTGGGTTTAGAGCATAGCCCCAAGAGACTTTTATTGAAGTCCATATGCGATACATGTTCCTACAACATTTCATACATCTAGGTCAAACGTACTGCGAGGGCTGCTTCGTCGAAATTTTGTAGGGGGCGCTATTGAGCCGATTTGCCACTCTGAACCAATAAAATCATATTATACAACTACATTTTGGGCTTTAAATGTGTATGCCAAGTTTGCTTATGTTTCGAGCATTTTTAGCCTCTCAAAATGACCTTCGTTGTTCACGGCGAAGACTGCATCGCCACGGCAACGGCGTTCGACGAAACATCAAAATCTTCATGATCTGGCATTATGAACTTCTTGTATTTGTGTGGAAGAAATTTGATATTGATTTGATTTACCTACTAAGAGAAACAAGCCAAAGTATAAAGACTTTAACTTCCTGTTACCAGTAGGTGGCGCTATGACTATGATTCAAAATTGGCCTGCAGATGTCTTCAGGCCTGGAGTCTAATCAAGCATGTGCAATCTGGTAAAGATCTGATGATGTGGAGTCGAGATACATCAGTTTATTCGTTCATGGCGAAGGATCGAAATTCGCCGAGCCGCCACGTCGCCGCCCTTCAGTAACTTCTTGCAATCTTCACAACGAAGCATTATCAAGGTCTTAAGGCTTGTTTGACAACATTTGAGAGGGATCTGATTAATCTGTGAGGAGCAGGATGTCAAAGTACGCAGCGTACAACTTCCGGTTGCCACTAGGTGGCGCTATCACTATGATTCTAAATTATCATATAGATGTGTTCCGGGTCAGGATGTTATGACATATGAGAGATTTTGAGCAGATTCGACAATGTACAGCCGAGTTACAACAACTTCCTGTTTCGTGGCGAATGGTGTTTCTTTGACGCCACGCCACGGCCACATAGTTCGATAACTTTTTGATCTTTGAGTAACTTTTCACTGCCAAGGTCTCAAGAGCAGACTAGCCGAATCTGAAGTCAATCGGGTCAAATCTCTGGGAGGAGTTCGTTAAAGTATGACGCCTTGAAACGGTCAAAAAACGTCATAAAAGCAAAAATGGCAGACTTCCTGTTTGGTTTAGACAAAACGGCCAAGAGGATTTTTTGTGCGTCTCATCACGTTCCACATACCGACCAAATTTCATACAGCTGGGTGAATCCTGATGTTGGGGCTACTCAATAGGGGGCGCTAGCGAGCCAATATTTCATACCGCAGCTGGACACCCCAATCAGACTGCAATTTTCGCAAATTCTGGCTTGCGTGCCAAATTTCACAACATTCCCAATATCCCAAGCACCTCCTTTTTGCGACGAAACACTAAAAATAAGAATAATAATAATAAACATTCGAAATTCAATAGGTCCTCCGCTCCGACTACGTCGGTGCTCGGGCCCTAATAATAATAAACATTCGAAATTCAATAGGTCCTCCGCTCCGACTACGTCGGTGCTCGGGCCCTAATAATTAAAGCTGCGAGCAGCGATGAGCGGGCCCTCGCAATATGCACGTCGGGGTGCATGCACGTCGGGGTGCCGGCGGGACTCCGGCCTGCGCGGCCGAGAACGTCCGCGACCGTCGGACGCCGCGAGGACTCTGGCCGATGCTGCCATTCAGTTCTGTGACCGTCAGACACTGCATGCAGGTTTAGAGCATGGCCCCAAAATACTTTTATTTAAGTCCATATGTGATACATGCTCCTACAAAATTTCATACATCTAGGTGAAACGTACTGCGAGGGCTGCTTCGTTGAAATTTTGTAGGGGGCGCTATTGAGCCGATTTGCCACTCTGAACCAATAACATCATATTCCCTAACTACATTTCGGCCTTGTAATCTACTTGCCAAGTTTGCTTATGTTTCGAGCATTTTTAGCCTCTCAAAATGACCTTCGTTGTTAACGGCGAAGACTGCATCGCCACAGCAACGGCGTTCGACGAAACATCAAAAGCTTCATGATCTGGCATTATGAACTATTTGTGTGGAACAAATTTGATATTGATTTGATTTACCTACTAAGAGAAACAAGCCAAAGTATCAAGACTTTAACTTCCTGTTACCAGTAGGTGGCGCTATGACTATGATTCAAAATTGGCCTGCATATGTCTTCAGGCCTGGAGTCTAATCAAACACGTGAAATCTGGTAAAGATCTGATGATGTGGAGTCGAGTTACATCAGTTTATTCGTTCATGGCGAAGGATCGAAATGCCGTCGCCACGGCAACAGCTTTTCACTAAATAACAAGCTTTGAGTAACTTTTCATCACAAAGGTCTTTAGACTGTACCGACCAAATTTGAAGTTGATCTGATTAATTCCCTAGGAGGAGTACGTTAAAGTGCAGCGCCTGGAAATGACAAAAACGACACTAGAAATACAGAAGAAATGCAAAGTAGCTGACTTCCGGTTGGGTTTAGAGCATAGCCCCAAGAGACTTTTATTGAAGTCCATATGCGATACATGTTCCTACCACATTTCATACATCTAGGTCAAACGTACTGCGAGGGCTGCTTCGTCGAAATTTTGTAGGGGGCGCTATTGAGCCGATTTGCCACTCTGAACCAATAAAATCATATTATACAACTACATTTTGGGCTTTAAATGTGTATGCCAAGTTTGCTTATGTTTCGAGCATTTTTAGCCTCTCAAAATTACCTTCGTTGTTAACGGCGAAGACTGCATCGCCACGGCAACGGCGTTCGATGAAACATCAAAAGCTTCATGATCTGGCATTATGAACTTCTTCTATTTGTGTGGAACAAATTTGATATTGATTTGATTTACCTACTAAGAGAAACAAGCCAAAGTATAAAGACTTTAACTTCCTGTTACCAGTAGGTGGCGCTATGACTATGATTCAAAATTGGCCTGCAGATGTCTTCATGCCTGGAGTCTAATCAAACACGTGAAATCTGGTAAAGATCTGATGATGTGGAGTCGAGTTACATCAGTTTATTCGTTCATGGCGAAGGATCGAAATTCGCCGAGCCGCCACGTCGCCGCCCTTCAGTAACTTCTTACAATCTTCACAATGAAGCATTATCAAGGTCTTAAGGCTTGTTTGACAACATTAGAGAGGGATCTGATTAATCTGTGAGGAGCAGGATGTCAAAGTATGCAGCGTACAACTTCCGGTTGCCACTAGGTGGCGCTATCACTATGATTCTAAATTATCATATAGATGTGTTCCGGGTCAGGATGGTATGACATCTGAGAGATTTTGAGCAGATTCGACAATGTACGGCCGAGTTACAACAACTTCCTGTTTCGTGGCGAATGGTGTTTCTTTGACGCCACGCCACGGCCACATAGTTCGATAACTTTTTGATCTTTGAGTAACTTTTCACTGCCAAGGTCTCAAGAGCAGACTAGCCGAATCTGAAGTCAATCGGGTCAAATCTCTGGGAGGAGTTCGTTAAAGTATGACGCCTTGAAACGGTCAAAAAACGTCATAAATCCAAAAATGTCCGACTTCCTGTTTGGTTTAGAGAAAACTTCCAAGAGGAGTTTTTGTGCGTCTCATCACGTTCCACATACCGACCAAATTTCATACAGCTGGGTGAATCCTGATGTCGGGGCTACTCAATAGGGGGCGCTAGCGAGCCAATATTTCATACCGCAGCTGAGCACCCCAATCAGACTGCAATTTTCGCAAATTCTGGCTTGCGTGCCAAATTTCACAACATTCCCAATATCCCAAGCACCTCCTTTTTGCGACGAAACACTTAGAATAAGAATAAGAAGAATAATTAAAGCTGCGAGCAGCGATGGGCGGGCCCTCGCAATATGCACGTCGGGGTGCATGCACGTCGGGGTGCCGGCGGGACTCCGGCCTGCGCGGCCGAGAACGTCCGCGACCGTCGGACGTCGCGAGGACTCTGGTTGATGCTGCCATTCAGTTCTGTGACCGTCAGACACTGCATGCAGGTTCAGAGCATGGCCCCAACATACTTTTATTTCAGTCCATATGTGATACATGTTCCTACCACATTTCATACATCTAGGTCAAACATACTGCGAGGGCTGCTTCGTTGAAATTTTGTAGGGGGCGCTATTGAGCCGATTTGCCATTCTGAACCAATACAATCATATTCCCTAACTACATTTCGGCCTTGTAATCTACTTGCCAAGTTTGCTTATGTTTCGAGCATTTTTAGCCTCTCAAAATTACCTTCGTTGTTAACGGCGAAGAATGCGTCGCCACGGCAACAGCTTTTCACGAAACAACAAGCTTTGAGTAACTTTTCATCACAAAGGTCTTTAGACTGTACCGACCAAATTTGAAGTTGATCTGATGAATTCCCTAGGAGGAGTTCGTTAAAGTGTAGCGCCTGGAAATGACAAAAACGACATGAGAAATTCATAAAAAATGCAAAATGGCTGACTTCCGGTTGGGTTTAGAGCATAGCCCCAAGAGACTTTTATTGAAGTCCATATGCGATACATGTTCCTACCACATTTCATACATCTAGGTCAAACGTACTGCGAGGGCTGCTTCGTTGAAATTTTGTAGGGGGCGCTATTGAGCCGATTTGCCACTCTGAAGCAATAAAATCATATTATACAACTACATTTTGGGCTTTAAATGTGTATGCCAAGTTTGCTGATGTTTCGAGCATTTGTAGCCTCTCAAAATGACCTTCTTTGTTAACGGCGAAGACTGCATCGCCACGGCAACGGCGTTCGACGAAACATCAAAAGCTTCATGATCTGGCATTATGAACTTCTTGTATTTGTGTGGAACAAATTTGATATTGATTTGATTTACCTACTAAGAGAAACAAGCCAAAGTATAAAGACTTTAACTTCCTGTTACCAGTAGGTGGCGCTATGACTATGATTCGAAATTGGCCTGCAGATGTCTTCAGGCCTGGAGTCTAATCAAGCATGTGAAATTTGGTAAAGATCTGATGATGTGGAGTCGAGATACATCAGTTTATTCGTTCATGGCGAAGGATCGAAATTCGCCGAGCCGCCACGTCGCCGCCCTTCAGTAACTTCTTACAATTTTCACAATGAAGCATTATCAAGGTCTTAAGGCTTGTATGACAACATTTGAGAGGGATCTGATTAATCTGTTAGGAGCAGGATGTCAAAGTACGCAGCGTACAACTTCCGGTTGCCACTAGGTGGCGCTATCAGTTTGATTCAAAATTATCATATCGATGTGTTCCGGGTCAGTATGTTATGACATATGAGAGATTTGGAGCAGATTCGACAATGTACGGCCGAGTTACAACAACTTCCTGTTTCGTGGCGAATGGTGTTTCTTTGACGCCACGCCACGGCCACATAGTTCGATAACTTTTTGATCTTTGAGTAACTTTTCACTGCCAAGGTCTCAAGAGCAGACTCGCCGAATCTGAAGTCAATCGGGTCAAATCTCTGGGAGGAGTTCGTTAAAGTATGACGCCTTGAAACGGTCAAAAACCGTCATAAAAGTAAAAATGGCCGACTTCCTGTTTGGTTTTGAGAAAACTTCCAAGAGGATTTTTGGTGCGTCTCATCACGTTCCACATAACTACCAACTTTCATACAGCTGGGTGAAACCTGATGTTGGGGCTACTCAATAGGGGGCGCTAGCGAGCCAATATTTCATACCGCAGCTGGACACCCCAATCAGACTGCAATTTTCGCAAATTCTGGCTTGCGTGCCAAATTTCACAAACGTCCCAATATCCCAAGCACCTCCTTTTTGCGACGAAACACTAAAAATAATAATAATAATAATAAGAAGAATAATAAACATTCGAAATTCAATAGGTCCTCCGCTCCGACTACGTCGGTGCTCGGGCCCTAATAAACATTCGAAATTCAATAGGTCCTCCGCTCCGACTACGTCGGTGCTCGGGCCCTAATAATAATAAACATTCGAAATTCAATAGGTCCTCCGCTCCGACTACGTCGGTGCTCGGGCCCTAATAATTAAAGCTGCGAGCAGCGATGGGCGGGCCCTCGCAATATGCACGTCGGGGTGCCGGCGGGACTCCGGCCTGCGCGGCCGAGAACGTCCGCGACCGTCGGACGGCGCGAGGACTCTGGCTGATGCTGCCATTTAGTTCTGTGACCGTCAGACACTGCATGCAGGTTTAGAGCATGGCCCCAATATACTTTTATTTAAGTCCATATGTGATACATGTTCCCACCAAATTTCATACATCTAGGTCAAACGTACTGCGAGGGCTGCTTCGTCAAAATTTTGTAGGGGGCGCTATTGAGCCGATTTGCCACTCTGAACCAATAAAATCATATTCCCTAACTACATTTCGGCCTTGTAATCTACTTGCCAAGTTTGCTTATGTTTCGAGCATTTTTAGCCTGTCACAATGACCTTCGTTGTTAACGGCGAAGACTGCATCGCCACGGCAACGGCGTTCCGACGAAACATCAAAAACTTCATGATCTGGCATTATGAACTTCTTGTATTTGTGTGGAACAAATTTGATATTGATTTGATTTACCTACTAAGAGAAACAAGCCAAAGTATCAAGACTTTAACTTCCTGTTACCAGTAGGTGGCGCTATGACTATGATTCAGAATTGGCCTGCAGATGTCTTCAGGCCTGGAGTCTAATCAAACACGTGAAATCTGGTAAAGATCTGATGATGTGGAGTCGAGTTACATCAGTTTAGTCGTTCATGGCGAAGGATCGAAATTCGCCGAGCCGCCACGTCGCCGCCCTTCAGTAACTTCTTACAATCTTCACAATGAAGCATTATCAAGATGTTAAGGCTTGTTTGACAATATTTGAGAGGGATCTGATTAATCTGTGAGGAGCAGGATGTCAAAGTACGCAGCGTACAACTTCCGGTTGCCACTAGGTGGCGCTATCACTATGATTCTAAATTATCATATAGATGTGTTCCGGGTCAGGATGTTATGACATATGAGAGATTTGGAGCAGATTCGACAATGTACGGCCGAGTTACAACAACTTCCTGTTTCGTGGCGAATGGTGTTTCTTTGACGCCACGCCACGGCCACATAGTTCGATAACTTTTTGATCTTTGAGTAACTTTTCACTGCCAAGGTCTCAAGAGCAGACTAGCCAAATCTGAAGTCAATCGGGTCAAATCTCTGGGAGGAGTTCGTTAAAGTATGACGCCTTGAAACGGTCAAAAACCGTCATAAAAGTAAAGATGGCCGACTTCCTGTTTGGTTTAGAGAAAACTTCAAAGAGGATTTTTGGTGCGTCTCATCACGGTCCACATAACTACCAACTTTCATACAGCTGGGTGAAACCTGATGTTGGGGCTACTCAATAGGGGGCGCTAGCGAGCCAATATTTCATACCGCAGCTGGACACCCCAATCAGACTGCAATTTTCGCAAATTCTGGCTTGCGTGCCAAATTTCACAACATTCCCAATATCCCAAGCACCTCCTTTTTGCCATGAAAGCGGAAGAAGAATAAGAATAAGAATAAACATTCGAAATTCAATAGGTCCTCCGCTCCGACTACGTCGGTGCTCGGGCCCTAATAATAATAATAAACATTACGGTTTCAATAGGTCCTCCGCTCCGACTACGTCGGTGCTCGGGCCCTAATAAGAATAATAAACATTACGGTTTCAATAGGTCCTCCGCTCCGACTACGTCGGTGCTCGGGCCCTAATAAACATTACGGTTTCAATAGGTCCTCCGCTCCGACTACGTCGGTGCTCGGGCCCTAATAATAATAAACATTCGAAATTCAATAGGTCCTCCGCTCCGACTACGTCGGTGCTCGGGCCCTAATAATAATAAACATTCGAAATTCAATAGGTCCTCCGCTCCGACTACGTCGGTGCTCGGGCCCTAATAAACATTACGGTTTCAATAGGTCCTCCGCTCCGACTACGTCGGTGCTCGGGCCCTAATAATAATAATAATAAACATTCGAAATTCAATAGGTCCTCCGCTCCGACTACGATGGTGCTCGGGCCCTAATAAACATTCGAAATTCAATAGGTCCTCCGCTCCGACTACGTCGGTGCTCGGGCCCTAATAATAAACATTCGAAATTCAATAGGTCCTCCGCTCCGACTACGTCGGTGCTCGGGCCCTAATAATAATAAACATTCGAAATTCAATAGGTCCTCCGCTCCGACTACGTCGGTGCTCGGGCCCTAATAATAAACATTCGAAATTCAATAGGTCCTCCGCTCCGACTACGTCGGTGCTCGGGCCCTAATAATAAACATTACGGTTTCAATAGGTCCTCCGCTCCGACTACGTCGGTGCTCGGGCCCTAATAAGAATAATAATAAACATTCGAAATTCAATAGGTCCTCCGCTCCGACTACGTCGGTGCTCGGGCCCTAATAATAATAAACATTCGAAATTCAATAGGTCCTCCGCTCCGACTACGTCGGTGCTCGGGCCCTAATAATAAACATTCGAAATTCAATAGGTCCTCCGCTCCGACTACGTCGGTGCTCGGGCCCTAATAAACATTCGAAATTCAATAGGTCCTCCGCTCCGACTACGTCGGTGCTCGGGCCCTAATAAACATTCGAAATTCAATAGGTCCTCCGCTCCGACTACGTCGGTGCTCGGGCCCTAATAAGAATAAGAATAATAAACATTCGAAATTCAATAGGTCCTCCGCTCCGACTACGTCGGTGCTCGGGCCCTAATAAACATTAGAAATTCAATAGGTCCTCCGCTCCGACTACGTCGGTGCTCGGGCCCTAATAATAATAAACATTCGAAATTCAATAGGTCCTCCGCTCCGACTACGTCGGTGCTCGGGCCCTAATAATAATAAACATTCGAAATTCAATAGGTCCTCCGCTCCGACTACGTCGGTGCTCGGGCCCTAATAAACATTAGAAATACAATAGGTCCTCCGCTCCGACTACGTCGGTGCTCGGGCCCTAATAAGAATAAACATTCGAAATTCAATAGGTCCTCCGCTCCGACTACGTCGGTGCTCGAGCCCTAATAAGAATAATAAACATTAGAAATTCAATAGGTCCTCCGCTCCGACTACGTCGGTGCTCGGGCCCTAATAAGAATAAACATAAAAAATTCAATAGGTCCTCCGCTCCGACTACGTCGGTGCTCGGGCCCTAATAATAAACATTAGAAATTCAATAGGTCCTCCGCTCCGACTACGTCGGTGCTCGGGCCCTAATAAACATTAGAAATTCAATAGGTCCTCCGCTCCGACTACGTCGGTGCTCGGGCCCTAATAATTAAAAAATATCAATGGCATATCAAATAAAATTTAAATAAAAATTGAATGCCTCTTTTCTATTTGCAACCTTCTGAGGTAAATATCAACATAAACTTTTTCCACAGGCTAATAATACATTTGAAAATAAAATAACAACAATGAATGAATCAAACATTCAAGCCTTGAAGTAGCAAGAGAAAGTGCATGAATAAAACGTTAATTATTGCTCAGTTTGATACACTGATTTGCTTTAACACTAAATATGGAACAAGCAACGCTTATATAACTTAATAGTGCAAAATCAACTTTCAAAAAACAAACGAAAAAACATCAATGGTATATTAAATAAAATTTAAATAAAAAATGGAATGCCTCTTTTCTATTTGCAGCCTTCTGAGGTAAATATCAACATTAACTTTTTACACAGGCTAATAAATTTGAAAACAAAATAACAATGAACAAATCAACCATTCAGGCCTTTTTACTGCTCAGTTTGCGACACACTGATCTAATCTGATGTGCCCAAGCCAGATACCTGGCATCTTCAAAGTCAAAGTCAAAGTTCACTTTATTGTCAAAGTTTCCACATGTGTTATGTATACAGAAAATTTGAAATGCCGTTTCTTGCAGTCCCACAGTGTGATATAAACATGAACATATAACATATAATAGAATAAAATGGAGAAAAAAAATAAAAAATTAAGAACATAAGGGCCTAGATAAAGGATTAACAAGAAGCTAAGTACTATCTAAAAATCTATCTAAAGATATATATCAAACTATCTAAAGATATATATCAAACACAATATACATAAAGGATTAACAAGAAACTAAGTACTATCTAAAAATATATATCAACACAGTCAACAGTAGTGCAGGTTATTATTGTCTTTCGGGCAAATATTTCTAGTGTAAGAGAATATTCCTTAAAGTATTTTTACAGTAGCAGCAGAGACTAAAAAGTGACTGGTGCTGGATGAGGGAAGGGTGTGTGAGGGGGATTTATGTTTGTAGCAGCAGAGAATAAAAAAAAGTGACTGGTGCTGGATGAGGGAAAGGTGTGTGAGGGGGAGTAGATGTCCTGGTATGTTCCATTTGAGGCAGTGGGGAAAGGTGGGTGGGAGGGAGGGTAGAGAGGTCAGGGGAGAGATGGCAGAGATGGCAGGGGGGGAGAGAGGGGGAGCGAGAGGAGAGAGGGAGGGAGAGAGTTCAGCATCCTGACCGCCTGGTGGAAGAAGCTGTTCCTCAGCCGGGTAGAGCTCGAACGGAGACTGCGGAACCTTCTCCCTGAAGGCAGGAGGCTGAAGAGGCTGTTTCACCCGCAATGCCGAGTGCTTTGCGGGTGAGGCGGTGTTGTAAATGATGAGGGGGGGGGGGGGCTCCTGCTCGCTTGAGCTTCCTGATGAAGTACAGGCGTTGCTGGGCCTTCTTTGCCAGTGCAGTGGTGTTGCTGTTCCAGGTGAGGTCATCTGTGATTGTCACACCCAGGAATTTGGTGCGGCTCACCTGCTCCACAGCAGCACCATTGATGGTCAGAGGGAGGGGGGGTTGGGAGTGGGTTCTCCTGAAGTCAACAACAATCTCCTTTGTTTTCCCCACATTGAGGAAGAGATTGTTATTTTGGCACCAACGGACCAGCTGGTTCACTTCCTTCCTGTAGTTAGTCTCATCGTTGTGGCTGATGAGACCTACCACGGTAGTGTCATCAGCGAACTTCACGATGTGGTTGGAGCTGTAGTTGGGTTTACAGTCATGGGTCAGCAGGGTGAAGAGAAGGGGGCTGAGCACACAACCTTGGGGGGGCCCCGTACTCAGTGTTAGTGTGTTCGAAGTGTTGTTGTTGACCCGAACAGCTTGTGGTCTCTCTGTGAGGAAGTCCAACAACCAGTTGCAGAGAGAGGGGATGAGGCCCAGGTCTGTAAGTTTACACACAAGCTGCTGGGGGATGATTGTATTGAATGCTGAGCTGAAATCCATGAACAGCATTCTGACGTAGGAGTTCTTAGTGTCCAGGTGTGTGAGGGCTGGGTGTAGAGCGGAGGTGATTGCATCCTCTGTGGACCGTTTAGTTCGGTAAGCAAACTGAAACGGGTCCAGGGAGGGAGGAAGGGTGGATTTGATCTGCTTCATGACCAGCCTTTCGAAGCACTTCATGATGGTAGAAGTCAATGCGACGGGGCGGTAGTCGTTGAAGCAGACTGGAGATGACTTCTTCTGCACAGGAATGATGGTGGTTTCCTTGAAGCACGTGGGAACAACAGCCTGGCTCAGGGAGGTGTTAAAGATGTCGGTGAGGACATCCGTGAGCTCCTCTGCGCAGTCCCTCAGCACACGACCAGGAATGTTGTCAGGTCCCGCAGCCTTGCGGGTATTAATCCTCAGCAGTGTGCTCACACTGGCTGGGGACAGGCACAGAGCCTGGTCGTCGGTGGGGGGGGGGGGGGGGTTCTGCGCAGGTGTGTTGTTCTGTGCTTCGAAGCGTGCAAAGAAGCCATTGAGGTTGTTAAGCAGGGAGGTGTGACTGTCACAGGTCTGTGGCGGTAGTTTGTAGTCCATTATGGTCCTAATGCCCTGCCACAGGCTCCGTGAGTCCCTGCTGTCTTTGAAATGTCCTGTGATTTTCCTGGTGTACAGTCGTTTAGCTTTCCTGATGCCACGGCACAGGTCAGCCCTGGCTGCTCTCAGCCCAGCTGGGTCTCCAGCTCTGAAGGCGGTGTCGCGAGCCTTGAGCAGTGTGCGGACCTCCCCTGTCAGCCATGGCTTCTGGTTGGCTCGGATGGTGATGGCTCTGGTGGTAGTTACATCATCAATGCACTTGGTGATGTAACCTGTGACTGTCTCTGTGTATTCTTGAATGTTAATGTGATGGTTGTAGGTGGCTGCCTGCTTGAACATGTCCCAGTCTGTAGTACCAAAGCAGTCCTGAAGTGCAGCAGTACTGTCCTCTGGCCACACCCGTACCTGTTTTGAAACCGGTTTGGTAACCTTTACCCTTGCTCTGTAGGCCGGTTTAAGCAAGACAGTGAGGTGGTCGGAGAGGCCAATGTGGGGGAGGGGGGACGCCTTGTACGCTCCCTTGATCGATGTGTAGACTAGGTCTAATTTGTTGTTTTCCCTGGTTGGAAAATCAACATGCTGGTATATTTTAGGCAGGACAGTTTTTAGGTTAGCATGGTTGAAGTCTCCAGCAGCGATGAGAAGGCCGTCTGGGTGTGCTGTCTGTTGCTCACTGATGGCTCTGTAAAGTTCACTGAGTGCCTCCTCTCTGTCCTTGTTGTTGGGGCTCGGAGGTATATAAACAGCCACCAGTAGAATGGCTGAAAACTCCCTCGGCAGGTAAAAAGGACGGCACTTTAAAACCATAAACTCCACCAGCGGGGAACGGTGTTGGTTAACAACAATAGCGTCTCGACACCAAGCATCACTGATGTAAACACACACACCGCCGCCGCGGGACTTACCCACGCTAACTATGTCTCTGTCTGCTCGGTAGCATGTTAGCTTGTCCAGTTGAATAGCGGAGTCCGGGATGTTGTTGTGGAGCCATGTTTCCGTGAACACGTAAACACAGCAGTCCCTCACCTCACGCTTGGTTCTGAGTAGCCGTATATTGTCCATCTTGTTGTCCAGTGAACGGACATTTGCCATGAGTAATGTTGGAATTGCCGGCTTGTGTGGGCTAGCCGCTAGCCTAGCCCGGATACCTCCACGCTTTCCCCGCTTTTGCTTCCTCTCGCACCGCTTGCGCTGTCTCCTTACCGGGTGGGGGTCGACACAATGGGGGGAGCAGAGAAGTCCCAGGCTGCTAAGATCCACGGAGAGTTTGGCTTCCAAGTTGAAGAAAGTTGTACTTTTTCCAAGAAGAAACTCACGGCTGTATTGTTGTGTTTTGCGATATAAGTCCGTCGGGCATGATGAACACAGCGGCAAACTAGACGATCTTTTCTTGGATACTAGTTCATTAATGTCGGGGTTCGGGCTTTGAACTGAGGCAACCTTCATTATCGAACGAAGGTGTTCATCAGTCAGACGTATCCTGTGAGACGTTTTCGTCATCTTCATTGAGGAGAAAAGTTGCTCACATAGATAAGTGCTGCCGAACATGGAGAGCAATTGAGCAGCTTGGGTGCGGAGCTGAGGCATTGTGTCAGGGATGAATTGTGGAAACTGAGCGGCGCCAACAACATCATACTTTGACTTCAGCGTGTCATCACACTGGAGTTCAATCAGCTCCATTTGGAGGTTAGTTGTTGCTTTTTCCACATCAACTGCAAAGGGATTACTAAGCAGTTCAAATCTACATTTCTGACCATCAAAGTCGCCTCAGCGCCGAGTACACTGAGTTTTTCAGCAAACTGTGCGCATACGGCGGTAGAGATCTGCGTTTTTATGGTTTGGCAGCAGGGGAAATGGCCAAGGTTTCCTTGCAGCAGCTGATTCTCCCACAGGCAGAGTTTAGTTTTAAAAGCTCTCACTGACGAGTACATATCTGTGATGATGCGGCCCCGCCCCTGTAGCTGCAGGTTCAGCGCATCAAGATGGCTTGAGATGTCACACATAAAGGCCAGCTCACACAGAAACTTTTGCTCCATGTACAACCCTCCACTGGAGGTCTGCTGTCCATTTTTCAACGGGCAGCTTGTACATGCACCTTCAGCTGCCTTTCGGGGAAGAACCTGGGCCAAAGAACTCGGTCCACCTCGACTCCTTCAACTCTGCCAGAGAGCGGCGGTTCACAACCTTTACACAGATTAATAAATAAATAAATAGCTGTTTTCTCTGCCCCCTGAAACTTGTCCAGGTGAGGGGTTGTGAACGTCGGCAGCTTATTTCCTCCCCCCTGCCAGTCCCCCAGCTGGGGCAATGAGCAGAGTGGGGGGGGGGGGTGTACTCACTCTCTTCATCCCACTGGTCAGACAGTACAGTTTCCTGCAACTGCTCTCAGGCGTTGTGGCAGGGCGGCACAGACCTCCACTATTCTGTTGGTGTTCTGCCTGAAGGTGACCATAGATGCTGCTGTTGACATCTTCACCAAATGTCCCAGTTTAGTGCAGCCGGCTTCTCTCAGACGAGTTCTCAGGCTGGCAGACTGCAGCGTTTGAGTCCTTATGAAGCTGTTGGAAAAACAAAGGTTCCTCCAGCAGCCACACGCCCGAGTCTCATCAGCTTCACGTGAGATGTTAACCTGCCACGCCTGCAGAACAGAGCTGTAGAACGGAGTCAGTCCGGCCAAGTCCACTTCCTCAGGTTGTAGGCGAAAGAGCTGCTTGTCATACCCCAACCGCCCAGCTCTCCTGAGCAGCAGTGGAGCCGTGTCCATCCAGCTGGGGCAACAGCCATAGAGCAGCCTCTGTGCAGTCCGGAGTCTGAAAGCGGCGATCCTGGACTGGGTATAGATGAGACCCTGCCCCCCCCCCCTCCCTCCCCTCTGCCACAGGCAGATAGAGAGCTGCTGCACGAATCCAGTGCCGACCAGAAGAAGTCCATGACAGACCTCTATCTCTGCTACGAGGCCTCCAGGTGGCGTCAGAGCGAAGAGTCTAGGCAACCAGAACTTGTCCCCTATATGACAACTGGGGCAGCAATCATCTCCATCGAGAAAACCAAGCACACACCTCCTTAACGCCCTACTACTCGGAGCCTAAAAACACACCCAACACCTTTAAACCTCCTTTTCCCCACTGAAGACCCCCAGGCAGGTGAGGCACCATCTGATGTATCCACTGTCCAATAAGGCTTCAGATTTTTCCCAGTTCACCCTTGCAGATGAAGCCCTCTCATGAAGAGATAAAGTATTCTGCAGACATAGAACATCTCCCTGGTCCCTGATGAAGATGTTTACATCATCAGCATACGCAGACACAGCGACGGGACGACAAAGACTGGAGGACCCAGGCAGTGACAGACCACTGAGCAGACTTCTCAGCCTGCACAACAGAGGCTCAAAAGCGAGGCTGTATAGTTGCCCTGAGATAGGACAACCCTGCCTTATAGGGATCGGTCGACTCAGGTCAACTCCCATTTTTACCATACATTCAGCACCAGTGTACAGCAAACCCAAAAGCAGAAAACAGAAGCCTTCTCCTGGTCTTTTGAGAAAATACCAACATCTACATCGTGGAATTTACACACACCACGGATGAGAAAAACGTTGTCCATAACTGTTCTATCTGGGATACAGTAAGTTTGGTCGCTATTTACAATTACTTCAAAAGTAGTCTTAGTCTGTTGGATAAGGCTCTGGAAAGCACGGCCACTGCGCTCCAGTTCTTAAGAAGGGCCAAGTCTCCCTTCTTGGGCAGCAGGGAGAGTACTGCCCGCTGGCATGAAATAGGAAGTGATCCTGTTTCAAAACATTCCAACAAAACAATGTAAATCGGAACCGATAATGTTCCAGAACTGCTTCAGAAAGAAACGTCTCCATGCTCTTAATAGCACAGGTCGCAACCCCTGCTGTGACCGCAATGTGTTCCATCAGCACATTTTACGAGCGCTTCTGTATTTTCCCCTCAGCACATGTGTGAGACTCAGCCCCCGTCCTTCTGTCTCATTTTGGCCTTTACACTGTCTCATTTCGTGAAAGTATAAATATGTGTTTAAACGTCTTCAGAGCGACTACACCGTTCACTGCAATATGTGGCTGTGCTTGTGTTCTCTGCTTGCAAGCAATAAATTGACTGTTACAACTTTGATCAAGACTGTTTATTTGACATTGATTTGAAAACACTTTACTCTTCTCCCGAATAGTTTCAGAAATATTCCATAACACCCTCCAGGAGCTCCTTACTGCTCTCTGTACAGGACTGCTCTTCCCCAAAAAGAGCAGCATGGGTTCTCATCTCCCTCTGGTCGGTGGTTATCCTGCCTCCTGGGAGCTTCAGACAGGTCATCCGCTTCCTCTGCGCCACCGATCTCTCCAGGTTGAAAAAAAAACGTGTCAGGCTAAGGGGCAGACTCAATTGCAGATACAGACACAAGAGACGATGTGAAGTTTTAAACTCGGGATCTTTACTGGAAAAAGGTCAAAAACAAACTTAAAGCGACTCCAACGATATCCAAAATAACAAAAGAAAGGCAAAGGTACAAATCAGGAGTAAACTCTGGAACACCGAACAAACATGAGGGTGTACACACAATAAAGGAACAGACGGGGAACAAATGAGGACGATCTGACAACCAGAACAGGGAAAGCAGGGGAGTATATATGTGTGGGGTCATGAGTAGATTGAAGGCAGCTGGGTGGACTGGGCAGGTGAGTAGGATGAGTGCAATCAGGGGACAGACACAGGAACACACACACAGAGACACGAGGAAGCTAACGGGATGTTTCAAAATGAGCTTAGGGCATCCGTGTCCTTCTACTGGAGAAAACGGGACCTGACCAGAGCTCCCTTAACTCTCTCTTGCATGGAGCTCAACTCCAACCTCCTCTCCTTCAGCAGTTTGCCCACACTGGGATCTGGGTCTCTCTGAAAGCTCTCCTCAATAATCTTTATGTTGGCTTCAAGGTCTGCTGGCAGAACACAGGGATCCATACTTTGCCGACCTCCCACCACTGTTTCAGAGAACTGAAACAAACTTTTTCAGTTTTCCACTGCTGCCAAAGAACCCCAAAGCTCTGACAAAAAGTGGTGTCCTGTAGAAGTTTATTATTAAAATGCCAGTAGGAGTTAACACTTTCACCTGGTGAGGTTATCAAGCCTAAACTGACGAGGTGGTGACCGGTGAACCCAACTGGACTGATTGTGCTGTTTTTTATTCTGGAACTGAGACTGTGAGAGATGTAAATTCTGTCCAGCCGGCTGCACTTATCCTGTCGTTGCTGACTCTAACCCAGGTGTACTGTCTGTTTAGTGGGTGTTTTACTCTCCATCTATCCAACAGATCTAAGTGTGTGATGACATTGGTCCTCATTATTTCTGTCTGTGGTGAAGTCTGGAGTACAGTTGAAATCCCCTCCGATTTTCCTCCAAGCGAGGAAACGACACTTGAGAAGTACCCTCTATCATCAGACTGTCTCTGCCCCCTACCCGTCTGTTTGTTCTCCCCAACCTTACTCGCTTTAGCCTCACTGCTTGTTTTCTTTTTCCTCTTAGTTGCAGATTTTGGCTCCCCTGCTTCCTCCTCCACTGTCTCAGCCTCTTCCACCTGCTCCTCCCACGTATTCAGTTCTCCACCTGCCTGTACTTCTTCTACCTCACCTGACTCCTGTATTCCACTAACATGCTCTGTTAGGTCTACAGGTTTCTCACTCTCACTGTTTCCACCCGTTTCCCTTCCTTTTCCTCCATCCTCACCATCTCCCACCTTACCCAAAGCCTCTCCCTCACTGTCCTGGACACCATCACTCTTACTCACCCCATGTAGATCAGGCACAGCAGCAGCACGGCGCGGCCCCGCAATGGGCCGCTCAGATGCCGCGGTTGTGAGAAATGTATGTTTAATAGTAATAAAAACTGCTTTTTTCAGGGAACCCCAATTCAGTGCACCTTTTTAAATCCCACTTTGACACAAAAATAAACACAGAACGAAACAAACAACATTAAAATGTCGACTTAAAACTATTAATGGAAATTATTTACACCTCCGGGACTCTGGGTAATGGAGTTACTGTAATTATCAAGCAATTACTCCTCCTGTCCGCTAGTTGGCGGAGTTTTCTTTTTTAATTTATTTTTCTTCTTCCATTTATTTTTTTCGAACATGTGCTTACCACATGAGCTTTGTAGCTAACAAAGCAGCTAAGCTAACAGACAAAGCTAGGCCAACCTCTTCAAGTTAACCACACTATCAATTGAAATATTAATGCAATAGCCAGCCACATCCACCCACTCTTTATTTAACTAGACCGGGCCTTGGCCTTCCACCAACGGACCGTTTATTTTCTATAATCTCCTCTTATCTAGTTATATAAGGCTAAACACCTGAGCTGCCTGGAGACTCCGGTCCAACCAGTTCACACACGCTTCACGTTACTCTCCCCCACAACGCCACTTTCAACAATGCAACAACATTTATCACAAAATACAACCGTTACAAAACACAATGTACTATTTTCCCTTTTGTTCACCACAATTCAATCCCCGTGAACTCAAGTCAAAACCAGCGAGCCACTCCGCGACAACCAGTCTCCCCTTCTCAGGAAAACTCGATTCTCGACAGCGTAACGCGCTACTTTCGGCTATTTTTAACCTCTACCAGCTAATTCCTTCCCTGGTATTTGAGCCGTAAGTTTACCAGACCCGAAAACGCCAATGCAAGGCCATAAGAGAGCCGTCGCCGACTCAAATCGATTCTTCGCTTCGCAATCTCATTCCGCCTAGATCACTCACGCTCTGATATCCCGTTTTGAACATTATATGGGCCTGCATGTCATTTCATACAATTTGACTTGGTATTTACCAGCGAGGAACACAAACACAATTGTTTGAAAAGGCACAGTAAATACATGAAGCTAGATTTCATTCACTTCCCTGTGTCACTTCCTCCATCTCTCTCCTCCCCGACAATGCATTTCTCCTCCTCTGCCTCTCATTCTCTCCCCACCTTTATTCCCTCACTCTCTGTAAGTTCAACCAAAGGAAATGATTCAGTGGTTTGGAGAGTGTGTATGGTGTTTTACTTTGCAGTCTCGCCCTGTGACCAGGTGCGGCCTTCAGGGACCATGCAGTCCGTGAACACTTTTGGCTAAGTCTCTTATAGTCTACCTGTACAGATTTTGATTAAAACAGCTCTGCTCACCTTTTGTTTGTGTGCACTCCGAAAGTGTCTGCGGTTCCACATCCCCGTTAGCCGTCTTAGAGTTTGTCGAGTCCCTTCGTGGTTGCCAAATTTTGTTAGGGTTTGAACAAAGAGAAAGACCGGCCCTCCCCATGTGCTGTGTCGTCCTTCGGCAAGGCAGGGCCAAAAAGACAGCTGGTGCAGGTTATAATCAAATCAAAAGATATTTAACAACTACAGAAGCTAAACAGTTGCAAACTGAACACACTATTAATAACAACACAAACGCATATCCACCGAACCATCTGCACCTGCTCGCCACTGGCTACCGTCTACTCCCTGAACAACTAGCTGGCGAGCTGGCGGTCTCTCGCTAGCCGGCTCCCTGCTGGATACCCTTGTCCATGCTCCTTGCTACTGCCCTGAGGCGGGTTGCCTGGACAGCCTCTCAACTGTCCTGGTGTGGTCAGTCTGACTGCTGCTTGGTTCTGCATGGTTCTGCAATATTCTACCTCGCAACTCAACAACTTCTCTGCTCCTCCGTGTATCTCAGCCATCAAAACGCTTGGGCTCCTACGTTGGCCCCGGTACATCCGCGGAGCCTCCCGCAGGAAGTTTGTTTGCTCCTGGCCTGATCGCTCCACTCTTTCCATCCCCTCCCTCTGGTCAGCCCAGCGCACTATGAACACAGCACCCTACCTTCCCATTCCGCACAGCTTCTCCAGTTATTCTTTTTTTTTTTACCAAAGTGTTCTGTTTGTCTTTGCCCTGTAAAGCGTCTTTGGATATCTTGAAAAGCGCTATAGAAAATCGATGTATTATTATTATTCAGTGTGGCCAGTGGTGTATAAAGTACTCAAAAGCCATACTTGAGTAAAAGTAAAGATACCTTACTGGAAAACTACTCCAGTAAAAAGTCACCTATTAGAATACTACTTGAGTAAAAGTCTTAAAGTATCTGATATTTATTGTACTTAAGTATCAAAAGTAATTTTCTGATATTAAATGTACTTAAGTATTGAAAGTAAAAGTACAAGTAAATGCTGTTAATAAAAAAGCAAAGGGTTAGAATTGTGAGAATGATGAAGTTTATTCTTTTAAGTGCTGTGGCACCATGACCAAGGACATGGAGCTGTGTTGAACATAATTGGGTTGGCTGTGATCCATCCAGGAGCAACAATGTTCAACATAATATATTGTACATAAGTATACTTTTGCATCTACTATGAACTTAACATCATAATTCTCCGTAAAGCAATATGACACTATGAAGGAGTTGTAACAGTGCGTTTATAAGTATGCTCATTAGACTAGAGGACGTAGAGGACAAATGCATAATATTATGTTCAGCAAAACATATCCACTTGATGCATCAGGTCAGTGTTTAGAGAAAGGACGCCTGCCTTGTAAACTCCTATGGGCCTGATTTGAACACAATAGGAAAAGGTTTTGCTCAAGCTGAATCTGCAATTGGGCGACTGCTACCATCATAACTCCATCTGATCATCCACAACATGACTCAAATATCAAAATATATCTTAAATATGAGGTTTAAAATGTAGCATTCTGATGTATTCTGAGAAGAAAATTTATATATTATTCAGTCAATCAGTATTTCTGCTCTTATTAACATTAACCTTTATTTAGACAAAATCAATAGAGACCGAGGTCTCACTTTCAAAAGTTTTGGTCAAATAAAAACAAAGATAGCAAGAGTAGCGAGAACCATCGCCTGTACAAAGAAAGTGATTAGTTTTCATTGAACCCTGTTACTGTATGGCTTAATATTAACTTCTACTGTTACTGTACATTTGTTAGAATTGTGGCCTCTTATATTTGCAATTAATATGCATTCAATCCAGTTCAATTATTTAAATGAACCCGCTGAAATGTAGGTACAAGCACCTTAACCCTCTCATTACTTCAGGGTTCTTGAGAGCAACGTGGGACTGTTGGTACACTGGCTGTGGTCATCACAGTGAACGGTGTGATGAGAGGACATGTGATCCCTTGTTGCTGTAGTTCATCTCCTTGGAGCAGAGGCTGCATTTAGCATAGCCTGCCTTATCAATGTATTTAAAACACTGACAGCAGGAAGCTGTACTCACGTCTGTTTAGACCTCCACCTTTATCCAGCTCCACCTTTATCCAGCTCAACCTTTATCCAGGCCCAGCTCCACTTTTATCCAGCTCCACCTTTATCCAGGCCCAGCTCCACCTTTATCCAGGCCCAGCTCCACTTTTATCCAGCTCCACCTTTATCCAGGCCCAGCTCCACTCACAGCTCAGCCCTGCATCAAGCTGCGCTACACAACCAGCCTCCCCTCCCTGAAGCTCTTTGACCTCATCAGTATCTGGGCCTCATGTTTCGTGGTCATGAAAGTTATTCTGACCACGAAATCATCCTCATTCTACTTTGAGTTAAAACAAACAACCTGCAACCAGATGCGCCGGTGTTCCGGTAATGAGTGACCGCGTGAACTGAACCGGAACACGGGGGGGCTGCGTGTTTCATAACGTTACTTCCTTCTAAATCGCGATTATGACGAACGTTAACAGTCAAAGTTCCGCATGCAGTGGACGTTAACTTAACCCAGCAAGTCTGAACGGTAACGGAACATAACGTAACTTAAACTGTAATGGAAGGAAATGAAGACGCTGTCCACATCTGAACGCTGATTGGCCAAGACTCGACACATCAAATATGTTCTATTGTGAAGATCACCACATCACCTTTTCTCCTCGTCTCAATCCAATCTGAGAAACGCCGGCTGGCGGCTTTGAGAGCACTTGTTTGCAATTGTGCATTAACGTGCAAGCTAGGACCACTGATTCACCAAACCTGCTTGCTTGCAGTCTGTGTTCCACCACAGTCCCCGATGCTGCTCTCATGATTCATTTTTTTCTGAAGAGAGATTTGATTTTGTAGCGAGTAACGAAGGTTTCAGGGGAAATGTATTAGAGTAAAAGTATCAGTTTTCTTTGCAAAATGTAGTGAAGTAAAAGTAAAAGTAAACAGAAATATAAGTAGTAAAGTACAGATACCCAAAAAAACTACTTAAGTACAGTAACGAAGTATTTCTACTTCGTTACTATACACCACTGAGTGTGGCTTTGTGGCACAAGGTAGTAAAACTGCCTGTGCCAAAGCACACTGTATATTATCCATCGGGCTTACCCATAACTAGAAAATTTCTCAAGAAATTGACAGTGTGGCTCCTACTGCCCGAAGAAATCGCAATATATATACACACGCCGATGTTACCGGTAGTGTCATTCAGGTTCAATTGAGATAGCGCTACTCTCTTTTCTGCATTTTAGATTCATACTCTTGGATTGAAACTTGTATTTGTGGGGCTTTTATTTTCAAAGGGTCGGACTGGGTGGGGGAGAGGAGACAATCATAATGTTTGACACTAAAATGAGGAGTTATCACAAGCATTCCAGTTAGAATTCATTCTGTGGGGCTTTTAATTTGAAATGGTGGGGGGGGGGGTGAGAGGGGGAAAGTCCTCTAAAAATATCTAAGACCTGAATGACTATGAGGGAGACACACACAGAGAGAGAGACAGACAGAGAGATAGAGTGTGTGTGCATGTGTCTCAGTGTGTTTATCAACATCACTAATGAGCTCATATAAACACCTGTGTGCTTGGGTGCATGTTGGTGATTGGAGCACCTGTGTGTTAGAGGCTAATTAAGAGATGAAAGTGAACAGTGATTTTCAACAAAACTACCTGTCAAACATATGCCCTTCATACCAAAACCATGAGACTAATCAATAAAATATGGATACCGTGAGAGAGATAAGACTCTGGCAAACACGCTGATGTGTTTTTTTGTTTGTGGTGTTAATAATGTGAGCTGCAGAGCAATAGACAAAACTGGTACCGTCTGCGTTCTTTGAGAAATGAGTGGTGAGATTTAACATGGAGTCTAATGGAGCAGTTGGTTGGAGTTCATGTCGCTCTGTGGCTCTTTGAGCCAAATGTGTACGTCTGTTGGATTCCACAGACATCTGTGTGCGACAGCACAACATTTCCAAGCTTTTTGGCCAAAATGGTGTTTCAAGAGTAAAACTTGTGGGAGCTGGAGCAATTTGTTTGTACAAATCACAGAAGATTTTCCTGCTCCGCTCCACTCTGACCGTTATGCTCTCACTCTAGCTCTTAACGAGCTGCGCAATACACACCCATTATAACATCTGAAACAGACACAAAATCTTCCTGAAACTTAATCTGTGACTTCATGAAAACTGTGCGAGCTATCAACGGCCCTCTCTTAATTTCGCGTAAACGCATTCATTAATTAATGCCGACAATTATTTTATCGTGCGTCAATGCATTTTTTAAATTTATTATAATTTTTATTCATTTATTTATTATAATTTGCTCAAAAATCAAAGTCATCCGATTTGCTTGAAACTTTGCACACCTGTTTGGCTGTTCCCAGGTATGCCCCCTCATAACTTTCAGCCTCCTAGCCCAGAGCCTACTCTACATATTATTTGGGAGGAATGGGAACAATGAGATCCCAGTCAAGTGGAGGTGAAATGTCCCTTTCTGAGTCATAAGGATAAGTTCCCAAATGGCACTAATTGTGGGACTTGCGACCTACAGGAACCCCGGGACGATTAGTCCCAGCAATTGCTGTCATTTTTATTGAATACCTTATTTGTGGAATAAGCAGGACATTGATTGATAGTAAAAATATAGATTTTTATTTCTACTATAATATAAAAGTATCACACAACACAACAATCACAACAAAAACAACAATGTGTGTGTGTGTGTGTGTGTTTGTGTGAGCGTGTATAATAAAAGAAAACAATCACAATTTAAAATTTAACATTATCTATAAAAACAAACGGAACAATCAATCAATCAGTGTGTGTGTGTGTGCGTGGGACTGGTCTTAGTCCTTTTTGGCGAGGTTAAGCTGGGTTGACCTCTTCACTCGCGACCTCGTGACCCGCTGCCTGACCCTCTCAGCAGCTTCCCTGGCAGACTTCACTATCGGGCTAAGTTTGACGAATGGAGACATGTGTCTCTGGGCCATCTTCTGTGGAGTCTGTTGAGGAAGCACAAAGAAAAAGACATTGATTATTCGAGGTTTGTTTTTCACACAACTGTCATGTACTTTATTAAACAACCTATCTTTACTTACACTTTCCAACTTGAGGGTGAAGGCCTCCTCCTCGATGAGGTCGTCCATCTCGTCCTCTAAGCAGGATCTGCCCGACTCCTGATAGGGCACCTGGGTGTCGTCATCCGTCTCATCACTGTCCTCATCGGTCACTGCCTTCCTTTTTCGTGAGACAGATGTGCCTGCTTCAGCGTTGTCGGGGGATGGCTCGAGGACAGCCTCGAACATGCTCCTCAGGCCTTTGACCTGCCCCTTGTTCAGGGTCAAGGCATAGAACCTGTCCGCTACGGCGGTGGAGTGGCACATCAGTTTTGCCAGCTCGTCCCGCACTTCCTTTTGGTGGTGGTTCTTGACCTGGAAACAGTAAAGAGGAGCACAAAATGTTTTTACTTGTTAGTGAAGCCAGCCAAGTATTGTTGTAATAAAGCACCATGGGGAGAGTGACTGAAAAAATAAACGTACATGTCCAGAGACCGCAGTCCGCAGGTCGGTGAAGGTGGGCCTCCCAGGCAGGCCCATCTCCACCCACGCCGTCTGCATATATCTGACCAGGTTCTTTACTGGCCCACGGCCAGCCGTGATGAACACGTGATGAACACATGATTGGTTGGCTTGCACATGGTGCACAGCTTGAGCCATTTCTCCAACCAGGAGAACTCCAGAGATGTCAGGTACAGCTGGGCCGCCCCAAAAGCCCGGCTGGTTTTGTGCTAGTCAATCTGCAATACACAGAAAACAACATCAAACATTGAAAATGAACTACACACAGTTGATGAGGCACTTGAGTGTAGAACCTGGTACATACAGAAATGACGTGGCCGTCGCCTACTCCATCCTCCTTGGCCCTCGTGACCTCCGCCACCTTCATATTGGTTAAGACGCCCGGCCGATGGCCATACAGGATGCACACCATGGCTGAAAAATAGCCGTAGAAGGTGTAACGGAGGGAGGGGTTCTTGTTGGTTTTCATTTCATCTGAGGACAGGGCAAAAGAGAGAAGAAAACACAGCACCTTCAGCACATTGGAGAGAGACAGGTTGATTTCCATGTATATCTCTGTGTCGTGCATTCGGATATGCCAACTGTCTTACCCAGTATCGTCGGGATCTTCACTCTGGCCAGCTGCTGGCACTTGTGGAGGGAATCCCTGGAGATGATGCGCTTCATTTTATCGGCCTTCACCTTTTGCTGGTGCAGCATCACTGGACGGCCCATGTCACTCAGGCTGGAGGTTACTGCCCTGACCACCGCCGTGATCTCTGTCTTAGAGAGCCTGCAGAACGGGGCAGGGGTCGCTGCGAAGTACTGCATGAATTGATGAATGTTCCGCTTATAAAAATTGGCGGTGGTCACCGCCTCTTCCCCCTCTTCTCTATGTGGCCGGCATTCCTGCAGAAAGAAACACTGCGATTTATTCGCTGTTCACATCAGTCTTGTGTCATAAGCGCTCAATTTGCATGGGAAAACAAGGCTTACCTCTTGATCCCCTCCATGTCGTACAGGAACCTCCAGGTAGCGATTCTGATCTTGCCCCGGGACAAGTAATAAAGAAAGGACCTCACCCTGGAGGACTTGGACAGGGTGTTGTCCTTCTTTTTGGTGTTTGCACACGATCCCTCATGAAACCTCCTTCATTCCTCCAGGTAACTGTGATGAGAAATTCAAAACAATTTTGTTTTTAATTTAACATTGATATAGAATCTTAAACCCCACACACACACACACACACACACACACACACACACACACACACAGAATGTACTTTTCCTTCTTACCAATCGACTCTGGAAGAGGGAGGTTACGCATTCCTGGGCCTCTCCCGCTGCCCCTGAATGCAGAGATTTTAGCTTGTGCCTTCTGCTGCTGTGTGGCAGGTGTTGGTGCATTGCTGGTCCCGGCCTCTGCCCCCTCCTCCTGCACCATCCACAGACCTCTCCTGCTGCCCCTGGATGTGTTGCTGGGCCCGGCCTCTTCATCTGGCCACTCCTCTTCAACCTCCTCAACCACCTCCTCCTCAACCACCTGCGCCTCCGGCACCTCCTCCCCTGGAGCTGGCCCGGCGTCAGCTACTACTGGCCTCTGCTGAGAAAGAAGAAAAACAGAAATACAGAGGGTATAATTACTATTGTTATTTTGACAACCAGTATGATGCTTCTCATCTTCCAGCCAGCCGCACTCACTGTTCTTGTTGCCCGACGTAATTGCTTGGTGAGCCGCTGGCTGAGCTTCAGCGATTGAGTCAGCTCGAGCTCCACTCGCCCCAGCCTCTTCTTCAGATGACCCATCTCTTCGCATCTTTGAAGGCATTTAGGTCTGTCACAAGCCTCCTCCTCTTCCTCCACCTCCTCCTCTCTGAGCAGGTGCTCATCAATGTCATCGGGCTCCAGGTCCAGCATAGTCACCATGGGAATTGCCGGGTTCAATTCCCGGAGCTTTCCCAGCAGCTTGACACTGGCCGCGTAACGTGCTGTACTCTGCTTGTTCTTGACTCCATCCTCGTCCAGCTCCGGGTGGCCCTGGTTCAAGTGTTTATCCAGTGTTGAGCTGTCGTAGCGACAGCCCAAGACTGGACACTTTTGATAACGGATGTGTAGGAAATTTGAGTTTAGAACTGTGTTTAGAAGCTATAATTAAAGTGTTTAATGATTCATATTTAAGAATTCATAATCATAAGTATTTTGGAAATGCATAATTAAGATAAGCATAAAGTGTTTTAGGATTAGTAGCTAGATGGAGAATTTGAGACATGACGCTTTTGCCAAAAGTTGCGAAGTCTTATCTTTTATGTGGAATGTTTATCATAGAAGGGTTAAGCCATAAAAGACAGTCATTGAGTGTATTTAGAATGAGTAAGGGACAGATAGATTTCTAGACAGGTCATGCCCGTGCGAGGGTCCTGCGAGAAGGAGGAGCCAGCTGGATTTAGCCAATAGGAACTTAGTGGGATGTTTTTGAACTATGTAAGGCGGGGGGAAAATAACTACCGGTCTCTTCCTCCGGTTCCACTGTGTGGGTGTAACGCTTTCGGGGTGAGCGGGTCATATTCGATGTAACTGTAATAATGTACTTCACAATGCGACTGTTTTAGCTTCAGAAGTATGAAACGCTTTTGTTTATAATTGAAACCGACTGACTCTTTGGAAAGGCTGGTTTCCCACAGTTTAAGAGGCTCTCGAACTCCACAGATGTTGACCCTTCCCGTTGAGAGGGCCAGCAGTATTTTACGCTCCTCTAGGTTTATCACATAGTGCCCCCTTTTTAGGTGGTGGGGCATGGCTGCATAGATCTTGGAGCACAGTGGGCAAGTGGCCACAAACTTTGGTCTCATCGTCTGAAAGATAAAGTAAGGCAAAAGAAAGAAAGGTATTGAAAAAACTACTTCGAAAAAAAACTACTTCGAAAAAGAAATACTTTGGAAAAAAATACGTTGAATAATAAATCATACTTTAAAAATAAATACTTTCTTGAAAAAATGAATATTAAGCAAAAATAAGCTTTATTGACAATATTAAACTTATTTAAAACAAATTTAAATAATAAATACGTCATTTAATTAATGTTTAAATATAAACTACACTTTAACAATATTTTAGCAGCTTAACTTGGATTTATACCACACCTAAATCCGTGTGTTAATGTATTATCAGCAGTGAAGCCCCCATCTAAAGCACAAAATGGCTCCCCAAGAGGTAGACACAAAATGGCGGAGTCGATACAAGCCCACATGCCACAGCGGAACACATGTGACAGTTGAATTACAGCCGCCTGTGTAATTACATGTTTAAACTCTTAATTACTTCACTTCTACTTAATTAACAAACAATAAGCACATAATCAGCCCAGGCATTTAGACATTTAGCCATGAAATTAGCAGAGGATGAGAGTGGATGGCATTCATACTTACCCTGACAGTAGTCTGCTCTGAAATGAGTAGACCTGCGATCTCACCCAAGGCTGTGGGTGATTGGTTGACTGTGTGTTCAGGTGAAATCAGATTTTTTTTTTTTGGGATTACATTAAATACCTTTAGGCTAGGAAGCACAATATCTCCACAACCCTTTGGGCTAGGACGCTATAATTTTCACAGTAATTCAACCTTGTCCCATAGATTACATGTTGTGAATATCAAAGGGAAATTCTTTTTCCATAATAATTTATGGCATTTTGACATTATTTCGACATTATTTTGCCTCAATACCCCAGAAAACAATGGGCTACGGGGCTGGAATTTTCACAGTAATTCAACCTTTTCCCACAGATTAAATGGTATGAATGTCAATGGGAAATTCCATACACTTTCTGCATCGTGAATTCCGGAGTTTTTACCATATTATAATTTAAGGTATACCTTATTAATTACCTAACACCCATAGAACACAATGGGCTAGGACCCTGACATTTTCATAGTAATTCAACCTTGTCCCATAGATTACATGTTGTGAATATCAAAGGTAAATTCCGTATACTTTTTCCATAATAATTTATGGCATTTTGACATTATTTTGACATTATTGTGCCTCAATACCCCAGAAAACAATAGGCTACGGGGCTGGAATTTTCACAGTCATTCTACCGTTATACCCTAATCACTGGAAAAGTGTCATTCCAACTAACTGAACAACTGAGGTAATTTTCCAAAAATCCCAAACCAAATGGCAGCAATTGCTGTCATTTTTATTTAATACCTTATTTGTGGAATAAGCAGGACATTGATTGATAGTAAAAATATAGATTTTTATTTCTACTATAATATAAAAGTATCACACAACACAACAATCACAACAAAAACAACAATGTGTGTGTGTGTGTGTGTGTGTGTGTTTGTGTGAGCGTGTATAATAAAAGAAAACAATCACAATTTAAAATTTAACATTATCTATAAAAACAAACGGAACAATCAATCAATCAGTGTGTGTGTGTGTGCGTAGGACTGGTCTTAGTCCTTTTTTGCGAGGTTAAGCTGGGTTGACCTCTTCACTCGCGACCTCGTGACCCGCTGCCTGGCCCTCTCAGCAGCTTCCCTGGCAGACTTCACTATCGGGCTAAGTTTGACGAATGGAGACATGTGTCTCTGGGCCATCTTCGGTGGAGTCTGTTGAGGAAGCACAAAGAAAAAGACATTGATTATTAGAAGTTTGTTTT
This sequence comes from Melanostigma gelatinosum, assembly GCF_949748355.1. Lineage (NCBI taxonomy): Eukaryota > Metazoa > Chordata > Actinopteri > Perciformes > Zoarcidae > Melanostigma > Melanostigma gelatinosum. The sequence goes on along the minus strand of NC_136635.1, from coordinate 2,802,303 downwards.
TCACACAACTGTCATGTACTTTATTAAACAACCTATCTTTACTTACTCTTTCCAACCTGAGGGTGAAGGCCTCCTCCTCGATGAGGTCGTCCATCTCGCCCGACTCCTGGTAGGGCACCTGGGTGTAGTCAACTGTCTCATCACTGTCCTCATCTGTCACTGCCTTCCTTTTTCGTGAGACAGATGTGCCTGCTTCGCTTGCTTCAGCGTTGTCGGGGGATGGCTCGAGGACAGCCTCGAACATTCTCCTCAGGCCTTTGACCTGCTCCTTGTTCAGGGTCAAGGCATAGAACCTGTCCGCTACGGCGGTGGAGTGGCACATCAGTTTTGTCAGCTCGTCCCGCACTTCCTTTTGGTGGTGGTTCTTGACCTGGAAACAGTAAAGAGGAGCACAAAATGTTTTTACTTGTTAGTAAAGCCAGACCATGTGGTATGAAAATCAAGGGGAAATTCCAAACACTTTTCCCATAGTGAACTATGGATTTCTCTACCCAGATGACACTTATGTTCCGACATGGCCTTCAACAGTCTTTTCTCTCAAAATGTACACTTTAATTCAAAGTAGAGATTTGATTCCTTTTCCTCTTCATAGAAAGGCTTGTGAATATGAATTCCCCCAAATTTAGCGGTCGTAGCTGCAAGATAAGGTCCCCAAACACAGCCCCAAAGGTCAAAATTGAGGCATATGACCTCATCTTTCGGCCTGTTTTGGCAAGCGAGAAACTGCCTGATTTTTGCATAAATCAGTCGCCTGTGATAAGGTGATGCAGGATCTAAAGCGAGATATCTGTAGACCCTTGGGAAAGCTAACTTCCGGTAGCAGCATGCTAACAACTTGAATCCAATTGAACCTTGAAGAGGTACCTGTTTTTGTCCATCATATGTGAATTTCATCAAAGAAGGCCATTTACAAGTGTTTGAAAATTGACCAATATTAAAAAATGGTCAAAATCCAGATTTTACCAGTCTTTTCTCAAACTTTTTATACTTTAAAACAGGGTAGGGTTTTGAATCCTTTTCTCCTTCAAAGAGGGGCTCGTGACCATTACACACCATTATCTGGGCCTCGTAGCTGCAAGTTAAGGTCCCCAAAAACAGCCACAAAAGGCTTAATTGGGGCCTTATTCACTTATTTTTTGGCATATGCAAGAATGGCCATCAATTCTCAAATATGGGTCCTAGAACCCCCAGATTGTGCACACACATTGTGGACAAGGCCTACAATAAAATCACCTGAAAAAAATCCCTCTAGATTATCTAGAACTGATTTTTGCCTGTATCAAACTCAGACTTCAGCATGGGGTACACGTCCCTAAGCTGTACACCCTGTCGTACTCTTGATGAGATCAGACCATCTTTTACTTCTGAAGATGTCAGAGCCCTGTTTTTTTAATATGTTGTAGACAGGCCCCAATGAGGCACATTCAAGTTGGATGGGACTCCCTAGCACTTAGCATGCCTGCGCGGGAAGAGGGGCAGTTGGCCTACATTTGAATGGGGTCATTTTGAAGGATAAAATGAATGGAAAGTGATTACCCAAACGGCCCATCCTTCAACTAGTCATAACTTCTCACAACATGGTTGAATTTGATGGGAGATTGCATGACAACATTCCCCTTGATGACGTGAATGGGAAAATGGTGCAATAGAACCTGCAGACCCTCTGGAAAGCTATCTTCTGTTAGCAACGTGCTAATGGTATAAAACCAATCAATCCCAGTAGAGTGTTCAATTTTGTCCAAGAATTGTCAATTATATATCAAAAATGTCATTTATTCGTGTTTTTATGGGCCGGAAAAAATCTCTTGCCGACCCCAAAGAGTGAAAACTGACCTTTATCCGAAAAGGCCCATTTTCCAAAAAGGGACATTCCGACTACATTTGAATGGAAAGTATTGAATGTCATAACTTCTCAGAAAAGGGTTGGAACTGTGTTGTAATTGAACGAGACACTCCCCTTGATGACTTGAATGAACACATGGAGCAGCAAATCTGCAGATCCTCTGGAAAGCTATCTCCTGCTGGCGGCATGCTAATGACTTGAATCCAATTGGACCTTGAAGATGGTCCTCTTGTGTCCATCATATGTCAATTATGGAATGAGAAGCCAGTTAAAAGTGTTTTTATTGCACCCAACAGAAACGGCAACATGTACACATCATTAACAGTCTTTTAATTCATTAAAAATACTTTAAAGCAAGATAGAGGAATACATTCTTTTTGTGAATTAAGAGAGAGTCGTGTAGGTTCAATGATCCAAATCTAGAGGTCGTAGGTCGAAGTTAAGGTGCCCAAAAACAGGATCAGGGGCCGAAATTGGTGCAATGTGTAGAAATTGACCAGAATTCAGGTAAAGAAGGTTGAAACTGCCTGAATTTTGCACCACACACTCCCTCCGATGACTCGAGTCAGCATGCCAAAGGAGAAGTCTGTAGCCCTTTGGGAATATCTTTTGTTTTTTTCAGGAACATTCCGACATGTTTGTAGCATCATATTGGAGGGGACGACCGAATTCACGGGGCCCCTTTAAGGAAAGGGGCGTAACCCTCGTGACAGAGGGGGTTAAAGGGTGACAGGAAGTGAATGTGTTTTATGTTTTGTATGGATGGAAATAAACGGCCACAAGGTGCAGCCAAAGGGAATACTCAACTCCTTGTTTATTTCCACACACCTACAATATGGTGATACCTGATCCGTTTCCATGTTTTCCAAGGCTTTGGACCAGAAAGGCAGAAAATGCCCCATTTGAGACATGCCCCGCCCATTTCCATGTTTTGGAGCTTGACCGGTCCATTCCCTATCCATTTCCATGGTTTCCACCCGAAAGGCATAAAACTCCCTTTCGGGCCTGGCCCCTCCCATTCCAATCCATTTTGGTCATCCATTGGTCAAGGGCGCCATAAAAACTAAATGTATATGTAGCCTTTCTGTCATGTCGGCTCCAAGCTCTACCTCTGTGGAAAGCAATTCATCATATTTTGTATTAGAGCTCTGGGCAGATAAGACTGAGACGCAGCACAGATACACGTCTGATGCAGGGAAGTGACTCTTTCATTCCCACTCTCAAGACATTCTAACGTCGATTCAGCTCTTCCACCCTGCATTCCTTTGGCAAGAGGCATTGTTATTGAAGGCTATACTTAGCCAGTGACTTACAAGACGCATCTGCAATTAGCTGGTTTGTAATTGCGTGTGGTCCGTTATTGATTCACTGTCCTTTAGTACGTATCACTCAGCTGAATGAGGTCACTAAGAGTAAAATAATAATCATGGTTGTGTACAAACTAGCGAAATAGAATAAATGATATTCCACATTTCTGCCCCTCAGCTTCCTATTCAATAGTGACAGTGATTTCAAATGACAGTGTTTTAGAGAAGGCCAGAAACATACTGGAGATATTGTCACGGCTCCGCTGTGACCTCAGCTCGTGTGTGGCATGGGCTCATCTCCATACCTACCAACAATCAGACCATCATCACAGACAACTCAAATACCCCAGCTTCCTTCAGTCTCATCGCCAGGTATTGCACCAATAAACTAGATGCCAATAGCCTTAAACCCAGAAGAAGAAGGAGATCCAGTTTGTGAGCCCCGTATCATAAAGTTGTCTGTCCCTGCAGCGCCGCCCGGGGGACACGACTGAGGAGCGGAACACGGAAGTGACAGCTCGACGCGAGAACTTGTAAAAGTAGTATCAGCGGTTTGGCCATAAACTAATCTGTGACTGGACTAAGGATGGGAAGGGAGAGAGATGGAGAGGGGAGTGAGGATCTGGAGTACAATAACTGGACTGAAGTGGGGAGAAAACGAGCTAGAAATCGTAATGGTGGATCTGGTGGTAGTTTGGAAGGCAGAGAGGAAGGCTGGGTGATTAGGAGGAAGATTGTTGAGAATGAGGGATTCAAAGTAATTTTGAGATTTAGGGAAGGAAATGATGTTAGGAAAGTTAGCACTGACTTGCGGGTTGAAGGAGAAAGTTGGCGAAATTTTGATGGCGAAGGTGCTGGGTGATGGTGGATTGTTGATTAAGTGTAATGCTGCGTTCACACCGGTCGCGTTGATTTTTTGACGCGCGTCGAGATTACATACAAAGTCTATGCACAGACGCGATGAGACTGGCGCGCCGCGATTTTGCGATGGCGCGGCGCGTTGGACACGTTATTGCAGTGCGGTGGACGCGGTGCAATATAAATAAAGCAAATAAAGAATTGTTGGAAACGGATGAAGAGAGCGAAGATGCAATTAATGCTCCCTTCACTTTGGAAGAAATAAAAAGGGCCATAAGGAAATCAGGGCCTAACTGCTGCAGGTAAAGATCAGATTTGCTACATCATGTTGAACCATTTGTCTGATTTAGCATTAGAGGTGATTATTTGCTGATGAGGGGGCACTGTGGAAAAGAGGTAGGAATGTGGAATATGTTGTGAAACAGATGCAGGAAAACAAGCAAAAGAGTGGAACAGTGGGCATTGGAATGGGGATTTAAATTTTCAGTGGAAAAAACAAATACCCTTTACTTTACAAGAAAGGAAATTGGAGCAGAGGTCAAATTGTATTTATATGGTAAGGAACTGAAAAGGACAGACTCGTACAAATTTTTAGGGATGTGGTTTTATGCTCACATGGAAGGTGCATATTGATAAAATGGTTAATAAATGTAAAAAGGTGTTGAATGTAATGAGAGGCTTGGTGGGAACAGAGTGGGGAGCTGACAGGGCTGCTTTGAAAGCTATATATATGGGGTTGATAAGATCAGTAATAGACTATGGCTGTGTGGCGTATAGGTCAGCGTCTAAAACATTATTGGGAAAATTAGATGTAATACAAGCTTTAAGGATATGTAGTGGGGCTTTTAAAACAACATCTGTGCCAGCATTGCAGGTTGAAATGGGGGAAATGCCGTTGATGAGAAGAGTACAGATCATGATGACGTATTGGGCTAGTTTACAAGGACATAACAACCATCCAACAGGAAATTGTTGTGGAATATTTCTATGAATAGTCGGGAGAAGAGTGTCAAAGTGTTATCAAATCAATGTCAAATGAAACAGAGTCTGGATGAACGATCAAAGTTGTAATAGTCAATGTATTTGCTTGCAAGCAAAGAGAACACAGTCTCACAGATACATCATCAGAAAAACTTTGCAAAAACCTTATTTGAAGTTCACGTTTAATTATTTGTCACGATCTTATTCTATCAGTATAGAATTCACGTATTTAGCGCATAACAACGGTCTTACAACAAACCTATATCTATAGTCAAGCGATCTGTGTTACGATCTCAAAATGTTTTTATTCTGAGTTAAATCATCACCGTATAACACAATCATGTCTTCTACGTAAAAGCGTGCAAATAGTGATATGCCAGAAAATGAAAAAGGGAGTTTACATGAACCACATTCGTAAAACGAAACCACGAACGTCAAAAACAATTGTTACCCAAATAATTAAAAAAAAATGACTACTTGACCATTCATCTGTGTCTGTTAAATCATATGACCTTAGTATAATTTTACCATTACTTTTACAATTGGAATTTTAACTTTCTTACCCGTTTGTAGAAATTCTTTTTTGTTGGATTCGCGTGCCGTCAATCAGAAACTCCCTCGGGTCCGCCGGTTCTCTCTCTCTCGGCTAATGAGGTATAAGACAGGAAACTTCAGTTTGTGGATTCCTGGGAGAGGCCTCTCCCCCGGGCAGTCCCTCTGGAGCTCTGATAGACAGTCAGCGAATCCTGCCGACAACGCCAAATTGTTGTGGAATATTTCTATGAATAGTCGGGAGAAGAGTGTCAAAGTGTTATCAAATCAATGTCAAATGAAACAGAGTCTGGATGAACGATCAAAGTTGTAATAGTCAATTTATTTGCTTGCAAGCAAAGAGAACACAGTCTCACAGATACATCACCGTCATCTGTAAGAGGTGCTCTGACAACATAGTCAGATACATGGACCTTTATACTGCTTCCCTTGATTTGGTCACTGACCCAATCAAAGAGTTCAGTCACAAGAAATACAGAGTCTGAATAAGCCTGTTTTACCATCACACATCACATATACATACAGAGGGTCATGCTCTTCAGCTGATGCTGATCAGGAAGTACCGTAATCTAGACCTCTGTGTGTCGCCGTCTTTGAAGACAGAAACAATGCACAGGGAACACAGATAACAAGATAACAGATAACAAATAACAAGACACCTGGATGCAAAACTGATAGAATCATCTACTCAAATAGGTTTTGTGCCTGCACTTTTAAAGACTTACATTCTTCAATCCTAAAGCATAAGATGATGACATATTTTCCCATAACAAAGTGCAATTGAGACATGCTGGGAACATGCAAAAACACTAACAAAGAGCTTTGGTTGGGTTGCTCAGGAGAAGGCTGGGGAATTGGGTATATTGGACAGGACTTATTCTCCAGCTGTGGTTCTGCCAGCTATTCCTCCTTCGTTACTGCCACAGCCTGAAGTTGATCTGGGTCTCCTTGAAGTAATGAGAGGTGAATGTGGGGTAAACTGATGTATGACTGATAATCAAGTCATACATCAGGAGGAATTATCACAATATACAAATTTATACAGATGGATCAAAAGACCCCAGTAATGGTAGAACAGCAGCAGTGATACCAGAATTCCAGTATGAATGTGGGAAGAGACTGAGTGATGACTTGTCGGTGTTTGCATGTGAGATGATGGCCATAGTTATGGCCTTGCAGTGGGTAGACGACGTCAGGCCAGAGAGAGTGGTGATTGCATCAGATTCATGTGCAGCATTGACAAGTTTAAAATTGAGCCACTCAAGATGCAGAGAGGATTTACTGTATGAAATACAAGCACTATACAGAATCCATCAAATGCGGATAGCGGTGAAATTTGTGTGGGTCCCTGCCCATGTTGGAGTCGATGGCAACGAGATGGTGGATAAAGCTGCAAAAAAGGCTTTAAAGAGTGGGAGAAATATTGTTAAATTAAATATAAGTAAGTCAGAAGCAAAAGTGGTGATTAAGGGACAAATCAAAAAGATATGGCAGACTGAATGGAATAAAGGGAGTAAAGGACGATATCTGTTTAAAAATAAACCATTGGTTGGGAGTGCAGGGCCTAGTGGACGAAATAGAAAAGAGGAGAGGGTAATGACAAGATTAAGGAATGGACATACTGGTCTTAACAGTTCCCTCTGTGCTGTTGGAAAACATAATAATGGAATGTGTGAATTTTGTGATGAAGAGGAAACTGTGGAACATGTTTTAGTGTCATGTCAGAGGTACGAGGCAGAGAGAGAAATATTAAAAAGTGATCTGAGGAGAATATAATTGATATATTAAAGAAAAGCTTTGGTGAAGAGTGTTGGAAGCCTCTTTTGGAGTATTTGGAGACAACAAGACTGGTGAATAGAATTTGAGAAGTATATTTATTTCATTTTATTTTATTTTGTGTTTGTTTGTTTGGTTTTGGTATTCGATAATTACTTTCCTTAGTCCACACTCCAGATTAGTGGGTGGCGGTAATGCACCTAAAAGTTGTTTGCCAACCACCATTAAAAACAAAAGAAGAAGAAGTCTCATCGCCAGCTTGTTTCTTCAGCTCAGTGGTAGCTACAGCCTCGGCCCCTCTGAGTTTCAGCTCGTCTCGCCAGTTAGTTCGCTTTGTTTTCCCGATCTGCAACTAACTTGTGTTTTTCTTGTGCTTCAAGATTCCTGTGCCACGTCGCCGCCCAGCCGCCACCACTCACACCGCCTCACCTTCCTACCTGCATGTTCCACCAACAAACTAAATAAAACCTTTTACTTCACCTGCCCTGTTGTACCGGTGTCTGCGCATGGGTCCAGAACAACTGACCGTAACAGATATATATATAAGACATTGCACCCCACCCCTCCTCATTCCACTTTATTTACTTTCTTATTAAAATGGCAGCACATGTTGAATAACATGCCATGAGTCACGTGTCACGGTATCCTCGGGCAGTTTGTCAGATCTATCTCTGATCATTGTGCTTATAGGCATGTACAATGGTGTGCATCTAAAATGGCCTAATGTCCAGAGTAATTGTGCCTGAATGTTTTAAGTGCAAAGCCAGGAGATTCCTTATTTTAAACCACCTGACAGCATTTGATCATTTTCAAAATGATTTAGAACTAATTCTGTTCCCTTGAAAAGATGTATGAGCTTAAATGAGTGTTAGTGGAGGTTAAGAATGTCGGCGCTGAGATTGAACTCCCTACATTAGACAATGATGAAACAGCAGCAAATAAGTTGGCACTGATGGAAGTAAGAAGGCCTGTCTGAGAGCCAGCGCTTCCATTATTACCGTTCACACTCATTTCACTGTACCTCCTTCTTTTACTTCAGGGTCTGACGGGAGCTGTCAGTGAAGTCAATACGTATTACTGAGAGTGCATTAATTGATTTATATTAATACAAACATGTAACCATCAATTGATCTCTTCACAACATGCAGCCGCCCCATTGATCAGGGCCAACAGCAGGTAGGAGCTGAAGGAGAGCACCACTGAATACAAATTAATTTACACAGTTCAGCCTCTTCAAGAGGGATGAGTGGACCCTGACTGGAGATGTGGAAGAAGGTCTTGTGTAATTATGTAATCCTAATTAGCAGAAAGAGGTCACTGACACTTATTCTAGCAGAAAAGATGCAAGCATTAGAACCTCAGGCAGCTGGACTCAAGTCCTCACTGCAATAATGATGCACCGTACAGAGAGCTGTTGTGGAATATTTCTATGAAAAGTCGGGAGAAGAGTTAGTGTTTCTTATCAATGTCAAATGAAACAGAGTCTGGATGAACGATCAAAGTATTTGCTTGCAAGCAAAGAGAACACAGTCTCACAGATACATCACCGTCATCTGCAGGAGGTGCTCTGACGACACAGTTAAATGCATGGACATTTATACTCAGCCAGCATGCTGTTATCTTGGTTCGCAAACAAGAATAAACAGAAGAAGGAAACAAGTCAAGGCAGATGTTTTTCTTTGAAGCACAGTGTCCTGTCTTTACGATACCCTGAAGGCACTTTAAGGCCTGTTTACAAATCCCTTTATCAGTTTGCCCCACAATAAACCATGGAGACACCCAGTCAGATGCGTCCTTTGATGTCACTGTGACCTGGTCAAAGAGTTAAGTCACAGTATTGCAGAGACGGAATAAGCCTGTTTTACCATCACACATCATATATGCCTGCAGAGGGTCATGCCCTTCAGCTGATGCCCATCAAGGGAAATACCGTAATCATGACCCCTGTGTGTGTCCCCGTCTTTAAAGACAGAAACAATGCACAGGAACAAACAGATAACAAGATAAACAAGGTTTAGTGCCTGCACTTCTAAAGACTTACCAAGACACCTGGCTTTAACCCTAAAGCATAAGACTATGACATATTTTCCCATAACAGAGCATACACTTCACATCAATTTCCCGAAGGGACTTTGATTACTGGCCAGAACATTTGAATGTGTGAATTAGAATAACAATGAGTTGTCAGGCTTTAAGAGAGCTGCATGTTGCTGAAGGAGCAATCATTCAGTCTTGTTACAACTCTGTTAAGTAATTGTGTTTTAATCCTAAATTCCTCATAAAATGTAACACTGAAGCTTCATCATGTTTTCATTGTCTGGAGAGGTTGCTGTGAACCTGCACACTGAGGGTGATCATTCAGTGCTGCAGGTATCATTCTATTCAATTCTCATGTCCAAGTTGATGACTTGGGGAGGTTTTCGGGAAGACTTCTGTTTGATGGAAAACACATCATTTTAATGTAACACAGATTATTTCATATGATTCAGTTTGTTACCAACGAGCACATGTGTGGCCGACCAAACCCTCCTTCTCTCCACTGATCCATGTCCCTCATCACTCGGCATTGTCTTCACCAAAGTTATTGTTCCAGTGTGTCTGCTTCCACAGAGAATGTCCTCAATCCTCCAATACTGGAGCATGTTGGCCACAGGGTGTAATGAGGACGTCCCTCGGGAACCAACTGTCCCAGTTTAACTTACAGTTTGTGTTTAGCATCTGAGCTGAATGATCACAGTGACTATCTCCTCTTCTACCTCTACTCTGCTTCTCTTAAATCCGATCTCTGAGACACATGCATCCCGAGCCTCAGCGTTTCTGAGGCTCTGTCTGATGAAAGTCAGGAGAACAAAAGGCTTTCAGTGGGACAAATCGGCAGGAGCAGAGCTTCCTCCTCTCGCTGCTGTTCTCTGTTCCACCATCTTTTCTGATTTGTCACAGCTATTGCATGTATGTGGTGAAACTGTGAAAACAACACAAGAATGACAGAGACTGTGAGGTGTTGATATAATTAAAAGGAAACACTGATTATTTTGATGGTACAGTTGCAGTGAGCAAACACCTCAGACAGCAAATGAACCAGATGTTCTCACCCAGCTGGCCGGCTGCACTGGTGGGCCCCAGAGTGCCATCTAGTGGGCCGCGGAGTTACTGCCAAATGGTTGGAATACCTTTAAAAATATGTTTTTGTAATTTACAAGGCCAGTTATCGATACAGCTAAATGTGCTCAAGAATTCACATAAGAGAATAAAACATATTAAGATGTATAACTTCAATGACCAGTTGATGTTTGAATATCACAAAGAGACAAACGGGTTTGCACTGATGGCTAACGTTCCCTTGGATGCAGAGACACAAAATGGATCTTTTGTTGAGCTGAAGAAGTGATGTGGGAGACAACCCGCCCAGTCAGAGCTCCTACGTTTGTGGTGAGCAAATGTGACCCTGAAAACATGAAACCTGGATTCATAATGGCGGGCGGTGATGGTGAGAGTGATTGATCCATTTTGGTCATTACATTGGACAGTGCATTATGCATATTTACAGCCCAGTTTATTTGTTCTCCTTTATGTAGGAAGGTGTCCTGGGACCTTTATAGATATCTCTGCATGGTTACTGATCATCACACTTTTACTTGTGGCTGTCCTGAACACATTCATCATCCAGCATTTATTTTAAATGGATCTGTTTTACCTTTGTGACACAATGCACAGTGAGGCCGCTTCATGCTCTACAGCTGCATTTAGGGAAACATAATTGTCTGTCCAAAAGTTTTCTCTGAGTATAAAGATTTTCATTTCTGTGCATGTGTTGCTGGAAGGTCTGTACAGGATTGAGACAACACTCATTAAGCTCAACTTGAATAAAATACACCAGGCTGTGAGAAGAACGCCGAGCACAGACTGGGCCCAGAGGTAAACCTGACCTATCAGCGCAGAGAAGGAGCTTTGGGTCTCTGGATCGTTTACTCACCTCGTGGACTCAGCTCACGTACGTCCGACCAATAACAGGCTGTGAGGCTGGATGCAGGCCAGTGCTGAGGGAGGGTGGAGTGAGAAAGGGATGACAGTAATGGTTTGAAGAAAGGAGACAAGCTGGAGGAGAATCGTGCAAAATTCAAAAAATGCACGACAGGAATTTCGTTGTGCAACACTGTCTTGCATGACAAACTGATCCTTGAATCCTTGAGATAGACGGCTTGTGAAAGAGGTTGCCTCTGGTGCTGCTTCATGGCTCATGCTACAGTAGTGACTTCTTTTTTTTTTAATAAATTTTTTTTATTGAAAGACACAAGACAATACATAGACATAACAACAAGAGGATGACAAGAACAGTGGGATAAAAGCCAGCAAATATCATATAGTCAGTGTGCGTGAGAATGTCCTTGAGCCTTTTGAGATGGAGGGAAAAAATATATATATATAAAAATAATAATTTTAAAAAGCCAAACCAAAAAAAATGAAAAACAGGTAAGTATGTGTGCATATGGATGTTCATGTGTGCATGTACGTGGGTTTGAATTGGTTGTCCGGCAAGAAAAACAAAAATCAACAATAGTAAAAAATACACACAAAAAAAGAAATATATATATATATATACACCGGTGTATATAGACTATACATATTTCAATATTAATAGAATGGGTGGTGTCACGTTTGCAGAAACATGGTGAGGGATGACCAGGTGGAATGGTGTTCTGTTGTATTGTATATGATGGATGAGGTTAGATTTTCCATTGAAATATAGTCTATAAATTTCTCCAGTGTGCGATGTGTGTATTATTCCTTGATTTCCAGTTCATGAGGATAGTTTTCTTGGCGATAGTTAGGGCCACAAGGAGTAATTTGCGGTTTGTTTTACTCAGATGTATTGTTGAGATGTCTCCTAGTCAGCACAGTGAAGGGGATAAAGGGACGAGGCAGCCCAGGAAGACAGACAGTGACTCAGTTATTTCTTCCCAAAAGTGATTAACTGATGTGCAGTGCCAGGTGGCATGAACATAGCTATCCGGGCTGTTTTGAGTGCAATGTGGACAGATATCTGACATGAATCCCATTTGAAACATGTTTTGCCCGGTGTAATGAATTCTGTGAAGTATTTTACACTGTATTAGTTGTAAATTGGCATTTTTAGTCATGAAGTAGATGTTATTGCAGATTTGGTTCCAGAAATCAGCATCAGGAGTGATGGATAGGTCTGATTTCCATTTTCTTGATGGTATGGATGATGTTTTGTCAGACTGTGATATTACTCTACATATTTTTGAGATTAACTTTTTTGAAGAGGGGATATTAATTAATTCTGAGGTTGAGGGGGTAATTTTAGGTTAGTGGCCTTAATGTTAAGTTTGGATTGAACGGATGATTTGAGTTGCAGATATTCCAAAAATTGATTGCTCCTGATGCCGTACTTCTGAACCAAGTGAGGGAATGGAACCATGGTGTTATTATTGAACATGTGTTTCAGATGAGTGATGCCTTTAGCGGACCATGTGTGGAGATTTAGAGGTGTCTTGTGACTTAGAAAATCAGGATTGTTCCATATGGAAGTAAAATTTGAAGGTGAAAAAGTAATGTTCGTGATTTTGTGGAATTTCTACCAGGCTGTCAGAGTTTCTGCTATTGTTAGTATATTGAAACAAGGATGGCGTTTGATAGATTGGCTTAAAAATGGTAGGTCAGAAATCTGAATGTCCTTACAAAACTGTCTGTTCTATATCTAGCCATGTGTTGTCCGATTGGTTGGGGTGGATCCATTTAAGAATGTACTGAAGTTTATTTGCTAGAGAGTAGTGAAAAAAACGTGGAGTTTCAAGTCCTCCTTGTGTTTTTGGTTTTTGTAGAGTGGCCAGTTTAATTCTTGGCGTTTTATTTTTCCAGTAGAATTGAGTAATGATTGAGTCAAGCGACTTGAACCAGGAGTGGGTGGGTTGAGATGGTATCATTGTGAATAGGTCATTTATTTTAGGAAGTATTGACATTTTAACTGTAGCTATTCTGCCCATGAGTGATAATGGTAGGTTCATCCAGCGGAGGAGGTCGTCATTTATTGTTTTGAGTAATGGAGTGAAGTTGAGTGTGAACAGCTCTGACAGCCTGGGGGAAATATGTATTTCCAAATACGTGATGGCACCTGTGCAGAAAGGGATAGGTGGTGTATGGGCTGCCCCATCCCAACTGTTACTATCTAATGGAAGGATGGATGATTTACTCCAGTTAATGGAGTAGTCGGAGATATTAGAGAATGATTCCATGACTTTAATAGTTTCCTGTAGTGATGAGTAGGGGTTTTGTAGGAAGAGCAATATATCATCTGCATAGAGACTGATCTTGTGATGGGTGTTGAGTGTTTGAATTCCTTTTATGTAGATGTTCTGACGAATAGCTGCAGCTAACAGTTCAATGAAAATGGTGAAAAGTGAGGGAGAGAGTGGGCATCCTTGCCTAGTCCCCCCTGTGCAGTGTGAAGCTTTGTGAGGTTTGTCCATTAGTGATGACAGTGGCTGACGGTGAAGTATATAGAATTTGAACCCAGTTAATAAATGATTCCCCAAAGCCAAATCTTTGTAATGTGCTTGTGAGAAATGTCCAGTTTACTCTGTCGAAGGCTTTTTCTGCATCCAAGGAGGCTATGATGGTACCAGTTTGTTGTAATGATGAGTAATTGATTAAATTAAACAGTCTGCGTGTGTTATGCTGCGTTCACACCGGTCGTGTTGATTTTTTGACGCACTGCAAAATCGCGTCCAACGCGCCGCCGGTCGTGTTCACACCAAACGCCGCAAAATCTCATAGCGCCGGAGAGGGGCCGTGGTTTATCGTCCTGGAAGCCGTTCACCTGGCCGCCATTTCTTTTCGCTGTCAACCATGAAAGGAATAAGGACAATTGCTGCTTTGTACGTGTTGTGGAAGTCCCTCAAACATCGGAATGCCAAACGCCGTCATGTCTGGTTCATAATATTGTTCAGAGGAGCTCCGTGGATTGTATCGAGCTGTATTCACTGTCTAGCAAGCCACCGGTCGCTGTTTACTACAGCTGTAGGAACACAAAATAAACAGATTTGGCTGTGATTCAACGGCAATAAACCGACAAAAAGGGACTCCGAAATAACTACATAATGATGCCGATTTGTACTCGTCTTCTCCGACAAAAAGGGACTCCGAAATAACTACGTAATGATGCCGATTTGTAGGTTACTGGTCTTCTCAATGGAGCTCTGATGGATCGGTGCTATGCTATGCTAACATTGTAGCAGCTCCACCAGCACTCAATAACGTCACGTAGACGTAAATACGGCAGCGTCTGTTCATTGTTTGTACCGGTCTCTGTTGATATGAGGTATCGTAGAGCTCTGGGTGAACACAGACGGCTACAGGATTTATTTCCTGATTCAACAACGGCAGGAAGTCAGTGATGACAGGGGGAGCAACTCAACGCTGATAGGCTATCGCGCCACAGCGATTTTGCGGCGTCCAACGCGTCCACCGCACTGCAATAACGTGTCCAACGCGCCGCGCCATCGCAAAATCGCGGCGCGCCAGTCTCATCGCGTCTGTGCATAGACTGTATGTAATCTCGACGCGCGTCAAAAAATCAACGCGACCGGTGTGAACGCAGCATTAGTGGATGAATGTCTACCTTTGATAAAGCCGGTTTGATCTGGATGAATTATGGATGGAGTGACTTTGTCTAATCTGTGAGTTAATGCCTTAGTGATGATTTTAATATCTGCATTGAGAAGAGAAATGGGACGGTAACTAGAAGGAAGAGTTGGATCTTTGTTTGGTTTGAGGAGGAGTGATATACTGGCTGTGTTCATGTTGGCTGGAAATTGCAAATTGTTTTATTTCAGTTATCATTTTGTTAAAGAGTGGAGCTAGAATGAACCAGAAGTGTTTATAGAACTCAGCTGGGAAGCCATCGGGACCTGGTGCTTTGTTATTGGGCATAAGATTGAGGGCAGTAAAAAGTTCGTCCTGTGTTAATGGTGAGTCAAGTATGTTGATTTGTTCTTTGTTAAGCTGTGGTAAATCAATGCTGTTGAGAAATGAATTGATGTCTTCTTGATTTGGGTTATTTTTAGATGAATATAGATTGGCATAAAAACTTCTGAAGATTTTATTTATTTCATCGGGTGAATTTGTGGGCTTCCCTGCAGAGTCCTTGATGATTGAGATTGTTTTTTCTTTATTTCGTTTAATTTGATTTGCCAGATATTTACCGGATTTATTGCTATGGTGAAAATGTTCTTGTCTAAGTCTGTGTATGAGGAATTGAGTTTTATTATTTATAATTTCATTTATTTGGAATTTGTACTTTCTTAATTCGTTCTGGGTTTCCGTTGTTTGATTACTTGCTTTCATGGTTTCGAGTCGGTTGATTTGTTGTTCCAGTTCAGCTTCTTGTTGTTTTTCTTTGTTTTTGTTGTAAACAGAGAATGAGATGATTATTCCTCTAAAAACCGCTTTCCATGTTTCCCACAGAAGGGTTGGTGATGACTCTGGGGAATCATTTATTTCTAAGAAGGACGCCCACTACAGTAGTGACTTCTAAAGGTTGTGCTCGATGATGATAGTTAGACAGCTATTGAGTAGTCGGGGGGGGGGGGGGGGGGGTTTGTATCATAGTTTTTCTCCATGTTTTCGGAAAGAAGACATTATATTCTTAGAACTCGATACACACAAATCCCCAAAACACACGCACACACACCATCAAATGAATAGACTTGTACAGACTGAATACGGTTTAATGTACAGCACTAGTAGGAATGTGAAGCACTAATATGGAATGTTTATCAGGACACTTGTGCCTTTAGCATGTTCAGTGTTACTCCTACATAGAGACACCTGCTGCCCTTAAGCGGTCGTAATCCTGCCGGAGTCTGCCGTTGGAATATTGAGTCTGACAGCTGAACATGTAACAACCAGACATGTTGATGCTTTTGACAGTTTAATTCAATGTTTAATTCCATGTTTAAAGCTTGCTAACTCGTCTGGATGGCTGCGGTAAAATACCACTTTGCCACTTTCGTTGCCAACATGTGCACTCATATTTCTGATGACATTGGCCGTAAAAGGGTTTCCATGATTGGAGATAGACTCCTGTAAAGTGTGGGTGGTTAATAAACCAGTTGCGGACTGGAGCAGCCTGGCAAAAACTCGTGTTGCCCACGGGAGACATCGTACTGTCCCTGTGGGCCATCTGGTCTGGTGCAATGAGCATGTTGTGTAGCGTGTGCAGGACTCTGAGGAGATGTGCAGTGTGTCATGTTCGATGATGGATGGCACCGTCATGACATCGTGATGCTCCCTCCTCGCTGGCTCAAAGACACTTCAACATGCGGACAGGAGGAGCCGGGGGTCAAAGGACGACCCACCCTACCTCCTTAGCTTCAACCTGCTTCCTGTTTACACTACTGTTACGGCCCCCGGCCATATTTTGTGTAGCTGTGTCCTGTGTCTGTCTGACTGGAGTCGTGGGTTCGGCCTAGAGTGTCTGCTGCTGACTGGTCCATCTATCACCTCTTGCCTTTTAAAAATGCTTGAGTTTCAGCAGTTTGGTGACGGCAACATCGCTCTGTCCTCGGCCTGCAAACCTGTTAGTTCTTCGTGTGATCAGTTGTGAAGCTCTGCTGAGTTCTTCTGCTGTATACCAGGCAGCTAGATCAGTAAATGTCTTTTTCTTTCTATGTTTCTTGTGTTTCGGGTTCGCCAGCACTTTTAGATTCTTTTCTTCATTTGTTTGGGCCCTCTGTTGTTTCAGTTTATTCTTAGTTTAACCTATATTTGTTAGAGTAATAAATAATTTTCCTGAACTGCAATTCAGTATTGAGACGTTAAAAAATTGGACCAATGCAAAAAAGCTGATTTGTTTTTGATTGCAAATTTCTTTGATATCTTTATGTCATTAAATGCTGTTGGGAACGTAGAGGAGCGTGTTTGGGTTATCAGCATCTAAGAAACTGAATTCTTGACATCAATAGAATTATTAATGTATGTAACAATTATTAATGATTATTAATAACAACGGGGCACCACCCTGCGAACAGGGACCAATAACCAAACCATAAAACTAAGTCTCATAATTAGTAGTCACTCGTAATGTCAATAGTCTGCGTATGACTATAAATTCAGTGACAGTGAAGGTTTAAGTTCGAACAACAGGCTACTACATCCAGTTTTCATTACACACATATGCACAAGTAATCACAGACGACTGCTCTTTAAAGTATAACAGAGTTTATTAAATCTAAATAATAAATGATCAAATCAAGTAATATTGCAACCAACAAACACCATCATACACTTTTATGTCTACTAATACCTAAAGACAAATGAATAAACTGGGGAAGGATGTATGTACGTGTGTGTGAGAGAATCTATGTGGGTGAAACCTATTCCATCAGTGATGAAAAGAGGAGGGGCCTTAGAACTACAAACCAAGATGGCGGACACGAGTGACCTAGACAAAATGGCGGAGAGGGTGCTGTGTGTAATCACGTGTGCTGGCGCAGCACGTGTGTCGGGACCATAGAGGGCGAGAGGTTTCTCCAAAATCAGCAGCTCTGTGTGTGTAGGTTACGGGAGAGGAAGAAAGGAAAAAGAGAGAGAAAGAGACATCAAAGCTTCTGCGTGCGGTCCGCGTTGTAGTGAGAATGAGAACCGCTGATCGTATCTTGCACAAGTCTGCCGTTGTCGCTTGCGAACTGACGGCGCTTATGCACGATAGCCACGATTCTACACTTCACTCACAGAGCCGATTTAGGGGGAATAGAGTAAAACAAAATGAAATGAAACCAATCCCCAAACAAAACAGTCATAGCAGGAAGTACACAATATAACGGGACTCCTGTGGGCCGCGATGATTGCGCAATACCTCAGTATAACGAGACAGTGACTTAACACAACAAAATACGGGAATACCAACACATAAATGAATAACCTAGATTAAACTAAGGCTAAATTAAGCTAAGCTATGCCCAGACACCGTGAACTCTTACTGTGAGAAGCTTCGTTGCAGAGGGGAGAGTGTCCGTGGAGGAATTGTTCGTTCCTCGAGGAGTGGGGGCTGCTTTTCGGCACGGCTTTTGAGCTGGTGCGGATTCGGTCCGTCGGTGGCGTGGCTCTCTCTGGAGCAGACGCAGACGCGATCTGTCCTCGCTGCAGGGAGGGCGATTTAACTTCGGCTGAGGCGACGTGGTCGGTTCGTCGCTCCCCGGTAATCATTGGCGAGCAAAGAGGATTGTCTTTCTGCCGGCTGTGTGCACAAAACGGAGTGGAGATACGGATAGGAGCTATCCGTCCTCGCACTAGGATCCAGAACTCAAAATAAAACAGTCTGTTTTCGACCAGCGAATGTAACATATGACCTGACAGGATTTGATGAGGCAGCGGTCCTCGTGACCTTCTGTTGCCAGCGTGATGTTGGAGGAAGAGGCTGATGTGTCTTCATGTCCCGGGACGAAGTCCAGAGGGAAGAGGCAGAATCTAGCTGTGTTAGCGCTTATAAACCAGGTCTCACAAACAGCGGGGGGCATTTTCTTGGCCAATGGAGGGCCAGCATCAGGTTTTGGCCGGAGCTGGAGGTGTGGTCATCTTAGGTGGAGTTTCGCTCTGATTCCAGGTCAGGCGTTTGTTTGAGGAAGGGAAAACATGGCTGCTCCTTTGTGAGGCGCATGTGAGGGACTCAGCCAGCCAGGAGGTGGCGCCAGACCCCAACAATGCACACAAGGCAGAGATCAAGTGAATGCTGTTAGAATTCTGGTCGTGCCCCTGAGGGAGACAATGTGGAGGCAGGAGCAGCGGACGACACCCAGGCCCTCAGCAGCAGGGAAGTGTGGGAGCGGAGGCCCTCGATGTCACTCTGGCTGGGAGCATAGACCCAGTACGTCTGCTAAAGAGGAGGCCCTCAGTATCACTCAGGCTGGGAGCATAGGCCCAGTACGTCTGTTAAAGTCGGGTCGGGTTGGTACTGAAACATGTGGCCCGAGCCGCTCTGTAACTGATCTACTTCTGACTTTTAATGAACTAGCGTTTCATAAGGAGCGCTGTAGGTGGCTATAGAAGGTGACAGTGTGTCTGTGAGGATTTATGTCTAACTCTGCTGTGTTTCCCTCAGTAGTGTCCTCCTACCCGCCCTCTGCCCCGCCTCTCTCCGTAGGCTCAGCTGATGCTCATCTCCTGTGATCATCTCCAGCTGACATAAATACTCCGGTCACTCTCATCCCAGTTGTCAGTCCGTCTGTCCACCAACCTGGTATTCCGACCCGTGAGTTGTCCGTTCCGTCACTCTGTGAAGATCTGCTACCAACAATCCGTTTTTGTGTTCAACTTGCCTGCCGTCCAGTGTCGAGCCTCGGGTTTTCTCGGCTCAGAGACACGGACATCGAATACAGTGTCAGAGTCTGCGTCGGGCTGATGTGAGTTGTGTGAGACCGCTGTGCGTGGAACCTGACCAGCCATCAGTATTTGACTTGTTAGGAGTGAGAATTGCCTCTCACATGTGATGGCTGCAATATCATTAGTTCATTTTCCTCACATAAAAAGCAAGGAGAATATAACTTTAATCACAACTTTAATGTTTGAGCAATGGAAGAAGTGATCAGATACTTTACTTAAGTACCAATACATTCATGTAAATACAGTCCATAACAAGTTCAAGTTCTGCATTCAAGATGAAGTATTATCAGCAAAATATACTAGTATACAAGTTGTCAAGAAGAGTTGACCTCTCAGAGCTGCCTCGATAACATGTCGACACATTCAAGGGAGAGAAGTCAGGCTATAAGCGCACAAAGCATATATTCAACGATGAAGTGTAACCAAACAGATAAAATGTATGAATAATATAACGAAATGTTCTAATCAAATATGTAACAAATGTTTAACTGCATAGAAGTGATTTAAACAAATGTAATGAGTGTTTAACAAATGTCTGTGACTGGAGCTGAGATAGAAATGTATTAGTCAGAATGACTTGCAGTAATCAAGACCAGATGTTGGGTGTAGTCGAGAGAAGAATCTAGAAACTGATGAAATAAATGAGTCATACAGGCAATGTTCGGCTTAACGCCCTTTCCAGAGGGAGGGGGGATGAGTCATGGACCAAACAGGTGGGGGCTGATCACAGCCCATATGAGGAATATAAGGAGACGTTTTGCATGCAGCAAAGCTGGGATTTCATCGCGGATGCCGTACCAAGTGCATCGGAGGAAGATACAGACGCCTGCAACTGATGTATTGAGGGCTTCGTCTCTGTTCACGGAAAGGAGACCTCTGTTCGTGGACATTGAGATTAAAAGACGAAGTTTCTAACTCTCCCCACTGCTTGACTTTTAACATCTGGACGACGGAGAAGCCGCTGCAGCCTAGAAAGACTTTGTACTGAGTTTTGAGGAACTGTTGAACGGGCTCCGTTGCAGAGCAGGAGGACCGAGGGTCCGGCCGGACCTTCGCTCCTAACAACTCCAAAAGAACCATCATCGCACCATTGAAATCCAGCTCCAACCGAGCCGTCTCGGCGACTAAAACTAATGAGTATAATCGAAGAAGATAATTAAATTGACTAATCATGTGTAGTGACATTTTATGTGAGCTGTAGCTGTACCCTTGCAAACTAACTAAATATAACCTGCAATAAATATCTAATCTGCATTTAAAGTGAAATTCTCAAGTGCATTAATTTGCTCAAGTAGTAAAGAGTTCCTCGTGACAGTAAAAAGTTAAAGCTATTGTATGTCTAACAACTGAGTTCTGAAAGGTTATCCTAATGACAGAATCCACTTAACAATCCCTTACGGTTTTAGCAAGAATTAATCCTAGCCGTTAAAACCTAACCTGGCATTTACCAAGAGCACGGATCCATAAGAGGGAAGCTGCCATAACCGACGCGACTGGTGGGAGCGCCCGGGGCCAGGACTGGTCTCTCGGCCGAGCGCGCTCTGACCGGAGGAAGCAGGGTAGACGTCGGGAGTAACGGCAGTTAGCGGAGCCAGGCGAGTTCCCTCGCCAGAACACCAGCTCGAGAATCTTTTAATAGAGAGCTGAGTCAGTAATTAGCCCCGTATCGGGCCAGAAGTACCCAGGATCTAACACGTGGCGCCCATAACGTGGGGCTCGACGGAAAAGGAGTACGTTGAGTCCAAAAGAAGAACCCCGGCAGCTAAGAGAGGCTGTCGTTCGTGTACGAAAAGACCTGAGGTGAGGCGTTGTGGTAGAAAGCAAAGCTGCCCAAGCCTCGAAGAAGTCCGATTGCGAAGACATCCACGAATCGAAGCTGTGTGTGGTATTTACAGGCCAACACAGGAGAATCCGCAGGCGACGGGGAGCATCGACCAGACTCGCCCGACCTGTAGAGGGACCAGAGCCTGATCCCATCCCTTCCTCAACGCGCGACGAGAGGCTTTGGGAGGAAGGCGACTCGAGACAACAAAGACAAAGACAAAGTCCAAGATGGAAGCATCGCCCGGCGGATCCGAAAGCGGCGGAGGCGACCCAGCGGGACGAGCCAACGGCCCTGATGGAGGAAGCGCCACCGGACAGCAGAGAGGACCCGACGGCGACGGAGGCAGCCCACAGACGACGGCGACGACTCAGCAGGACGCGCCAGCGACATCGACCCCGGACCAGGCAGCAGACGACAGCACGGACCAGCTGACGGGCGACGCTGGACTACAAGGAGCGACATCGGGAGAACCGCCACCGACACCGACACCGGCTCCAAGAGGCAGAAGCAACGTCCAACATCAGATCATCCTGAATGGCAGAGGATGGGACACCTGGGACAAATCAATTCAACAACACCTAATCGTGCTGCATGAAGAAGCAGATAGAGCGAAGGTGGGAGAAGAAGTAAAAAAGAATTGCGAAAGGGAGGGGGGTTATCTTGCTCCCCTCACCCATAAGTCCGGAATGGTGGCGGCAGTGGTAGGGTGTGAAGGACCCCCCTCAGGCAAACAGAAAGTGGGAGAGTGGCTACAATGGTGGCTAGTAGTAATGAGGGTTATTAAAGGAAAAATAGTCACCATTATTAGCCCGTCAAAAGAATATGACTCGGTCGTGAAGATGCTCGCCGCAGAAACCGGAGCGGGGGCAGTGACTATAAAGCAGAAAGTGATAGCCACCTCCCGCTATAAAGAAAATAAAAAAGAGCAAGACGCAATAGCGGCATACATAGCCAACAACCCAAGCTATACTGAGGAGACCGGCGACGATCAGCTCAGCACCCAAGGGACCGAGGTGCACACGGACTCCTCCGCGGGGGCGTCCTCGGAATCCGACAAAGGAGACGGACAGGACAGCAGCGGCGACGGGGAGATCTCGGAGGAGGACGAAGTGAGGGACGACTCAACGCTGGACAGAAGCGATGCGTACCAACCGCTCCCGCCCTTCATGCAATCCGGGACTCCCGCTGCCGCTGCAGTAAGACAGGTCCTGCAGGACTACAACGGCCCAGTGCCGGGAAGGCACAAAAAAGCTCAGGGTAAGACAAGACACGTTCGCTCCCCGAACCCAGAAGAGCATCTTCAAAAATTGAAAAAGATGCCCAAGGGGACCAAAAAATATGCAAACCAGACAGGGTTAACCGCATATAACCACTTCGGAGAGCCTTGGGACATAGACAGCCATGGACTGGTTGTCTTAACCAACTCACATCTAAAGCCTCACATCTCCCGGTTCAGAAAGAGTCTGGTAAAAGAGGCAGGCAGCCCCTACAAAGAAGAACTTGAGGTGCGCCTCCAGGGATGCAGACAAAGACAGGAGGAGGTGGTGGTTACGAGCGGCCCGAAAGTCCCAAAACACCCCTTTGGGCCTGGCCCCTCCCACTTTTTCAGCCACTGGTCAAGGGCGCCATCTATAGGATTTGACCACTGCCTACACATTCTGCCCTCAACGGCCCAAGTGTTCCCAAAAGTTTGCATGGGAGGTAGGCCGTTTGTCCGACACATTGTCACCGTGTCACACAAGTGCCGGTGGCCCACTAAGCCCCATGTTAAATTTTGCCATAAAGCCCAAATTCCCTTACCGTTAAAACCTAACCTGGCATTTACCAAGAGCACGGATCCATAAGAGGGAAGCTGCCATAACCGACGCGACTGGTGGGAGCGCCCGGGGCCAGGACTGGTCTCTCGGCCGAGCGCGCTCTGACCGGAGGAAGCAGGGTAGACGTCGGGAGTAACGGCAGTTAGCGGAGCCAGGCGAGTTCCCTCGCCAGAACACCAGCTCGAGAATCTTTTAATAGAGAGCTGAGTCAGTAATTAGCCCCGTATCGGGCCAGAAGTACCCAGGATCTAACACGTGGCGCCCATAACGTGGGGCTCGACGGAAAAGGAGTACGTTGAGTCCAAAAGAAGAACCCCGGCAGCTAAGAGAGGCTGTCGTTCGTGTACGAAAAGACCTGAGGTGAGGCGTTGTGGTAGAAAGCAAAGCTGCCCAAGCCTCGAAGAAGTCCGATTGCGAAGACATCCACGAATCGAAGCTGTGTGTGGTATTTACAGGCCAACACAGGAGAATCCGCAGGCGACGGGGAGCATCGACCAGACTCGCCCGACCTGTAGAGGGACCAGAGCCTGATCCCATCCCTTCCTCAACGCGCGACGAGAGGCTTTGGGAGGAAGGCGACTCGAGACAACAAAGACAAAGACAAAGTCCAAGATGGAAGCATCGCCCGGCGGATCCGAAAGCGGCGGAGGCGACCCAGCGGGACGAGCCAACGGCCCTGATGGAGGAAGCGCCACCGGACAGCAGAGAGGACCCGACGGCGACGGAGGCAGCCCACAGACGACGGCGACGACTCAGCAGGACGCGCCAGCGACATCGACCCCGGACCAGGCAGCAGACGACAGCACGGACCAGCTGACGGGCGACGCTGGACTACAAGGAGCGACATCGGGAGAACCGCCACCGACACCGACACCGGCTCCAAGAGGCAGAAGCAACGTCCAACATCAGATCATCCTGAATGGCAGAGGATGGGACACCTGGGACAAATCAATTCAACAACACCTAATCGTGCTGCATGAAGAAGCAGATAGAGCGAAGGTGGGAGAAGAAGTAAAAAAGAATTGCGAAAGGGAGGGGGGTTATCTTGCTCCCCTCACCCATAAGTCCGGAATGGTGGCGGCAGTGGTAGGGTGTGAAGGACCCCCCTCAGGCAAACAGAAAGTGGGAGAGTGGCTACAATGGTGGCTAGTAGTAATGAGGGTTATTAAAGGAAAAATAGTCACCATTATTAGCCCGTCAAAAGAATATGACTCGGTCGTGAAGATGCTCACCGCAGAAACCGGAGCGGGGGCAGTGACTATAAAGCAGAAAGTGATAGCCACCTCCCGCTATAAAGAAAATAAAAAAGAGCAAGACGCAATAGCGGCATACATAGCCAACAACCCAAGCTATACTGAGGAGACCGGCGACGATCAGCTCAGCACCCAAGGGACCGAGGTGCACACGGACTCCTCCGCGGGGGCGTCCTCGGAATCCGACAAAGGAGACGGACAGGACAGCAGCGGCGACGGGGAGATCTCGGAGGAGGACGAAGTGAGGGACGACTCAACGCTGGACAGAAGCGATGCGTACCAACCGCTCCCGCCCTTCATGCAATCCGGGACTCCCGCTGCCGCTGCAGTAAGACAGGTCCTGCAGGACTACAACGGCCCAGTGCCGGGAAGGCACAAAAAAGCTCAGGGTAAGACAAGACACGTTCGCTCCCCGAACCCAGAAGAGCATCTTCAAAAATTGAAAAAGATGCCCAAGGGGACCAAAAAATATGCAAACCAGACAGGGTTAACCGCATATAACCACTTCGGAGAGCCTTGGGACATAGACAGCCATGGACTGGTTGTCTTAACCAACTCACATCTAAAGCCTCACATCTCCCGGTTCAGAAAGAGTCTGGTAAAAGAGGCAGGCAGCCCCTACAAAGAAGAACTTGAGGTGCGCCTCCAGGGATGCAGACAAAGACAGGAGGAGGTGGTGGTTACGAGCGGCGGAGATTCAAGCCATTTTGCGGTGCTACACGTACCGATCGAAAGATACGAAGATGGCGGAAATCAGGACGCCTATCGGGACAGCATAGAGGAGGCATTAGAAAAAGGTGTCAACCGAGCGAGCGAGTTGTCCTACAAAAGAGTCGTTATATGTAACGACGGGGCCCGGTCCGGCAACCTACCATGGGAGGTGGCAGAAGAAGCGGCAATGAGGATTCTGCAGCTCCTGATGAAAGCTTCCCACGGGTGGTACACCATCCGCGAGTTGGTGATAGTCACCTCGGTGGCCCAATACCACGAGAGAAAAGAGAGAATACTGAAACCCCTCTTCAAAACTGAGGGGCCAAACAACTGGAGGGCAGGACCGCCGACATACGAGGACGAGGACGCCCCAGTTGTGAAAGCAGTTCTGCCACGGCTCCCGCAATCAGCAAGATTGAAGAAAGAAGCCAGGACCGAGCAGAGGAGCTACCAGGAATCAACACCCGGTCCCTCAGGACGAGAGGAGCGACGTCCACCGGTCAGCTCGAGCCAGGAAAAACCCCCAATGGAAAGAAGAACTCCAATCCCCTCTCCCCGGGCAGTAGCGGTGCAGACAGAAGAGGAAACCCCCGAGCCAACCAGACCACCACGGGGGATCACCAGCCCAGCAGAGTCCGTCGGCATGCAGAGAATGCGCTACTCCGGAGGAGGAGAAGCGCCCATGATAAGGTTCGAAAGTCCCAGCGGGATCAGGAAAAGTCCCAGGACTCCACAGAGAACACCAGAACCAGTTCAGCCGGCCTCACTATCCGCAGAACCAGAGAGAGAAGAACAGGAGGGCGCCGCAGATGTAAGTTCAGATGAAGAAGAAACAGCGCCAAGCCTGACGTCAATCGAATACGAGGCTCCGGGAGGAATAACCGACCTAAAGATGGGAAGCAGAAAAGGCAAGAAGAACGCGCTGCCCCTTGTTTCAGTGTACACGGCTTCGCAGAAATTCCCCCGAGACGAACGTTACGGGCCCATGACCACCAAAGACGGAAGAAAAGCCTATGCTCCAGAGGTCGGTCAAACAGGTTATGATATTCCAGAAATGTGGATGCACGACCTCGAGGGAATGAAAGGAACAATGGTCTACGCGAAAAAAGGAGAATGGGCGAATTTTCTAATGACCCCAACCTACGGCTCCCTTGCAACAGCCACGGAGCTGACGGGTAACTTTCGCACAGGCTTTGTGACAATCGTGTACGACGTCATGTTGAGACGCCTGAAGAAAGCAGCCTACAAGCTGGCTGCGGAGGAAGAAAAAGCGCTGCGGCACGACATCTCGGACAGCGAAGACGAACAGCCACCTCAAGGGCAGGGCCTCGCACGAAGCAGCTGCCCCACCACCGCTGAAGAAAATGACTGCATAACCAAGATGCAGGCTTCCACCCAGAGCTTTGGTGAGTTCAAAAAGATCAAGGCGATGGTGACAAACCGAGACCCAAAAGAGTCAGTGCAAGAATACCTGACACAGAAATGGCTTATGGTAAAAGCCAGTTCCACAAACGATGAGGCGAAAAGATTGTGGCTGGCTCATGTGACGGACCAACCGATGGGTCCCGAAGAAACCGCGGAACAGCACTACCGAAGATTAGTGTTGGAAGACTGCGAAGACGAGGAGTCACACATCGACAAGGCAAGAAAAAGCTTAGACAAAGGGCAAACTCTCACCCAGGCGTGGTACGCCTTGCGACAGGCGATTCCGCCGGACAGAAGTGTGCAAGTCCTTAGGAAGCTGACAAAGGGCCTAATGAATGACATCGATTTTGTGACCCTAAACATCAACAAAAGTACCACAGAGCAAATCCAAGAAACAGTAAGAAAGTGGGATTTGAAGAAAAAACACTTGGAAGACAAAAGAGAAAAAGGAAACCAGCCGAAGCCGCCGGCTCCCAGGCCCTCGTATGACAACACAAGGCCCACCGAGGGACCCGGTCCTTCACAGACACAGAGAAGGCAGTCGGGAGGATTCCAGAGGAGTCCACAAAACTACGAGCGTGAGCCAGGATTCCGGAGGGGTTCTCAAGGCTACCAAGGCTACCCGCGAGAGCAAGGACCTCAGAGGGGTCCACAAGGCAACCAGAGGGAGCAGGGAGCTCCAAGGCAAGAAGGCATCCAGAGGCAGGGCGTTTACCACAGGGCCCAGCCGGATCAACAACAGGAGGGGCCACGGCCCCCACCAGCCAACAAGAGCGGTTTTCTCTCTTCCGAGGATTACAACAAGCTGACAACAGAGCAGAAACAGGCCCTTCGTGCCTCCCGCATGGAAGCTGGGAGCGAAGGGCAGAGAAAGTAATGGCTAAGCGGGCGCGGGTCACAGTGGATCATGCCTATTGGGTGGGGGACGACATATACACCGACGTGGATGGAATCCCCTATCAGGTAGATACTGGTGCCGAAGTGTCGATGACCCGCAAATGCCTTGAAACAAAAGGACACCTGACTGTTCAACTAGCCGACGGAACCATCAAAAAGATTCCGTTTGGCGTCTGGAAAGGAGTTGTATGGGCTCTAGGACCCTACAATTTAATGACAATAACAGACCTAAACGAGCTGCATAGCAGCCCAGGAAATCGTACCCCAATACAACAGCGACTCAGAGTCCTCGGGGCAAAACTAATCCAGATGGGATCGTTATCGCCGGAGTGGTACAAACCAGTGAACATTCCAGAGGTAACCAAGCAACAAATCGAAGACAGCGACCTTTCTCCGGAGGGAAAAGAAACGCTAGAAGACATACTTTCCAAAGCCGGAGTGGCTAGGTTCAAAAATGACTGTGGAGACATGGGTGCAAAATACACCCACACCATAGAAGGGGGTGTACACCCGCCAGTTCGCCAATACCCCCTGAATCCAGGGGCAGTTGCAGAAATGGACCTGATAGTCACGGAACTCAGCGAACTAGGAGTGGTGCGCGAGGAGCCAAATCCCATCACAAACAGCCCAATACAGGCAGTCAAGAAGCCTGAGTCATCGGGAGGTGGCTGGAGACCTGTTATCAACTTCAAGGCCCTCAACCGCAGGACTGTCGCCAACCGAGCCAGCCTGATCAACCCCCAAGGGACGCTGAAAACACTAAGACTAAAGAGGTACAAATCCTGCATAGATCTGGCAAACGGATTTTTCTCGTTGAGGCTAGCCAAAGCCTCCCAGGGCAAGACAGCGTTCACCCACAAAGGTAAAGCGTACGTCTGGGAACGGCTACCGCAAGGCTACAAAAACTCTCCGAATGTTTTCCAGTCAGCCGTGATGGACATACTCGACGGCCTAGAGACAACAATCTACATCGATGATGTATTCATTGCAGATGACACCGAAGAAGAACATCTGCAAAAATTGAGAAAAGTCGTAGAACGACTAACAGCAGCCAGCTTGAAATTGAATCTGAAAAAATGCCAATTTGGACGATTCCAAGTGAACTACCTGGGATTCCAGGTCTCCAACGACCTGGGACTCTCGGACGGATTCCGGGAAAAAGTGGAGCAGATCGACCCGCCAACCTCGCTGAACGAACTACAGAAGGTGCTGGGGCTCTGCAACTACGTTAGGGACCATGTCCCTAGCTACCAGAAGTATGCAAGACCACTGTATGTAAAACTACGAAAAGAAAAGCCAGAAGATGCCCACAAGAAGTGGGAATGGACCGCAACGGATCAAAACAGTTTGGAAAACCTGCGGACAGCCATTAAAGAAGCTTTGCGGCTGGAGCCACGAAGCCTTACAACAAAGCTGGTGGCAGAGGTCAGTTGCAACGACGGCGGGGGAATAGTCACTTTGTGGAGCTACACCCTGTCCTCCGTGGAAAAGAAATATCCAGCAGAAGAGAAGGAGTTGGCAGTTCTGGCAAGGTATTGGAGCACCCTGAAAGACCTTGCTCAAGGGCAGGGCATCAGGGTCCTCACGCAAAGCCAGGTCCATCGATTCCTAAGAAAAGCCACGGTAGAGAGCACGAAGGCGACGAACGCGAGGTGGGGACGTTGGGAAGACATCCTGCTGGACCCAGACCTCGAAATCGGCCCTGCACAACCCGTGAGTAAGAAAAAGACGACACAGGACGAGAAGCCAGCCGAACCGATAGAGTGGACTCTATACACCGACGGCTCGCGAAAAGGACAAGACGACAAAGCCTACTGGGGCTTCATTCTCAAGCACAATGAGAAGGAGCGCTTCAGACAACGAGGCCAAATCCCCGGCAGTGCCCAGACCGGGGAGGTAACAGCGGTACTGGAAGGTTTGCTCGAGTTGGAGCGAAGAAAGGTGAAAAGAGCTAGAGTCATAACTGATAGTTATTACTGTGCTCAGGCCCTTAACGAAGACCTGTCCATATGGGAAGAAAATGGTTTTGAGAGTGCTAAAAACAAGAAAGTAGCTCACGAAAACCTATGGAGAAAAATAGCCGAATTGCGGCTAACCATGGAGCTCGAAGTGGTGCACCAGAGGGCCCACACGCGAGCAGGAACTCATTGGCAAGGAAACGAAGAAGTGGATCGTTTCGTCCAGATGAGACAAATTGTCTTTGTTGGGATCGAGAAGTGGGAAGATTTGCCCAAAGGACGGGTAGTCCCAGAAGAGAATGTGAAGGAAGTGGTGCAAGCAGTGCATGGAGCACTTGGACATGCAGGCACCGTTCCAACACGAAGGGAACTGGAAAAGCAGCGACTCTGGATTCCTGAAAAAGAAGTCCGCAGAATCCTTCAAGACTGTGAGTTGTGTGGTCGATACAACGCAGGAAGGAGAGGACAAAGAGTGGGAGGACTCACCATTAAAAGTACCGTACCCTGGGGTTCTATCTGCATGGACGTGGCAGGACCCTTAGGGGTACCGGGTAAATGTGGAGAAAAGTACCTGTTGGTGCTAGTGGACTCCATGTCAGGGTATGTAACCACAAAAGCAGTAAGAAAAGCTAATGGCAACAGTGTTGTTAGCATGCTGGACCAAGTCTGTGGCTACTTAGGATTGCCTAAAGAGCTCAGGACTGACAACGGAACGCATTTTCGCAACGCAAAAGTGGACCAGTGGTGCCAACAGCATGGGGTAATGAGGATCTACTCTCCCCCATACACCCCCCAGGCTAACGGGGTGGTGGAAAGGACCATTGGCTTGGTGAAAAGTTGGATTGGGAAAAATGCCAACACGAGAGAATGGAGCACTAAGACCCTGGAAATCGCCAAAACCCTGAACGACCGCTACCGAAGGGACAGGCCCTCCCCTGCGGAGGAGCTGATGCGCCGCCCCTTCACATCACAGGAAGTGGGGCGGGGCTCAGAAGACAAAGAGCCCAAGCTTGCGCAAAAGGTGCCACTTCGAGTAGGACAGCGCGTCTGGATCAAGGCTCAGGTCGGTGCTTCTAACTCTGCAGTCAAAGCCAAGTACGATAAATCAGACATAATTGTCAAGATTTTGGACAGTAATACTGTTCAACTCAAGAAGAAAGGAATCCAAGGAGTAGGGCAGCTGAAGCCAGTTCCGTACTAGGAGAAAACCAGGAACTCAAGAATGGCCACCAACATACAAGCTTTACCACCCTTTGTCAGAGTGGCCAATGTCAAAGGGGTGGTTAACATGAGAAGGAGTACTACGGGGCTCTGGGCAGGAAGAGCCCTGAAGAAGTTAGAATATGCGAAGAAAGGCTTTCTCTCGGAAGAGAAAGAAGTTTTAACATGGAGAGAAATCAAGAATAACTGTGTGGTCTGCTTGGAGCCGACCACCCTGGACCTCATATGGCAGGGACCCGGAAACCAGAAACCACTCCGGGTCACAGGCCGAAGAAAAGAATTTTACCATATGACCCATAAACCAGTGAAGGTTTTGGATGCATATGTATGCGGTTTTTGTCGTATAGGCATATTACCAAGGTTGCACTTCGTCGTCCAGTGGGATCTGCGTGGGACGAAGCTGAACCTTAAGGACTGTGTCTGCCAATGGGATGGACACAGGCTGCACCTCTGTGCGTATTGCTCCGTACTCCAGCAAAATGGAATGCTGGTGCGTGCTGGAACAGCCGACGGATGGCAGGTGAGAAAGTTTCTTCAGCCAATACAAACCCTGGTGCCCGCCTCATGGGAAGGTGCGGGTGCTGCCGCTCCTGTTGACACACCTCTCGACTCGGAGACTGGGGAACCCTCGGCACCATCTATGCGCCCACTCGACGGTGATCCACACGAAGCAAGTGGAAACCGTAGTGATGTCCCCATGAGATCCTGGTGGGAGTCAGTGCAAAGGAACTGGCCATACAGCCCAGATCAGGCTGAAGTTACCAACCCACCGCTGGCTTCTGTACAGATCCCAGCGGCCTTCAGGGTCTTTCGCAACCCTGATGACCCAGGCTACGCAGCCACTGCTGCATCCTTACCCGATTGCCGCTTAGAGATGGCAACGCGAGAGGGGTGGCTGGGGCCCTGGGAACTCACAACCTGGCGTCTGTTAATCGAAGATGTGTTTTGTGATCCTGATGTGCCAATACATGAGCTTGCCCCGGTGCCAACAGAAGCTGGTGCTCGCGGCACAAATCTCCAGTATACCATCACGGATCTGGACGCCTTCCACCACACCGGTGCCAGGACCAAGGAAAAGAGTAAGATTTTCACGGTCACCCCAGAGGGGTGGCGGAGAGACGGTGTTATGCAACTACCGGGCTCCTGGGTGGCCAGAGCGCCAACGCCTACATGGGAGGCCAGCACGATGCGCGTCATGGTGACGCTGAAAACCGTGATGGTTCCATTCGACGGTGTGTACTCCGTCGGGGTGGAACTGACCAGAGCGGATGAGGCGGTGCCTCCTCCAAACCCACGCGCAGACGCAAAAGGTTTGACCGCTTGGGCACGGAAGTCATTTCGCAAACTGCAGCGGGGTGGAAAGCCTCGCAGTAGCAGCACTTAGAAAAGCATAGCTGCTGGGAAAAAACGGAACTTGATTGTCAACATGTCGCTGCCAAACCCACCAAACAAAGATTGCAGGGAACTAAAAAGTGTCTCTCTGTCTCTCCTCGAACAAAAAAGGCCATATCTGCAATTGCCTAACGAACGTGTCTATTTGGACAGACCCCAACGAGATTTTGCATACCGAAAAGGCCTCTGTGGCTCCGGCGCCTATTTCTGCAGCAATGGCGACTATAGGCGCTCTTCGGACCTGTCAGTACCCGGAAAGGCGGATTTACTGACTGCTTTTCGCACAGGATGGCAACTCCAGTATGACAGAGCTATGGTCAAATGGACCCATCCATGGCTGTTGCAGCCAGTCCTCTGTTGTCCTGACCAGTCCCCCTGGATCCTGAATACCGCTTTCATCCCATTCAAGGGTCGACAGCTGAAGTTGCGGTGGGGTCCTAACTATGCTGATCATTTGCAAGACGAATATGTTGATCTTTGGCTGGGTGAAAATTTGATCTGGACCACCAGCCCGGTCATGCAGCGCCTCATAGCGCTCCACGTGAAAAACAGCGAGCGCTGTGTAATTGAGAACCAAGACATGCAGTTGCGTACGGTGCATTACCGCCTGCCAGGCCTTGGCCCACCGAACCCGGACCCATGCCTGCGCATGTTTGATTTGCCTCCTTCCAGACTGCTGAATTGGAGGCTCGCCCTGATGGATCACTCTGAAGCGTGGGCTAAAGTGACGGAGCTCCAGATGGACGACGGTCAGCCGTTATACGCATCTCTTGCCAAAGTCCGGAACCTTTGTGCCCCGGTGCCCGGGCAGGTGTACGCATGGGAGCGGCTCGGAAAAAATGGGCTTCCGGCGGGTTGGACCCCCCCATGCCCCACCTCGTTCCTCGTCACCTATTACCAATGGGTGTGGAGGGGGCTGGACTTAGCTATTGGCAGATACCCATCGGTGCTATATCACCAGCTCCTGAAGGGCAGGATTAGTCAGTGCGATCCTGACTCTCCCCCGTGCCTCAGCTCCGGTTGCCTCGCTCCTCTTCTAGAAGTGATACCGATCAGCGCACTGCGGAATCCGAGACCATGGACCTCCCGCTACTTCACGGGAGAGTTCATGAATTTAGGCGATCCTCATCCTTTACCCCCGTCTCATTAAGACGCCCCGGCAAGCGACTGGACCAATCAAGTGAACGACCTCGGAATGGAAAACGACTATGGATTTGCTTAATGGCTAAAGTAGTAGCAGTATTAACAGGACTATGCCTTGTCCTGGCTATACTGTACTACTATGGTAGTATCCCATGGGCCCTCACTCATGTGAGGGTGTCCTACACTACCACAAAGAAGTTCGACCAGACATGCTGGACGGTCGACTCTGGAACGATCGTTCTCTCCCAACTCGCTGGACGGAATAACACCTCGCCCCGGTTGGACCTTGACGTTGGGTCTAATGCAACCGATCAAGTCCAAGAAGGGGGTGGGACGGCACCGAACCTGACAGCTACTATCATCGCGTGGATGACTATCTGGGAACAGAAAATCAACGATTCGAAAATCAACGACACGGGTGAAGAAACAGACTGGGCAGGCGAATTCCAGAAGGTAATAGAGAATTCGACATGGAGAATAGATGAAGTATCTACGCTGGGAGCAGAGATGAAGATTACGGTAATGATGAAGAAAGCACAAGAAGAAAAACGGGCACAGTGTAATTGGATCTACCCCGAAAACGGTGTCCCAGGCTGGTACTGTTCATGGGCATGTGTCTCATGGGGAGAGCAAGGGAACGAGGGATACTGGAAACCCGAGGTAACCTATGCAGCGAGCCACCGCAATGATACGTGTTTGATGATTTTACCGGCAGAAGGAATGTTCTGGGGACACTACAATCTCACCTGTGAGGCCACACAACCGCGACGTAAACCACAGCGGGTGAAAGTTAAAGTTAAGGTGAGGCCACTAGGTAACACCACACTAGGTAACTCCACCGACTGCCAGCGGAACAACCTCACCAGCCGAGCCGTGAATGTCACGCAGCAGAGGGAAGAAGAAGAAGAGGTAGTACAACCTACGGCTTCAGAGACGGTGTCAGAGGAAAAAGAAGGGCAGCCGCAGCTGCCACTATTCAAGTCAAGTGACAGTCTTCGGAGAAATCGGAGCAGGAAATGGACGAAGCACTGTAAAACCAACAAGCTCCCTCTCCTAGATAAGTGCTTCTGGAATGTGTTCTTTTATTGCGAAGGTCAGAATTACTTCGTAATAACTCCGGTAAACAAACCACAGTATCAGGCTCATAAGTTCATCTATCTACCCGAACCTAATGCCCGGCACGAGGCCTGGCTCAACAACACCCTGCCGTGGATATGGATAACCGAGCTAAAGCATTTCAAAGGAGCCTTCACGGAGGGTTACTCCAGAGCCAGCTTCGGCCTTTTGGGACCAAGGACGACCGACATGTATGTACAAAAGCTGCCGAAACCCGAGGATTTAATGACAGCCCCAAGAGGGGATTTCCAAAAGATTGACACTTGTGTGACCAACAAAATGTTCATCGCTCTGAACGGAACAGAGTATCTAGCCGACGGCGCCTCCCCGAGATGCACACTCTGGCAAGAGTGGTATCGGGCTTGGGGAACGTGGCTATATGACTGCACAGGCCTGAAGACGAACAAGACGATCAAAGGAACCCTGCAGGCATGGAAAGAGGCCCACACCCGGGACGACGGTTCAACCTGGTGGGGCCTACAGAAGGATGAAGTGTTAGAATGGGTGGTGCCATGTCTAACTCAAACCAACAACTACTGGGTGAAGTATCAGTACCTGGCCACAGTATACTCGAAAGAAAGAGACATCTGGCCTGGGGTTTGGAGCCGACCAGAACCATATGTGGGCCCGCGGCCCTGGAAGATGGAATGCAATCGAGGAAACACGACCTGCAACATCAGCCTGGCCGGGGGACATTGTGAGACTGTGCCAGGATGGGAAGACCATTGCCAGACCCACTATGGAACAGAATATGAAACCCACGTGCAAGAAGTAACCTGGGTGAAGGATAAAGACAAGAAATGGAGACGGTCAGGGCCCCTGACCAGCAGCTGTACCAACTTAATCCTGGGCCATCGCATGAAAGACAGAGTGAACGTGAACGGCCAAATCATTCCCCCAGTAACCGACCCTACAGTCTTTTTAGCTGAGGGCCACGCCTTCAGGAAAAGCCTCTGCGAGGGTAAAGAAGACAAAGGATTTGAATGGGTAGGAGCTAACCGCCTCTACGGGAACGGAACATGCTACGAGCCAGAAGAACACTGGCTGAGTTGCGGGAGCGGCCGACGAGAACACGAGTGCAGTTGGATCGAACTAACGGGCGCCTCCATAGCCGGGACCGCAACCATCGTAGTGGAAGAAGTGGCAGGGAAGATTGGAGAAGGATTCTCGGTCATAAAGGGATGGATGGGGAGTTTGTTCTCCTGGCTTTGGCCTTATTTGTTGATGATAGTTGGAATTGTGATCTTGGGCCTGATAATCTGTGCCGCCATTAAGGGCGGGGTAGCAGCCACTGTTGCCTCGTGCTTTAAGGGGAAGTTGAAGGAAAAAGGAGAAGTGAAGAAGGGACTCCTCCCACGAAGGAAGGAGGAGTCCACCCACCTATAAAGGGTGAACAACTGGAGCGCCATAGCCATTGCAGACCCGGAACCTCAACCAAGAGCCTCATACTGAAATAAGAACGAATAAACCTAAGAAAGCCAAGATGACCAACATGACCAACACCACAACCATTGCACCTCCAGGCATGAACACCACTTCTCACCCAGGCATGACCACCTTCGGAGTGAGTATGACCAACACCACAACTATTGTACCTCCAGGCATGACCACCTTCGGAATGAGTGTAACTGAAGCGTTACAGAACTCCTCCGACACAGCACGCAGATGCAGGCCATTTATTCGCTTAACCGACCTGGACTTTTGGGTCCTTGAGATCATATGGTTCTTCTACTGTTGCATGGGCGAATGGTCCATGAATCAGCCGCTAAGAATACTGGCCCTGGCTGTAGGGTGTCTGAAAACAGCGATTGAAAACATCTATCGAGGATCGCTGTGGCTTACCCTGACATGGTTCGCTACATACCTCCTGGGGAGAATCCACATCGACTCTACTCGCTGCGGTCTAGTAAAAGGTGGAATGGTGATAATCTGGCTGGTAATCGACGTCGCTGCAGTTTTCTACAACCCCCTGAAGATGGTCTCGGCAATCGTCGAGGCCTTTCTGGCGGTTGCGGCCCTGACGTATCTCGTGGTCATGACCATGGCTATCAAAGAAAGAGGAAGAGGGCGTTGGCTCCACAAGATCGGCGCCATGGCTCTTTGGGGCATAGGTTGGGGCATAACTGTCGCCATCTACTGGTTGGGTTCTGAATCATCAATCGGGATAGCAGCCTGGCTCATGCTGTATGAGCCTTTGTTTCCAAGAAGGGTTAGGCCTACAAGCCCAGGCCTAACACCTCCTCCAATGGTGTTGGCATCTCCATGGCTGCATTCTCTGGCTCTGCGGCGCTCTGCAAAGCGCTCCAATACTGAGAGGGGGCCTTAAAAAAGAATGAAAATAAGACCACCCCCTGCTTGCTAAAGCTTGGCTTGTAAAAATTGCGCTGAAAATGTAATGATTAATGAAGTCTTTGTGTTCAACAACATTCAGGAGGAGGTCTGCTGTGTCCGCTGTGGGATTCCTCCGGAGCTAATGTTGCACCTGTGGGAGGTAAACCAAGCCCTATGGTGCACCCAATGCTACCTGGGGCAATTCCCGGTAGGAGCAGCCAGCGGCCTCTTCTGCAAAGGAAGTACCCCTTATATGCCTGCGATGAATGTAGTCGACTGTATGGAATTAGAGGCTAAAGCAAAACCAGTGTGGACTTCCGCTGGAAGAACCCCACCAGAGGTCCTGCTCTATGCTGATGGTGTATACTGCCCAGTATACACAAAAATATGGGCGTATCCTGATGGCATCCGGGTGTCCAGCACCCACCTCACCGATGGCCGCTTCGTCGTCATTGGACCACGCCTGCCCGCCCTGCAGTATCCAGTACCAACTCCAGAAGAAGACAACGACACGGCAAGCATCACGGGTGTGGAACACCGAGACGTGGGTAGCCAGACGATGCTCGCAGGAGTAGTACCAAATCTAATGGGGATGTGGGGATACGACGAGGACTGCGGCGAGCTGGTGGAGGTAATCCCTGAAGGATTGATAGTTCCAAGCGAGGAGGAGGACAAAGCAGCAACCAGCCCCGTCCCTACTCCGGCCTCCCTCTCCCCAGACAGCATTCTGAACCAGAATGTGTTGGCCCTGGTCCTGAGCCTGGACGAGCAGATGAAGGATGCCATAGATGACGAAGAAGATGACAACGCCCTCCTGGATCTCCAGCCACCAGGCCTGGAGGGCCTGATAGTGCTCGACAGCTGGCAACACGAATCCGAGCCGGAGGACGACGTTCTCATCATCACCGCCGAGGACGACGATGAGTTCCTAGAAGATTACTTGGGGCACAATGCGGCAGCTTGAGACCTCAAGAAGGGGGTGTCAAGAAGAGTTGACCTCTCAGAGCTGCCTCGATAACATGTCGACACATTCAAGGGAGAGAAGTCAGGCTATAAGCGCACAAAGCATATATTCAACGATGAAGTGTAACCAAACAGATAAAATGTATGAATAATATAACGAAATGTTCTAATCAAATATGTAACAAATGTTTAACTGCATAGAAGTGATTTAAACAAATGTAATGAGTGTTTAACAAATGTCTGTGACTGGAGCTGAGATAGAAATGTATTAGTCAGAATGACTTGCAGTAATCAAGACCAGATGTTGGGTGTAGTCGAGAGAAGAATCTAGAAACTGATGAAATAAATGAGTCATACAGGCAATGTTCGGCTTAACGCCCTTTCCAGAGGGAGGGGGGATGAGTCATGGACCAAACAGGTGGGGGCTGATCACAGCCCATATGAGGAATATAAGGAGACGTTTTGCATGCAGCAAAGCTGGGATTTCATCGCGGATGCCGTACCAAGTGCATCGGAGGAAGATACAGACGCCTGCAACTGATGTATTGAGGGCTTCGTCTCTGTTCACGGAAAGGAGACCTCTGTTCGTGGACATTGAGATTAA
This sequence comes from Melanostigma gelatinosum, assembly GCF_949748355.1. Taxonomy (NCBI): domain Eukaryota; kingdom Metazoa; phylum Chordata; class Actinopteri; order Perciformes; family Zoarcidae; genus Melanostigma; species Melanostigma gelatinosum. The sequence goes on along the minus strand of NC_136635.1, from coordinate 2,763,931 downwards.
AAGACGAAGTTTCTAACTCTCCCCACTGCTTGACTTTTAACATCTGGACGACGGAGAAGCCGCTGCAGCCTAGAAAGACTTTGTACTGAGTTTTGAGGAACTGTTGAACGGGCTCCGTTGCAGAGCAGGAGGACCGAGGGTCCGGCCGGACCTTCGCTCCTAACAACTCCAAAAGAACCATCATCGCACCATTGAAATCCAGCTCCAACCGAGCCGTCTCGGCGACTAAAACTAATGAGTATAATCGAAGAAGATAATTAAATTGACTAATCATGTGTAGTGACATTTTATGTGAGCTGTAGCTGTACCCTTGCAAACTAACTAAATATAACCTGCAATAAATATCTAATCTGCATTTAAAGTGAAATTCTCAAGTGCATTAATTTGCTCAAGTAGTAAAGAGTTCCTCGTGACAGTAAAAAGTTAAAGCTATTGTATGTCTAACAACTGAGTTCTGAAAGGTTATCCTAATGACAGAATCCACTTAACAATCCCTTACGGTTTTAGCAAGAATTAATCCTAGCCGTTAAAACCTAACCTGGCATTTACCAAGAGCACGGATCCATAAGAGGGAAGCTGCCATAACCGACGCGACTGGTGGGAGCGCCCGGGGCCAGGACTGGTCTCTCGGCCGAGCGCGCTCTGACCGGAGGAAGCAGGGTAGACGTCGGGAGTAACGGCAGTTAGCGGAGCCAGGCGAGTTCCCTCGCCAGAACACCAGCTCGAGAATCTTTTAATAGAGAGCTGAGTCAGTAATTAGCCCCGTATCGGGCCAGAAGTACCCAGGATCTAACACGTGGCGCCCATAACGTGGGGCTCGACGGAAAAGGAGTACGTTGAGTCCAAAAGAAGAACCCCGGCAGCTAAGAGAGGCTGTCGTTCGTGTACGAAAAGACCTGAGGTGAGGCGTTGTGGTAGAAAGCAAAGCTGCCCAAGCCTCGAAGAAGTCCGATTGCGAAGACATCCACGAATCGAAGCTGTGTGTGGTATTTACAGGCCAACACAGGAGAATCCGCAGGCGACGGGGAGCATCGACCAGACTCGCCCGACCTGTAGAGGGACCAGAGCCTGATCCCATCCCTTCCTCAACGCGCGACGAGAGGCTTTGGGAGGAAGGCGACTCGAGACAACAAAGACAAAGACAAAGTCCAAGATGGAAGCATCGCCCGGCGGATCCGAAAGCGGCGGAGGCGACCCAGCGGGACGAGCCAACGGCCCTGATGGAGGAAGCGCCACCGGACAGCAGAGAGGACCCGACGGCGACGGAGGCAGCCCACAGACGACGGCGACGACTCAGCAGGACGCGCCAGCGACATCGACCCCGGACCAGGCAGCAGACGACAGCACGGACCAGCTGACGGGCGACGCTGGACTACAAGGAGCGACATCGGGAGAACCGCCACCGACACCGACACCGGCTCCAAGAGGCAGAAGCAACGTCCAACATCAGATCATCCTGAATGGCAGAGGATGGGACACCTGGGACAAATCAATTCAACAACACCTAATCGTGCTGCATGAAGAAGCAGATAGAGCGAAGGTGGGAGAAGAAGTAAAAAAGAATTGCGAAAGGGAGGGGGGTTATCTTGCTCCCCTCACCCATAAGTCCGGAATGGTGGCGGCAGTGGTAGGGTGTGAAGGACCCCCCTCAGGCAAACAGAAAGTGGGAGAGTGGCTACAATGGTGGCTAGTAGTAATGAGGGTTATTAAAGGAAAAATAGTCACCATTATTAGCCCGTCAAAAGAATATGACTCGGTCGTGAAGATGCTCGCCGCAGAAACCGGAGCGGGGGCAGTGACTATAAAGCAGAAAGTGATAGCCACCTCCCGCTATAAAGAAAATAAAAAAGAGCAAGACGCAATAGCGGCATACATAGCCAACAACCCAAGCTATACTGAGGAGACCGGCGACGATCAGCTCAGCACCCAAGGGACCGAGGTGCACACGGACTCCTCCGCGGGGGCGTCCTCGGAATCCGACAAAGGAGACGGACAGGACAGCAGCGGCGACGGGGAGATCTCGGAGGAGGACGAAGTGAGGGACGACTCAACGCTGGACAGAAGCGATGCGTACCAACCGCTCCCGCCCTTCATGCAATCCGGGACTCCCGCTGCCGCTGCAGTAAGACAGGTCCTGCAGGACTACAACGGCCCAGTGCCGGGAAGGCACAAAAAAGCTCAGGGTAAGACAAGACACGTTCGCTCCCCGAACCCAGAAGAGCATCTTCAAAAATTGAAAAAGATGCCCAAGGGGACCAAAAAATATGCAAACCAGACAGGGTTAACCGCATATAACCACTTCGGAGAGCCTTGGGACATAGACAGCCATGGACTGGTTGTCTTAACCAACTCACATCTAAAGCCTCACATCTCCCGGTTCAGAAAGAGTCTGGTAAAAGAGGCAGGCAGCCCCTACAAAGAAGAACTTGAGGTGCGCCTCCAGGGATGCAGACAAAGACAGGAGGAGGTGGTGGTTACGAGCGGCGGAGAATCAAGCCATTTTGCGGTGCTACACGTACCGATCGAAAGATACGAAGATGGCGGAAATCAGGACGCCTATCGGGACAGCATAGAGGAGGCATTAGAAAAAGGTGTCAACCGAGCGAGCGAGTTGTCCTACAAAAGAGTCGTTATATGTAACGACGGGGCCCGGTCCGGCAACCTACCATGGGAGGTGGCAGAAGAAGCGGCAATGAGGATTCTGCAGCTCCTGATGAAAGCTTCCCACGGGTGGTACACCATCCGCGAGTTGGTGATAGTCACCTCGGTGGCCCAATACCACGAGAGAAAAGAGAGAATACTGAAACCCCTCTTCAAAACTGAGGGGCCAAACAACTGGAGGGCAGGACCGCCGACATACGAGGACGAGGACGCCCCAGTTGTGAAAGCAGTTCTGCCACGGCTCCCGCAATCAGCAAGATTGAAGAAAGAAGCCAGGACCGAGCAGAGGAGCTACCAGGAATCAACACCCGGTCCCTCAGGACGAGAGGAGCGACGTCCACCGGTCAGCTCGAGCCAGGAAAAACCCCCAATGGAAAGAAGAACTCCAATCCCCTCTCCCCGGGCAGTAGCGGTGCAGACAGAAGAGGAAACCCCCGAGCCAACCAGACCACCACGGGGGATCACCAGCCCAGCAGAGTCCGTCGGCATGCAGAGAATGCGCTACTCCGGAGGAGGAGAAGCGCCCATGATAAGGTTCGAAAGTCCCAGCGGGATCAGGAAAAGTCCCAGGACTCCACAGAGAACACCAGAACCAGTTCAGCCGGCCTCACTATCCGCAGAACCAGAGAGAGAAGAACAGGAGGGCGCCGCAGATGTAAGTTCAGATGAAGAAGAAACAGCGCCAAGCCTGACGTCAATCGAATACGAGGCTCCGGGAGGAATAACCGACCTAAAGATGGGAAGCAGAAAAGGCAAGAAGAACGCGCTGCCCCTTGTTTCAGTGTACACGGCTTCGCAGAAATTCCCCCGAGACGAACGTTACGGGCCCATGACCACCAAAGACGGAAGAAAAGCCTATGCTCCAGAGGTCGGTCAAACAGGTTATGATATTCCAGAAATGTGGATGCACGACCTCGAGGGAATGAAAGGAACAATGGTCTACGCGAAAAAAGGAGAATGGGCGAATTTTCTAATGACCCCGACCTACGGCTCCCTTGCAACAGCCACGGAGCTGACGGGTAACTTTCGCACAGGCTTTGTGACAATCGTGTACGACGTCATGTTGAGACGCCTGAAGAAAGCAGCCTACAAGCTGGCTGCGGAGGAAGAAAAAGCGCTGCGGCACGACATCTCGGACAGCGAAGACGAACAGCCACCTCAAGGGCAGGGCCTCGCACGAAGCAGCTGCCCCACCACCGCTGAAGAAAATGACTGCATAACCAAGATGCAGGCTTCCACCCAGAGCTTTGGTGAGTTCAAAAAGATCAAGGCGATGGTGACAAACCGAGACCCAAAAGAGTCAGTGCAAGAATACCTGACACAGAAATGGCTTATGGTAAAAGCCAGTTCCACAAACGATGAGGCGAAAAGATTGTGGCTGGCTCATGTGACGGACCAACCGATGGGTCCCGAAGAAACCGCGGAACAGCACTACCGAAGATTAGTGTTGGAAGACTGCGAAGACGAGGAGTCACACATCGACAAGGCAAGAAAAAGCTTAGACAAAGGGCAAACTCTCACCCAGGCGTGGTACGCCTTGCGACAGGCGATTCCGCCGGACAGAAGTGTGCAAGTCCTTAGGAAGCTGACAAAGGGCCTAATGAATGGCATCGATTTTGTGACCCTAAACATCAACAAAAGTACCACAGAGCAAATCCAAGAAACAGTAAGAAAGTGGGATTTGAAGAAAAAACACTTGGAAGACAAAAGAGAAAAAGGAAACCAGCCGAAGCCGCCGGCTCCCAGGCCCTCGTATGACAACACAAGGCCCACCGAGGGACCCGGTCCTTCACAGACACAGAGAAGGCAGTCGGGAGGATTCCAGAGGAGTCCACAAAACTACGAGCGTGAGCCAGGATTCCGGAGGGGTTCTCAAGGCTACCAAGGCTACCCGCGAGAGCAAGGACCTCAGAGGGGTCCACAAGGCAACCAGAGGGAGCAGGGAGCTCCAAGGCAAGAAGGCATCCAGAGGCAGGGCGTTTACCACAGGGCCCAGCCGGATCAACAACAGGAGGGGCCACGGCCCCCACCAGCCAACAAGAGCGGTTTTCTCTCTTCCGAGGATTACAACAAGCTGACAACAGAGCAGAAACAGGCCCTTCGTGCCTCCCGCATGGAAGCTGGGAGCGAAGGGCAGAGAAAGTAATGGCTAAGCGGGCGCGGGTCACAGTGGATCATGCCTATTGGGTGGGGGACGACATATACACCGACGTGGATGGAATCCCCTATCAGGTAGATACTGGTGCCGAAGTGTCGATGACCCGCAAATGCCTTGAAACAAAAGGACACCTGACTGTTCAACTAGCCGACGGAACCATCAAAAAGATTCCGTTTGGCGTCTGGAAAGGAGTTGTATGGGCTCTAGGACCCTACAATTTAATGACAATAACAGACCTAAACGAGCTGCATAGCAGCCCAGGAAATCGTACCCCAATACAACAGCGACTCAGAGTCCTCGGGGCAAAACTAATCCAGATGGGATCGTTATCGCCGGAGTGGTACAAACCAGTGAACATTCCAGAGGTAACCAAGCAACAAATCGAAGACAGCGACCTTTCTCCGGAGGGAAAAGAAACGCTAGAAGACATACTTTCCAAAGCCGGAGTGGCTAGGTTCAAAAATGACTGTGGAGACATGGGTGCAAAATACACCCACACCATAGAAGGGGGTGTACACCCGCCAGTTCGCCAATACCCCCTGAATCCAGGGGCAGTTGCAGAAATGGACCTGATAGTCACGGAACTCAGCGAACTAGGAGTGGTGCGCGAGGAGCCAAATCCCATCACAAACAGCCCAATACAGGCAGTCAAGAAGCCTGAGTCATCGGGAGGTGGCTGGAGACCTGTTATCAACTTCAAGGCCCTCAACCGCAGGACTGTCGCCAACCGAGCCAGCCTGATCAACCCCCAAGGGACGCTGAAAACACTAAGACTAAAGAGGTACAAATCCTGCATAGATCTGGCAAACGGATTTTTCTCGTTGAGGCTAGCCAAAGCCTCCCAGGGCAAGACAGCGTTCACCCACAAAGGTAAAGCGTACGTCTGGGAACGGCTACCGCAAGGCTACAAAAACTCTCCGAATGTTTTCCAGTCAGCCGTGATGGACATACTCGACGGCCTAGAGACAACAATCTACATCGATGATGTATTCATTGCAGATGACACCGAAGAAGAACATCTGCAAAAATTGAGAAAAGTCGTAGAACGACTAACAGCAGCCAGCTTGAAATTGAATCTGAAAAAATGCCAATTTGGACGATTCCAAGTGAACTACCTGGGATTCCAGGTCTCCAACGACCTGGGACTCTCGGACGGATTCCGGGAAAAAGTGGAGCAGATCGACCCGCCAACCTCGCTGAACGAACTACAGAAGGTGCTGGGGCTCTGCAACTACGTTAGGGACCATGTCCCTAGCTACCAGAAGTATGCAAGACCACTGTATGTAAAACTACGAAAAGAAAAGCCAGAAGATGCCCACAAGAAGTGGGAATGGACCGCAACGGATCAAAACAGTTTGGAAAACCTGCGGACAGCCATTAAAGAAGCTTTGCGGCTGGAGCCACGAAGCCTTACAACAAAGCTGGTGGCAGAGGTCAGTTGCAACGACGGCGGGGGAATAGTCACTTTGTGGAGCTACACCCTGTCCTCCGTGGAAAAGAAATATCCAGCAGAAGAGAAGGAGTTGGCAGTTCTGGCAAGGTATTGGAGCACCCTGAAAGACCTTGCTCAAGGGCAGGGCATCAGGGTCCTCACGCAAAGCCAGGTCCATCGATTCCTAAGAAAAGCCACGGTAGAGAGCACGAAGGCGACGAACGCGAGGTGGGGACGTTGGGAAGACATCCTGCTGGACCCAGACCTCGAAATCGGCCCTGCACAACCCGTGAGTAAGAAAAAGACGACACAGGACGAGAAGCCAGCCGAACCGATAGAGTGGACTCTATACACCGACGGCTCGCGAAAAGGACAAGACGACAAAGCCTACTGGGGCTTCATTCTCAAGCACAATGAGAAGGAGCGCTTCAGACAACGAGGCCAAATCCCCGGCAGTGCCCAGACCGGGGAGGTAACAGCGGTACTGGAAGGTTTGCTCGAGTTGGAGCGAAGAAAGGTGAAAAGAGCTAGAGTCATAACTGATAGTTATTACTGTGCTCAGGCCCTTAACGAAGACCTGTCCATATGGGAAGAAAATGGTTTTGAGAGTGCTAAAAACAAGAAAGTAGCTCACGAAAACCTATGGAGAAAAATAGCCGAATTGCGGCTAACCATGGAGCTCGAAGTGGTGCACCAGAGGGCCCACACGCGAGCAGGAACTCATTGGCAAGGAAACGAAGAAGTGGATCGTTTCGTCCAGATGAGACAAATTGTCTTTGTTGGGATCGAGAAGTGGGAAGATTTGCCCAAAGGACGGGTAGTCCCAGAAGAGAATGTGAAGGAAGTGGTGCAAGCAGTGCATGGAGCACTTGGACATGCAGGCACCGTTCCAACACGAAGGGAACTGGAAAAGCAGCGACTCTGGATTCCTGAAAAAGAAGTCCGCAGAATCCTTCAAGACTGTGAGTTGTGTGGTCGATACAACGCAGGAAGGAGAGGACAAAGAGTGGGAGGACTCACCATTAAAAGTACCGTACCCTGGGGTTCTATCTGCATGGATGTGGCAGGACCCTTAGGGGTACCGGGTAAATGTGGAGAAAAGTACCTGTTGGTGCTAGTGGACTCCATGTCAGGGTATGTAACCACAAAAGCAGTAAGAAAAGCTAATGGCAACAGTGTTGTTAGCATGCTGGACCAAGTCTGTGGCTACTTAGGATTGCCTAAAGAGCTCAGGACTGACAACGGAACGCATTTTCGCAACGCAAAAGTGGACCAGTGGTGCCAACAGCATGGGGTAATGAGGATCTACTCTCCCCCATACACCCCCCAGGCTAACGGGGTGGTGGAAAGGACCATTGGCTTGGTGAAAAGTTGGATTGGGAAAAATGCCAACACGAGAGAATGGAGCACTAAGACCCTGGAAATCGCCAAAACCCTGAACGACCGCTACCGAAGGGACAGGCCCTCCCCTGCGGAGGAGCTGATGCGCCGCCCCTTCACATCACAGGAAGTGGGGCGGGGCTCAGAAGACAAAGAGCCCAAGCTTGCGCAAAAGGTGCCACTTCGAGTAGGACAGCGCGTCTGGATCAAGGCTCAGGTCGGTGCTTCTAACTCTGCAGTCAAAGCCAAGTACGATAAATCAGACATAATTGTCAAGATTTTGGACAGTAATACTGTTCAACTCAAGAAGAAAGGAATCCAAGGAGTAGGGCAGCTGAAGCCAGTTCCGTACTAGGAGAAAACCAGGAACTCAAGAATGGCCACCAACATACAAGCTTTACCACCCTTTGTCAGAGTGGCCAATGTCAAAGGGGTGGTTAACATGAGAAGGAGTACTACGGGGCTCTGGGCAGGAAGAGCCCTGAAGAAGTTAGAATATGCGAAGAAAGGCTTTCTCTCGGAAGAGAAAGAAGTTTTAACATGGAGAGAAATCAAGAATAACTGTGTGGTCTGCTTGGAGCCGACCACCCTGGACCTCATATGGCAGGGACCCGGAAACCAGAAACCACTCCGGGTCACAGGCCGAAGAAAAGAATTTTACCATATGACCCATAAACCAGTGAAGGTTTTGGATGCATATGTATGCGGTTTTTGTCGTATAGGCATATTACCAAGGTTGCACTTCGTCGTCCAGTGGGATCTGCGTGGGACGAAGCTGAACCTTAAGGACTGTGTCTGCCAATGGGATGGACACAGGCTGCACCTCTGTGCGTATTGCTCCGTACTCCAGCAAAATGGAATGCTGGTGCGTGCTGGAACAGCCGACGGATGGCAGGTGAGAAAGTTTCTTCAGCCAATACAAACCCTGGCGCCCGCCTCATGGGAAGGTGCGGGTGCTGCCGCTCCTGTTGACACACCTCTCGACTCGGAGACTGGGGAACCCTCGGCACCATCTATGCGCCCACTCGACGGTGATCCACACGAAGCAAGTGGAAACCGTAGTGATGTCCCCATGAGATCCTGGTGGGAGTCAGTGCAAAGGAACTGGCCATACAGCCCAGATCAGGCTGAAGTTACCAACCCACCGCTGGCTTCTGTACAGATCCCAGCGGCCTTCAGGGTCTTTCGCAACCCTGATGACCCAGGCTACGCAGCCACTGCTGCATCCTTACCCGATTGCCGCTTAGAGATGGCAACGCGAGAGGGGTGGCTGGGGCCCTGGGAACTCACAACCTGGCGTCTGTTAATCGAAGATGTGTTTTGTGATCCTGATGTGCCAATACATGAGCTTGCCCCGGTGCCAACAGAAGCTGGTGCTCGCGGCACAAATCTCCAGTATACCATCACGGATCTGGACGCCTTCCACCACACCGGTGCCAGGACCAAGGAAAAGAGTAAGATTTTCACGGTCACCCCAGAGGGGTGGCGGAGAGACGGTGTTATGCAACTACCGGGCTCCTGGGCGGCCAGAGCGCCAACGCCTACATGGGAGGCCAGCACGATGCGCGTCATGGTGACGCTGAAAACCGTGATGGTTCCATTCGACGGTGTGTACTCCGTCGGGGTGGAACTGACCAGAGCGGATGAGGCGGTGCCTCCTCCAAACCCACGCGCAGACGCAAAAGGTTTGACCGCTTGGGCACGGAAGTCATTTCGCAAACTGCAGCGGGGTGGAAAGCCTCGCAGTAGCAGCACTTAGAAAAGCATAGCTGCTGGGAAAAAACGGAACTTGATTGTCAACATGTCGCTGCCAAACCCACCAAACAAAGATTGCAGGGAACTAAAAAGTGTCTCTCTGTCTCTCCTCGAACAAAAAAGGCCATATCTGCAATTGCCTAACGAACGTGTCTATTTGGACAGACCCCAACGAGATTTTGCATACCGAAAAGGCCTCTGTGGCTCCGGCGCCTATTTCTGCAGCAATGGCGACTATAGGCGCTCTTCGGACCTGTCAGTACCCGGAAAGGCGGATTTACTGACTGCTTTTCGCACAGGATGGCAACTCCAGTATGACAGAGCTATGGTCAAATGGACCCATCCATGGCTGTTGCAGCCAGTCCTCTGTTGTCCTGACCAGTCCCCCTGGATCCTGAATACCGCTTTCATCCCATTCAAGGGTCGACAGCTGAAGTTGCGGTGGGGTCCTAACTATGCTGATCATTTGCAAGACGAATATGTTGATCTTTGGCTGGGTGAAAATTTGATCTGGACCACCAGCCCGGTCATGCAGCGCCTCATAGCGCTCCACGTGAAAAACAGCGAGCGCTGTGTAATTGAGAACCAAGACATGCAGTTGCGTACGGTGCATTACCGCCTGCCAGGCCTTGGCCCACCGAACCCGGACCCATGCCTGCGCATGTTTGATTTGCCTCCTTCCAGACTGCTGAATTGGAGGCTCGCCCTGATGGATCACTCTGAAGCGTGGGCTAAAGTGACGGAGCTCCAGATGGACGACGGTCAGCCGTTATACGCATCTCTTGCCAAAGTCCGGAACCTTTGTGCCCCGGTGCCCGGGCAGGTGTACGCATGGGAGCGGCTCGGAAAAAATGGGCTTCCGGCGGGTTGGACCCCCCCATGCCCCACCTCGTTCCTCGTCACCTATTACCAATGGGTGTGGAGGGGGCTGGACTTAGCTATTGGCAGATACCCATCGGTGCTATATCACCAGCTCCTGAAGGGCAGGATTAGTCAGTGCGATCCTGACTCTCCCCCGTGCCTCAGCTCCGGTTGCCTCGCTCCTCTTCTAGAAGTGATACCGATCAGCGCACTGCGGAATCCGAGACCATGGACCTCCCGCTACTTCACGGGAGAGTTCATGAATTTAGGCGATCCTCATCCTTTACCCCCGTCTCATTAAGACGCCCCGGCAAGCGACTGGACCAATCAAGTGAACGACCTCGGAATGGAAAACGACTATGGATTTGCTTAATGGCTAAAGTAGTAGCAGTATTAACAGGACTATGCCTTGTCCTGGCTATACTGTACTACTATGGTAGTATCCCATGGGCCCTCACTCATGTGAGGGTGTCCTACACTACCACAAAGAAGTTCGACCAGACATGCTGGACGGTCGACTCTGGAACGATCGTTCTCTCCCAACTCGCTGGACGGAATAACACCTCGCCCCGGTTGGACCTTGACGTTGGGTCTAATGCAACCGATCAAGTCCAAGAAGGGGGTGGGACGGCACCGAACCTGACAGCTACTATCATCGCGTGGATGACTATCTGGGAACAGAAAATCAACGATTCGAAAATCAACGACACGGGTGAAGAAACAGACTGGGCAGGCGAATTCCAGAAGGTAATAGAGAATTCGACATGGAGAATAGATGAAGTATCTACGCTGGGAGCAGAGATGAAGATTACGGTAATGATGAAGAAAGCACAAGAAGAAAAACGGGCACAGTGTAATTGGATCTACCCCGAAAACGGTGTCCCAGGCTGGTACTGTTCATGGGCATGTGTCTCATGGGGAGAGCAAGGGAACGAGGGATACTGGAAACCCGAGGTAACCTATGCAGCGAGCCACCGCAATGATACGTGTTTGATGATTTTACCGGCAGAAGGAAAGTTCTGGGGACACTACAATCTCACCTGTGAGGCCACACAACCGCGACGTAAACCACAGCGGGTGAAAGTTAAAGTTAAGGTGAGGCCACTAGGTAACACCACACTAGGTAACTCCACCGACTGCCAGCGGAACAACCTCACCAGCCGAGCCGTGAATGTCACGCAGCAGAGGGAAGAAGAAGAAGAGGTAGTACAACCTACGGCTTCAGAGACGGTGTCAGAGGAAAAAGAAGGGCAGCCGCAGCTGCCACTATTCAAGTCAAGTGACAGTCTTCGGAGAAATCGGAGCAGGAAATGGACGAAGCACTGTAAAACCAACAAGCTCCCTCTCCTAGATAAGTGCTTCTGGAATGTGTTCTTTTATTGCGAAGGTCAGAATTACTTCGTAATAACTCCGGTAAACAAACCACAGTATCAGGCTCATAAGTTCATCTATCTACCCGAACCTAATGCCCGGCACGAGGCCTGGCTCAACAACACCCTGCCGTGGATATGGATAACCGAGCTAAAGCATTTCAAAGGAGCCTTCATGGAGGGTTACTCCAGAGCCAGCTTCGGCCTTTTGGGACCAAGGACGACCGACATGTATGTACAAAAGCTGCCGAAACCCGAGGATTTAATGACAGCCCCAAGAGGGGATTTCCAAAAGATTGACACTTGTGTGACCAACAAAATGTTCATCGCTCTGAACGGAACAGAGTATCTAGCCGACGGCGCCTCCCCGAGATGCACACTCTGGCAAGAGTGGTATCGGGCTTGGGGAACGTGGCTATATGACTGCACAGGCCTGAAGACGAACAAGACGATCAAAGGAACCCTGCAGGCATGGAAAGAGGCCCACACCCGGGACGACGGTTCAACCTGGTGGGGCCTACAGAAGGATGAAGTGTTAGAATGGGTGGTGCCATGTCTAACTCAAACCAACAACTACTGGGTGAAGTATCAGTACCTGGCCACAGTATACTCGAAAGAAAGAGACATCTGGCCTGGGGTTTGGAGCCGACCAGAACCATATGTGGGCCCGCGGCCCTGGAAGATGGAATGCAATCGAGGAAACACGACCTGCAACATCAGCCTGGCCGGGGGACATTGTGAGACTGTGCCAGGATGGGAAGACCATTGCCAGACCCACTATGGAACAGAATATGAAACCCACGTGCAAGAAGTAACCTGGGTGAAGGATAAAGACAAGAAATGGAGACGGTCAGGGCCCCTGACCAGCAGCTGTACCAACTTAATCCTGGGCCATCGCATGAAAGACAGAGTGAACGTGAACGGCCAAATCATTCCCCCAGTAACCGACCCTACAGTCTTTTTAGCTGAGGGCCACGCCTTCAGGAAAAGCCTCTGCGAGGGTAAAGAAGACAAAGGATTTGAATGGGTAGGAGCTAACCGCCTCTACGGGAACGGAACATGCTACGAGCCAGAAGAACACTGGCTGAGTTGCGGGAGCGGCCGACGAGAACACGAGTGCAGTTGGATCGAACTAACGGGCGCCTCCATAGCCGGGACCGCAACCATCGTAGTGGAAGAAGTGGCAGGGAAGATTGGAGAAGGATTCTCGGTCATAAAGGGATGGATGGGGAGTTTGTTCTCCTGGCTTTGGCCTTATTTGTTGATGATAGTTGGAATTGTGATCTTGGGCCTGATAATCTGTGCCGCCATTAAGGGCGGGGTAGCAGCCACTGTTGCCTCGTGCTTTAAGGGGAAGTTGAAGGAAAAAGGAGAAGTGAAGAAGGGACTCCTCCCACGAAGGAAGGAGGAGTCCACCCACCTATAAAGGGTGAACAACTGGAGCGCCATAGCCATTGCAGACCTGGAACCTCAACCAAGAGCCTCATACTGAAATAAGAACGAATAAACCTAAGAAAGCCAAGATGACCAACATGACCAACACCACAACCATTGCACCTCCAGGCATGAACACCACTTCTCACCCAGGCATGACCACCTTCGGAGTGAGTATGACCAACACCACAACTATTGTACCTCCAGGCATGACCACCTTCGGAATGAGTGTAACTGAAGCGTTACAGAACTCCTCCGACACAGCACGCAGATGCAGGCCATTTATTCGCTTAACCGACCTGGACTTTTGGGTCCTTGAGATCATATGGTTCTTCTACTGTTGCATGGGCGAATGGTCCATGAATCAGCCGCTAAGAATACTGGCCCTGGCTGTAGGGTGTCTGAAAACAGCGATTGAAAACATCTATCGAGGATCGCTGTGGCTTACCCTGACATGGTTCGCTACATACCTCCTGGGGAGAATCCACATCGACTCTACTCGCTGCGGTCTAGTAAAAGGTGGAATGGTGATAATCTGGCTGGTAATCGACGTCGCTGCAGTTTTCTACAACCCCCTGAAGATGGTCTCGGCAATCATCGAGGCCTTTCTGGCGGTTGCGGCCCTGACGTATCTCGTGGTCATGACCATGGCTATCAAAGAAAGAGGAAGAGGGCGTTGGCTCCACAAGATCGGCGCCATGGCTCTTTGGGGCATAGGTTGGGGCATAACTGTCGCCATCTACTGGTTGGGTTCTGAATCATCAATCGGGATAGCAGCCTGGCTCATGCTGTATGAGCCTTTGTTTCCAAGAAGGGTTAGGCCTACAAGCCCAGGCCTAACACCTCCTCCAATGGTGTTGGCATCTCCATGGCTGCATTCTCTGGCTCTGCGGCGCTCTGCAAAGCGCTCCAATACTGAGAGGGGGCCTTAAAAAAGAATGAAAATAAGACCACCCCCTGCTTGCTAAAGCTTGGCTTGTAAAAATTGCGCTGAAAATGTAATGATTAATGAAGTCTTTGTGTTCAACAACATTCAGGAGGAGGTCTGCTGTGTCCGCTGTGGGATTCCTCCGGAGCTAATGTTGCACCTGTGGGAGGTAAACCAAGCCCTATGGTGCACCCAATGCTACCTGGGGCAATTCCCGGTAGGAGCAGCCAGCGGCCTCTTCTGCAAAGGAAGTACCCCTTATATGCCTGCGATGAATGTAGTCGACTGTATGGAATTAGAGGCTAAAGCAAAACCAGTGTGGACTTCCGCTGGAAGAACCCCACCAGAGGTCCTGCTCTATGCTGATGGTGTATACTGCCCAGTATACACAAAAATATGGGCGTATCCTGATGGCATCCGGGTGTCCAGCACCCACCTCACCGATGGCCGCTTCGTCGTCATTGGACCATGCCTGCCCGCCCTGCAGTATCCAGTACCAACTCCAGAAGAAGACAACGACACGGCAAGCATCACGGGTGTGGAACACCGAGACGTGGGTAGCCAGACGATGCTCGCAGGAGTAGTACCAAATCTAATGGGGATGTGGGGATACGACGAGGACTGCGGCGAGCTGGTGGAGGTAATCCCTGAAGGATTGATAGTTCCAAGCGAGGAGGAGGACAAAGCAGCAACCAGCCCCGTCCCTACTCCGGCCTCCCTCTCCCCAGACAGCATTCTGAACCAGAATGTGTTGGCCCTGGTCCTGAGCCTGGACGAGCAGATGAAGGATGCCATAGATGACGAAGAAGATGACAACGCCCTCCTGGATCTCCAGCCACCAGGCCTGGAGGGCCTGATAGTGCTCGACAGCTGGCAACACGAATCCGAGCCGGAGGACGACGTTCTCATCATCACCGCCGAGGACGACGATGAGTTCCTAGAAGATTACTTGGGGCACAATGCGGCAGCTTGAGACCTCAAGAAGGGGGTGTCAAGAAGAGTTGACCTCTCAGAGCTGCCTCGATAACATGTCGACACATTCAAGGGAGAGAAGTCAGGCTATAAGCGCACAAAGCATATATTCAACGATGAAGTGTAACCAAACAGATAAAATGTATGAATAATATAACGAAATGTTCTAATCAAATATGTAACAAATGTTTAACTGCATAGAAGTGATTTAAACAAATGTAATGAGTGTTTAACAAATGTCTGTGACTGGAGCTGAGATAGAAATGTATTAGTCAGAATGACTTGCAGTAATCAAGACCAGATGTTGGGTGTAGTCGAGAGAAGAATCTAGAAACTGATGAAATAAATGAGTCATACAGGCAATGTTCGGCTTAACGCCCTTTCCAGAGGGAGGGGGGATGAGTCATGGACCAAACAGGTGGGGGCTGATCACAGCCCATATGAGGAATATAAGGAGACGTTTTGCATGCAGCAAAGCTGGGATTTCATCGCGGATGCCGTACCAAGTGCATCGGAGGAAGATACAGACGCCTGCAACTGATGTATTGAGGGCTTCGTCTCTGTTCACGGAAAGGAGACCTCTGTTCGTGGACATTGAGATTAAAAGACGAAGTTTCTAACTCTCCCCACTGCTTGACTTTTAACATCTGGACGACGGAGAAGCCGCTGCAGCCTAGAAAGACTTTGTACTGAGTTTTGAGGAACTGTTGAACGGGCTCCGTTGCAGAGCAGGAGGACCGAGGGTCCGGCCGGACCTTCGCTCCTAACAACTCCAAAAGAACCATCATCGCACCATTGAAATCCAGCTCCAACCGAGCCGTCTCGGCGACTAAAACTAATGAGTATAATCGAAGAAGATAATTAAATTGACTAATCATGTGTAGTGACATTTTATGTGAGCTGTAGCTGTACCCTTGCAAACTAACTAAATATAACCTGCAATAAATATCTAATCTGCATTTAAAGTGAAATTCTCAAGTGCATTAATTTGCTCAAGTAGTAAAGAGTTCCTCGTGACAGTAAAAAGTTAAAGCTATTGTATGTCTAACAACTGAGTTCTGAAAGGTTATCCTAATGACAGAATCCACTTAACAATCCCTTACGGTTTTAGCAAGAATTAATCCTAGCCGTTAAAACCTAACCTGGCATTTACCAAGAGCACGGATCCATAAGAGGGAAGCTGCCATAACCGACGCGACTGGTGGGAGTGCCCGGGGCCAGGACTGGTCTCTCGGCCGAGCGCGCTCTGACCGGAGGAAGCAGGGTAGACGTCGGGAGTAACGGCAGTTAGCGGAGCCAGGCGAGTTCCCTCGCCAGAACACCAGCTCGAGAATCTTTTAATAGAGAGCTGAGTCAGTAATTAGCCCCGTATCGGGCCAGAAGTACCCAGGATCTAACAAAGTATCAGCAGGAAATTGTTAAATGTTACGCACCTCCCGTCATGTCAAATTCCTTGTATGTTCAACATACGATGGCAATAAACGGTTTCTGATTCTGAAAAGTACTGGTTGGTCCCTGTGGTCCCTGAGACTGACACACAGACACACACACGCACGCACACACACACACACACACACACACAGTTCACTCACTGTTGCTGCTGTTCAAATTCTTAAAAGTTAAAAATAATCTCGGCCACTCTTCTCCCAAGAATTTAGCATATAAAGATCTCCAGACATTCGATAGGCTGAGATCTCCACTGTGAGTGATATCTGACTTTATGTGACATTTGGATTGTCAGTACTGGAGCATTGATATTAGAGCAGAATTTTACTATTGCAGCCCAATGTAAATATAGTAAGCTGTGTATTAATCAGGCTGATTAGATCATTCAAAGGCACGATAGCATAGGTTAGGCAACACAACCACTTAGTTTCGGAAAAACCTCTCTGTTGAGCTAACGAAGGCTAAATGTTCAGTGAAAGGTAAACAATGTCCCCTCACATTACCGGAGCGTGTTCTGCACTGAGTAATGACAGTGTTGGGTGTACATTGGACTTACTTACGTGGTGCCATGGAGCCAAACAAAGTGTCTGTATTTGATGCCCTCGAGATGAGAATGGGCTAAATACTTCCTTCTGAAATGTAGTGGAGTAGAAGTATCAAGTAACGCTGATCAAATAAATATTATCAGTTGATCATTTGATCTGCATATAAAACCAGTGAATTACATTTCTCTCAGGAACTATTTGATTGTAACAATGAAGATTTCTTCAGCATTTCATTGATTGGATCATCAGTTCAGTCTGCAGACGAGGTTCACCTCTCGTTCAACAGGACTCTGAGATGCCCTGTGTTTCAATGGGATGGACAAAGTCAATGTGGTTGGCCATGACTGTCTAAAACATGCTAACCTATAAGTCATCATAATGTAATTTTGAACATGCTGGCATGCCCCGTTACGCACCATTGATTTACAGAAACAGGCGGTCTGAGCTGCTGGCAGACTTCCCTCCCCGAGCCTCTGGGACAGATGTCTGCTCAGTCGTCTTCCATGTACCTGGATCAAAGAAGTGTGAAGGTGGTTCTGAGAAACATGCTCTTCTGTGTGTTTACTGCTGGGAGTTCAGCATCATCATCTGCAATGGTAGTCACATGCAGTGTTGTCATGATGGAATGCATTCCACTGTCACCTCTTCAAATTAACTGTTATGTGGAGCTTTGTTTTGCTGCATTAACTGATCATGTGCGCTGGGAAGCAAATAAAGGGATCTGGGCAAAAAGAAAGCAGAATTTTTAACCTTCAAAGTTTATATCCAAACATGATTTCCATGATTTATCATAAAGCTTTTGTAGATGACAGTGATGCGCATCCTGAGAAACATGACCCTGTAAGCCTGTTGTAATGAAGAGAGACTATCGGAGCAGCAGATGCGGCTGAAATGAAGTCTAATAAATCCACTCCTTTTTAACAAAGTCGGTACCTCTTGAATTAACCCGAGCAGAGGTGGATTGGTCAAACAAACGTGCAAATCTGCAAGCACAATACAAGGCAGATATGAAACGTATCCATGATATGTATTTTTGGTCATCATTCATCGTATTCTGTGGCTTGCTGAAATGTACAATGCCAACATTTTTCTGCCGACAGGGTTGGAATTTACACCACATCTGTAAATCTTGGGCCCACAATAAACACTGAAGAACTGGCTCATGGTAGGACTATAAACTACAGACCCCTGATGTACAGCAAAGCCAACATATTTCATCACACTGGTCATAAATGGTGCATAATATCTGTTATTTTGAAATACATCAAGACTGTGTCATCAGCTCTTCTCAATAAGAGAAACTCGGGGACAGCGTGGTCGACTTCCTCGTAACAAGGAAAATAGAGGCGTCATATTTCTTTGCACCCCCTGAGCCATGCAGTAAGATACAAATTATTTTCCCCTAGAAACATCTGCAGGCGTATACAGCAAACCATTAAAAACCCATAATCCATGAATCACAGCAGCAATAAACATGTTCTACCCCTTTGCAGCCATTTCCCTGACCCACTCTACCTCCTTCCCTTGGGCATTCGGCACATAGTTAGCAATCCCTGCTGTGGTTCCCTGTCCGACTGCTAACTCAATTCTACATCCCGAGGCGTTCCACGTCTCAGACAGGAAGTGCCTTTGAAGGTGCCCTCAGCTCTCGGGAGAAATGTATTATGAGGCAAATCTATAAAGAGCGAAATGATGGAAGAGGGGAAGTCTTCCTGTGGTTCATCTCAGCAAGAGGTGATGGCTGTTTGTGGGATATGAGATCATTTGAGATCATGTATTTATACCACACAATCTCTCAAATATGTTCCTGTGCTTTGTGAGTAATGCTATCAAGATGACTGACATTATATATATATATATATATATATATATATATATATATATATATATATATATATATATAATGGGCTCTATTATTATAGATATAATGTAATAGGTTATTACATAAAAAATGGTTAAATAAATAGAGCAACTTCTCTCTGCTCACATTACTCCACTATGTCTTTACAGAGACAATAGTTGTTTGCTGCTGTACTAGTACTCACATTAAATATCCACATCAGATGTACCACCTTTAAAAGAAGGCTTTTATATTTAGCATGGGAACCCTTATATCATTACATTAACAAAACCGTTAAGTGCTCATGGGTTTCCTATATCATGTGCTGATTACATTATTAGCTTTTTTTAACATTAAAATTATTTTATTGTTTGCATTGATTGAACTATGAGTTGCTCGACATCCACATTAAGAGTAGGCTTCGGGCTTTTAACACGCCGGTTGTGAGGGCTGGCTCAGGTTTGCCGTGGACCAGCTCTTTGTGATGCTGCTGTAGGCCGAGACTGCGCAGCTCGTCCGTGTATACAGGAACATGCTTCATTGCAGAAGTATTTGTGTTTGCGGAGCCAAATAAATGAAATAAACAAATACAATCATAATCTGGTGTTGCTTAATAAATGGCACATTTAGACCAGATCACAGCCATACTGCATTAATACAGCAGAAAACAACAGTTTGGTATGTAAAGGTATAGTGGAGTAATGTGTGTTGTGGACAAGGGGCTGAGAGATGAAACCACGCCCACTTCTGTATAACAAATGCCTCAATGCAGTGTCGACAAATATGACACTGCTACAGCAGCTCGTATAGCATGGGTACTGAATCTGATGGATTCACTGTTTATCAGACCATGAGACAAGAATGACACCCGGCAGTCCCTCCGCCTCGCTCCCTGCTGGGACACTCCTTCGCTGGGAGAAGAAGTCTGCTCTGGAGACACACCGCCAGCCCTAACCTAGCACCTCCATCTCTGCTAAGGCAATACATTCGTCCCAAGCGGTTGACTCTATTTCCAATTTTGCTTTGAAAGATTCTTATTTTAAACAGTTGGTATTTTGAGTAATTTTTCAATCTGCAATAGAGCATCAAGCCCACGTTAATAGCCTCTGTTCTCTGAGCTTTGTTTTGGTACATCAACTCCTGGATGACATCTCTGAGAAATCTTACATTTAGCTGTCTGACACCTGCAGAGACCCTGATATATCATGTCTGCTTGCATAGTCAGTGCTGTACATACATTTTATAGCATTTGAAAAATGTGTATTCTTGCATCTGGACAGAATATTAATAACTCTCAGATCTATTTTTTAGGAATGGCTGCTCTATCCTTTACTGAATTAAACAGCTCCGTACCTGACTGTCAAGTTGGCTTATTCAAGGTCCTCTCGATTTCTTCATATTTGTGTTTTCTCAATCGTTGGTTTTCTTACCGCTGTCCCAAGCCAGGTTGAAATGTCCCAGGATAGACTGTCTGCACTTACTCAGGTACACCAGATGACCTGCGAGAAGGAAACACAAAGTAACTTTGCCAATGAGAAGTAAAGGATCAGTCGTTCATGGATAATGATTCCTGAGGACTACACGTCACACCTCAGGATTACTTGTAACATCGTATTGCCCAGCTGATGGGGGTGTCTAGGCTCCAGTTCACAGCTGCATGGCAGAACAGGGATTACTGTGAAGGAAATGTACAGCAGCTTGTCTGATAGGAAACTGTGCTCCCGAGTGTCAGTGATCCGTATCAGCTGCCAAAATCCAGGGTATAGAATCATGATGGTCTGCTGAGGACACAGGGACATGGACATGGACTTCAGTGGGAGATGGTTTGGTCCTTGATGGACCAAGTAGACTCCATTAGCATGGGTCCAGAATGCCTCAGCTACGCTGTGTGGTCAGCAGAACATACTCTGTCCCAAACCACTAGTCATTGATGCACATCAATACAAATCAGAAGCGATGTGGTTAATAAAACACAGAGAAAGACATATTCTACAAGAGTTAATGACATGAAACTTAGATGTCCAGAGGGCCGTTGCCTCCATGAAGTCTATTAATTCCTGATAATGTACACCTCGAAGGGCATTATCGCGGTCACTTGCCAAAGAAATATAAGTCAAGGCAAAGCAAGTTTATTTGTATAGCACATTGGTTGGTTCATAAGGTAGCAGCAGATCAGAGATGTATTTTGGCCCTAAACCATTCAGTGCTTTGTCAACCAACAGCAGGATTTTAAAGTCAATTATTTGTTGTTGGACAGGAAGCCAGTACAAAGACCTCAGAACTGGAGTGATGTGATCCACCCTCCTGGTCTTAGTGAGGACTCGAGCTGCAGCATTCTGAATCAGCTGCAGCTTTCTGACGGACTTTTTACAGAGACCTGTAAACACACCGTTACAGTAGTCCAGTCTGCTGAAGATAAATGCGTGGACAAGTTTTTCCAAATCCTGTTGAGACATAAGTCCTCTAATCCTTGATATATTCTTCAGGTGATAGTAGGCTGATTTTGTAATTGTCTTGATATGGCTGTTCAGGTTGAGGTCTGAATCCATAACTACACCTAGATTTCTGGCTTGGTTTGTGGGTTTTAACATCAGTGACTGAAGCTGAGTGGTGATTTTCAATTGTTCGTCCTTGGTACCAAAAACAATTACTTCTGTTTTATCTTTGTTTAATTGAAGACAATTCTGGCACATCCAGTTGTTGGTTTGTTCAATGCAGTTACCCAGCCCTTGTATGGGATTATAGTCCCCTGGTGACATAGTTATGTAGATTTGTGTGTCGTCTGCATAATTATGATAACACACTTTGTTGTTTTCCATAATCTGAGCTAGTGGAAGCATGTAGATGTTGAACAGAAGAGGTCCCAGTATTGAACCTTGGGGAACACCACATGTCATTTTAGTCAGCTCTGATGTGTAATCAGCTACAGACACAAAGTATTCTCGGTCCTTCAAGTAGGATTCAAACCAGTTAAGTGCTGTGCCAGAGAGTCCCACCCAGATTTTTAGTCTTTCTAGGAGTATGGCATGGTCGACAGTGTTACTGGATCTCAGTGCTGCATTCGACACGAAGACTGAACTCCTGCCATTGTCAATGTATAAGTGGATGTCGTTGAAAACCTTAACAAGAGCAGTTTCAGTGCTGTGGTGCTGTCAAAAGCCTGACTGGAAAACATCAAAGCAGTTATTTACGGCCAAGAAGTTGGTCAGCTGTTGGAAAACCGCTTTTTCAATTATTTTACTTAAAAATGGGAGGTTTGATATTGACCTATAATTTTTCATTGTTGCGGAGTCTAAACTAACCTTCTTTAGGAGTGGTTTAATAACTGCAGTTTTTAGGGCTTGTGGGAAGACACCTGAGAGAAGGGATGTGTTTACAATATGTAAGAGATCAGTGGTCATGCAGTTTGAAATATTTTTGAAAAAGTGTGTTGGTAGAATATC
Organism: Melanostigma gelatinosum; assembly: GCF_949748355.1. Classification (NCBI taxonomy): domain Eukaryota; kingdom Metazoa; phylum Chordata; class Actinopteri; order Perciformes; family Zoarcidae; genus Melanostigma; species Melanostigma gelatinosum. Next base: position 2,741,706 of record NC_136635.1, on the reverse strand, counting down.
CAAGCAGCAGGAGGATGACTTGTATAATGTCTTCTAGGCTTCTACGGTCGATTGAATGAAATTGTGTCATGATATTTGAATGGTTGCTATTCAGAGATCGGGACAACACATATCCTGTGGTTGATGTGGAGGCACTGACTGCTTGTCTAATTTTCTGAATTTTGTCAGTAAAAAAGGAGGCAAATTGATTGCATGCCCAGGTGGATTGGAGCTCAGCAGCTACCGACACTGGAGGGTTTGTTAGCCTGTCGACGGCAGCAAATAAGGCGCGTGTATTGCTCTTGTTTTTGGTTATGATGTCAGAGAAGAATGACTGCCTTGCATTTCTAAGTTCCAAATTATAATTGCGAAGTCTCTCTTTATAGATGTCACAGTGAAGCTGGAGATTAGTTTTTCCCCACCTGCGCTCAGCTTTCCGACACTCGTTTCTCTATTTTGACCAGCGTAGCATTTCTCCAAGGAGATCTTTGCTTACCCGAGACAACCTTCACTTTAGTGGGTGCAATGGCATCAATAATATTTTTAACTTTAAAATTGAAGCCACCATTTATTCATATTTTCATGTATTTTGCAACCAAAATTAAAGTTTTTCAATGTTTCCTTACCTCCTCATCCCTCACTCCCTACCCTGGTGTTCTCATGTTTCCTTACCTCCTCATCCCTCACTCCCTACCCTGGTGTTCACATGTTTCCTTACCTCCTCATCCCTCACTCCCTACCCTGGTGTTCTCATGTCTCCTTACCTCCTCATCCCTCACTCCCTACCCTGGTGTTCACATGTTTCCTTACCTACTCATCCCTCACTCCCTACCCTGGTGTTCACATGTTTCCTTACCTCCTCATCCCTCACTCCCTACCCTGGTGTTCACATGTTTCCTTCCCTCCTCATCCCTCACTCCCTACCCTGGTGTTCTCATGTTTCCTTACCTCCTCATCCCTCACTCCCTACCCTGGTGTTCTCATGTTTCCTTACCTCCTCATCCCTCACTCCCTACCCTGGTGTTCTCATGTTTCCTTACCTCCTCATCCCTCACTCCCTACCCTGGTGTTCTCAGTGTCCACCTTAATAAATTGAGCTTTTCGCTTTCATGACCCTTCAGCTTTGCCCGTCCAAAACCGTGGCCAGACATTATCCAGACATCGAAGCTCTAACTGTTTGATAGAATCACGTTAGGCCTTTTAACCTTTTGACCTTTTAATAGCCAACTGTTCGATCAACAGCTGATATGTAGTTGGAGATGAGTCTGATGCTGCTGTACTGTATGACTGTAGGCTACTGCAGCCCCCAAGCTAACGATAGATATCCATCATTCATTTAGCCATTTACACACTGTGCCTCAAACATCAGTGTAAGAGCCTCGGTCAACCCGCTTTTCTGCATCTTTCCCCCAAAAGGGAGCACAACCTTGGTGATGACGCAATGCTGATCTAGTCATTAGCTTGGAGCCATAAAACCCCTCTGTCTATTTTAGAACACGGCAGAGGAATAAATGGGAGATCAGGCTGTGTGGATTTATTCTTGGTGTAACTGACGACACAGCAACTCGTCATTATAGTGTTTTTCATTGACACCGGTTTGTGTCAAGTAGAAGTTTGGAGACATTTACTTCCTCTGTTAACACTGTTGCCCACTGTATTTCCCCTAAACGGAGTGGTGACAACAGCCTACTCTGGATGACTTATTGAATACAAAAACTGATAATATAAATCGACTGTATCTGACAATATAAGTGAAAAAAATCGATCTAGAACAATGCAAGACTCCAATTACAACATGTTTAATCAACCACAGAATACAGGACACGAAAGGTTCTCTCCAGCAGCAGCAGGAGGAACATGATAGAAAGATATTTTCAGAGCATTACTTTGACTCCCAGTGGACCAAAACACAATGGATATACCCATAATCCTTTCGTCTCCCATCATAATGAAAGACTGAGCACAGCCTGTAAAAGAATGTTCAGTTACTGCTGCATCATGTTGGGACGCTGCAGCCACACCGGCTGCTCACCTGCACAAGACAACAAGTCTCTCTGGGAATGCTTTGCCTTTAGATCTGCCAACATGCGGTCAAAAAATGTAAAAAGATGCCTACGTCTTCCCGTAACAACATTTCCTTGACCTCAATGTAAAACGGCATGAAATCAAGGTGTGAAGGGTAATTCATAAAGATAACCGTGGTGCTAAGAGCATCCAACTGCACTTACAGGCTATGTTGCCAGTTATTGACATGGGTCTGTTTCCGCTTGAAATGTTGCTGCAGCAAGGAATTGTGGGACATCTTTATCTCCTTTCCTTTTGTCCAGGGACTGTTCAGTGTACCCTACGCTAAAGGACATAAGAAAGGAAGCATTGAAGCACCTTTCCTTAGCATTTAGAGAATTAGACCAGCTCTTGTGGCTGCCAATTAGATACTTTGTTTCAGTCAGAAGAGACAAGTAAATGATAATTGTTTATTATAAACAGATGACGTGTGATGTTAAAGTCTTGACAGAAAGTACTTGGCGCTCGGACTCTACGGGGAAAGTTGTAATCGAGGGCAAGATAGAATGGCAGGATGAATGAGAAGTAAACTTCAGTGCTAAGCATGCACAAGTGTTGTCTTCCTTCCTGAACTAACAATAGAGCTTCAATGTCACTCAATTAAGAACCTTCCTGAACAAGGTGGACCGAGAGACTTCCAGTCCAAACAACCCACAGCTGAAGTGTATGAGGAATACAATCTCTTCTCCAAAACTCTTCTGCACATGTTGTGACAATATCATTAGTGGCATTTTGGTATTAGCAAGAAAATAAAAGCGAGGAGATGCCCCACCGATGTATGGACACATAAAAACATGAAGCTCCACTGGATTATTGCTGCTTCACTTCACAAGTTTGACATATCTTCAAAACACCTTCACCCAAAAGAACAATAGATAGATTGCTCATGTTAAAGCCACATATTCAAAATGTTTTTTGTAGGAAGAAAATTAAATAGTTGTCTAGTTATAGGTATACGATGTAATCCAGTGTTGTAGAATGACAAACAACCCTTGAATGTTTTTTCTCACTATTACGTATCATTGCGTGGGTACGTAATGACGCACTTGGTTACGTCAGGTTGTTACCTCACCAGTCAAGATAGCGCAAGGTCGTCGTAGCAGCAGTTCGCCGTGAACATGATGTCTCTTGCTGCCCGGTCTGGGGCATTTTCCCCTTACATGCAAGCTACAGCGGCTGCTGTTGCTGGTCCCCTGAAAGCTCTGGTACCTGGGGTTGTTGTGAAGGGAGAGAAGATTTTGTTGGACCCGAAAAAACAGTTGCTCTGCCGCGAATCGCTCAACGGTCAAAGCCCGAAGACGGGGCCTGCTGTGACTGTTAGCATTAATGGTAAGTCTGTCATTGGCTCACCTTACTGCCTCAGCCGTTAGCTGAGTCAACTTTGTGTTGTTAACGTGTGTATTGGTTTACGTCTAACGTCATATCCTATGTGTGTGCTGACATGTGATAGTCACATTTATCACGTATATCACGGAGTGAGTTGGCCATAATTTAGTTAGCTTGGCTAACGTTAGCTGCAGGCTCTTCCAGGTTGTTAGCTAGCATATTGTTAGCCTAACTTAGGGCGCGCTACACTTGAGCTCAACATAACGTTGCTCATATTCCGTGTTTGTGTGACTGACGGCAACGTTGTGGGTCGGAACATGAACTATGGAGCTTGGATAGTCTTCCATCGATCAAGTATCGGTAACCGTAACGTTAGCCGGTGTTCCGGTTCCATGTCCCCCCTGTGACCGTTAATGTCATTGTGTGTTTCAAGGGCAGTGGTATAAGGTGGATAATATTTCCATAAGTCTGGTATCTTAGATGTACTGTACTAATGGCTGTACCCAGATCAGCTGTTACTGTGGTCTAACATTAATTATCCCAGCATGCAATGGGGTATTTGGGTGCCCTTCCATATGTCCTGCATAGGTTATGTTGCTCTCACTCTTCAACACTTGTGTTCTACTCCTATTGTGTAGTCTGTGGTTCTTTGGTCCAATGAATTGGGTTGAGTTTTTTGGTTATACTGTACTTTGTGTTTGGAGTAAGTCAGCCATAGTGTGTCAGCAGGAACATTGATGACCATCAACAATCGGCAACATTTCTGGAAGTAAACGTTTCTCATCCACTCTGCTCATTTTTATGAAGGTCATATAGAGGCATCCGTGTTAAATTGAGGTTGTTTCATAACCAGTGAAAAGTTGTTCACAGTAACTTTAAATAGATATCAATATCTTTCATTACAAAACTCAAATAAGGTGGCAGCTGGCTGGCGGAAGATCCCCTCAAGGTTTCCTGCTTGCTGGTGGCTATATTGTATGTCAATTCCACAAAGTATTACAATATTAAAAGTCTTTCTTCTGTTTAAAAAGTGCAAATGTTGGAAGAAAACATATATTACTCACCCATCTTTTGAGTGTGTACGTCTCCAGTCTGATCTTGAGCGCACAGCAAGTGCGACATTACATGGTGTCAACACACTACCTACCTGTCATCACAAAGTTTAATATCGGCACGTCTGATCTTAGCACAGCTGCTGTCATTAACCTGGAATTAATCAGATCAGTCAGTCAGTCGTAAATGAAATGCATAATTTAAAAAACTTTAAGTCAACTGCCAATAAATGCAGACATGTGTATACATTGACAAGTGAAGGTTCCATATATGTGAGCTGCTCCGGCACACTCCCCCACTAAACTGGCAGCACTTTGTTCGTGCTCACTCTAATTGATCTATGCCAGCGGTTCCCAAACTTTTTAGGCCGCGCACCCCCTTCTACATCCCGACCGGGTTCGCGCACCCCCCCCCCCCCTTAATAAAAAAAAAAAAGAAGCAACAGAGCCTTTTAAGCCTTCATAGCCGCATAACAATCGGACCAATGAGTGAACAGTTTGCTCACGCGTGGCATTTGTTTACAAGATTTAGTCCGCTGTTAAATGTTGCAGTGTGAACACAAACCGAACAAAGGAGCAACTGCAACAAAGCAAACTAACTGAAGGTGTGTAAACGCCCTGAAACACTGCAACAAAGTTTCAATAACTTTCAGTGACACAAGGCGTCACTTTTAAAGAGCAATACGGATGCGAGCACACACGCACAGGCTCAGAGGCAGATTATCACATTTCATTTACAATTAATGACTGACTAATGAAGCCAGGATGTCTTCGGACAAAGCATCGATGCGGCGACACAGTGTTGTTGGACACCGGGATCATGCACAACTTTTTTGCTTCTTTCTCCCCAATCATACATTCCACCATCTCTCTGGCAGCTGGCAAGCACACGTCTTCGGCGATTGTGTGCGGTAGCCCCTTTCTCGCTATTCTGTAACCAGATATGAAGCCCGTAGTGCGTCATTTATAGACCAACACATGAATGAGACTCCAGTTGTTTTTGGCTGTTTTGTAACTCCTCCAATTTCGATATTAAAATATGTAAGGGGCTTTTGACTTGCACTGGCATGCTTGGTGTTCAGGTGGCGACGTAAATAAGAGCTTCAGACTGTTAGCCAGAACCTCACTGCACACCACGCACTGTGGCTTTGGGCAATCTGCGTTGCCAATCCAAGTGAAGCCCAGACACACATACTTTTCATCATATTTCCTCTTTTTTTCCCAGTCTGCTCCGTCTCATCTTCCTCTGACTCTGGCTCGATATCTTCTCCCGGTCTCTCCCCAATAACGCACCTCTCCGTTCCCCTCGCCTCCGATTCCTCTCTCTCTCTCTGTCCCTCTCCTCTTTTACGACTGATAGCTTCAGATGTCCCACCTGACAGTTTTTAAATTAAAATTACATTTTTTTTAAATATTTAATATTATTACACCATCAGACCGCCATTACACTTTTCCTCTCGCGCACTCCCTAGAGGCAGCTCGCGCACCCCCAGGGGTGCAGTCGAACTGCAGTCGAACTGATGACCCGTTTGTTCTCGTCTGCAGGCTGTGCAGGAGTCCGATTTGCCCACACAGATGTCAGGGTACCAGACTTCTCTGACTACAGGCGCCCAGATGTGCTCGACCCCAACAAGTCCTCGCAGGAGAGCAGCGAGTCCAGAAGAACCTTCTCATACCTGGTCACCGGTGCCACAACCGTGGTGGGCGTCTACGCTGCCAAGACGGTGGTCACTCAGTTTGTTTCTTCCATGAGCGCCTCGGCTGACGTCCTGGCCCTGTCCCAGATCGAAATCAAGCTGAGCGACATCCCTGAAGGCAAGAACATGACCTTCAAGTGGAGAGGCAAACCGCTGTTCGTCCGCCATCGCACAGAGAAGGAGATCGCCACAGAAGCCGGCGTGAACCTGGCAGAGCTGCGCGACCCTCAGCACGACAACGACAGGGTCCTCAATCCCCGCTGGGTCATCGTCCTCGGGGTGTGCACACATCTGGGCTGTGTGCCCATCGCCAACGCTGGTGACTTCGGAGGTTACTACTGCCCCTGCCACGGCTCTCACTACGACGCCTCGGGCCGCATCAGGAAAGGCCCCGCCCCCCTCAACCTTGAGGTTCCCTCCTACGAGTTTCTAGACGACGACACTGTGATTGTTGGATAAATCACACTCCTCAGACTGAGCTCTCATTGTACAACAGCTTTCACTTTGTCAGCAGCATCAGTGTGACAGACGTCTTCTCAATATAGTGATGCGTTGGAGGAAACGTTGAGGTGTAATAATGCTGAGTTCATGTCTTGTTGCTTCTGCCAGCTGCTCACATCAATAACTGGTACATGTGGAGATGTTTCTATGCTGCAGTGTGTTTCACTCAGTGAACATGCCGGCTGTTGTTAGTTCTCTGATTACTTTACATAATGCTCTTTAAATGCAAATCATTTACAATATAGCATCTTGAGTTAAATGGGTGAACCCTTGGAGGATGCATCCTCTCCTCTTCCCGCCCCTGAAGCTCACGTCAACATGAAATGAAAACACCTGCTACTCTTAAGTTATAGTTCATCTCATTTGCAAAGAACAAATGTTGTGTTCAGGCCTGGTTAATAAAGATTTCTATTTTATTTGACAACCTGCATCCAGTGTTAAGCCTTTCTTTGCTTAAATGTAATTTTTCAAAATAGTGAAATACTAGTTATTGGCAAAACGCACCACATATCCTGTTAGTCATGGTGTGAGGACATGAGGTGTTTGGTGTGAAGTCATGTTGTCCGTTGCAGAGAGACGGTGGGCTTCTTAGGAATGAATTACAGAGATCATTGATGACCTGAGCGAGCAAACTGTTCACACTAATCAAACAAACTGGACTTTGGGGTCAAGTACTCTGATCTAGGCCCAGGTCGCTGGTTTGAAAGTATTGTACTTGAGTGCAATTCTGAGGTACTTTTTTTGAGTATTTCCACTTAATCACACTTTATACTTCTTAACCAAATTTCCAAGGCACATTCTGTACCATTAAATGTATTTGATAGCTTTAGTCTCTTTGCAGATTCAGACTATTGGTACAAAACGTAAATCAAGTATCAATGTGTATCAGTTAAACGATCCAGAAATATATACAGTCAATTTCATGAGCTCCACATTTACCAGCTACAACATAAAAGTAATTAACACATGAATGCATCCATAATTATAATCCAAAAATAAACTACTTTTTACTGAAAAGGGCAATTGTGCATAATGAGTACTTTTAGTTCTTGAAGTATATGTTGGTGCTAGTACTTTGTCTTTTACTTTCCTAAGATTGTGAATGATAAACCTTTACTTGTAACAGTAATGTGCTTTTGCTACTTTCACTTTAAGTGGCAATACGTATGATTTTTCGGAATCGTGTGCATAGTTTCATTGTTTGTGTGTTTACATACACTATAGAACAGTTGGGGACGTTCGCATGTTGCATTTTTTGCGGCCCAAATGCAGGTAGATGCCGGGAAGGCCGCTCAAAAGAGCAACATGGTTGCGGTGCGCAAGCGTTCCAAAGCCTCGTTTTTAGGGCTGTGGGATAAAATGGTTCAACTTTTGGAACACTGCAGTGCATACTGCATGTCATGTGACGAGCAACAACCTATTATAGCTGACAGAAATCTTTTCTTTATTTCTCAATTTATGGTAAATATATGGAGGAGAAGTCAACAATTTAGTGCAGGGCTACGCAGAGCTTTACAGTCTGTCAAACTGACTCTTTGACTCTTTCTGTTCAAGGATGTCACAACATCCTGTTAAAGCTCAGACAAATGTAGCAGTAAGGCTACTACGTAGGATTTACGGTGCTGGAATTCAATTTCTTTGTGTACCTTAGTCCCTGAGGGTTACTGCTAAATGACAGCAACTCCATCGTCAACGCAGCGCACAGGTTTTGGTTGCTTTGTAATGGAAGGCGGGACAGTAGCCTCCTAAGTTCCTTGGATAAAAGGGTGAAAGCGGCACAGCTGGTGTTTTCCACACGTTTCTGTGAGCGGCCCGAATGCAGCATTTTTTCCAGGCATGTCTCCACAGACACCCAGTTTTTAATCCTTCAACTTTATAAATATAGCAATACTTTCATCAGTGGGCTATGCGATAGATAGTGACTAAACAGACATTTATTTAAATAAAAATCTTCAAGATTGCCACTTTACAGACCGGGGACGTGACTAAAAAACGCCAAATATTCGCCTGAGTTTTCTACGTCTAGGGCCTTTATTGCAAAAGTTAAGAGCGGAATGAGTGAATCTGGTCTGTGCCGCCTTTATCAAGTTTGAGAGGAGTCGCCTTAGTTCAGACGGCAGAGCCTCCATGTTGATTTATAAATAAAAGCCAACTCAACCAATTCAGCACATGATTGGTTAATGCCTTTATTATCGGTGCGAAAGCTCAGAAAAAGAGTTTTCGCAGTGTAATATTTGCCTTCTATGTGAAAGTACTCATGACAAAAACAGTTCCAAAAATATATTGGTGTGCAAATGAGTCACACAAAAAACCCGCCCCAGTGTGTAAAGACCTTAACACATGAAATTGTTAGGGGCCCTTCAAATACCAGGTTTTTGCGCCCTCAAATCCACTGTAGAAGCGAGGAAGGCATGTCCAAGAGCAACACCAACGTGATACGCAAGCGTTCCTCAGCGCCTATTCTTCAGGGCGCAACATCCGCACCCCGGGATGAAAATAGTTAAACTTTAACACTGCAGCGCATGTTATGTGATGAGGAACAGTCAATCACAGCTGGCAGATGTCATTTTTTAACTTCATAAATTTGAGTGTACGGTAGATTTATCAAGATGTTAATAATGAAGTGGACCACCCAGAGCTTTACGATCCGTCCCACAGACTTTGTTTAGTTAAGTTCTGCATGGTGCTCTGTGTGGCTCCACTGAGTATTTACACTTGTCAATTTTGAGATTTTCGGGCTATTTTACATCCATAATGTCTTTTCAGAGTAGCAGAAAGGAAACTTCACCATAATTCAACAAAAGTTATCATTAGATACTGCTTAATTTGCATATTTAAATATAACACTCGGAAAAATTGTAATACAAACTCCAATGTCATGTCATGTAAGTAATAAACCAAGTTCCATGTTGGTATCCTTTCACCTGTATTTAACCATTGCAAAATGTATGACATTTTATTACATGAAGGCTTCTTTGATCGGTTTCTTTGATCGCTCCATGTCATTTGACCCTCATGTTAAGCAGCTGTCCAGGTCATGTTTCTTCCATCTAAGAAATATCAGTAAACTGAGATCTGTATTATCAACGCCTGAATTAGAAATGATCATACACACATTTATCTCCTCTCGCATTGACTACTGCAACTCACTTTTCACATCACTCAGTGCATCTGCTCTTAACCGTCTGCAGGTCATCCAAAATGCTGCCGCCAGATTACTCACCAGGACAAACCGACGGTCTCACATCACCCCCGTACTCCGATCTCTCCACTGGCTTCCTGTAGCATCTCGGATACACTTCAAAATTCTCACCATCACTTACAGAGCACTTCACGGTCAGGCTCCGACTTATGTAGCTGATCTACTTCGCTCCTATTCACCCGCCCGCACTCTCAGGTCAAACGCTCTAGGTCTTCTGTCAGTCCCACGCACACGATTTAAGAGCCGTGGTGACCGAGCCTTTGAGGCAGTGGCCCCGAGGCTCTGGAATGCTCTGCCTGCCACTCTGCGCCTCGCAGATACTGTGGATACTTTTAAAAGCCAGCTCAAAACCCACCTGTTTAGGCTGGCATTTGTGTAAAAGTAAACCCATGTCCTAGACCTGCTCTTAAAATATGTTTTACATTTTTATTTTATTTTTATTTTATTCTTTAACATTTTTTATTCACTCTGTGTAGATAATTTATTGACCCTAGGGTCACATTGTGTTTTTTATGCTTTTAAATGTCTGCTCTGTTAAGCACTTTGTGATAGTACTGTCTGTGAAAAGCGCTATATAAATAAAATTCATTCATTCATTCATTCAAGGCGGTTTTCTCGAAAGCAGAAAGCCAGAAATCTCCAGTTAAGAAGCACTTACATCCAAATGTTCCAATTACATTTCTATCTATATTCTGAAGGGTTCGTTCATATATCATTCATAGCCTTTTTTATAGAACATTTTATTCCTAAAAGCATTGTGAAAATGGATTTTCTTTAAAGGCTGTTGACAGTATTTTCTGACAGAAAGAGAACTTCCCTATGTAAAAACCTTTGCCTCTAATATGTCAACAAAATGAAAACAATTTTTAAGCACTCTATCCAATGTTCAGATTTCTGTTCTGGAAATGTATACAAATCCATACATATTTTATAAGGTAATTCCTCCTTTGCATATCGAACATATTTTTTTGAAAAATTGTAGTATAAAAAATTGTTATCTTAGTGTAGGTAACCAACTGGGGAAGTTTCATGGTGATATCTTATCTCGTTCACGAATTAAGGCCACGGCATGAGAAAGGAAGTTTTATTTGAAATGACTGGAGAACACAGGAACATTGGTTAAGGGTCTTCTTCGGGGGGGAAATGGGGTTTAGGGGAGAGATGGAAGGGAGCTAGTTGCCCGAGGATGAGTGTGAGCCGAAGTTTGGACAGGTGGGGGTTGAGGGGAGGGATGAAAGGGAATCGATTGCATGGGGATGAACGGGGCCATTGTGTTGCGGCTGGAGCATCAGGTATCTCTGTGTGTGTGTATGGGGGGTCAAGAGCCAGACAGAGTGCACGTCCAGAAGAGCTTCGTGCTTCATCATCCCCCAAAAAGACCTTACTGGACAAGGTGAGCTTGGGCTCTATGGACTTGGGAAGACCAGCGGCGAGAACTTGTGTGTGGTCTGAAATTGGGGGCGACCGTGGGGTTAAGAGGGTTGTCTGGTAACCGGAAGGTCAACGGTTCGATCCTCGCCTCGGACGCGTCGAAGTGTACCTGAGCAGCCCACTGCTCCCTATATACAGGGATGGGTCAAATGCAGAGACAAATTCCGGGAAATTAAAATAAATTAAAACAAATCCCTGCCTGGATGCGTTTGTAGTGGCTGAAGTAAAGTTCGGGAGAAATCCCCGAGACTGATAGCTTCTTTTGGTGAAGCATGGTGGGTTAGGATATGTAAACCAGAGATTAAGATGGGTTCGAAAAGACTCCAGTACGAATTAAGACGGAGAAGGAAAATGGAGTGGGAGAGACCAAACTGGGCGCTTTTGCTTTGTAGATCTTTGTAGAGGCAAAGTACAGTTGGATGTTTTCAGGCTTAGTCATTTGGACGTCATAGAAGAAAGAAATACCGTTCCAAGATGGAAAGAAGTCTCAACTCCATTTTACGGGTGTGGTCCAAGACGATGAAGCTGTGGTGGGAACAGACAGGGACAGTAAGTAGGAGAAAAAGGGTCGACTTTGATGGATGATGCAGAATTCAGTTGTCCAAGCAGGGAAAGAAGTGGGCACTTGGTACAGCAAGGGGTGCAGAGGTAGTTTGAAATGCTCAAAGAGATACGTTGGAGTTTCTTAACTGGGAGGGAGGCTTGGAAGGAGAGTCAATCTAGGGCAGGGATTCCCAGACTTAAAAACTGACAATTTAATAAATAAATGCACTTCAGCTCCTGCCGCCAGACTGTCTTTTACGTACACACTAACTAGCCTAGCTTGTGCAGCTAACGTCATTCATTCAGCAACATTCATGCAAATATGAAAAACTGGCTGAAATCGGGGAAACTGTCAGGTGGGACATCTGAAGCCATCAGTCATAAAAGAGGAGAGGGAGAGAGAGAGAGGAATCGGAGGCGAGAGAAACGGAGAGGTGCGTTGGGGAGAGACCGGGAGAAGAAATCGAACGGGAGTCAGAGACAGATGAGATGGAGGAGACCGAAAAGGAGGACGGGATAGCACAGACAAATGGGGAGCACATCGGCCCATCGCGGAGTCAAGGTGAAACAAGAGGAAATATGGTCTGGGTCTGGGCTTCACTTGGATTGCCAATGCAGATTGCCCAAAGCCACAGTGCGTGGTGTGCAGTGAGGTTCTGGCTAACAGCTGTATGAAGCCCTCTTATTTACAGCGCCACCTGAACACCAGGCATGCCAGTGCAAGTCAAAAGCCCCTTGCATTTTTTATACCGAAATTGGAGGAGTTTGAGGAGTTACAAAACATTCATGTGTTGGGTCTACAAAACACGCAATACGGGCTTCATATCTGGTCAGTTACAGACTAGCAAGAAAGGGGCTAAAAAGTTTGGGAACCGCTGATCTAGGGTGATGCAGAGGAACTTCAGGGATGTGCTAGGTCCTACTGTTTTTGTGGGGGAAAGGGGAACACCAAGCTGAAGGGAAGTGGACTTGAGGGTGGAAGAGAGGAAGATAGTGTGACAGTGAGGAAGTTGTCCTGAATGTGAATGACAGATTGAAGTTTGTGGTTGTTGAGTCGGATCCAGCAGAGTGCTTTGGAAAGATAATCGAATATTTTGGGGCTGTTCTTCCACCCAAAAGGGAGATGACTGGCAATGGCGACGTAATGCATGGAAAAATGGGGAGGGAAGCAGACAGGGAGAGCAACGTAGCTTGATGTGGCTGTATGGATGGTAGTATTGGTAGTATTTGGTGCAAAGGGGAAAGGAGGTGGACCTGTTATGGTGCGTGCACTGACCCAAACGCAGAGACAGGACAGCAGAGTTCTTTCTCAAACCAGGATTCTTTCATTTTCTCCGAGGCCGAGAGTCTCCGGGGAACAGGATTCAGACTCGCAGGTCGATGCGGCTCGTTGGGGGCAACGGCAGGAACTGGAGGTCGCTGTGGCTCAGCGGCGGCCGGAACTGGAGGTCGCTGCTGCTCTGAGGCGGCAGCGCCCGGGTCCGGGGATCGCTGCACAGAACACAGAAGGCAAAGCCTGATCGTGATAAATATCCTAAACCAGTGAAGTGGTCCTGTAATGGCACATGAAAACAAAAAAGAAAGACTGCATGAACAAGGTCTGCATAATTTGTCTGTATATCTAATAAAGCTTGTTTTATTTTGACATCTGACCATGTCCCCATCTTTGTATGTGTGTGTGCGTGTGTTGTGGGGTTTTTTCCATTGATGATGCTCAGCTTCTTTGACTTTATGACTTATGGAAAACTCAATACCTAACTGTTAGGAACTCAGTAACGAACACCCGCAGAACACCAGAGAGATTGGATTTTCTGCAGTTCACACAGATTTATTTGCATCACAAATAATACAAGTAAACTGAGCTGTCCGGTGTCAACTAATTTCACAATAGCATTGTTCATTATGTTGTTGGGGTCTGACCATATGGTTTAAATATGTGCTGTGGACAAAGAGAATCAGGCCTTCACTTTGTCGAGCAAAGGGTTCATCCTGATTTGTAGTTGATAAGAGCAAAGGGATTTCACACTAGGGTGTGAATTTCCCCCCCCCCAAATAACCATGGTAACCGCGGCAATCTCATTGGCCGAGAGCCAAGAGAACCCAGGACCCCTGTGGTTCAACCCCTGTTCTACAAAACTGTCTGCAGTTTCACACCTCATTGCTTTTTCCCATCGACCTCCGTCGAACAGGGAGCACACCACGCTCTCTTCGCCCGGACCTTCGTCCTGGACGCATTAAGACACATCGGCCTCTCCTCCCCCCTCCAGCACGACGGAGACCACGAGGAAGCAACGGCCCTTCTCCCCTACTCAAACCCTGACAAGCCATTTCGCTGGAAGAAACAGCCCGCGATAACGAATCTGCTTCAGCGATCAGTTCAGTGCTTTTTGTTTCTTTTTCTTTTGGTGCACACATTCCGGCGAAGGAAAGACGACAACGCCTCCCTCCTTCACCGACGATTCCCGGTAAGACGCACGGACCACGCCGTCAGCCGAAGTTAGATCACCCTCCCTGCCGCGAGGATAGATCACGTCTGCGTTTGCTCCAGAGCGAGCTGCGCCACGACGGACCGAAACAGCGCCAGCTCAAACGCCGCGCTGAGAAGCACCCCCCCCCCCTTCCTCTCGAAGAAAAAGGACAACTTTGATCACGAACACTTCAACGAAGCATCGACAAGTAAGATTCTTGGCATTTGGGCATAGCTTAGCTTAAATTAACGTAAGTTTAATTCAGGTCATTCATTTATATATTGATATTCCCGTGTTTTTGTGTGTTTAAGTTACTGTCGCGTGATATTGAGATATGGCGCAACTCCTCGCGGACGAGAGAAGCTCCGCTGTATTCGTGTATTAACTGTGACTGTTTGCTTGGGATTTATTTGATTTCTTTTCATTTGTTTTACTACACTTCGTGTAGTATTCTCTGCTCATTAAATCAGCTCTGTGAGTGAAGTGTGGAATCTCGGCTATCGTACATAACTGCTGGCAGTTCTACCGACAACGGCACGTTGTGTACGATACGCCAGCGACCCCCATTATCACTACAACGCGGACCGCACGCAGAAGCTTGATTCATGAGCCCCACCTTTGCTCTCTCTTTCTTATCTCTGCCCCGGGGAAAACCCCGTCCAAACGAGCGCCTCACATCACGTGCTGCCCAGGCACACGTGATTACATACAGCAGCCTAACTGCCATTTTGTCCGAGTCACTCGACTCCGCCATCTTTGTAGTTTTTAGCTGTAGTTCTTAAGGCCCCTCCCCTTTTGGCCAGCGTCACTCGACGCCGCCATCTTTGTAGTCTCTAGCTGAAGCTGTAAGACTCCCCCTCCTTTTCACCCACAGACCCACACACACACACACACAGACATACACTCTCATCCATTTTATTCATTCT
Organism: Melanostigma gelatinosum; assembly: GCF_949748355.1. Classification (NCBI taxonomy): domain Eukaryota; kingdom Metazoa; phylum Chordata; class Actinopteri; order Perciformes; family Zoarcidae; genus Melanostigma; species Melanostigma gelatinosum. The sequence continues at coordinate 2,726,517 of NC_136635.1, read as the reverse complement.
TTAGTTTAGGCATATAAAATTGTATGATAACGTTTGTTGGTTGCAATAGTAATTGATTTGATCATTTATTATTTTTATTTAATAAACTCTGTTATACTTTCAGGAGCAGTCGTCTGTGATTACTTGTGCATATGTATTTGATAAGACTGTATGTAGTAGCCTGTGCTCGAACTTAAAACCTTCACTGTCACTGAATGTATAGTCATACGCAGACTATTGACATTATGAGTGACTACTAATTATGAGACTTAGTTTTATCGTTTGGTTATTGGTCCCTGTTCGCAGGGTGGTGCCCCGTTTTTATTAATAATCATTAATAATTGTTACATACATCAATAATTCTATTGATGTCAAGAATTCAGTTTCTTAAATGCTGATAACCCAAACACGCTCCTTTAGATCCCAACAATGTATACCTCCATTCTACCCTAAGTCCCCCCCCCCCTTCGGAGATGTCCTCCTCCTCTGAACTGTCACCTAGACAAGGTAAACTGTGTAACTCAGACAAGTCATAACAGAGGTTTCTTTTGATTAACCACAGTCTCCTTCTCCACTCGTCTTCTCCTGATTCCGCCTCTGGCCGCCCGTCACAGCGCCCGTCACAGCTACCGGCTCCCGTTCTTCCCCTGAAATCTTGCCCTACTTGTTTATCTACGTCATCCCCCCTCTATCTTCACCCGGGCTCCAAGGCCGCTTCACGAGACGAGAATAACATATGACAATGATACAGGCCAATATCACCGTATGAATGTCAATATACATGGCTACATTTTGAATTATAGATATGATTGATTTTACACAAATATATTTGAAGACACAAATACATTTTCTCCCACAGTGTGTATGCAAGCCTGCTTTACTGTGGAAGCACACAGCTCGCTGAGCTGTGCATGTCTGTAATGTGAAAGGGCTCAGATTAGAAACATCAAATTGAAATAGAAAATTGAAGGTGTCCTTTTCAAGGCGACAGCTGGAGTTTTGATGAAGCGAGTCCTCGTGCCTCCTGCTGTGTGTTGCACATTGAGATGAAAATAAGAGCTCAGTTACAAGAGCCTGCTTGGTTTTGAGTTGGGAACAGATACTCCATGACAGCACAATAAAGCCCAATAGAAGTTTCTTTTTTGCCTGCCTCTCTCTGCAGCGGGACCCTTTTCATGCTTGACACAAGCATCCGCTGATGTGATACTTAAGTTGTCTTAGTAATGCTGCCAGTCATGATCAGCACACTGCAGAGATCCTCCCCGTCTCAATTTGAAGGCTGTAAACGAGCATACATGCTGGAGGCACCGTGGCTCTGAGTACGCAATCACTGTCCTTCATCGTTTTCTTTCACACCCAGTCCCTTTATATCTACAGGTTGACTGATACCATTTCCCTGCACATATTGCGCGAACAACACACACACACACACACACACACAACGTGTTAGTAACATATATTCTAAATGTTTCGGCACCTATTCTCCAGCGTCAGATCGCTGATCAGGGTGTCCCATTTCACACATCTCCATTATGTCTTATGATTATACTTTAATGCAGCTCTAGTGTAAGTTCAGTCAGGAAGACTATCCTTCCACGCTTAGTCCTCTCTCTAATACGACTTCCACACTCTAGCGCAGTGGTTCTCAAACTTTTTCTGTCGCGCCCCACTTTGGAGGAAGACCAATGTTCACGCCCCACCGCCACAACAAAATTGTAACAAAATGGTTCATGTTGAACTTTTATTGAAATAACATTTTGTGACTCCTCCGTCTGTGCTTTTTCAAATAATAGAATAAAGAAAATTGCAATCACTTTCAAGTAAACCAGATTGCTCCATCAGACAAAACAAGTAAAATGTGCAATCACTTTGTTAGAACATTGCAAAAAAAGTTATATCTGTGCAAAAAGCCTCCTGTGGACAGGTGTTGTAAATTAGCATTTCGCTTCAAACACTTAACACAGTGCATCTGGGCTTTGTGCATGAATGTATGTTACAATTCTAATGCTACTGTGATGTCCATATCAAATAAAATAAACATAACATTATTATGAGATAGTATCTCATTATAATGACTTACAGGATCTGTATTTTTCCTCACAGTGGCGGAAACGGGCTTCCATACATTTCGCCATGTCTTTATTAATTACTTAAAAAAAATAAAAAAATTCTGAATTTACCCTGCGCCCCACCTGTAATACCACCTACCCCTGTAGTGGGGCGCGCCCCACAGTTTGAGAACCACTGCTCAAGCGGCACATTCTCAATTCCTGCGGTCACTGTCAGAAGTGTCATTCACACTATCAGCTCTTTAACAGCTGGGCGCTCCCAGCCAATAGCGCAGCGTCTCCCTCATCGTTAGCCTATCAGCTTGCTGCCTTCTCTGTTTAAATGTGCTGCATCCCTTCCTCTAGTTGTCCAGCTGCTGTTTTGTGCGACCCTCCTCCTCCCCAGCACCATCCGTCTTTGCAGATTCAGCACTCCAGCCAACTCCAGCAGAACCTTCAGCCACCACCACCAGTGTCTGGACTCCTCGGGTGGATCGATATTGTTCCGCTCAGGGCAATTGCCACCCGATCACAAATCTCCCCGTCAAGTTCAAGTGCCAAAGAATTTCTGTCGAACGCATCATCTGTCAGAATAAATAATGAATACAACTACTAATCATTCACTTGTCTCTCCTGATTGAAATAACCTTCATTTGAACTGCAGTGAAACTGCAGGAAACAGACCCTAACCCTAACAGGCTGCGATATCTGTCCAAAACTTTGTGGACGTTTACAGCTGTCTGAAGGAAGAAAGCAAAGGTCCACAGGCATGTTAACAAATGGATTAAAGGCAGTTTCAATCAACGTTATGTTGTTTGGATAAATAGACCCATAGCACAGGTAGAACAGCTACACGATGTGGTAGGTTACCACTGAGCCGAATGGCTGTTCCAGCGACTAACAGGCTTATTGCCTTGATTGGACAGCTACAGGGAAAGGTTCAGGCCTGACCTTAACCTATGAGCTCAACTCGCTCTCTGCAATCTACTGGTACACTGTTTTATACAAAAATAAGATCTAAGCCGTAATAAACTGTCCTTTAAGGCCATATGAAACCGGTGACCGCCAATGGCTCCTCCAGCATGTCCCTGGGAAAGATACTGAATCCCAAATTGCTCCTGAAGGCTGTTCCATCGGTGTGTGAATGAGCAGCAACCTGATGGGCAGGTGGCACCTTATACGGCAGCCTCTGTCATCAGTGTATGAATGTGTGTCAATGGGTTGATGTAGTGTACAGCACTTTAAGTGGTTGGAAGACTAGAACGTTTTTTTCCATGATCTACTTCGAGACCTTTTGTACATCCTCGATTCCTTTCCTCTTCTCCTCTCCTCACGTCCTAGTCCCACCTATGGCAGATGCGAGCAGAGGAGATGAGGGAGAGCCCCCAGGAGAGAGGGGTCGGGCAACCGGCATTTAACAAAGAGACATCTTTGCCTCGGAGCCGACATTTTAAAGCATTTTAAATCAATTACATTTGAAGTGGCACAGCTGCATCATCTGTCCATTGTTTTTGTAATACATCTATATTTTATTATCACTGTCAGATGAGCATAACTGCTCATGACAACGTACGTATGTCATGTTCTTGGGCCTTTGTTCAGTCTGTTTCCTGTTTACTTCCAGTGGGTAGAGTCCTGATTTACTTCCTGCCTTTGTTTGTTTTCTCACCTGATTCCCCACTCGTGTGTTCCAGTTAGTTCCTTGAGTATTTAGTCTGTCTTCCCTGTTTCATTTTGTGCATCGCGGCCATTCCTTGCTCCTGTTTCTAGTGATTCAGCATTTTGTTTTTTTGTATTATTTAATTTATCACCTGCTTTTTTTTGGACTCGCTGCTTTAAGTCTTTCGGGCAACAATACATCTTTGAACACCTTCTTCCTCCTCAGTCTGTTCTAAATTTGGATCTAATTCTTCTTGAATCATCACAACATCTTTATTATTAATTAAAGTCACAACGTGGTATTAAATGTACGGATGTCAAACGTTTTTCTTTAACACATATGGTATAGCCTTTATAGATTTAACTGTGTGAAGTACATTAAAATGTTAGTCTGAAAAGTACTATTCAAATAAGGAGTATTATGTAGAGACAAACACACTCCTGTCATTCTGTAAGACAACAATAAATACAAGATGTTTATATAATGATATGTACACTTGCTAACAGCACGTCGAGAGTATAGCAGTTGCATTGGATGTACAAAAAAGAAATATATATATATTTTAAGGTGAAACGTCATTCAGGAAAAAGCGGTTAAAACGGTGAAGAGCAGAAATCATTTTGAATTATTACAACTTATGAAAAGAAAAGGAACAATTTAATTTGTGGAGTTCTGCCATGGATCCAGACATTATCCGTAACAGCTGCTGAAAAGACTTCCTAAAGTCTCCTTTAGGGACTGGGACGTCCTTCAAAATGGATTGCTGAAAACAATTTCCGGGTCCAGAGGACGCGGAAACAAGAAGGCTCAGATCTGACCAAAGAGAAAGGCCCTCTGTCTGTGAATATAATTTGGGACAACTGGGATGGATGCAGTCACAATACTTTAGGTGTGTAGCTGAGATCAAAATGAAGGCAGAGTTTGAAGATGGTTGTGGTCCGGGTGTCTGTTGGGTAGGAAGTAGGGAAGGGGCCCCACTGGAGCAGGGTCACTTCATGACCCTGCTCCAGTGGGGCATTGCGGCTGTTGTAATCCCATTGCAAGATGCTCTCTAGTTTGTGTTGTCACACCTTTGTGTCTCTCTGGAGTGTGACATACTTGGCTCTCCAGATTCAGTTCATTTGTATTCTTATGCATCATTGTTTCTCACAACAACGTAAACGTCCCATGACGGTAACTGTATAGAACAGAGCATGCAGCAGCAGGGAGACAGAAACACAGGCTGATGCATTGACTCACCCTCACCTCAGCCTTGTGTCTGTGCACAAGCCGGCCACATGAGGTGAAGCTGTAACCTCGATGGGGGAAATCTGTTTCAGAAAGATTTTAGGGCAGTTGTGAGTCTGTCACCTGAGGCTACAAGGTACTCAGCGCCATCCAAAAGGAATGCTCCTGCCTACCCGCTGTGTACACACACACACACACATGCACGCACGCACGCACGCACGCACGCACACACACACTGTTTTGGTCTGTTTTTTTAGCAGAATAAAAGAAGCCATGGACGATCTGTGACTCCTGTCCTGCAGAAACACCTTCATCCCTCATGAAAATGTGCCAACATAAGCTGCAGCAGCACGTCACTGCAGAACAGAAAACAGTCTCAAACTCACGGCTCTACAGAGCTGCACTGTCAACAGTGCATGACTCAGATGGACTGGTGTTTAAATTATGAATGAGTAAATGTCTGGATTCTATTTGTGGAAGAACTGTGATCTGAAATTCACCTAAAAATCAACATTATTATAATATTGTTCTTCTGTACAGCTGTTTGTAGATCGTAGCTCCCAGACCAGGGCCCCCCTACTATTTACTACTCATACGACTAAAGTATAAAAAAATTAAAATAGGGGGAGGGGACAATGATCCCTTGCTCTGACCACAAGACTTCAAACACACCTGTAAAGTTTCGTCAGTGCACGGCTGTGCAGATTCGTTCTTAAGTGGCTTGTAGGAGTGAACTTGCTGTACTGACCAATTTTCTCGTATTTTGACACAATTGTACTGTAAACAGTGGTCCAGACCTTCATATGAAGTTAGTCTGCTGTCCAAAATGAGTTTTCTACTAATGGATTGTATATCTCATAACTTTGAACATAGGCCTAATGCATTGGCAGACAGATGAATGTTTGTTGTCGTGGTTTAGATTATCACAGGTGTTGTGAAAATAAAGCTATCTTTCACACTTAGAGCGGATTTAAGAATGAAACAGAAGCTCTCAAGAGGCGTATAGTTATATCAAAGCAATAGTTTATTTATCAACAGAGTTATTCAGCCCAGCAATCAAACATGCATGGGAACTAATGGTTGCACTCTCAGAGATTCACCATGAGACACACTTGGACACGGCAGTGTGAAGCTTAATATAGGGTTCCTCCCCTTGAGGCCCATTGGTTAAATTCAAAGATGCAGGCGTGGCACGTTTGTACGTGTATGACACCTGGTTGGAGGCCTGAACGTCCGTTCACATTGGCCCCTCCCAGAAGGCGTTTTCTTCTATCAGTGTGTGTGAGATGTTGCATGAGAGCGGACCTGTGAAGCAAGTTGTGAAGAGGGGAGACTACTTAGGGCGTTGTCCCTGCATCTCACTGTCTATTGTTCCTTCCTTATCTCTCTAAAGATGGCGGCCTGTTCCTTGTGGCGCAGTTAAGTCAGTAATCTCCCTCCTGCTTCTCCCTGGCCCTAGCGTGTGCTGTGGGCATTGTATAAGTGGTTAATAGAGCTGCATAAGCTAATGGTTATTAAAACTACAAATATGCTAGTGATTAATTAAACTGTATATAAGCTAGTGGCTGATTAAGCTGTATATAAGCTAGCTGCTAATTAAAGCTGCATATAAGCTAGCTGCTACTTAAAGCTGCATATAAGCTAATTTTATCAACAAATCCCTCTCTTGACGTCTGAAGGACGTCACTTTCTTAACCTTCCTACCCTGTTCACACGCTTGTGTCTGGCTCTGCCTCTCCTGACCCTACCAGGCTGGTCTGCTCTTCCCATACTGGGTAAGCTCCATAAGGAGGGGGTGGTGGTGGTTCCTTGGAGAGGGCAGTGGTGATAAGACGGCCAACCAAAGAACGAATACAGGGTATTATACAACATCCACATGACACCAGTATTGCAACGAACACTCCTGCTGACACTGCTATTGACAAGATCAGGTTCTTCCATTTTCCAAACATGTTTTCCATCCAATCTCCAAATGGATTGTTTACACCTGATGCTTCCTGCATTTCTTTTGACAGTGCCTTCAGACTATTCAGTGCTTTTGTGACTGAACCGTCCGGCGCAGTGTTGTTGGGGATGATAGTGCAACACAGGTCTCCAAACATTGAGCAAAAGCTCCAAAGCCATTCTGTTTTGCATAGAAATCAAAGAAGTTGGGGCCAGCTGCTCAGCCAGACCCTCTATTGCATCCCTAGTATGATTAGCCAAACGAAGAACATTGTAATGCACATAATTGGTACGATCAACATTTTTATTCACTGTTATCCATGGAATTATACTCGCGATACTCTCAAAACCTGCTGCAATTTGGTCTACCAATTTGTATTCATTAGGCACTCCTCTGGGCACTCCGATTGCATCTATGTAGGTTGGACCTTTGTCCAGACTGAACTCAGTTCCAGCTGCTCTTTTTGCTAAGATATGTCTGCGTCTGCGTTGGGTCAGGTTTTGTACTTTGTTTTGCTCCTGTAGTATTTTGTCTCCCACTAAGGTAAGTGGCATTGCTAGCCTCACCATAGCACACACTCCCATTGTAGATGCTGGTATGTTAGAGAATAAGCGCAGACCCCCACAGTAGTAGAATAGTCCTCCCCTAGCCCAAGAACCTATCTCTGAGCCTGGTCGTGTCATGTTGCACCAGTCTTCTGGCACTCTGCCTAGGTTGGTTTGAGCTCTATCGTTGGTGAAATGGTAACAGACATATCTGGATCCTAGTCCTTTGTAAGCTTTGAAATAACCTACTGCAGTTTAGTTGTCAATTGGCGGAAATATGGATGCCAGAGTCGTGCAATTTGGTGGAGTAGCCATTTTAGTCATATTTGTCATGCACGCGTATCCTGTTGGGTCAGATTCAGGATATAGTGGTGCTGGTTCGGTGAACATAGCTGGTCTAGCTGCAGCACAAGCTACACAGCCACTCATTTTGTTTTTTATAGCATTATCAACAATTCAATTTAACCAAACATTGTCGTTTCCATGTCCTGTAGCTAATTGGATCACCTGTTGGTGGTTGCTGAAAAGTCAAATTACAAATTACAAAACAAATTACCCTGCATTTTGCGTCAGATCACCTCGGACCTCTGCTAGAGGTCTGGACGGCTCAGATGCTGGGGCACAGTGTGACAGGTGGTGCCAAGGTGCTCCTGCTTTACCTATGACTTGGACCGAGTGTGAAGTAACCTCCTTCACTTCGTACGGCCCTGTCCACCTGGGGTCAGTCCACTTTCTCTTATGAACTTTGACCCTGACCCAGTCACCCACTCGGATGAGATTTTTTACCTTTTCCTGGTCAGCTGCACTGGTTCGCTGGACCTGTTTGGAGAGAGCCTCCGTGAGAATGATTAATGCAGTCATATATGCCTTAATTTCTACTTGCTGCACATCTAAGGCCGGTATATGACTACCGTCTCTTGGAGGACCAGGCATTTGCCTCCCTGTCATTAACTCATGTGGTGAAAGATGCGTCTCATTTCCTTGTGCGCTCCTCATTGCCATTAGAGCTAGTGGTAAAGCTTCAACCCATGTCAGCTTTGATGCTGCACATGTCTTCGCTATTTTTGATTTTAGCGTCTGATTTGCCCTCTCTACCAGTCCTTGTGACTGTGGATGATACACTGATCCATACCTATGTCTGATTCCTAGTCTGGCTTCCACTTCCTGCAAATGCTTATTACTGAAATGTGAACCATTATCGGACCTTATGTATCTAGGAACCCCATAGCGAGGTATCAGTTCTGTTTGCAGCAACTTTATTACTGTCTTTGCGTCCTCTCTTTTAGTTGGGATTGCCTCCACCCACTTTGAGAATCTGTCCACCATTACCAAGATGTACCTTTTTCCTTGTACTCTGTTTTCATGTCCCATGTCAGTGAAGTCTATGCTGATGTCCTGGAAGCAGGCTGATGGTACAGGATAAGAGCCCATAGGTGTTTTGTACGGTTTCTTCACATTGTGATCCCCACAGGTGGTGCATTCGTCGCAGAAGAGGGACACCATACTTTCCATGTGTGGGTGCCACCACAGTGCTTGCATCCTTTGTAATGTTCCTTTCTTTCCTTCATGCGTTGGTCCATGTGCCTCTGGTATCAGTGAGACACACAATTCTGCTGGTGCTACCACTCTGCCATCATGGGATCTCCAAAGTCCACTTTCTCCTCTTGTTGCTCCTCTTCTTTGCCATTCGGACCATTCGTATGATCCAGCCTTCTTCTGTATGTCAATCAGTGTTTCTTCAGTGATTTCTGGTTCTTGTATGGCTGTTTTCAGAACCATCTGTTTTCGTCTGTATCCTCCTACTTCTTTAGCAACTTCATCTGCCATGTCGTTTCCCGCAGCTATTCTGGTCCTTGCTTTACCATCATGTCCTTTGCATTTCATGATTGCCACTCTGCTTGGTAGGCTCATAGCTTCCACCAGTGCCATGATTTCTTGCTTGTGTTTGATGGGTGCGTCCATTGATGTCGTGTATCCTCTTCTTCGCCACATGGGCCCATCAACGTGAGCTGCTCCATGTGCTTAAGCAGAATCTGTGAAGATGTTTACTGATTTTCCTTCTGCTATTATCAAGGCTTGTATGAGCGCTTCGACTTCTGCCAGTTGCGCTGATGCTGGTTGAGGTAGGATACCTGATGCTACTATTGAGTGTTCCATATCTTCGAATTGTCTCACCACAGCATAGGATGCTGTGTTTCCTTCATCTCCTTTGTAGCAACATCCCTCCTGTTTCATAGACAATGTGTGATCTTGTGCATTCTTTTTGAATTTTCGATTTTCTTGCAGCTCCGAACGTGAATTCTTTGCTTAGGAGGAATGCAGCCACACCATGATGTGTGTGGATTTTCAGAGGGTGGCACCTGACAATGTGGGATGTTTTCTCAATCGCCTTTGCAATTGCCGCCATGTGTCTTGTGCAGGTGGATTGGCCAATTTCAACTGGGTCCAGCTTTGATGTACCTCTCTTTCTCCCCCTTTTTTCTGATACAAAACTGCATTTACCATCCCTCCTTTTTGTTCAGAAACATCTAGGTGGAAAGGGAGTGAATAGTCTGGAGCTTGAAGTGCCGATGCATGTGACAGAGTCTGCTTGAGAGTGGTGAACGCATCTTCTGCTTCTTGTGTCCAAACTAGTGGGGCTGAGGTGTTTCATGATGGAGGATGCTTTCTCTGTGGGCTGTGGGCTGTGGTCCGTGGGCTGAGAGAGTGCGACCCAGGAAAGTGACTTGTCTCCTACATGTTTGGACCTTGGTTGTCTTTTGAGGCTAATAGTTGCAGCAGTGTCTCTGTTGTTTCCAGGCATGTGGTGAAAGATGCTGTTCAGCTTGATTCTGGCTTCTTGGATCCTGATTGCCTCTCCCTCTCTGGTAATTTCCTCTTCTTCCACGTGGTGAGCCTTGTTGTTGTTGCTGACCACGCGTGCGGCAGTTTCGTGCGTAGTGACCTGGTTTTCCACAGTTGTAGCAGTAGAAAGTTCCTCCTTCCTGCTTCTTTTTGTCTTTAGCAGTCTTTTGAGCCACGTCAAGCTCTGCCAGCTGTCTCTTCATTAGTGACACTTGAGTGCGTTCTTTGCTTATTTGTTGCAGCTCCTCTTCAGTGGGAGGACAGTTCAGCAGTTCTCCATCCCAAATATCTTTAGCCTTCCATCTTTTTATCATTCTTTTGTATGCTTGTTGTTCCACCGGCCAATGTTTGCTTCTTCCATTCATCCTGCTCTGATCCTGGACAGCATTCTCCAAGTTGCACAGATAAGTGGTGACTTTTGTTGACATGACTTCTTCCTCTGCAATGTTTTCACTGATTTGAAATATGTATTCCCAAATGTCCACCAGATGGAGCCAAAGCTCCTGTCCACTGTTCTTGTTGCAGTTCCTGAAGTGGCCACAGAAAGAGCCAAAACTCCTGTCAAATGTTCTTTTTTTTTTTTTTTTTTTTCAGTTTGTGAAGTACCAACAGAGGGAGCCAAAGCTTCTCCCAAGTTTTCTTGTGCAGTTCAATTCAAATGGCCTGATGGACAGCTTCATCCACACTGGCTCACGTCCGAACCTGCCTTCTCTGGAACGTCAGTGTGTGTGAAATGTTGATTCACTTTATTATTAACACTTAAGGTGAAGAGAATGAAATGAATACAGTTCTAAACTTATTTCGAAGTCTCTGTGTGAATAGATAAAAAAAAGAAAACTCTTCTCCTACTCTAAGATGGCAGTTTTCTGCCCTAATCTGGTTGTTTAAGCAAGCGTTACTTTCAGGGCCACTGTATCTGTTCCTATCGTGCGAACGGGTGACGGAATGCCCCATTCGGCGTTTTTGACCTACTTACAGTGACCTCACAACTCCGCAATATCAGCTTTACAAGTATAACGCATATTATTTAACAGTGAATGAATATATTTTATTTACAAATCCCCCTTTTCACCCCTGCTAGGTGTGAACTTCTATGTTTTTTGGAATTACTTATTCAATGGCTGTAACTCGATATTTTAGATCATCTGAATCGTCTGGATCAGAAGTTGATGGAGTGCTTATGTCTAGTTCGGGTGTGTGTCTGATACTTGGTTTCGAATTTCTCAGATCAGTAAGGCAACTAATATGCCCATACCCCCCCCTTTTTAGTTTTCTTCAGCTCTCTGTCCTTGCAGTGGACACAATCCAAGGCCGCACCTGTTCTTTCTTATCAGGAAAGCTCACACTCCTTAACTTTCCCACTGTCTGTCTGGCTGAATGGATCCCTGCTCTTTTTCCGCTTTAAACTTTGCTGACGGTCCCTATGGAACACAATTTCAAATAAATCTGTAGTCCTTGTAACTAAACCAGTGAAACAGACACTTATATTAACTCTCAGCTCTCTCTCAGTCTATTCTAGTGTTTTATGTGTGTGTAAGTGCAACGCTTGTGTGTGTAATGCGTGTTTTCTGCTTAACTGACCAGGTTTCAATTTCAAAAGGCACACGAACATGTGTGTATCAACTCAGCTCTGGCTCTCAGCTGTCTCTCTCTCTCTTACATGGACGCTTCAAACATTCACTCTCATTCAAACAAAACACTCAATCGACCATACACAGCCGTGATTCCACAAATAATCGCACACAGACCTCGACAGGAAAGGTCTATTGACCTTATTGTTTACAGTGTACGCCTTGTGCGAACACGGTCCCTAAGGAAATGGCGACTTCTTGTGCTATAATTGACATTTATGCTGCATGCAAACCCATACACGGCCACTTCTGCAATACTGGTACACAAACCTAATGGATCTTCGTTTTACAGTGTACAACATGGACGAACGTGGTCCCTTTAGGAAATGGCGTTTTTTCAGTCTCCAGACACACTACATTCACATCAGCGTATCTCAACAGCAATTTCTATTTACTCAAACTCAGCAAACCGACTGTGGCATCGCTGGCCTTTTGACCACGACACAAATGACAAACTGCTTTTTCAGCAAACAAGTACAGTCAAATTATAATGGATTCTTTCCCTATCTTACACACAAAAGAAAACAGCGCTATTTTAATGCTTCACAACGGTCGCTGCGTATCATAAAACACAAGTACAATATCTGCTTTGGCTGGGGCTCGATCACGGCCCTACCGCGCGGCACCCGGGGATTCTTTAGCTAAAACTCCCTAAACCGTTTCCCATTCATTTTCAATGGTAGTCCTAAACCAGTACGGATGTAATATATCTTTGGCCACCAGCACCAGCAGCGCTGTGGTGCCGTTTTGCGAGAGAAAGATTTTCTCCGGTGTTTGTCAGTCAGTCGGAGCCTGGAAAGAGCATCGACAGCCCGCATTTTCCGGATCTATTCGCTGGGTGGACACTACGTTGAACGGTAAGTCATTAAGATGAATAACAATGAATTAAAATGTCATGACAATTAGTCTGGGCTGTCTGACATTCACTTGAAAGCTTCAAAGATAAAGTTAGTTGTGTTTTTTTTGTGTTATATTGTGTCGAAGTCGGACTTCTGACTGTATGAGTTCGTTACCTTACAACGTAACGTAATCTGGAGCCGTTAACGGTTCATACCGGTTAATTCATGTCCGACTTTGATGCGTTTTTGTGACCAAAAGTATCACAAGTTAACACGAACGTGCATTCAAATAAAATGAGTTTGCGTTTACTACGCATGTCAGTGAACACAGAGGCTGAGCAGCGGCCGGTTGAGGTTGTGGTGAACGTAAGATATACTCTGTTACTTTACGGACACGTAACAAAAGAACAACAAGCTGTGACCGGACCCGGTGGTTCATGTGAATCACGTTAACGTTAAATAAACATGCACGTCTCCGTTGTATCACGTCACGTATCGTCATTAATGCATGTAGTTCATAGTTATGTACATTAACTGCTCCACGTGTGTTTGACAGCATTAGTTACTAACGTTAGTTACTTGGCAGATTCAGGATATCAGACAAAATATACTCAACTAATAAATGATGTGTTATTACAGATTAAACTACCAGCAGTATATAAAGTCATTAAAGTGATGAACACATGCTTTTTTGTACTTTTACTGAAGTCAGACTTTGAGTAAGTAAGATTTGAATGCAGGACTTTCACTTAAAGAGTATTTACACCATGTGGTGGTATTAATACATATTTTTTTACTGAAGTACAAGATGTGTAGACTTTCTCCATCACTGTTAAAATAATGTTTATGTACAAGAAGTGCAAGAAGATATTAATTTAATGAAGTTCTAATTCTCGTCTGTTTGCATCTCAGTGATGGATGAAGATGAAGAGCTGGAGAGAGGGATGCTGAGTATCTCCTTCAAAGCCACACGTGCAGAGCTGAGAGTAAACATTTGATGTCTTTCATTTCTACCACCTGAAGATTTAAAATCAGTTACAGTTCAGCCGGTTTGCTATTAATCGTGTATTCTATTCAGTGTATATGATATGTTTTTTGTTTGTTTACCAGCTGTTTCTGCATCATCAAACAGCCAGACAACAACAGGCTCCGGGAACAGAAAGAGGTTTTTCACCAAAAACGTTCTGCCATCAACAGACAAGCATGGGACCATGACTTCTTATCCCACATGAAGCATTGAACCGTTCTGTCTCATGTTTAGGTGTTCTGCTTGTTGTCCTCGTGACTATGAATTGATACCAGTCATGATGAGGGTACGTATCACTCTTTGTTTTCTTATATGGATAAAAGGAAACAATATGTATGTATGAAACTGCTGTGTTACTAACACCTGAATGCATGTGTTTGAAGTGTGCCATGTTGCTTCACCTGCCTAGGTTACATCACAATGACTGGCCACTGAATATTAACCCATTGAAAGACAAACACACGTGTATGAATGAAGTATATTCTTTATATATTAATGTGAGAAACAGTCTGTCATTGGATACGGCTGAGAAAGGTGAAGTAACGATACTAACAGTTGTGTTTGTATATTGTCAAAATATAAATTACTGACAAGGTGTTTTCCATTGTAGAACCATCTGCTACACTGGCTGCACCAACTCATCTGAAGGGTTCACAAGTAGATGGTAAATACATCCAACATTTAAACACATCTGTCATATTCACTGTGCTCATATCTGTTATAAACCGTTGATTGTGTTTTGTGATCCTTCTCACCTTGCAGCCGCCGCTGTAACTGTAAGGAGACCAGTGCCTGTTCCTCAGGAGCTCACGTGTCTGCTGCCAGAAGGAGCGGGTCGTCCAGCAACAGAGGCGACTGTCACAGTCCCTGGTGTGTGTTATTTGACCTGTATTTGCATCTTAAAAATATACTACATGTAGTGTTCATCAAAACTGTTGTTAATTCTATACAGTTGCTGCTGCACTGTATTCAGACAATAGGTAGGCAGCACTCCAGTGTCCAGCTTGCTGAGTTTCACAGACTACAGTGTAGATGTCATGTTACATCCTTGCTTCATCTTACTGTCAATAATAATGACAACATGTTTAATATTCTCTGTAGTGTCAGAGGCCCCCCTGATTTCTCCTGAGACGCTCAACTGTCACCAGCACAGAGAGATAAAAGTTAGTGTGAGAATGTTTTTCATGTCAAAAGATTAAATCAAGACGCAACCAGAATCGTACTCATTTGCTCCGTTTATTCTTGTCTGACTAGGTGAGCCATCACCCAGGCCGTTAGCTGTCCCCACCGTCCTCCTCCACAGCTCCCTGGCTACGAGCATGAAGTCAGCCAGTGGACCTGTTCACAGCAGCAGAGGATCTGGATGAAGACAGAGCTGGAATCCACGGGTCTCTGGCCAGGCTCCTTTCCTGTGCGCAACCTCATGAAGATGGTGTCATTGTGGCGTCTCCCTCCCCAGCCAGAATGAATCCACAGCATCTCTGATCTTCCTCCTCCAACGTTCTTTCAGCTGGAACTGGATGCTACAAGGAAAAGGGTGGAGGGCAGAAGACAGCCGAAGAGGAAGAGGACTGAATCCCAGCCCACAGGTCGCAAGTGTCGATTCTGTCAGATGGATCTGAAGCAGGATCCAAACAGTCCTCACATTCACACGGGGTTCCCTGGACTAACAGGGAAGTACATTTACTGCCCTGGTAAAGTCTTTTCCTTTTACAAAGACCAGGGCATGAGAAGCAGACAACCTGCTTTTTATGAGACAGAAAAAAAGAGATGGGAGGTTGAAAAGGGAAAGTAAGAGAAAAGGGGAGTGTTTTGTCATTATTATATTTGTTTAACATATTTGTGTTGTGTATTTGTGACCTTGCATTATTGGCTCTGTGTTCAATATTCACTGTCCCTGTTGTGTTTAATAAATATATTTCATTCACTAATGTTCACATGTCTCATTAATACGTGAATCATTATAGTCAACAGTAAAAACTACAATATAATAGGTTTATAGCCAAAAATAAGTCAAGTACTTGATAATCTATCTGCCACTACAATCTAGTGACAATCAGTAAAAGGTAAAGCTGGATAAACATTTCTTGATTTATGAATAGCTCTTTGTCATTGATGAGTGGCTTTGCCCCAGTTAGACTCGAACCTGCGTCCAGGAGCTGAAACCAGCGATATGAAATGCTGCAATTTCATTGGCTGTCAGCGTATGCCAACTATACACGGCTTGCCACCGCGTGGAAGGCTGTTATGCTTACCACTACACCAACAGTAGGTCAGTATAACAGTGTATCAGTATGACAGTATATCAACACAACAATTTAACACACGTAAGTAACCCAGGACTCTGCTGGTCCTTTTCGCTTCTGGTTACGTTCTTTAACTCCGTCCGTTATCAACGACACACCGATAAACTTAAAGTCTGTGCTCTCGTCCAGAAACTTCGTCAAGCTTACTCTAAGCAGAGATAATACTATTTTACACTGAACGCCACCCACGATTTAAGATCCAGGGACTCGGAGGTCTCAATACGGGAATTCCACAGTCAATTTTCTCAATACAGTTTATCAATGACATCAATGACATATACATATATCCCCGTCATGTTATACAATTTCTTCGTAGTCCAAAACGTCTTATAAATTACGTTAAAGATCACGCTATTTGTGGCATGGATTCGAGTGCTTCGTGATCCACGCGTGTGTGCGTTTCACCCTACTTCACATCTACAACGCCACAGATGCGCGATCTTTCGCCTTTTATCATACGTTTTCTGCTGGACTCATTCACTCATGTGTACAAACCCCCCCAAATGCTGGGCTGAATAACTCCGCCGCAGTGTGATTATTCTTTACCAGTACTCTATGACTATGCCATACTCACAGTTCGGTCAGTCGGATAAAATTTGGATCATGTCTATAAATACAATATGCAGAATTCAGTTAAATAGGCTTCTGCTCACCTTTAGATGTGCCGGCACTATCAGACTGTCCCCCGAACTGCAGGCACGACCTGGTGGCAAATACCAGGGCTCCCAGCCTCCGGGGAGACTCGCATTTTATTTCTGAAATCACAGATAGAGAGGTCGGTTAACATTCCAATCTGATATGCTCTGTATCAAACTTGCCCGCATCCTCCACCAATTTGTTGTGAAAATAAAGCTATCTTTCACACTTAGAGCGGATTTAAGAATGAAACAGAAGCTCTCAAGAGGCGTATAGTTATATCAAAGCAATAGTTTATTTATCAACAGAGTTATTCAGCCCAGCAATCAAACATGCATGGGAACTAATGGTTGCACTCTCAGAGATTCACCATGAGACACACTTGGACACGGCAGTGTGAAGCTTAATATAGGGTTCCTCCCCTTGAGGCCCATTGGTTAAATTCAAAGATGCAGGCGTGGCACGTTTGTACGTGTATGACACCTGGTTGGAGGCCTGAACGTCCGTTCACATTGGCCCCTCCCAGAAGGCGTTTTCTTCTATCAGTGTGTGTGAGATGTTGCATGAGAGCGGACCTGTGAAGCAAGTTGTGAAGAGGGGAGACTACTTAGGGCATTGTCCCTGCATCTCACTGTCTATTGTTCCTTCCTTATCTCTCTAAAGATGGCGGCCTGTTCCTTGTGGCGCAGTTAAGTCAGTAATCTCCCTCCTGCTTCTCCCTGGCCCTAGCGTGTGCTGTGGGCATTGTATAAGTGGTTAATAGAGCTGCATAAGCTAATGGTTATTAAAACTACAAATATGCTAGTGATTAATTAAACTGTATATAAGCTAGTGGCTAATTAAAGCTGCATATAAGCTAGCTGCTACTTAAAGCTGCATATAAGCTAATTTTATCAACACAGGCTGTGCTTCAGAAATATGTTTTAGAGCCACAACTGTGCAGACAGACACTGCGATCCAACCCTATTCCAGCACACACCCAGGCTCTCCAAAGGGAGGGAGGAGACAGATCTGGTGTGTCCCAGTCATGGTGATCAAAGCCCTCCTCATATTATCACTCAGGTACATCATATACCCATACATCCCCGTAGAACAAATAGAGTTTAAGAGGAACGTTAATGCCATTTTTGGACTTACCAACGTCTACATATATTTCAAGTTATTATTCTGTGGGACCACCACAGCCCCTAGACCAGAGGTAGCCAACACGGCGCAGGGACCACGTGAGTCGCTCGCAAGGCATGTTCTAAAAATAGCACTGGTCACCATGGAGCTCCGTCAAAACATTTTAGTTGCTGTTCTTTTTTAATCAAAATGCTTGCATTAATGTCGATTTGAAAAGGTCGAGGCCACCGCCTCGACAGTTGACAGTCATGATTTCCTAAAAAATGTTAGAAGTGATAAGTAAGTGAAAAAATACAACAGGTGTGATTTTGAACAAAATACACAATCATTGTTAATAGCGCCCTGATGTTAGCTATGCTCGCTGAGCCTCTCTGATCCTGGGATACTTCTGGCCCGATACGGGGCTACTTACTGACTCAGCTCTCTATTAAAAGATTGTCGAGCTGGTGTTCTGGCGAGGGAACTCGCCTGGCTCCGCTCACTGCCGTTACTCCCGACGTCTACCCTGCTTCCTCCGGTCTGAGCGCGCTCGGCCGAGAGACCAGTCCTGGCCCCGGGCGCTCCTACCAGTCGCGTCGGTTATGGCAGCTTCCCTCTTATGGATCCGTGCTCTTGGTAAATGGGATTACTTCTAAAACCGTAAGGGATTGTTAAGTGGATTCGGTCGCTAGGATAACCTTACAGAACTCAGTTGTTAGACATACAATGGATTTAACTTTTTACTGCCACGAGGAACTTTTTACTACTTGAGCAAATAAATGCACTTGAGAAATTTACTTTAAATGCAGATTAGATATTTATTGCAGGTTATATTTAGTTAGTTAGCAAGGGTTAAGCTACAGCTCACATAAAATGTCACTACACTTGATTCGTTACTTTAATTTTCTTCTTCGATTATACTCATTTAGTTTTAGATGCCGAGACGGCTCGGTTGGAGCTGGATTTCCAAAGGTGCGATGAAAAGGTTCTTTTGGAGTTGTTAGGAGCGAAGGTCTGGCCAGACCCTCGGTCCTCCCGCTCTGCAGCGGAGTCCGCTCAACAGTCCTCAAGACTCAGTACAAAGTCTTTCTAGGGCTGCCGCGTCTTCTCCGTTGTCCAGATGTTAAGAGTCGAGCAGTGGGGAGAGGAAAATCTCCGTCTTTAAATCTTATTGTCCATGAACAGCGGTCTTCTTTCCGTGAACAGAGACGAAGTCCTCAATACATCAGTTACGATCGTCCGTATCGCCTCCTCGGCGAACTTGGACGGCGCCCGTGTAGAAATCCCAGTTTGCTGCCTGCAAACGTCTCCTTTTATCCATCATTTGGGCTGGTGTTCTGCCCCCTCCTGTCCAACACATGATCTCATCTCCCCACCCACTTGAGTGGGCGTTTGGTCCTGGACATGTCCAGACAAGTCCAGGCAAGTCCAGGCTTATCCTATATTATGCCTCTATGACTCATCTCTTGCAACAGTCTTTTCCTAACCACACCCATTAACATCTGTTCCTAACTTCACTCTTTTTGCTAACTCATCCTGACAAAACACTTTTCCTACATCTCGGCTCCGGTCACACAGAACATTTGTTAATCAGTTTTTACATTTGTTAAATCACTCTATGCATTAAACATTCGTTACATATTGATCATACACTTTATCTCTTGATTACACTTTATTCTGAGTATATACTTTGTGCTTTTATATCCTGACTCTCCCTTGAATGTGCAAGCATGTTACCGAGGCAGCTCTGTGGGCTCAACTCTTCTTGACAGTGTGCTTAAAGTACTGTTCATTTTTATAACGAGGTGTATGCTTAATAATCGCAGACACTAACAATCGCTGAGATCGTTGGGGTTGGGTAGAAGTAGCGTGTATTCCATGCTACTGTGATTTATGGTGAGACAGCCGCCTCAGTGAGGTCGAAGTTGCTTCTCATCAGTTCAGGAGGTCAGAACCGCCGGCTGAGACAAAGAGTCGCTGTTCTCTCCCCTGGCTGAGAGAGCAATCTTCCGTACTCCCGCGCGGCGCAGAGGATCGTAATCGCTTGTTTTATTTCATTTTATTTTGTTCCTTTCCCTTTTACTAACTCACACACACATATAGCTTTGAGCTAATCGAGCTGAACAGCTACCAGCACATGTAGACACGGGTCTCCTGTTGGCTCTCCGCCATTTTGGGTCTCACGCATGAGAGACGTCACCACGTCCCAACTACGTCACACCTCACTGAGCTGTTCCCTCGCTCCCCCCCCCCTTGCTCACACACCCCCCCCACACACACACACACCCTCTTTTCAATAGTCTGTTGATTTTAGAGCGTGCTCATGAATGTATAGTTGTTGTTAGTTTAGATATTAGTTGACTTGATCATTAGTATTAGAACTTAATAAACTGTTATATTTTAAAGAGCAGCTGTCTGTGATTACTTTGTGCATGCGTATTGTGATAATAACTGTATATGTGGTCTGTGCTCGAACTTAACCCTTCACTGTCACTCTGAATGTGTAATAGTACTCAGACTACTGACATTGTGAGTGAACACTAATTATGAGACTTAGTTTTAATGGTGAACTCAAAAAGTCCTGACAACATCAACAGACAAGCAGAGAGGGAGCCGCGCTGCAGGAGATGGAATGTCTGCTCTGCGTAATGTAATTCTGCAGACAAGTCGCTGTGTTGCGCTGACTTCACACCAGCCGGGTAACAGCTTGTAGGTACAGCTTCGCTGGGATAAAACGGACCTTTAATTGTATTAAGTTGGTGTGCACTCGCACTCACAGCAGACGCACCATCTGTGTGGCCTGTCCTCGCTCACCATGTAGAGCAGCTGTCTGGAGGGGGGCAGGGTGAGGACGGAGCAGAGAGGCCACTCCTCACCTGAGTCCACAGTGACAGCTTCCCTCCAGGGCAGAGGACAGGCCGGCTGAATGGCCTTTCTTCTCTGGGATGTTTCTGCCCATCTGACATCTCCTGTCGTCTCTCCTAGAGTACCGACCCTTTCACGTGTCATATCCTCCCATCTCAATTTCATTCTGTTTAATGCCGTCGAGCTCCAGAAGGCTGCACTGTCCTGCTGCTGCTCGTCCCATCAAAATGTACAGGAAATCTATTGTACATGTGGTTGAGCTTTGATTTCTGTTTTCATATTCATTTGATTTGATGTGACATTAATTCCCGGCTAACATCGTCAATATGTCCCCCCACTCAGAAAAAAAGATCCACTCATGTATGTTTCAAATGAATGTTTTAATGCCTGAATCAATATGCTTGCTTCATTTGAGTTAATGCAGAAGTAGATGGAAGCTTTTATTGTTGTAGCTTGAATAATGTAACACCATATACGCTTTAAGAAAAAAAAGGCCAAAAGCGGCATAGATCCGCGGGAGTCGCCCCCTAATGGCGAGTAGATATAATCAAGTTTTAAGACACTTCCGCACGGGACAGCCCATCTGGATACGACCTGCACCCTAACATTTTAAATCCAAAGTATGGAAACACTTTGTGTTTCACACAGGGAACACAGAGCTAGACATGGCAACAGCTGCACGCAAACTCTGTCATGGACTGTCATGGACAGCATGACCCAACATGACCCTCCCATAGGCACAGGAGCTGCCTCAGACCATCAATAAGCCAACCTGATTGTGTGACTGTGTGATGAGGTGCAAAGAAGGAATTCAGTAGCAATCACAATATTTAGTCCATATAGTCACAAAAGTATATATATATATATGGGGGGGGGGGGGGCCTTACTGAGGTCTTTGCACTGGCTTCCTGTCCAACAAAGAATTGACTTTAAAATCCTGCTGTTGGTTTACAAAGCACTGAATGGTTTAGGGCCAAAATACATCTCTGATCTGCTGCTACCTTATGAACCATCCCGACCCCTCAGGTCGTCTGGGACCGGTCTACTTTCTGTTCCCAGAGTCAGAACTAAACATGGAGAAGCAGCGTTCAGTTTTTCTGCTCCACATATCTGGAACAAAGTCCCAGAAAGATGCAGGTCTGCTGAGACCCTCAGCTCCTTTAAATCAAGATTGAAGACTTTTCTGTTTGCTGCTGCCTTTAATTGAACCACGTTCAATTAATATATTAATCAATTTCCTGCATTTCTGCATTTTACTACTGCATTTTATTTTTTACACTGTTTCTTTAATTGTTTTTAAATCTCCTTTTCTTTTGCCTTATGTTTTGATGCTTTTAATGGTTTTAAAAGGACTACACAATATATCGCCATTTCCTCCGGGACCGAGTTCGTGCAAGGCGTACACTATAAAACGCAGATCAGCAGAGATCTTTTCCAGACGTGGTTTGTGTGCGAGTAATTGCAGAATTGCGGCAGTGTATGGTTGATTGCGTGCAGCGTAATGTCTCAGGGAGACATCGATTATTGTTTCAATGTATGTTTTAAATCTCCTTTACTTTTTACGACTGAATTTTATTTCTTACACTGTTTATTTAATTGTTTTTAAATCTCCTTTTCTTTTGCCTTATGTTTTGATGCTTTTAATGGTTTTATGTGAAGCACTTTGAATTACCTTGTTGTTGAAATGTCCTATACAAATAAACTTGCCTTGCCTTGCCTTACTGTTTTTGTCCCCCTGACTTCTTCACGTTTTGGATTGGTTTGGTTCCTAAAGTCTCTCTGAACAGCATCTGTTCACTGTCCAGCTGACCGAAGGAGGAACATGGATGTTCATCTGCTGGAGGTGTTGCTGTGCGTTCTCAGGATTGTTCTCTACAAGCAGCGCGAGGTGCTGCTGTTCCACCCTCTGACTAGTGGAGGTTTTGTTAAATCATATATAATATTATGATGTGTTACTTTCTATTATATTTGTTTGCTTTCCGCTCTTCGTAAAGTCAGCTGTTTACGATAATATGGTTAACTTAATACCATGTTAATTATTAATGTTGGCTACAGGCATATTACAGGTTGCATTGGTTGGAGACTAGTTTATGAAACAGTAAAGTTGTACTCCAACATTTGTTAATTCATGCCGAATAATAATAGTAATATGGTTCAGTTATCCTGAGTGTTAGTCTCGATCCATCTTTAGCTCCCCTCTCAATATTTACAACTCGTCTTTGAACCTTGTGCTTCTATACTCAGCTGTATGTTCATGTTGCATGGTACAATACAGTTATCAACTTTAACGGCACTAAATAATAAATTCAGAGCAGGCTCACAGCTAACTGTGCAAACAGCAGCAACAGTGCTGCCGGAGCTCACAGCGCTGCCCTTCAATGCTGTCAGTCTGGGGAGCCTGACCAGCTGTAACCACTGGATGAGTCAGTGCAGAGCGGCGGCAATCAACTAACCACTGGGGCACGCCCACATGCACGAACATGCACTTTGTGAACAAAGCACAGAGAAGGTTTGATAAGAACACAGAGCTCTCTGCTCAGGTACACTCCTCTGTATCTCTACATAGACAATAGTTGTGTTTGTGCGTTTGTGATGCTCTGAATATTACATCGAACAACTTTAAAGGAAAGCTTTCATTCTGTGGGTTTTTTCATATTACATTGAAATAGCCTGTTTAAAGTCACTGACTAATTAATGCTGATTCTGTATGCTGATAGATAAACGGAGTGATGATAATAACGAAGCCTCCATGCTCTAAAACGCTCATTCCAAAAATACAATACCCCCCAGCTCGGGCTGCTCACCCTGCTGCCGTCACAGCAGAGATACAGAAGCATCCGCTGCCGTACCGCCGCACGACACAGCTGCTTCTCTCCTCCGGCTGGTTCACGCCTCATACACTGAAACTCATCTGTGCATTTTTCCGTTTTGGGAATGATCAGGTGTCAGAGTCACAGCACATCTGTAAATACTCAGTGAGGTTCACCTTGAAGGAATAATGGAGCAATGTGTTTTCATAGCACCTCAAGTATTCAGAAATGTAGTTATTTCAAGGTACAGAGTCCGAAGGCAGCACTAGCGGGCCTTTCAGGCGCTGCGCTCTGGAAGCCGTTAACACCAACGGCTTGCAGACTCAGATCAGACTGCGTTGTGTCTGAAAGGGCCGTGACACGCTTCTTCCTCTCACCATCTGTCTGCACCTTTTTCAAAATGTTGATGTCACATGTCTGTTCTTGTCCACACAAGTAGACATCATACATGCAACTGGTCCTTCATTCATGATGAAGTGGATCCCTGAGAGTGGAAAGCATTGCATTGTTATCACGACCTTCCTCTCTTGTGCCCTAAGCCACCTCCTTTCCTCAACATCTCTGTCTAACTTGTGTTGTATCCCGAACACTAAACTGGCCCTGATGCTGCTTATTCACACATGATCATGAATAATAATCCTCTAGTTTTTCTGAGAACGAAGTGGGCTGGGTTCCTCCACCAGCTCCACCAGCTCTTGGTCCCATTGACCATGAGACTCATGCGATGGACACGTTTCACACGCTCTCAAACACATCCATTTGTTTCATGCAGAGAAAAAACAATGCACATGTTTCTACAGTAAACAAACTGACTTTTTGATTGGTTGTATGTTCAGCAGGGGGGCTGCTCTGGATACATACATGTGACAGCTTTGGTGCTGATGCTGTTGAGAACATAAAGCTGAAAAGGTGTGAAAAGGTTTCCCAGGTCTGTAGACCACTTTTATGAAGTCTTTGCCCGCCACAAGAATTAAATATAGAAAAATAAGTAGGAGTTACGAAATGTAACTCCAGCTGAATGAGTGCTAGACATGCAGTGAGAGGATAAAGGAGTGAGACGGCGCCTGGACGAGAGATATGATCAGATTATCATAGTTTTTAAAAATGCACCGCTGTGACGATACAGATATTCCATTCACCAGATGTACTGTATATAGTATTGAACCTGCACCTGACCCATAATATGAGTTTGTAACCCTCCTCCCTTTCAATTGTATCTCGTGTTGCTAACCATTTCATTTAGATTTCCCTTTTGTATTACGCACCGATGTATACTGTCCTCATTTAAAGGCTCTGACTTCAGTGGCAGTGTTCAATCAGTTTGTCATTATGTACAGCAACCTCTCTCTTCTGGAGTTGCACATGGGAAACATGGACCCAGACTTACTGCTGTGGTCCATTCAACGAGTCCATCTCACATAGAGACTGCTCTCCAGCCCAGAGCCAGTGTGGGTCATCATGGTTCTCATTAGAGCAGCCATGTGCCAGGTCAGAGGGAGGTTGAATTCCTCTGCAATAGGCAGCAGGATGGAGTCAGGTGTTTGGAACCTTTGCGTCAGATGCGGAGGTATTGTGTATGTACTCAGTGTATGTAAGTGTGGATCATCTTTACTTCTGAACCAGTCATAGTTTTCTGGGTTGGTTTGTGGTCGATGGTGCACTGTCCCTGAAGCCTTCTTATGAATTATGTATGAGATGGCAATGGGTGTACTTTGTGGAGCAATGTAAAATGATTGCAGTAACCTCCCAGCATCCTTCACCCTCCTGTGAGTCCAGAGTCTTCTGATTAGACACACAGCTACACCACCTCCGTCACATCTGAGGAAGAAATGACTGGGATCAATGATTTGAATGAAACCAACTGAATGTGAATGAATGTTCTGCTGTACGTGCTTGGCTGTAATTGGAGCAGTGCAATGCTTGTGCAGAGGCGTATAATCAGGGCTATTCAGCTGTGTTGGTGCCCTCGCTCCCGTGAAGCCTGACTGCAGTTCGACAGGTGGAGGAACCCCAGCGGAAGGATTGAGAGGGTAATGGAGCCCTGAGTCTCACTTGGCCGGTCTCAGCAGGGGGCTGATGAGTCCATTTTGGACTGCTGCATAGACCCCATTAACTGGGCAGCTTTATATGGATCTGAACTCGCCTCCAGGCATTTTCTGAGAGACGACTAATCAGTGAATATCTTCCACATCTCAGCGCTGACCAGTCCCTGGAACAACCGTTGCTTTGATTCTGGTGCACAATGTAGAAATAGTCCAACCTATTTTTTCCTCATATACTGAAGATCCTTATCCCAATACATCTGGTCTTCTGAACACATGATCAAACTGTCTCAGACTCCCCTGAAAACCTCGTCTCTGCTGACCCCCAGTGGTTTGACTTCTCACCCTGCTGCCCTGATGTAGAGGTGAACTACAGGGTGTGTAAGTACAGCGTTCACACTTCTCCATGCTCAACCACAGCCAGCACCAGAGGTGAAGCAGAGAGAATCAGCATGCTGTTAACTTGCTCTTTCGTGACCTTTTTGGTTTTACGCTTCTTACAGAGGCTGTGCATGTGCACATGAGTAAATGTGTTGGAATATCTTTACAGATTAAGGCACGTACACAGATGTTTGTGATGCAAAAAGGTTGATTTTGTGCATATTTCTGCACCACATGTATGCATGTACCGGTACTATGTGTGTTGGTGCACATGTATGTTTGGATATGTATTTAGTGTGTGCCTGTGTCTGGTTATGCTCTTGTGCTGAGGACATGTGAGGATACACATGTATGTAAACGGTTACTTCTTCCTCTTTGGGTGGGTTCTGGGTTAATAAGATGGTTTTTGGGGGTTAAGCTGGATGGTGTGAGAATAAAAAAATCATACATCAAATATGATTACGTTTATGTGAAAAATAAAGAACAAAAGACAGAAGGCTTTGTTTGAAGATAATGACAGTAAAATGGATCTATATTGCCATATATGCCAGTAAGTCCACTCAATTATATCGAAGTCATCGTTCACCTTTGGTGTGGTTCCCTCTCAGTCTTCATATAATTGGCTTGCAAACAACCTAAAGTCTCTTTAACAAGGTCAACAGAAGTGTCTTGATGGTGGGCAGTGATTGTAACCTTTGTCCTGAAACGGCGGTAAGATCTCCGTCCATCTGAAATGATTGACCTCTCCCTCCACATGTGCCTCTTTATGAGGGGAATGCGATGCCTGGCTGAACGGCGATGCACAATTTTAAGAAAGGGTCTCCTCCAGTCATCCTTGATGCATGGCATTTTACAAGACACAAATATGATAAAATTCAGACAATGACAGCCACAATAATGTTTCAACAATCATGGTGGAAAACTGGATTTCTCTTTAGTTTTAGGGGGAGTGGTGCAGGTTTACAACTGTATTGAACTGTCCTGAGGTGAAGGAATAATTGAATTCTTAAGACCGAGATTCCCCCTTTGTTGCATAACTGAGCAACAATGTATCTGTAAGGGGATCGTAATGCATCATATGGCCACGGACGGTGTGGACAATAATGCAGAAAATGACTTGATCCACATACAGTGGGATGGGTAAACCATGTCATAATCCAACAGTGGGAGAGAGGGAGGTTTACAATCATGTGTAATGACGAAAGTCTCAGCTAAAACATGGAGAAGTGCATTGAATGAGCAAAGTATCATGCCTTTCCATCATGTCCTTATTTTATATGATCTGTATTTGTCTGTCAGCTTCAGTCTAGACGGTCTTAAAATAAAGAACGTTTTTAGATATTCTCTTTACAGCCTTAACATTGTGAATCCCGAAATAAAACAATTTCAGTATCCAATTTTTTTTAACATATATTTGAATGAATGAATGGAAAAATGAGGAAAACGAACAGCAGTGAACTGATCCTGCATCCGAAACATATTATATTGCTAAAAATAATATACATTTACATATACTGAATATAAGTATGTGGAACTGAAATGTGGATATTAAATGAATGCATGTCGTCTCTAGGTTCAGGTTCTAGATTCTGACACACGGTGGTGATAACTGCTCAGAGTGGTGATGGACACAGGAACAATCCCTCTGCTGTGGCTGCATATTGGTCTGGTCGTCCATCAAAATAGGTTGACTGGAGCAGAAGAAAAAAGGCAGTACTCTTTGGCTTCTCATAGGAAATACCTTTTTGGTTCCTAATAGATCCGTAAATTAAAAATCCTACCTACAGACCTTTCAGTGGTTTCGACCTTCACCATCTGTGAAAGGTTTCTACCCAAAAAACCCTATGAGAGGTTCTATAGAGAACCCTTATCTGGGGGTTCTATCCAGAACCCTATAAGTGTGCTAACAAGAACCCACCCTTGGGGTTCTACCGAGAACACTTTTATATATTACCCATAGTACCATCAACACCCTAACCCCGGTTTTACATCAATAAGTGAGCCTTTGGGTCACGGGAACCAGATTCTGCTGCCTTAGGCTACATCCTCACTACTCCGTCTCTATTTGGAAGCAGATTTGTCAAACAGAAACGATCTCCGTCCACACGGGCGTTTCAGCATCATTTTCGAATTGATCTGCGTCCACACGGCAGCCTTCGAAGGCGGACAGCACGTGACCATTAACGTACACTGGGCATGCGCGTGACGGTGTAAACAGGAAGTAGATTGGTTGCTGAGTTTTAAAAAAATACGACAGAGTAATAAAGTAGTCTTTAATAATGAAAGGTTGTGTTTGATACTTGAGATCTTCCTCTATAAACTCAAACAGACAGTTCGTGGAAAGTTTTAGAAGTTTTATTTTTCAGACGTAGTTACAGCGCTGCGGGTCTCTCTCTCGCTCTCTCGCTCTCTCTCTCACATCAACTTTACTTTAAAATCAACACTTACACGTAGCCGTTTACTAGATTATGGTCCATAAATGTGGTCAACACACGTCTCTCACTCTATTCTGCTCTTGCTTAGCCATCATGTAACATGCCCGACTAGCTAGCTTCTAAGATAATTTTAACATTACCGCCAATGGAGAAATGCTAACCGCGATTGGCATTTAATACAACACAAATGCTGTACTAAAAGAGCGAATAGAATATATCTTCGTACAAATTTTCATGCTTCATAAAGAAATACTTACAGACTAAGGTCTCTCAAGGCTACCAAACGGAAGAAGTAAAACATGAACATTTTTCTTCCTCCAAAGTGGGGCGTGAGAGAAAAAGTTTCAGAACCACTGCTTTAAGTGAACAGCAGCTGTGGTAGGTGAAGTGCTTTTGTGTTTTTACATCTGCAGTAGCGTTACTACCAGTGGTGGCTGGTCAATAGAGGCCAATGGGGACTGGATTGGACTCAGTGGACCAATGAGAGAACAGTTTGCGCGCACGTGGCGTTTGTTTACAAGATAAAAAAGACAAAACCTCCTGCACCGTGCCTTCGAAAAGGTAACGGACGTTCACCAGAAGAGTGGCCAGATTAGCCACATCTGTAGACTCGTCTACTTGCAGAGAGTGAAACTCACTCTTCTTCACGCGACCGACTAATGTAGCCAGGATGTCTTCGGACAAAGCATCAATGCGGCGACACAGTGTTGTTGGACACCAGGATCACGTCCAACTTGTTTGCTTCTCTCTCTCCAATCATACATTCCACCATCGCTTTGGCAGCTGGCAAGCACACGTCTTGGGTGATTGTGTGAGGTAGCCCCTTTCTTGCTATTCTGTGACCAGATATGAAGCCTGCAGTGCGTGTTTTGTAGACCCAACACATGAATGAGACTGCAGTTGTTTTGGGCTGTTTTGTAACTCCTCCGATTTCGATATAAAGAATGTAAGGGGCTTTTGACTTGCACTGGCATGCTTGGTGTTCAGGTGGCGACGTAAATAAGAGGGCTTCAGACTGTTAGCCAGAACCTCACTGCACTGTCCTAAAAATTACGTTCCCCCAAAACTAAAATGCATTCTCAATTACGTTTGACCAAAAACCACCGCCTCTCCTTCTCCCTATTACGCGGTCAGAATACTACCACAACACGCCGCCTGTCTCCGGCAGACACACGCTCATCCAGACAAGAGCAACGAGAAACATTACGCGGCTACAATACCTCCACAAAGGCCCGCAAAGGCCACAACAACTCCTGGGTAGAGGCGCGGCAGATCACAGAAAAATAATAAAGACTAGAGTACGGCAAAGATATCTTGATGAGAAACGTATTTGTAATACGTCAAACACAAACGTAATCAGGGAGAAAATACGTTTATGGTCAAACGTAATTGAGAATGCATTTTAGTTTTGGGGGAACGTCATTTTTAGGAGACAGGACTGCACCATTAGACCACCATTACATTTTTCCTCTCGCGCACCCCCTAGAGCAGGGGTGGGCAATTATTTTTTCCATGGGGCCACATGAGAAACAGAAAATATTGTGGAGGGCCAGGCCAAAAGGCTGAACTCAATTCTGCATAATATTAATTATATTTCTTTATAAAAGCAGTATATAGCATTGTTTTGACAAGCTGGTAAGAGTACTGCATGTTATGATTAAGCAATGAAAAAGCGAGGTTGCCTTACAAAAAATGTCATTTATTCAATAAAACACCAAAACAAACAAAATGTGAACGTTTTTACATTGGTAACAGAGAGCTGCTAGCTAACTGTTTACCATTTTCAGGCACATTCACACCAAAACACATTTTGAGTTCCATATACTGTTGGAAAGAGGTTCTTAGCTTTCTAAAGACACCACAATATTGTCTTTGTACTCCAAATAGTAAGATACATCATATTATATTATAACGATTGTCACTGAACTGTGATTTTGAGAAAAAGGCCTCCAAAGAAAGTGTCCCAGTTCACTGCTAATTGGTGCCTTTATATGCCAGCATTTCTAGTCTAACCACCTCATTTGATTTCTTTCAGTTCTTTTTTCTTGTTCAGTGAGAGAAATCTAGTCTCTGTTGGGCTTTCACAAGTGCATGGATTTTTGTTTGGTTTTATATGTGATAGGAGTTACTACTGAGTTCATTTGTCTATGGTGTCATTTTTATGATATGGTTCATATTGTTCCCTCTGATGTGAATAATATTTGAATGGCCCGTGCTCTTCAGTGTGTGGTGGAATGCATGTTTTAGCTCCGCAGTCTTGCTGAATTGATTTTGACTACATGCATTGTCCGTTAATGACGCAGCATTCCGTCATGCGCGTATTCATGTATCTGCACTCTGCAGTTGGCTGCATCAAGATAGCAATGCGCCTGACCACACCTCATTTTAAGACCAACATTACAAAAAGGCCTTATGAGGCATTAATTGCTTGTCAAGCAGGTATTGTGAGGAATCTATGTTTAAAAGCATTTTTAGTATGATTAAAATCACACCTTGAAGAATATATTAAATGTCACAATATATTTACTTATGGAAAGTATTATATGTTTACAATAAGTTTACTTATAGGGGATATTATATGTCTACAATATGAATACGTGTAGAAGCTTTGAACACTGTGAGAATAGTCACTGAATGTTTTGAACCATGAAGGAGAGTGAGGGATTTTGAGCGAGGCTTTGCAGGGACGACCATCAATAGTAATAGATGAGCAGCAGAAAAACTGGCAACAGGAATTCGCAGGAAGCGATCAAGGAATGGAGGCTGCTGCAGCGGGGGATGGCCTGACGCTGGCTGAAGAGGAGTAATATGACGTGTGTGAAAAATTGATATCGTACGAGAAATTAAAACCGGTAACCGGTATACCGCCCAGCACTAGTTTGTAACTGTTTTGGCGTCTGTTAATTATTAAATACTTTTTGATTATAACTCAAACCAGCAGATTTTATGGCATGACTTTGCTGACAAAAGACGCAGCAGAGGGCGACGTGCGGCCTTCCATTGTCTGCGAGAGTCAGGACCCTAACAGTATTAACTGCATGTCGCATGACCTTAATTGCGCCTTGAGGGATCACAGCATTGCATTCCGAGGTGGTCAGTTAGCACTGGTATCAGAATTGCATAGCCTGGACACAATCCATGTCCGATCAATGACATGAAAAAGAAGCCACCAGCCATCGTTGAAGCCAGGAGAGTTTCATATTTGCCCTTAGCTCTGATGGGCAGATGGGAGGTTGAGCTGCATACAATGGCAGCTGTTCCTCTTTTGTGGCTCAGTGGCAGTTGATTCGGCTCTCTCTGATGCCTTCGGAACCTGGTTGTCTTGTTCGTTGAGGTTCGGCTTGAATCCTTCTTCCTCGTCTTCATCTCTCTCAGAAAAATCTTCAGCACAATGGTGCATCGCATGGCACATAAAACAGCACGGGATTAACCAACGTCGACATGTCAGGAACACGTTACCAGAGAAGAGGCAGAACCGGCGGAACCACGAGGGAGACGTCTGGCATGCAGGATACAAAGTAATCAATCCTCATAGTATTTTAGAAACAGGTGAAGGAACGCACTTGCTGCTGATGTTATTTTTTCATTTCGTTGTTATTTGAATATGCTACAGTGATGCTAAAATGTAAATTAAAATGCTT
Source organism: Melanostigma gelatinosum (assembly GCF_949748355.1). Classification (NCBI taxonomy): domain Eukaryota; kingdom Metazoa; phylum Chordata; class Actinopteri; order Perciformes; family Zoarcidae; genus Melanostigma; species Melanostigma gelatinosum. The sequence continues at coordinate 2,694,552 of NC_136635.1, read as the reverse complement.
GTTATAGTTACATGCTATTTTTTTAAATCAGGTTTATAATTCCTTAATATGATTGTGTCATTCCGTTAAGGGTCATTGTAACTGATAATAGTTATAATAATATTAATAACAATGTAGAATTTCACACAATGAAACCACGATATATTCCAAGACGGTTTCTTACTGTGAAACTCTCATACCTTTACAAACCTAAGGACATTGGTTACGTACCGTAACTCTACATTGTATAAGTATAGGCGCAGCCCTCTAAGAGCTATCGCGTTTGAGTTTAACCCATGTGCGCATGTGGAGCACTGAAAGAACTTTAATCAACGCCCACCTGTTGTGTGGACCTCACCTTGGGTATAAATTGAGATGTGACCTTACAATCGGCTCTCCAGAGGATCCATGCCAGAGGAGAGATATGCGTGTGAAATAGCCCCACACAGCCAGTGTGACGCATTGTGCAGGCAGAGGAGGCCCCTGAGACTATTCTCTGTAATCTACAAATAGCTGCGCATGCAACATAGCAGGACAGGACACGCACCAGGCATAGGAAATTTGGCTTCCTCCTCAGATCTGTGAGGAGGAAAGAAACCATCCAACGTTACCACTATCGAGCTGAAGTAGCAAGTGATGTTGTTCTGTGTAAATGCTGGGTTTTCCTCTTTGCAGATGTCCGCGGCAAAATCAGAGCCGTTTCCTCTGACAGAAACCTGATCCAGAGGTTCAAAAGGGGGCTGTTACCATTGCACGTAAAACCAGTGTGCCAAATCCCACTCGGGGGCAAAGAACATGTCACCAAATGACGGGATGAAATAGAAGCGTCAATCAAATTCCTGTCCACAAGTATTGAAAGGAATGAAAGCACCTGCAATGGGCTCCAGGCTGTTGACCATTTGGCTTGGAAGGCGCTCTGGTAGACGCAGGCCTCGAGCTCTGAATAGTACTGCAGTCAACTAGCTTGGTTGTCGAGCTTACATGGAGACAGGAGCCTTCAGCTGTCCAGGTTCCACTGCTGCCCTTGACTAAAACTTCACAATCATGGGGGAGAGACACCATACGGCAGCTCATCTGGTTGCCTGAGGTTAGGGATAATCCACAGTAATGTCGGCCTAGGGTGGTGACACCTGCACCGATCTAATGGTCAGGTCTTTGTAGGCACACACCTTTTTGATTATCTCGAGGAGCTCTCGGACGAGGCCGCCTATAGCTGGCAGCACAGTCGAGCAGAAAGAGGGACGTCTCTGAGTGGCCGCACAGTGGATCAGCCACAGGAAGGAGGGATCGGGCGACCCGTACTGTCATGTGGTAACCCAATAGTAATAGCTCTTAGTGGGCAGGGCCTGTACTAAATAGAACTGGGCCAACCCATAGATTCCTAGTGATTTCAATGCGGGAAAGACTGTTCGATTTCCCTCAAAGATCTATCTAAAATACACAATAAACAAGCACCAACTCGGATTAATTCAAAATTGAATTGAATGTCAATGCGAAAAATTTCAAATCTAACCCTAAAAGTAATGTCAAAGGAATATAATGAATACATTGAATGAATATACTGAGGCCTCTAACAGTACGTCCAGGCAATGGACAACATTTTCCATCATACAGATATCCTTTGCGATCTGGTGCTTTAAACCAGGGGTGTCAAACTCAATCACAGAGAGGGCCAAAATTGTACCAGATGTACCAGAGCCAGATGTTTGGAATATTTTCTTGCTTGGCTGCTAGTACATTAATGTCTGGGGTTAAGTTCTGTGCTGTGGAAACCCTCAAGATGGAGTGACGGTGTGCATCAGTGAGACGACTCCTGTGTGGGTTTTTGTTCCTCTTAATCAGAGAAAAGCTCACACAGGTATGTGCTTCCAAACATGCAGAGCATTTGAGCAGCATGTAGGCGACATGCGGAGTTGAGGCATCGTTTCGGGGATGAGAAACTGTGCAGCGCCCAAATAGTCATACTTTGCCTTGAGTGACACTGGAGGTCTATCAGCTCCATTTGGATGTGCACAGGTGCTCTTTCCATGTCAACTGCAAACGGATTGCTGACCAAACTCGTCAGCCAACACCACTGGAACAGCACACAATTAGACGAAATGCTTTGTTAACAAACAGGAGCAGAAAGAGCACAAGCAGAGAAATGGCTTCATGAACAGTAGAGATACACAGCCTAAATCTTGAAGTCTTAAAGTAAGTCACCAGTCCGATTATCATTTTTCTTCTTTACTTGTATTCAGCTACACACGCTTTATTCTTGGTTGTTTGGACTACCTTTTGTCATTCCAGTCTGATAGATGTTGTTATCTGTTGGTTTGTCCCAACTGTCACAGTTCAGCTCCACACCCTCCTCACTCTTCTTTTCAGTCATCAGTCTAAACTCCCTTCACCTGTTCACTCACCTGCCTCTGATCAGTAATCAAGCCCCAATATAGACTCCTGCCTCCCAGACACATTTGCCAGATTGTTCTTCGGTTTTCCATGCCAGACTCTCCAGCACTCTCTCACAGACTGATCTCCTGTTACTAGTGATGGCGAGATGAAGCCTCATGAGGCCTCGTAACACTTTAGCCAATTGGTTCGAGAAAGGGTTCATTACTCGATGGTTCATGTGCACACGATACCACCTACTGGCCAAGTGTATAATCACAGGCAGCTGTATCTGAACCACATAATGTGATGCATTGAATTGTTGTGTCTGTTATGGCTGTTGGGAATGACTGAATTACAAAAATGTATGACCAAATAATTTCTGTACATAAATTATGACATATGTGCATAATAAAATATTTTTTTAATGTGTTCTGTGTGTGTACATTTTCCCAAAATGGTAGTATCATATGATATGGCAGGTTGTGTAATAATGTTATTATGCCACTTTAGGAAAATGGCATGGGCTTAAGCAGGCAGAGGACAGTGAAAGTGCTTGTGGAACTAGGAAGAGGGGACTGAATATGCTTGTGGAACTTGGACAGTGATGTACAGGACACGGGACATTTTATTCATTTTTATTCAGAAATAACAGTTTCTCAATTTCATGCATGCACCCATACATACCTGCCTTGTATGGATAACATAATTAGGATCCAGTTTGGACACAAATGCCCTGAATCCAACATCATCCACAAGACTGAAGGGCTGTGTGTCCGTCACTATCATGGAGACGAGGGCTTCATCCAGCTCTTGTGTTCTGGTGGCTGGTTAAAAGAGAATAAATACAGTGTCTGTTACCTGTCTTAATTTGCACAATACACAAAAGTGAACAGGGACAAATTGTGATGGTGCATTTGTAATATTGTAATCACTTACAATGGCTGGCTGAAGCTCCAGTTTCCTCCTTATTCTCATGCAAGGCACGGTAATGCCTTAGCATGGATGAGGTGTTGTTATTGTACCCCAGCTCCTTGGAGCACAATAAACACCTCACCTTTGAATAAAAGAATAAACTGTGAAAAATACAGTTCTTGATAAGCAAACCTAATGTCTCTGAAATAGAGTTAGCTTTAGCTTACCTTATTAGGAGTTATCAAATCAAAGTGTTCCCACACAGGGGAAACCCTCCTCTTCCTAGCTGGCTCCATCACCTATCCTTCTCTCCTCACTCTCCTAACTCTCCAAACTATCTCTCTCTAAACTCTCCAAACTATATAAACGCTATCCAAACTATCTCTCTCTCTCCAAACTATATAAACGCTATCCAAACTATCTCTCTCTCTCCAAACTATCCAAACTCTCAACTGACCGCAACTCTCCACCAACAACCCACATTTTGAATGGAGCCTGAGGGGTTTATATTGCTGTCGAACCTCCCGGCAAACTCTGAACCACTTCCCGAAGCAGTCACGTGGTACCGCCGGGCAGCGAGGCTTCGGACGTCATCATTTTTGGCTCCTCCCCTAAATGAAGCACGCCTCGATACGCGCTTCAAGGAAACGCCCCCTCCATTACTCGACACACGCTTCGAAGCGTCGGCACATCTCGTAACATCACTACCTGTTACCGACCCTGCCTGCCTCAGTTCTACGTGCCTTGCCTGACTCCCGGTAAACCCACCCATCTGATCCTGACTCTGATTAACTCTGCCTGCTGTATCTGGAAGTTTGTAATAAAAGCCAAAGATCCCTGGAATCTTGTGTGTTGCATTTGGGTCCTTATACAACCGGTTACACCAACTGTGATTAGAGCAGAGCTGCTGGTGCCCTACATTCATCGCAAAGTAATGCCAGTCACAAGTTAACATGCTGAAGTTACTGTTACTGTGAGTTTTACAATCACACCGTTATTTCACGTTACCACACCTGGATCCATAAAAGAGACACTATAGCTACAATCCGTCCTTTTTATAATACAGGATGACCATAACACTGACTGAGCAGGCTATTTCCTTACCATGCAGATTGATCATGTGCAGAACAGCCAGGCTTGATTAATTCAGGTGCCTTATCGGTTTAGTCAGCAGTTACTCCGATCGGAAATCAGTGTGTTCTTCAGTTATTCTATGTTCGTATTTGCCTTATTTTTATTTGCCTGGATTAAAAAACACATGTACATAAAGTAATTTCGTTAAGTAGGCAGACTGTTATTTTATCTTTTTTCATTATTATTCATGTGGTAGTCAGTTTCATTGTGTTTATGTAGACTGCTGAAGACCACTGTTTGATGTATATATTCGGGCAGTTATTGAGATGAAGATTAGAAATGGATGATACATGTGTAATGTTTTTTTTACCTTTTTTTTTTTTTTTTATGGGATCACTTGTCTGCTGGGAGCTTGGGAGAGGAAAAAAGACAGTGTTACAGACGTGTTTAGAGTGTATTCAAATAATCACTTACTTCTCTTTCTAATGTCCTCTGTGTCTTTCCTTTCATCTCCATATCTTGGTCCAAGTCCTGCAGGTGATATCTGATTTTCATCTCTGCTAACTCTATTTGTATTTTTTGGGTGTGCTGCAGACATCTGACAGTTTGTGAATTCTGTACAACACATTTCAATTAGCACAGCAGGAATTGTGCTTGGTGTGGATGTCCTTCAGTTAATCCCATCATTGCCAGGCTGGCTCGGCTGTACAGAACATTCTCCAGGCCAACAGCACTGGATGGGATTTTCCCCGGCCTCAGCTGCTTCCACCGGTGTGTGTGTGTAAGGAAGTACTTACATCGGCACGATATGCTGATAATGATCTCATTGCTTTGGGCACATGAAAATAACCAAAGGAGCCTCAGCTGAGTGTATCACCTTTTTGTCAGAAAACGTTCAGAGAGATTTTAGTAAAATAGGATTTTGAAAAGTGAATAGGACATGTCCCCAGTGGAAATTACGCCGGTGGTTAAATTAACCATTGTAAAATTTCTTATGCAACAATTGTGGCTGCTTTAATGGTTTTGGACTGTTTTTCCTTTAAATTGAGATGAACATTCATTTTATGGGAGTGTGTTGATCTAAATAAATTAAATACAGTACTGTTCAAAACAAATATATACCTTCCATTCCCCTCTTTATCATATTTATTTTAACCAGAACTAATCCATATTTAAAAATCCCTCTTCATTTATATGAGTAAACACACTCCGACATATCACAGGGGAGCATGTGCCGTTTTGGCAGTCTTTGCCTCAGTGGATTCAATAACACAAGGCACACACTGCTGTATTTGAAAAGTACTATGTCCATTTGAGTCCACAGGCACATCGATTGTTTGGAGTTGACGTTACCTTTACAGGAATGCTTCATTGGAGTTTGTGCGAAGACTTAAAGATGCATTATTTTTAAGATCATAAATAAAACAAAACCCTGTAAAATTGAGAGCAAGACGTTATGTGCTGCTTCGATGAACTCTGTGGATGGAAACATATTTGTTTTAGAAAGAATATTGGTTCCTGAATGAATCATGTCTCCACACCACATTTAAAATCATTCCTCCAGGCGCAGAGCAGCCTGAGCAAACTGAGGATTTGCAATAGTTTCAAATCCCATCAACCTCCCCTCTATCTCAGCTTGATTGTATGCAGAAACTGTCTCATGTCTAAATATTGACTCAATATATTTCATGCAAACTATCACATTCAACAAAAATGTGCAATTCAGGTTGACAGTTTGATTTATAAGGAAATGTTTAATTGTCAGGCAGAAGGAACAGTTACTCATTTACATGCAGAATGAGCTATATTGTCACATTTATTGCTTTCACTTCAATTTCAGTCTCAGCACAACACAGGAACTCATTTTCTATACAAAATTATACAATACATTCTAGTGTGCAAATGTATAATCTCTAGGTCAGAGGTAGCCAACACGGTGCGCGCGGGCACCTGGTCGCCCGCAGGGACCACGTGAGTCGCCCGCAAGGCATGTTCTAAAAATAGCACTGGTCACCATGGAGCGCCGTCTAAACATTTTAGTTGCTGTTCTTTTTGAATCAAAATGCTTGCATTAATGTCGATTTGAAAAGGTCCAGGCCGCCGCACCGCACTAGGTTTTCAGGATGGCGGGCACTTCCCGTTGGTGCAGGACGTGCAGCCCCAGCTGCGAGCGCACCCCGCCGTCAGATCCGTCAGTCCTCGGAACAGGCCGCGGGCCAACAACTCGTGGGTGGCGGGGGTAGAGGCGAGGCAACGCAATCCGACCGAAAAGGCCCAGACTAGAGGTTTGAACGCGGGCGCCCGAAGACAAGACTTTTTACTTGTTTCTTCGTGGAGAAAAGGGTACCTTAGAAAAGCTGGTGTCGGTGACTACAGACGGGGCTCCCGCCATGACGGGCCGGCATGCAGGCTTCATTGCGCAATGCAAATTTTTCATTTGTATAAACATGGGACAGAGTTCATGATTTGTTCAAAAATGTTACAAAGGAAGTGGTTCGTACAAACGAGACATGATTTGAAGATATGACAGTTCATGACTTCCTAACATTTTTTAGAAGTGATAGGTCGTACAAAAATATAACGTGTGATTTTGAACAAAATACACAATCATTGTTAATAGTTATTGTGAGGAATAATCAACATTGACATGTGATCAGACATTCTCTTCACATATAATATTATTATTATTATTATTATTATTATTAATAATAATAATAAAAAGTGATCTGAGCAACTTTGTTATTTCTGTTTCAAAAAAGGTTGCTGACCCTTGGTCTTTATTTCTGAATTTAATTTAGAGTTAGAAATGTTTAATGACAGACAAGTTGCCCTACTAAACAGGGTAAATTGCCACATTATGTTTTCAAGAAAATAAGAACACAAATGTATGCAGTTTGATGTCTGACACATTTAGACAGATGTTTTATGTTGTATAACATCAAAATTATTCAAATAGACCTTGTAGTTAGAGATCTACACTCTCTTTAGTATGGGTATGCAATTTTTGAGCAGAGGCCTAAAAGTAGGGCTAGTGTTTAAGATGTTGTGTTTTATAATGTTATAAGGAATACAGTGTTTAATTTGAAACATTCTGAAAAGCTGTTAGAAGTCTGTTACTGGACAAATACTTTTACTTAAGTAAAGGATTTGAGTACTCCTTTTGCCACCGTAGAAATAAAGATTTCTAATAGCTCTGTGACCAAGTTCATCCCTGTATGGATTTCTTAAAACAAAATGCATTACAGAAATTTATTTCAACACAATAATAAACCTTTCGACCACAGAAGTCACATTGGCTGTTTGAACCCCATATTTCACAGCTTTAGTCAACACTTTCAAAAACAGCTTTCATCTTTACTGGCTCCTCGGATGCAGTGGCTCAAATGTCCGTTAGGGAGAGCACCTCTTCAACCTGCACTATTAATGCACAGAGTGCTACACCATCAATACCCCCAACCTTCAGAGACAGAGGGAAGGCAGAGATCAAGCTGCTGTGCTGAGTGAGCTCTCTCCTCTCACTCCTCAGGACCATACATCACCAGAGGGAATGGAAGGGCTCTTTAATATGTAATGAGCTAATAATGGCTGGGACTGAGGAGGAAGGAAAGACAGCAGTGTAGCAGAACAGAAAGGCTTTGGCTGTGAGAACAGACAAAAGACGAGTCTCCATCCAAGATGAATTGTATGAGAAAAGCTGCATGGTGATGGCACATGAGCAACACTAAAACAAGAGACAGGCAGTATACTTGGTAGGATTAGCAGCCTGGATCGCTTCCTACCCGTACATAACACTTTGCATTCTCTGATTGAAACGTTGATTGTAAAATGTGTTTAACAACACTGATTCCAGCATTTAGAAATTGTGAACAATTTCTTAATCATTTATATTGGCATATGAAAATGCTCTTGCGTGGTTCAAGTCGTTTATATGTGAGAAGCAGATGATACACAATCAGTACTATCTTCTCTACACACTTTCCCTACCCTTAGTGACTTAACATTTCTTGTTGAGGTCAATCTAACAACCACAAAGACTGGATATGGCTCTTGACATCCTCCTACGTTCTCCTGAAATAAACATTTGTAAAAGCAAAGAAATGGTCCAACTAGTTTTGAGGGCCACACGTTTAATGGGATGGTCTCAATGTGTTGGGGCCCTTCTTCTATGCTAATGTTGTGCTGTACTAAGCCCGGGTACTTTACCAAGCCCATGAGGGAAAAAACTTTGTTAGCTGGCGACCCCATCAGGGTTGGAGGAGCCAGGTTTAGGTTCTGGTGTCAAAAGACGCAGTCAATGGTGCACATTGGAAGAAAGCTGGTCGCTCCAGTCCTTTGTTCTCCTTGAGTTGGCAGCTCGGCAGACTTTTTTGTAGCTGCTGACACTCAAGCTGGATTAGCAGTACATACTGAGCAGGAATCTTTCAGGCAGGTGTCAGTTATGTGTGAAAATTGAAGGTTGCTGGGAAACTGAGTTGAATGGCACAGCTACCATTTTGAGTGGTGAGTCCCAACCAGGCGGCAACCTATGGTTGTGACGAGTGAAGCCAATGCAGGAGTGTCTTAAACGTGCATTATTTCTACTGACCACCAGGGGGCAACTCCTCTGGTTGTATAGAAGTCTATGAGAAAATGACTCTACTTCTCTCTTGATTTATTACCTCAGTAAACATTGTAAACATGAGTTTATGGTCTCAATCTCAAGTTTCAAGTCTTCTTCAATACAGCATGATGTTCATTAAGTACATTATGGTCCATTTAGAGCAGGGGTCTCAAACTCAAGGCCCGCGGGCCGAATCCGGCCCGCCACGTCATTTTATGTGGCCCGCGAATCCGCCAGCAAAAAAATGTAAAAAAAATAATTAATATCCCCGCAGTCGAAATTATGAGATAGAAAGTAATAGCTATGATAGAAAGTCATAATTCTAAGATAGCAAGTCAAAATTATGAGATAGAAAGTCAGAATCATGAGATAGAAAGTCGAAGTTGTGAGATACTTAAACACACAGTCATAGAAGCAGCTCCTTGGCTGGTTACTGTACATTTGACATGGAAATGTATTGTGAGTACATTGAAGACTACTTTAAACGTTGCTTTACAACACATGAAATACTCCACGTGGGATTGTGCAAATGCACCCTTGAAAGGATTTTAAGCATTGAACAAAGTTATTGTAATAACTTGTTTGATATTTGTCTGATATTTTCTTTAATAGTTTGATCTTTGATAGAGTAATGTGGGTTTATTAACCCTCAATTAAAAGGATTTAAGTTACAACAGAAATGTGCTTAAATATATTTTTACATTTATATAACTGCATGTACAATATTTTCACACTTGAATAAACAATAATCAAATGCAGAGATTTATTTAACAATATGTTAGGAGAAGTTACATTTACAACCGGTACTTTGAGGGCGACCATGATGCTGATGTGGCCCGGAGTGAAGATGAGTTTGAGACCCCTGATTTAGACATATTTATGTGTAATATGTCTCTTCTTGCATTCCTCTGCTTATGTGTTCTTATGTACCATCTTACATCCTTAATGTTTCTGTGTAAATGTAATATGCCAGGCTGAACATACATGTTCCGTTCTCTTTGTTTACCTTTTTTCAATGTCTCAAGCTTTCACTGGTAACCCTTTGTTTAATGTCACAATGCTAAGAATTGTGGGTAATTCCCTTACAGAAAGGCTTCATAAAGGGCTCAAAATGTCTTTCCATGAGTGTGGAGAATGGGATTGGGCCAGTGTAAATGATATCTAAATTACTGGTGAGGCCTTTAAAGTGATGTTTTGTTTTTAGTCTGACTTCAGTTCATGAAATATCCTTCAGTGTCCTTCAGGAGGTTCTTTTGCAGGACTGAGAACTCTATTCAGTAATTATGCACTAAGCTTACAGCAGAGCAAATTAAGATAAAACAAGAAAGATAGTTCATTTCACATCTCAACATTATCTTTCAAATGGTGGCAGTTAGTATGTGCGACATGTCTAAGAGTAGTTTTTTAATTGAGCCCAGACTTTTTATTGTTTAGTCTCTTTCAAATTCAGGTGCTGAGGATGAGATGAAGGACTGGCTGATGAGGAGCTTCTCAATGGGAGCTTCTCTGCTTCCCTTCTTAAAGAGAGGCTAATTGTCTGACCCTCGCTAATAAAGAGTACAGGAGGCAGAGGGATGGGAGTGATGAAGACACAAATGGACTGAGGAGCAAGGTCACCTCTGTTTTATGGGATCATTTTGTAAAAGGACCCATTATATTGCCTCAACAGAGACAGAAATGGCTAGCCACCAAGAGAAAGTGGACATTTTCTGGTTCTTTAAAGTAGTCGTGTAACGAACTATAGTCCTATAATCCTTGACCGTATGAATCCCGGTATTGGCAGCAGCGGAGCAAACAACTAACTACAGGCGGCTGTCCCAGCCTCTGTAATAGGACGTTATAGGATTAAATATTGGCATAAAAAACTACTTTGTTTAGAAGAGATCATGGTTTGGGTAAAAAAAGAGTCATGTACATGTACAGCCATGCTAGTACCTCTTTCTATACACACAGCGGTGCTTTGGGCTAAATGCTAACATCAGTAGGCGAACATGGTGATGTTCAACAGTTTCCCTTGTTCACTATCTTAGTTTCGAATGTTAGCTAATTAGCCACAAAACATGAAGTGCAACTGAAGCTGATAGGAATTTCATTAGTTCAGTGTGGCTTTGTGGCACAAGGCAGTTTTACTGCACACTGCACAATGTAGCACAAAGCCACACTGTATATTATCCACCGGGCTTAATAATAATCAGCTTTATCCAAAAGTTTGGCGCACTTCTCCTCACACAGCGTTGCCAACAGCGGCGTGAAAAATACATCAAAGCGTGCGGCCTGATCGGGAATAGTGTGCTATCTATTTTTCGGAGAGATTCGCCCAGCGGTTTCCCCGAAAATCCCAAAAAACAGAGCAACATTTCTCCATTCACTTGAATGGGGTTTCGGCGTGAAGAGAGCTAAAAAACACTTAACTTTGGGCCCATATTGACTAGCCGTACATTAACGTAGAAACATGATTCAAAGTTTAAAACGTAGACAAAACGCTGCACTTTATTGAGCCAAAGGGACATTTTGATAGCTAGCACAGTTTTCATGAAGTCACAGATTAAGTTTCAGGAAGATTTTGTGTCCGTTTCAGATTTTATAATGGGTGTGTATTGCACAGCTCGTTAAGCGCTAGAGTGAGAGCATAACCGTTAGAGTGGAGCGGAGCAGGAAAATCTTCTGTGATTTGTACAAACAAATTGCTCCAGCTCCCACAAGTTTTACTCTTGAAACACCATTTTGGCCAAAAAGCTTGGAAATGTGCTGTCGCACACAGATGTCTGTGGAATCCAACAGACTTAGACATTTGGCTGTAAGAGCCACAGAGCGACATGAACTCCAACCAACTGCTCCATGTTAAATCTCACCACTCATTTCTCAAAGAAAGCAGACGGTACCAGTTTTGCACATTGTGCTTGAGCTCACATTTGTAACACCACAAACATAAAAAACACATCAGCGTGTTTGCCAGAGTCTTATCTCTCTCACGGTATCCATATTGTATTGATTAGTCTCATGGTTTTGGTCTGAAGGGCATATGTTTGTCAGGTAGTTTTGTTGAAAATCACTGTTCACTCTAATCTCCCTTAATTAGCCTCTAACACACAGGTGCTCCAATCACCAACATGCACCCAAGCACACAGGTGTTCATATGAGCTCATTAGTGATGTTGATAAACACACAGAGGCACTGAGACACACACACACACACTCCTCTATCTCTCTGTCTGTCTCTCTCTCATACAGTCATTAAGGTATTGGAGAGTTTTAGAGGACTCCCCCCCCCTCCCATTTTTAAATAAAAGCCACAGACACATGATTTAGAGATATACGTGATGCAGCTCAGCCAATCAAATATGGGTATTCTGATAAGTTTCCTGATTCGAGTGACATTTACACACACGAGAGGGAGAGACGAGGAAAGACATGGCAGAGCAGGACAATTGTTATGTAAGCTGTAAAAGATAAAACATAGGACAATCTCCAAAGGAGAGAGATTGCCAGAGAGATCAGCATCTCTCTCTCTCTCTCTCTCTCTCGGTGCATGCTGGGAGTGAGCGTGAGTGAGTCGCTGAGCGAGTGGGATTTTTCGAACTTTATTTTCTTTTCCCTAGTTTATGTGTATTACTTTAATGTGTTGTGTTAGTTGGTTCTTCACTTTAAGTTAAGTTTAATCTTTTTTGGGGGAGTTTGGTGTTTTTTTCTCCTGCCGGTGTCTCGCCGGTCGGCGTCCTAAAATGCCATGGTAAATGGAGAAAGTTTGTCCCACCTCACGCGAAAGCACGGCATTAACAATTAAGATCAGTGCCGGCTTCCCGTGCAGCGTGGAGGACATTAGGCTGGCTGTGGGGGAGATGGTCGGGCACAGCAGCGTAAAATCGGCCGCTCGGATGAACAGCGCCATGGTCATTTTCCTGGACCAGCTGGAGAAGGTGAACCGAGTCATCGAGACGGGCCTCACGGTTAATGACATGCATGTTCAGGTGTCGCCGCTGATGCAACCGGCCACGAAAGTGGTCTTGTCTAACGTCCCTCCTTTCATCACTGACGAGTTTCTCAGCTGAGAACTCTCCAGACACGGAAAGGTGGTGTCACCAATCAAAAAGATCTTGTCTGGATGTAAGTCTCAGTTGCTGAAGCACGTGGTGTCTCACCGCAGACACCTGTATATGATACTTAACAACCGGAATGAGGAGCTCAATCTCCGCTTCCACGTTAAAGTAGATGATTATGATTACGTGATTTTCATCAGCGATGAAATGTTTCGGTTGCGGTTAGGAGGGGCATACCGTGAGGGTGTGGCGCTCGGCGCTGTGGCAGGGCCGTCCGCCGCTCCGCCGGGGAGCGGCGGGCGGCGCTGCCCCGCGGTCCGAGGCCGCGGCGGAGGGGTCTCCTGCTGCGAGCCCGGCTGCGGCATCTGAGCCGCCAGTGCCGCGGCATCTGTGCGGCCGGTTCCGGTGCCGCGCCGTGCCGCTGCTGTGCCTGACCTACACGGGGTGAGTATGAGTGATGTGCACGGTGTGGGTGAGATTGTCCAGGACAGTGAGGGAGAGGCTTTGGGCAAGGTGGGAGGAGGTGAGGATGGAGGAGAAGGAAAGAAAACAGGTGAAAGCAGTAGTAGTGAGAAACATGGAGACATAACTGAGCAGGTTAGTGGAACACAGGAGGCAGGTGAGGTGGAAGAAGTACAGGAAGAGGTACAGGCGGGTGGAGAACTGAATACAGGGGAGGAGCAGGTGGGAGAGGCTGAGATGGCGGAGGAGGAAACAGGGGAGCCAAAATCTACAACTAAGAGGAAAAAAAAGAAACAAAACACAGGCAGTGAGGCTAAAGCCAGTAAGATTGGGAAGAACAAAGAGACAGGCAGGGGGCAGGCACAGTCTGATGACAGTGAGAGTGAGGACTGTCTGTCAGACAGCAGTGATGTCCAGAGTGTTATTTTAACTAATAGCCAGAAGGAAAAGCTCCACACTGCAGAGGTTATACAAACCTTTTTGCAGAGAGTAAAAAATAAGAGAAACTTAAAAATTCAACAGTTTTTCCCAGATCTGGCTTTATTTTATAACTCAGCCAGATTCCACATGAACCAGAAAGAGTAGCCTGTTTTCACTGGTCAGGAGGTTTTTAGATTGAGAAAACTTGTGCTGAAAGCTAAAAGAGCAATTAACGATGATCATGGCAAAAACTCCAATGTGTGTTTTAATTAATTTATTGTTTTTTATTTGTTTTTACTTTTTTATTCTCAATGGATACTTTTAAAGTAGCAAGCCTGAATGTAAATGGAGCCAGAGATGTTAAGAAGAGAGCATCTATTTATGAATTTAAGAACATGAAAGGTATTGATGTTCTCTTCTTACAGGAAACACACAGCGACAGCACCAATGAGGCAGACTGGAGGAGGGAGTGGGCAGGGGAAGTCCTCTTAAGTCACAACACAAACCTCAGTGGAGGAGTGGGCTTCCTCTTCTCCAGGTCCTTTACTCCAGTCTCACTGGAGGTCAAACACATCATGGAGGGGAGGGTGTTTTTAGTTAAGGCACGGTTTGACCTTTTTACTGCTGTATGTATCAATGTGTATGCTCCAACAATCGGTACAGAGAGGAAGCTGTTTTTACAAAAAGTTAATGATGTTTTAAATGGCTGTGTCTCGGAGGATTTTTTATTCTTGGGGGGGATTTTAACTGTACTGAAGATGCGGCTGTAGACCGCAACCACGCAGAGCCACATCCAGCTTCACAGCACGCTCTGAGGCAGCTGGTCCATTCTCATGGCCTGGTGGATGTGTGGAGGCGGATGCATGCAGACTGCCGACAGTACACATGGTCCCACCTCAGAGAGGGGAGGATCTCGTCAGCCAGGTTAGACCGTATTTATGTTTTTAAGCATAATTTTAATATTTTTAAAATGTGTAGTATTGTACCTGCTGGTTTTACAGATCATGCGTTGCTTTTATGTAATGTGTTCATTCGGAACATTTTGCCTAAAAGTGCGTACTGGCATTTTAATTCAGTCTTAACCTTTGATAAGAAGTTTAGAGAGGTCCTTATTTATTTCTGGGGTGTTTTCAGGCAGAGGAAGGGCGAGTTTAGCAGTCTTAGGCAGTGGTGGGACCATGGTAAGATTGAGATTAGGCTCCTTTGCCAGCAGCACACCGTCAACGTCACCGAGACATCACCAGATCTATGAAGGACCTGGAGACTGATATAGTGGAACTAGAGAGTTTAAGCGAGTCCACAGGAGATCAAGGACATATTGAAGTCCTCAAGATAAAAAAAAATGGCTTTGGTCGACCTGTTAGACGTTAAAGTTCAGGGTGCACTGGTCCGGTCCCGATTCCAGACCATCACAGAGATGGACACTCCCTCTAGCTTCTTCTTCGGCCTGGAGAAGAGTGGGCAGAGGAGGGTAGTCCACTCACTTTTAAATGACACAGGGCAGCCAGTTGTGGAACTAAGCCAGATCAGAAAGCGGGCCGTCAGCTTTTACTCCTCCCTGTATACCAGTGACTACAGGGAGGAGGAAGCACTGATGGAGGGGT